>NC_137560.1:17281726-17972602 GCF_963082525.1 Nesoenas mayeri
GCATCCCATGATGGAAGGAAGGAAACATCTCTGCTCCCCAGAACAACTGGGTGACCATCAGGCAACCATGGCTGTGCTCATGCCAGCCCTGAGGCTGGACACAATGGGAAGAATCAACACGGTTGCCAGCGCTGACTGCACACAAGGCAACTCAAGTCTGGAAGCAGCCCAGCTACGCCAAACCCTTGAAGCCAATATGGGTGAGTTATCTTATTGCAAGCATCTGAGACTTAAATTAAACATAGTTTATGAGTGTGGGCACAATGCCATGCTGGGAGGTTGTGCCATTAGGTCTTGCCCTAAAGGTGTATTGACATGGGTCTTCACCAACATGGAGATTCCTGCACCACACTCAGCTTTGCAAAGCTGCTGCTGAGGACCTGCCCAGCAACCCTGGCCAGCCAGCTGCAGTGTTAAAGACACATGGCTTTGCAGGTGATCCTTTGCTTATTTGACTTTTATATTCATTGTACAAAATTAATAATTTACTGCTAGTGGTTGAGGTTCATAGGGCTTCAGAAGTTAGTTTAAAAGAGCTGGGCGGTGCTATTTTGCCCAGTAGTGGATTCTGAATTGATTTTTTTTTTTAAGATTCCCTTTCGGTAGCGAATACTGATATTTCTGTTCTTTGTACAAAAATTGAGTGAAGAAAGTACAGAACTTTGAAATTTTCTATGGAAGTGAAAATTCAAACTTCCACCTAATTTCTTTTGCCTTACCTTACGGGCTTTAAATTTTATTGCATCTTTCCTCATTTTGGGAAAAAAAAAAGTCTTGGTTTGAGGAAAGGTAAAAGACAATACTTAATTACATTTAGCTGTAAAGTATGTCTTAATTTTGTATAGAAAACTTCCAAATTGTAAAGCCAAACAAAACAAACTCAGATAAGGAAATAATGTTTCTTTTCCTTCAGGCTACCTGAAGACTGAGCATCATAACTATAACTCTAAGCCTTGGTTTAAGCAGCTCCTGTCTGAGAAATGGAGATGCAAGCAACTGCTATCAGGAGGAGTCTTCAATTGTTGGTACACATCTTCGAGCTATTAAAAAAAAAAGAAAAAAACCAATTATGTAAGAAAACTCAGCTCTGTCACCCACCGGGAGGAAAGTGGCTCTTCCTCACGGGATGGGGCAGATCAGGCAGTTGCCAGTGCTGCTGTGCCTGGGACACTTCGCGTTTTTAAACCTACCTTGCGAAGCAGCCGGCGGGGAGCAGCTGCAGCCGCCCGGGCCGGGGGTCCAGGCTCCCCTCCGTCCAGCTACAGTGAGGACTTCTCTTGGCGAAAACCTGCGATTCCGGCGTTCCTCGGGAATGAAAGAAAGTGACATGTTGGAAGAGGAGGGGGGGGCGCGAGAGGAGGAAGGGCTGTCCCTGCTCCTGCAGGGCGGGATCTTTTCTCCTGCTTGATCTATGGATCCCGCCCCCTTAAATTGGTTCCCGGGAGCGCCCCGTCCACGAGCCCGACTAGGGGGAGAGCGGAAAGCGAGGGAGAGCAGGCGGGCGGGCGGCCGGCTGCCCCGTCCCGGCCCGTCGGTCCCGGCCCGTCGCCCCCGCGCACCATGCGCGGCCCCCGGCGCCCCTCGCCCCGCCGGCCCGCCCTCCCCTAACGCCACCCGGCTCCAGCGCCTGCCCCCGGCTGCGCACCGAGGGGGCGGGGAGGGGGGAGAAAGTGGGCAAAAAAAAAAAAAAAAGAAGAAGAAAAGGAGGAAGAAGAAGGAGCAAAAGAAGAGCCCGAGGAGAGTAGGGAAGGCTGCGTTCCTCCGAGGACAGCGCGCAGCACCATGCAGCTGGCGCCGCTGGCGCTGGCACTCACCACGCTCTTCATCGACGGCTTGAGGACAGGAGCAAGGAGGCAGAAGCTGCACCCCAGGCAAGGTAAGGGTGTGCTCGGGGAGGGCTGGGAGGGCGAACCTGGGGGCTGGTGGGCTGCCTTCCCCGGGGGGCTGGGGGGCTCGGCCTCCCCGCTCAGGGGCATGTGCTTCTCTTCCCTTGCAGCCAAGCTGCTGGAGAAACTCAGCGAGTACGAGATCGTGACTCCTACCCGGGTGAATGAGTTTGGCGAGCCCTTTCCCACCGATGTCCACTTCAGGCGGCGGCGGCGGAGCACCAGCGCTGGACCCGACTCCTGGACGGCCGCCGCCGCCGCTGCCTCCCCCAAGGCGCACTACAGGCTCTCCGCCTTCGGGCAGCAGTTCCTCTTCAACCTGACGGCTAGCTCGGCCTTCATCGCCCCGCTCTTCACCGTCAGCCTCCTGGGAGAGCCCGCCGCCGACCAGCGGCGCCTCTACGCCGAGGCGGCCGACGCCGACGTGAAGCACTGCTTCTACCGGGGGCACGTCAACGCCCGCCCGCGGCACACCGCCGTCATCAGCCTCTGCTCCGGGATGGTGAGACCCGCGTCCCGCTCCCGGCTCCGGCCCCACCGGGCGCCCAGCGGCGGCGCGCCGGGGCGGAAGCGGGGAGGAGGAGGAGGAGCAGGGCGAAGGGAGGGTGGGCAGAGGGATGGGGACGGCCCCTTCCCCCCGCCCTCCGGCTGCGGGATAGGGCTGCTCCGGCTCAGCCCGGTCTGGTGTTTCTCCCACCCTGCTTTTCTTATTCCGTCGGGTTCTGGCAGCGGAGTGAACCCCTCCTGCTCCGCGGGTTTTGGTGGAAAAACTGCCACCCAGTGGCACCCCGGGGGGGAGATCAGCGGGTGTAGACCCGGGACACGGACACCCTCCTCTTCCCGGGGTGCCGATGAGGGCTGCAAAGAGATGAGTGGGGGCTCCCCAGCAGCGCTGACCCCAGCGCCGTTCTGCAGCCCGGGCATAGGATGAGCAAAGACGAAGGCAGGCTGCCTGTTAGCTCCTCTTGCCATCCTGATGCCCTTCAGTGCAGGGGAATATTGGCAAAGTGATGAGCAGTGGCTCCCAGCAGGGCTGACCCTTCAGGCTGCCCTGGTGACTTTCTTCACCCCCGTGCCTGTCCTAGCTGCTCCTCTGCTGGTTTCTGTCTGGTCCAGGAGCTCCCCTGGGTGAAAGTGTTCACCCAGGCTAGTGCACATGTGTGTGGTTGGGCAGGACTTCCTTCCAGTTACTGGTCATACATCCCAGACTAGGATGACTACAGGATGTTCTTTTGTCTTGGTTATCTTTTATTTACTTGCTAAATCGTTACATTCATAGTTCTATGGAATTAGGAGTGTTGGTGTCTTCTCATAAGCAGGGATTTCACTGGCTGGACACCTCTCTCTGGTCCTTATGTCCGAGTTTAAAGCTTGTCTTGGGGAGAGCTGCTGTATGAAAACCAGTGCAATGTGATGGGGTTGCACTGAGGCCTCTAGCACACTGCAGCATCATCTCCCCCTGGGCAGGGGTGGCTTGGTAAATGTCACTTGCATAGAGATGAGGTCTGGCAGATGTGCCCCTCTCGTTCCCTTTCTATGGATTAATAACTTGCTTTCCTTAAGTTCCAGAGGGATGGCTGCAGGGAGCAGTGCAGTTGGGCATGGGTGTGATGGGAACTGGTGCTCCAGCCCATGCCTTCGCAGGAATGGCTGCAGAACTGGGCACTCACGCAAGTCCCTTGTTAACCACTCATTTTCTTGAGTAGTCCTGCCCCATGGTTTGTCATTACCCAAAGTTGACTGTTTGCCCCTCTCTGGTCTCTCTCAGCTAGGCACATTCAAATCTGATGATGGCGACTATTTCGTAGAACCGTTGCTATCGCTCGAAGAACAGGAATATGAAGAAGAGCACAATAAACCGCATCTAGTCTACCGACACCGAACATCTCCAACCAACTCTTCAGGGGACAGGCAGACTTGTGATACTCCAGGTACTCATTTTGTTACTGCTGTTGATTACCTGGCACTTATGGAAGGGAACAAATTTCCAGTAAAAAGCCAGTAGGTTTGTGTGGGGCAGAAGGGGTGTCAGTGGGACCCCTCTAGAAATGGTACCGCGTGTGCTAGGACTGGGCTCGCAGTGGTACTGCTGTCCTGGAGAAACATGATGTGCCTGTGCTTTCTAGTAATCGGTTATAAGGAAGTTGTGGTCAGGAAAAATATTATGGTTTCCATTTCATTCCTGCTGTAAGGCTGGCAAGAGATCCTTTGAGCTGTCTTTCCTTAAAATCCCATGAGCCGTTAAACCTTCTGTCTTCTCCTATGTGTAATTCTTAACCACCCTTACCTGTTTTGTTCTCTGTCTGAAATTCTCTTTCTGTCCTTTAAATGACAATCTTCTGCCTTAGTCTTGCTGTAGTCCTGGTCTTCCTTCCCCAAATCTGATTGTGAGTTGCAACATCTTATTTTTTTCTAGTGAAAATGAGAAGGTCCTAACACCAACTCTGACAGTTCTTCCCTTATTAATCACTTTTTCATGGTTCATTTTCAAAGGCTTTTTTTTTCCTCATGGCCCTTCCTCCACCAGCACTATCTTCCTGACCTCCTTGCTCCCTTTTTCTAGTCTTTGCACATATGAAAGAGCACAAGCCTTTTCATCTCCCCTTCACGTGCCTTGGTGAGCAATAGCCTTCCTCCTACTGTCCCTATTATCTGCAGTGGCCTCCTGCTGCTCTCTGCTTCGTTGACTTCCTGATTTTCACAACTAATCCTCTCCTTTGGCAGCAAATAACTAAATTCTGTCTGAAGAAGCTTATTCCTTCGGTCTCCTGTTTCACCTGCTGTTTTGCCCTCCTCCTTTGGCCTGCAGCTAGATCTACAGGAACTTTAAAGCCCAAACAGAGTAGACCTTGAGTGGCTTCCCTTGCGCAGGCTGTGAGCTGCTCATGTGCTGCAAAGCGGGTGGAGTTGCTCAGGGAGTAAAGGTACCACTGAAATAGAAGAGTGGTGCCAAACTTGGGCTTTATTGAGCATACGTGATTCATTTGACACCCATGACTGTGGACTGTGGCTGTGCTGTTGAGCTGTTGTTCTGGTCAGCTTGCACTGATCACGCAAAGCCAGAAGATGCTCTGTGACTAGCTAGGGCTGATGCACTAGCAATATGTGTTTCTTCTAGAAAACATGTGGATACATGTCCACGTGCAAACATACGTGCTGGGGGACAATGGTACCTCTCACAAGGCTGTCATTGTTTGTTCTTCCAAGGGTTGCTGCTGGACTATGCCATTCTGGTTTCTCTCTTCCAGCTGTTTCTGCTCCCTTCTTTGAGATCAGATGCAGGAGACTCAGAACAGTTGGAAAGAAACACGGAATCTGGCACATTGCATCAGTAGCCCTTGGAGGAACGGAGCAGCAGATCACAGGACTCATTGAAGCAAAGGTAGCCGGGAGGGCTCTCACATTCACTTGTGGACTTTACTCTGTGCCATTTTAACAGTCTGCTGTATTTCACCCCACTTACATGTATCACAGCCTCTATTTAGGGTATTATTCTTTTGGGTTATGATTCACAAGAATAATACCCTATCAACATTACCTACACGGTGTGTATTTCTTCTCTTTTCCAGTGTGTTTTGCTTCTTGCTTGTCTTTGTTTCCTTGCTCTTCTTAGTTACTTCATGTAGTGGAGAGAGTAGTTGTAGCTTCTCAAGTACAAGTTTAAGGGTTCCAAACAGGTATGACAGTCTTGCTTGTCCTCCTGTCCTCTCTATCTCTCCCTCTCTCTTTTACCACTGTCCAAATTTTTGATAGGGAATGATGCTTTGGTCATATGTGTTTGATGAACAAGCCTTGGTCACTTTGTTTAAGGAGCAAGTGCAGGGCAGTTTGGACTATGCTGAACCTTGGTGTTCCACCCTGGGATTACATCTAGTGGAGATGGTATCCCTCGTGTCTTTGGAGCAGCTCTTACTGGTTTGGATGGGGTGCATCTGTTGCTCCTACCAGAGAAAAGTGGTTTTGTGAGAGTTTGAGAGTTTGTTATAGCTGTAGGGTGTTGTGTCGATCCAGCCTTTTGTCAGAAGAACATGTGAAAAGATGCCTTTACATTGCAAGCTTCTGGCATGGACTGAAATTTGCTCGAAGAGGAAATTCATGCAAGGGAAATCTGCAGTAACCACCCTGCAGTGAGCAATGGAGCCTGTGTTGCCGGGCAGTGGTGCTATTAAGAATGGCTTTCTGATAGTCTTCTTCCTGGAAATGATTAATAAGCAACATACTGGTGAGCCCTTGCCGTGATGATGTAATTATAGACTTCTTGCAGTATCCAGGAAAAGTTTCCCTTGTGAGCTGACTGACAGATTGAGTAAAAGCTTTCATTTCCAGTGGTCTCCCTGGTGTTACTTTTCATTTTCAGTGTCCTCGGGTCAGCTTAGAAAAACAGGTAGTTGATTTTGTTAAGTTTTAATTAGCAGTTTCTGATGACAGTTGTAGGTCCTCTGACATACGAGATACTCTGCAGATGTTCTGAAAAAAAGATCTCTCTCCTCAGAACACTGATGGATATCAAATGCAATCTGTGCTCTGCATATGAACTTTCATAGCCCAACACCCAGGTCTCCTGGCAGTGCACTTCAGCCGTCTGGTGTATAGCTCAACTGCTGCAATAAAAACTTTTGACAAAGTTTTCCTTGGGGTAATGGGTTAATGTAGTTTCAGTCATAGGAAATGGTGCAATTTCTCCTCATTCCCTTCTTTTAGTTAGTACCATGAATCAATTTGTCATCTGGTCGAGGATCTGGCAGAGTAATTAGTTGTGTTTTACTGAATAGCCCTGATGGGATGAAGACTTGGCCAGGCTCACGGCGTGATGTCACTAGGTGCAGCACCGCTACCACCCATCGCTTCACGATAGCAAGCTCTTCCGATCCAAATTATTAAATATCCGCTTTTTTGAGGTGGAGGAGGAAGAGAAAAGAAATTCTGATCCTAAAAAAAGAAAAAAAAGGAAGTGGCTCATTGCGAAGCTGGAAAGTGGAGCTTTCCTGCGCCCTGCAGAGGAACAATATGACTCCGATGATAAAAGGCACGGAGCTGCATCCTGCGGCACCGTGGGGAGCTGTGTCCACCGTGCTGGCTGGTTTCGGGAGGCCGGCAGCAGCTCTCCCATACCCCCACCAGTCTGACCTCTCGCCAGTAGCAGACCAGCAAGCCCTCCCTAGCAGTTTCGCTGTGAAACCCCAAAGGTTTGGTCTCGGAGAGACATCCAGCTCCAGATGCCAACAGGGCAGTGCCTCTGGTCATTATCTAAGTAAAGCACTTAAGGCTACCTCTTGCTCTGCATCTCATGTCCCTTTCTGCTGCCTCTCCTTTTTCTCACGTTTCCCATGCTTTTTGTTGTTGATATGATATGTTGTATGATATGTTGATATGTATGTATTGATATACATACATTTTTGTTCATTGGCTTCCCTCGTGCTCTTCCAGTTTTGTTGGGTTTTGTGATAGCTTTAGACTTTTACTGGATCTTACCCAGTCATTTTGCCTGTTGGCCACTCCTTTTTCTGAGGCAGATGTGACCTCTACCTATCTGGTGTCACTGAGCCACAATTGCCCTGTGGTCATGAGTAATAAATGCAAGAGTTGGTGTTTCTCATCTCCCCACATCTGCTCCATGCTCAGCTATTTCATTGCTTCAAACTTTGCAAATTCCTTGCAGCTTGTACTGTGACTTAGTGAACTCTTTTGGGCAGCTCGTTCTTTGTTCCCACTGTGTTCACTTTGCTCTCCACATCTGTGTTTTCTGTTTCCTTCTCAGCTTCGTTAGTTAAATACCTCCCTGATCCTGTCTCATTTTTCATAATGCATTTATATTCAAGACTCATCTGTGGCTGGGATGAGTAAATCAAGGACCAAATATATAGGGAGTGCTGGCTGTTCCAGACTGATCAGCTATGCCCATCCTGAGGCTGGTGTTAGACACAGGCTCTGGAACTGCCTGTGAGGATCTTGCACAAAGTCCTGGCTCCTTAATGAGAGCCCTTAAAGTGGGAATATCCACCACGGGCAAAACTCCTCATGCAGAAGCAGCAATAACACTCTGATGGTGCCAAGCTAGTAGGAAGATGATTAGAGCTTTTTCTGTTTCTGGAAGAGAGCCAGGGGGCTGTAGCCAGCAAAGAAGCCTTCCAGCAATTCGCGCTGCGGTGGTGAGATTTTTGGAAGCGGTCTCAGATGAGTACAGAATGGAGCAGATGTTACCTGTGCAGAGCTGGCGCTGTCCCCACCTGCTGCCAGCAGAGATGGGAGAGCCCGGTGACTTGGCTGCTGAGGTTGCTTTCCAAAAACCACCAAGCATTTACCAGCACAAGTGGCTACTGGGCACAGCCTGGAGGCTTAGCATGTCCCAGTACCTGCCAGAAATGGACGCAAAAGGGTCTCAAATTTGCAACAAGGTATTGCGTTGCAAAGCGTTAAAGCAGTTTGGCTGCTGGGGAGGCAGCATGTGTGTAGCCAGACACAGCAGCTTCAAAAAGGCAAGGCCCATGTGCTCATCCAGGTGAGGAGGGGAAGAGCAGCTGAGTGTGTGTGTAAGTTTTGCTGAGAAAGTTGCTGTAATAACCGCAAGATGAATTGGCAGCGTGAACCAAGTCTTTCCACTGAGCTAGCGTGACACAGGCATAATCAGTAATATGTCACTGATTTTTCAGTTGCATTAATGAGTAATTTGTAATAGATTACCCTTTCATAGTAACTTTAACAACCCTTCCCACTGAACGTGACACTGGGGAGTCACCAGAGCAGAGGTGTGCTGCTGTGTGTCTTGAGCAAGCAAATGCCTGGTGCTGCCAGCAGAATGATCGCAATCTCTTTTCTGTGTGATAATTACCACCAGCCTGCTCAGCCCTTACAGATGGTTGTCATCTCTCTCCCCAAATACCACCTGGCTATACAGGAAGTTATTGCTGGAGCCATGACACAAGCGGGAGATGGTCCTGCTACTGTGTTCTCACGTGCTTGGGAAGGGTTGGCTGGGTTGAGATTGCCAGGGTGGGGATTTGTTAATGTGTCATTAGTGTCATGACTGGGGAGGTGACCTGGGGGGAAAGTATTGAGAGTCTGGCACCGTGGCTGAAGCCTGACTTTGTCCTTTCCCATGTAATGTGGCCTCTTGTTAGTGCAAGGTGGGTAATGGGCGCTTGATCCTACCTGAGCTGTGGTTTGAGGTATATGCCCAGTGTTAGACATGGCAATGGTGAGGAACAGGGCCAAACAGGCCAGAGGTGAAGAATTTCATACTTACTCTACAGACCATTTATATGTGTTATGTTCTTGTTTTATAGCAGTTTTGAGGCAGAAACTTTGAAAGCCTTTTCCTCAGGGCTTGATGTTTGTACTCTTGTGAGTGGTTCATGGTGAAATTCCAGATGTCTTGCAGTCAAGCTATTGGTCTGGAGCTGCGTTGTATTATTTTTGCTGTTCCTTTTGGACTGTCTTGCTTCCAACCATGACCTTGTTTTGGTTTTCAAGTCCTTCATCCAGCAGAATTTCTCATTCTAGGTGTCTGGTTTCCAGGCAGGTTTTCAGGCAAATTGTGTCCTGCTGGGTCTCACGTAACTGTGGAGTTGCAGAAGATCTGCAGGGAGGTTTTCCTAAGCCTTTGCTTCCAGGTTGAGCAATCCTTGAGGTCTTTCAAAAGTCTGTTTAAGCTGTCAGCTTTGGTTTTGGCCTCAGGGTAAAACATCGGCTTCATTCTTTCCCTCAGAAAGTTCCTTGTTTTAAGGAAGTGAGTTGTAATTTATAGTCATATAGTAATTATTTCAGGTTTCCTTCCCTCCCAAAAACAGCAAACGAGAGAGTTACGTCACAAGTACCATATGCTAATGTAATTAATTCTATTTCTGGCTTCCTATTGAGGTAATAGCACAGTAACAGCCAACTAGAACTTGGTCAGATGGGCCTGGGATGTCAAACACAAGTTTTTCCCATACTGAGTTGGGGAAGGGATCAGGCTGTAATGTTTGTGATATGTTACTGTGGTACTGGCAAGAGAAATAGGGTATTGGACTGACTTCAGGTAAAAAAAATGATCACAGCAAATGATACAGGTCCTATAACCACAGTTTTGTGTGACAATTTCTCGATGTGAGTTGTAAGCAAGGTGCACACATTTTGTTGTTGTTACTCTTAGTATTGAAAATGTATCAAGCATCCATTGGGCAAGAAAGTTTATTTCCCTAATGGTGGAAGATCAAGATTGTGTCTAAACAAATTATTGTTGATTTGTTATTGCTTTGCAGCTTAGACATGATAAAGGAACATAGTGAAATTATTCTTCTGGAATCAAAATGGATGTACTTGTAATTTTGCATCTACTTTTACATCATCTATGTGGATATCTGGTGAAGGGCAGGTGGGAGAAGCAGGGAGGTATGAACCTTGGTATTTTCCATCTGTATCCCATGACATATGCTACTGAAAATAAACAAGCTGACTATTCTGTGACTTCTCTTCCCACATGCTTGTATTGTCATTACCAGCATCCCTGTGGCCAATTGCAAAGCAAAGCTTCTTTCTTATGGGATTTTTTCTTATCTTCTGCTCTCAGTCCAGAGATGCGGTGATCTCAGTGTTGTCTTTGTTGGCCTAGTACCTCATAGGTACCACTAGACATGAGGGCAGATAACATGTTGATGTACTTGTGACTTATGCACTGAAAAATTGTATTAAGAGCAAGAAAACAGGCACATGGCCTTGGGTGCTGAGGTGGATTGCAAGGCAGGGATCAGGTTCAGCAGATGCAGGTTCAGAGCTCTGCAGGTAAACAGGTTCAGTTTGCCCTGGCAGTGCAGAAGGCAGCAGCTCTGCCTCTTTTCCTGACATGCTGAAATGTTGCCGGTGTGTGTCAGTGTACCTGTGGTATATTCATACTGGTTTGACCCACAGCGTGGTTCAGATGTGTGTCTGCTCATAGGTGAAACACTGGGATGTACTTCAGCGAACTGCCCAGCCTTTTGCAGTGTCAGGATGGTTCTCAAAGGTATTTGACCGTGGGTTTTTTAGTTATTCTACAGGGCTAGTTTATTTTTCTTTCTGAACCTGTAGATTATGGAAATGGTATCAGTGATTTTTGAGCACTGTAACTTTGTGTCAGCCATACCTTAAACCTTTTGTAGCAATTCAGTGGTGCTTTTTGTGCCTTGTGGTTATGAGCTACAGTTATTCAGTTATTTTGTCTCTAAGATGATCTTGAATCATTTTCTGCCACATGCTCAGCTCACATATTACTATCTGTTTTCTAAAAGAGGCAATTTATTGTTTTGTTCACTAGTCTGGTTCCTGTCTACTGTGCACAATTGATAGCTTTCACGTGCAACTTTTTACCTTAGGCAGAAAAAAATTCTTTAAAGCTGGAATGTATTCTCTCATACATCATCAGGGAAGGAAGCATCCAGAGTATGTGTGGTCTTTGGTGTTTGCATGGTATATAACCAGAGAATATTTTCTTCCTAAGGGAAGCTGATTGGTACTAACTGCAAGTCCGTGGTTTTTAAGTGTTCGGGTTCAAGCAGTAGGAAGAAAGGCAGGATCACCTCAAAAACATAGGTGGGTTCAGCATTGCCTTGAGCTTTGACTCCTCCAAGGATGGAGTCTCCATAGCCAAAGCCACCAGGCTGCAGCGGTGGAACTCCTGATCTTGATATCAGTGGTGCTTCATGCTGGTCTAAACTGCCCATGGCTCTATAGAATTGCTTTCTGGCCTTGCAGTATTTTCTGATATTACAAACACAACTCCCAGGCTCTGTGCTTCAGCTGACTTCAGCAGCAGCTGCTCCTGGACATGGACCTTTCTGAGGATCTGAACATTGCTCCAGCTGGGCATCTAGGAAGCTACTTAGTAAAGCATATGTGCAAAATTCAAAGTGGAGGAAGGCAAGAAAATTAACAAGCAGGTGTGCCTGGGTCATGAGGGTTTATGATCCGTTCACATAAATATTTCTCTTAGTAGCAAAGGAAACTTTTTTGTAGAAACCAAATATTTTGGGAGTCGAGGGAGGCAGGTCACACTCTGACTGACTGCCTGGAGGGAGCTCAACTGCCTTTGGATCTGCTTTATGGAGGTGTGTAATAAACAACTAACTTCTAAACAATAGTTTTCTCATCTATGCAGCTGGGTCAGAGCAGGTCTGGGAATGTCATGGGCCCACCACTGAGGAGCAAAGTTTCTGTTAAAAATCCTAGGTCACACATTGAAAAAACATATGATGGTAAGTTGGTTTGAAAGGACCATGCTCCTTTTCTAGCAGGGAGAGGTTGTTAATGTTATTAGCTTGAGAAATAGGTTAATTTTTCTGTGTGTTTTTTGTTGTTTTTTTTTTCTCTCCTTTCTCCCCTGCTATGTGCAGCTCTCATGAACTTGGAGCTGAACTGGAATTGCTTGCATTGTCACATGTCTTATTTAATTATGCAAGTTGCTTTCTATTCTAAGGACAAGTTAATGTAGAAATGGAAAATATTAGAACTGTTAGGATAAGCAATTGCTCTTTCTTTTAATTTTTGCTTTTAGCGTAACAGTAGCTACTATTCCCAAAGCAGTCCCTGGCTCTGCCCTGTCACCCTTTCATGGAGGCAAAGCACTTGCGCAGGGCCAGAGTCTCCCCTGCCTTCTCCCTTGGGATAGATCCAAAGTCCAATAATCAGCAGGAATCATCCATGAATCAGCTCAATGGGCTCTGGGCAGAAGCTTCTTGTGTAAGCAAAAATAAATGGCACGGGTGGGAAGATGCCATCAGGAAGGAACATCCCTGTCACAGGACTGGGTCTCCTTTTAAGTCCCACATAATGAAGAAGAAACTAAGGAAAAAAAATGAACATACGCCTCCAGGTCTGTCTAAAGACAGTGCAAATACCATAGACTGTCTTATTAAAGCAAGTAGTGAAACAGACATTATTCCAGCAGTCTTTTAGCCACCTCTTAAATGAATATTAACTGTTGAGTAGGTGCATAGGCTTGCCTTAGAGATGAATTATTGATCTGTAGTTGGCGTAAAGTGTTTGTCTACTCATTGGGGTTTGTTTTCTCTGCAAATTAAAGAAAATATTTTGTTACTTAAACCCATCCAATTACTGCCATATGTAGGTAGATGTTTTTCAGGTCACTTGCAGTGATTGAGAGCTCGCCAAGCAAACCATTTTCCTTCCTGATTTCTGTTAATATGTTAACACAATAGGGGAAAGGGGAAAAAAAAAAAAAGCAAAACCAGGTGGAAAAATATCACACTTTTGTTTTGGTGGTGTGTGTGGCAGTAGGAAGCTGCTGCTGTAAAACTGCAGTTTTCTTATGTAATGTGAGAGATTTTCACTTCTGCTTGATTAAACAGCTGTATGCTGCGCCAGGCAGTAAGAGCATTTCTGTTGTGGCCATCATGATGGAGCGAGATATCACCAGCATCAGGCACAGGGAGTACTGGCACTGCCTGTGTGCAACTCCCATTAAGGCTGGGAGTGGATTTTATGGATGGGTTGAGAGCAGTGCACTGCCATTAGTGTTTAATTTTTTACAGGTGAATGTGCGCCATCTCTGAGCGTAGTTATATGGAAGAAAGATGAGTGAAGATAACAGTTCACTACTATCAAAGTCCAGGAGTGGCTTTACATGCAAAGCATCCCCAGTCGTTTGTGTTTGGTTTTACAGTAACTAGGCTGGCAAACATACTATACGTGACTTGTCCAGATAGTGTGCTGTAAGTGTCGGGGTGACTTCATACCTGGAAAAAAATCTTGGTTTTTGAAGGGGTGATGGGGCTGACTGATTTGTGTGCCGGATAGGGGAAGTACACTGATACTGTATCGACACTTGGCAGTGTTAGGTTAATGATTTGACTCGATGATTTTAAGGGTCTTTTCCAACCTGAATGAGTCTGTGATTCTGTGACAACATTCCAGATATCTGCAACAGAAAGAAAGGTCATTTTTCCTCTGTGCTGAGCATACTTGGCTGCAGCGGGCTCTGGTTCTCCTGTGTGCTGTGTCAGGTTGGAGCTCTTGGAAACAGACCTGGCATTTCACGTGGGATCTCTCTGGTTTTGCGGAAGGGTTTTTTGTGGGTTTTAATGTTTGTTTATTTGCTTTTTGGTTTGGGATTTTTGTTGTTGTTGTTTGTGGTTTTGTTTGGATTTTGTCTGTTTGTTGTTGGTTGGTTAGTTGGGTTTTTTTTGGCTTCTTGCTTGTTTGGTTTGGAGGGTTTTGTTTGGTTGGTTTTTTACCTGCAGGATTTCAGTGCAAGCCTGCTGAATATCAGTTAATTTCTTTTAAACATCCTTTATAACAGGTGCCTCTTCAAATAATCCTTTGCACTTCCAACTTCTTTTGCCATCTAACCTCCCTCTGTCAGACTGGCCGGAGGAGAAGACATCTGGGCCCCGTGGTCCCATCTGGGGCTCTGGGAGCTACTGCAGTGGATGATGAAGAGCTGTGCCTTTGCACAGCAGCCTTGCCTTCAGCCTCACTTGAGCCTTGCTGAGCATCTCGCCATCCTTAATGCATTTTTCCCTGAGCACCTGCTTCTTTTGGATGTTAGTTATTAAAAGGGAAATTTAAGTGACTGGCAGAGGGTGCAGAGAGGAGGGGAGATGGCTGAAGGGCTGAGGTTAGCACGTTCTGCTCAGTCTGGTCTTCTTCTCACCTTTAAGTTATTTGTATGCAGAGTTGGCTTCCTGCACTGATTGGCACCGAGCGAGTCGGGATAATGTCACGGTTGCCCACGAAGCCGTGCCAGCGTGAGAGCACAACCTTGCCAAGCCAAGGGCATTGATTAGTGTGGAGGAACTAGGGCAATCCAATTATAACCACAAATGCTATTGGCTTTCTCGAATTCTTACTCAAATAACTGCGGACTCTCTGCTGTATTAAGGTGGTCTGGACTATATCGAGAAAGGGCAATTCATAGGACTTAGTGCAGAGTAAACAGGATTTAATTCTTAAATGCTCTATTGCCTATTTACACATAGGGCAAAAGGATAGTATTTTTCAGATAAGTAGAAGCCAGCTGACCCCCTTTGCCTGCCTCAATATTAGAGAGTGTATTTATATTTCTTTTTTTTGGAAATTATTACAAAATATCCTAAAAGGGAAACTGCACAGGAAAAAGAGCCAAGAAGTTTCCTATCATTTCAATCTTGTCTGAGCATTGAATATTCCTTTGTTCCTTACTATTATGCTTCCTCTAACCTACTCAGTGGGTCAGATAAGGAAATGTGATATTTTTCACCACCGTGATGAAATTAAACCAAAGCTACAAAAGAGCTATGAGGGTTGTAGCCTGGAGTCTTAGATGAGTAGTTCAGATCTGGCTTTATATTAAATGCAGAAGCAAACAGTCTCTCATGGATGAATCACATTCAATTAAGTACTTCCTACGATGAACTGATTAAAAATTAAGTGGCATCAAATAAGACTGATTTTGCTCTTACATTTAAATAATGCTATAATTACATACTAATCAGATGGTAAATCTTAATTGTACATGTTCCATATGTTTCAGTTGCCTATTCTCCCTCTTCACTTTGTCGTCTTTGTATCAGCATGGAGTATATTTTCAGGCTGCTTTTATGTTTGGCCTAATTGAATATCAAAAGCAGTATATGTGAAACTTCCTGAATTCTATTCTTTAGCCAGTGGCAGCTGTGCTATTAGATGACCTTTACCATTCCCGTAGCACAGAATAATAAAGGGAGGGGGGAAATTGAAGCCCAGCCATGTTATTGTTAGAGACAGAAATAAATCATATATAATTGCTTTGCTATGAAGGCCAAATCCTGCCGTCCTTCATGCCTCAGTTAGAAATACAGGATTTGAACCTTTGTTTCCTGTGGTTTCCTGGCCACCTTGGACGTGCCCAGAATCCTCACGCTGCTGCCGTGGTGGCTAATTACCATCGCCGGGCTCACGTCACATTGAACTGAACTGCAGCCCCAGCTCCATCCCTCCTGCGCAAGGGAGACGGCTCTGCTGCAGGAAAGCCTTTACAGGAACATCTGCCTTTAGTCGCCATTGGCTTCTGTAAGGTTACTTTAAGAAAAACGTCATATGTTGGGTTACATGGTGGGCTTCCACAGAGTGCTTCTGTTCTGGTTAGCTGTTTGGAACAAGCCTCCTAGAACCTGTCATTGAAATAAACAGCCGTCTTGATGTAATGTGCATGTGGCATTAACTTTATTCACACCAGAATGTGTTATACTTCATGTTTTCGTCTGCTTTTAAATCATAGATCATGAACACAGTCACAAAAAGAACAAGCGGAAACACTGGAGAAGACAGTGGGCAGAAAGCAGCATATTGTCTGATGTGGAGATGTTGAAGCACAGCCTGGAAGTGAATTCATTTTCTGCGGATCGCAACAAGACTGGGAACATCACTGAACAGAAGAGCCACAAACGGACAAAGCGTTTTCTCTCCTACCCTCGTTTTGTGGAAGTGATGGTGGTGGCTGACAGCAGGATGGTCGCCTACCATGGAGCTAATCTGCAGCACTATGTTTTAACGTTAATGTCAATAGTGAGTATTCAACTAGGGGGAGTAGATTCACTCATAAATCATTTTCTAGTAGTCACAGAGCCCCATTTCTGCTGTGTTCATATGCAATACCATCAGTTTGCCTCAGCCAGGCATAGATATAATGCTGAGATTAATGTAAAGTTCGGTAAAACTTGGCTGGGGAGCACTGGCTGGAATCTTCTTCCTTCCCATACCCATCATGTTTCCTATCCCTTCCCACACCTCTCCCTTTCAGATTTCTGAACCCCAGGCAGCACAACAAAGATCACTGGCCCTTTAGTCTACATGCTGTGCTCTTTATTTAAGCCCATGTGAAACAGCAACTGAATTAAAAAGGTACTTTGAGGACTGTGCCTTCCAAGGAACTGGTGCTAGTAGGTGTTGCAGTTGCAAGGGAAAGGAGTCTGCGGTCACCTTGATCCTTAACATCGTGCTGGGGTTGGCTTCCCAGGCTGAGGACAAGTATTTTGGTAGCTGCTGGGAATAGGATGCAGTAGTGCAGCCTCTAAACAGGCAGTTTTGTAGGTGCAGAGTGAGTGGAAGTAAGTATCCAACGTAGTGGTGTCATTGGAATGATTTTCATCCTATTAGAGGGTGGAAGTGCAGTTACCAAATAAGGCACTTGAGAAAATAAGTTGCTTTTAACAATCTTAGTCAGTGGTTGTATCTCAGAGCAGAATGATCCTGTAATTTGGTGAAATGTGTGTTAAAGCAAAAGGAAATGTTTGGTTTCTGCAATACCAGCAGACTTGTTTCATTCTAAAATTGTGCTTCTGGCACGAGGTCTCTCCAAGTAGCGTCAAAGCACAGAGTGGGGCAGAAGGGCAGCTCAGGAGAACAACAGCTGCAAAACTGAAAACGTGTGTGTTGTCTTAATTGTTTGTTTCCTTGAATGTTAGCAATAATTCTGAATATTTTTTTTTAAACAGGTGGCTTCTATTTACAGAGACCCAAGCATTGGAAATTTAATTAATATTGTTATTGTGAAATTGGTCGTGATACATAATGAACAGGTAATGGAAATTATTTTCTTCACCTTCTATTTGATGATGGCATTTGTAGTGAGTTGTATGATGAATAATTGAAATACTTGCTTTCTGTGTGTTGCTTATTAGGATGGTCCTGCAATATCTTACAATGCCCAGACAACACTGAAAAACTTCTGCCAATGGCAGCAATCCCAGAACCACCCTGAAGGAAGTCACCTTCAACATGATACAGCTGTGCTTGTTACCAGGTATGGTGAATATTCTCAGTAAAACTGTAGCCAGCTGTGTGTCAGAGGCTGTGAGCATGTAACATATGCAGCTTTGGGAAATATTCAGTTTTTGATGTAGGTGTAATGATATTTGCAACTGTGGGAGCAGTGTAACTGTGAGCAGAATTGGGATAATGTGTCCCGCATAGTGGTGGATGACTTTGAGACTTCCAAGACTGTCCATAAGATGAAAAACTCTGACTGTGGTAGGGAGTTGTTCAGACTCTGGACGATGTGGCAAGCCAGCATGAGAAGGTCCATTGGAGGACCAAGCATTGTTTTTGGATATTGTTATTATTGTGCTTGTACCTTAACTCACTGCTGCATTGAAAATTAATGTGCCAGGTCTGTTCTGCTTTCAGACAGGATATTTGTAGAGCGCACGACAAATGTGATACTCTGGGTAAGGAAAAACTTTCCTTTGTCTTTTAATAACTTTTTTGTAGTGACAATGTTAGTTGTTTGTGCCGAACTTTGGGTGACATTTCTTTTTCTATCATAAACCTTTTTGTTCTCTTCTAGGTCTGGCGGAGCTGGGCACAGTATGTGACCCATACAGGAGCTGTTCAATTAGTGAAGATAACGGACTGAGCACTGCTTTCACAATAGCACATGAACTTGGCCACGTGTATGTTTTATGTAAATATATTTACATTTAAATAGCCCAAGACTTATGCTAGCTAGGGCTTGCCAGCCTGCCTAGGACTTGGTACCTGCTGAGCCTAATTGTTTGGGAGGAGATGAATGTAGTCAGGTAGGAGATGTACCATTGAGGAAAATTAGGCTGTGGTGTGACTCTGGGAGGTGGTGGGGTGCTCTGAAGTCCATTTGAGAGCAGTAAAGCCAGCAGACCCACATTTTTGGGGAGGGTGAGTGACAGAGTACCCCAAGCAGCACATTAGCAGGGAAGGAGAACTAACAAAATGTCTCATATTACTGCATCTTCTCACATCTACATGCAGATGTCAGCAGCATCTGCCCTGGAGCTGTGATGTCTTGGCCAGGTCACTGGGACTAGCCGGGTTTTTGGCCAGGGCTGGGACGTGCTGGGTGCCTTGGGGCGGACCAGGGCAATTGCCACAGGCACATCTCACCTGGGCTTTGGGACTGAAGTCTCCTCCAAGAGCCAGTTCTCAGCCTGCCACAGCTTGGCCCACCACCACACATGGTGCTGCTGAAGGAAGAAATTCAGCCAGTGTGTCTGGCAGGTGATGGAGATGTGTTAGCGAGCTTGATCCACCTCCTGAACCATTTCACAAAGGGAAATCTTGTGATGCTGAACATGCCCAAAAGAGATGCTGTCATTCAAGATGCACCTCCTCCAGTGGAAATTTCTGTTAACCGATTTTGACTTCTTTTTTAGAGTAGTAGTGAGAAAAATCATCTTAGATCGCATAGTCCTTTACCTCCCAGCTACAGCTCAGTCCCAAATCACCTCATGTTTGGTTTGCAGTGGAGATCTGTAGGTGTGGGATGGATGAATACCCAGTAACAAGTCACTCATTGTTTTAAACTCCCTTTTTCTGCACAGAAAGCTGGCTGAGATGGTCTATTTTTAACCACAGCAGTGTTTGTTTAAATAAGATTTCCTAAGAGAAAGTCCCCGAAGGTTTGGCATTCCCCACACCTAACCTGTGGCTAATTTCTTCACGAATGCTGCCCCAGAGCTGCTGGAGGGGTTTGTGGTGCTGCCGGGCGGGAAGTGCCTCTTTACTCTTTTACAGGGAACTGAGTGAAAAGGTGGTTCACCGGAGGTAATCTTAATGGGATATAAACTCTCCAGCCTTCGAACGCAGGATCACACTGGGTCATTTCCCCTTCTCCACTTCAAAAGGCAAAGTGCTTTAAGCCGTTCTGTCTCTGTTAGCGTATTTGCCGCATTCTTCAATATGTCATGTGCTGCAGACTTCGCGTGGGTTTCTGCTGATACTGATGCTTGATGGCATTTTGTAAACCTACCACATAAAGTAGAGAAGCCAAGTCTATCCCCAGTGCAGCACTATTTAGGCAACAGCATGAAGGATCAGCATGGCCCGAGGTGTTCAACTGCATTAGAAGACATTTTGCAGCCAGCGTAGGATGCTGGCAACACACGAGGGACTTCAGGCACCAGTGGTCAGTGGGCTCAAGTCGTTCATCTCTTTCGGAAGCTTGGTTCTTTGGCTCAATTCCAGAGAACTCTTGCCATTTTTATGAAGGTGGGGCCGGACTCCAGCCTGCCTGCAGGATCTCTACTGTCAGCTGAAAAGGAAACAGCAGCTGAAATTGCATCTTACTGCAGGCTCCCTCAAGGACTTGTCTGGCTGAATATCTGCAGCCGTGATTTGGTGACCTTACCAGGGTGCTGCCGAGCTTCTTGCACACAAATGCTAAGAACCCAGTTTGAGCAATGCTTGTTGACATTTATGAGTATGTGCATATTAATTACTTCTATTCTGTAATATGTCAGTAGCATATCTAGGAAAAATTCCCCCATTTGCTTACATTTAGTTCACACTGTTGCTCTCGCTATGCTAAATACTTGACATTTGCCACTAAACTGACTGTGCTTTTCACTGCTGTGTTTCTCCTAGATTTAACATGCCACACGATGACAATCATAAATGCAAAGAAGATGGAGGTAAAAATCAACAGCATGTCATGGCACCAACGCTGAACTTCTACACCAATCCCTGGATGTGGTCAAAATGCAGCAGAAAATACATCACTGAATTTCTGGAGTAAGGACATATATGCATGTTAGGCTGTTATTACAAGTGCGTGCATCCAGTAGGGTTCATAATTTACTCTGAAGTCCTAACGTGCAGCATTTGGAGGAAATCGGAGGGATTTGTGTGTGCACATATCCTTTAGGTAGATCAGGAATGCATCCTTGGCATGCAGTCCCTGCCAGTTCAGCCTCGTGATAAGCTGGCAAGGACCAGCCTCTCTATGGGGAAGAATAAGTCTTCCCCCATGGATATTGCTTTTAAGGAATGTGTGTTCTCCTCAAACCTGAAGAATGAGTTTTCCAAGCCCTGTGGCCAAGATACAGAGCCATGTTTTAGGAGGCAGATTGAATCTACCTGTCTGCTCCACAGGTCAAGATAAGGCCTTGGCACTAGTCCCTGGTGAGAACACTCTTCCAGGAGCCCATAGGTCAGTTCGATGAGCAGTGATCGCCCATTTTGCCATGATGCCTTCCCATACGTTGTGATGGGGAGCAAAACGAGAGACACGATGGGGTCCTGGCAAATACGGAAGCTCAATCCCCCAGCTCTTCTGCTAATAAATGTTTTTTCTTTCTAAATATATATTACACCACTGCTTACTCAGCAACTAAATTCAGGTTGTGCATGCTCAGAAACGCTTTTGCCAGGGTAGCTGACTGCGTTGTGGTGGATGGTTATTAGTGCAGCCTGGGCTGATGGGAAAAGGGTAATGCACCCTCCTGTGCTCAAGTCTGCAGTAGCAGCTCTTGTGCTTGTTATAAATAAATATGCCAAATGTGATGCACCTCTGCCCCAGGGCTGGCTCAGGTAAACACCAATGGGTTCTTGTCACATCACCTCCTGTTTAACACCATTTCTCTGCTTTGTGTTGTAGTACTGGTTATGGGGAATGTTTGCTTGATGAACCTTCATCGAGAACTTACACGTTGCCTCAGCAGCTCCCGGGGCTGATTTATGATGTCAACAAACAATGTGAGTTAATTTTTGGACCTGGATCTCAAGTGTGCCCGTATATGGTAAGTGAAATTCCACACCTTGGTTTTCCTGCTGTTGCCAGGGCAAAATAAGGCCTCTTGGGGTGTGCATGAATGGAAGGCTCACAAGCCATCAAAGTATTGTCAAGCTTATGAGTTATTGATGAATCCTAGGGGTATAATTTCATTAAGGATCATTTATCTGGTAAGACATGTGGCACGTATTTGTTTAATGTCTTCATCTTTTCAATAACAAGCAGATGCAGTGTCGGCGACTTTGGTGTATTAACATTGATGGCGCACACAAGGGATGTCGTACCCAACACACACCTTGGGCTGATGGGACAGAATGCGAGCCAGGAAAGGTCTGTAATATCTGATGGTTTGTGCCTCGTAGCGATGTTTTCCAGATCTCAGGTTAAGCATATCAGTCAAAATCATCCTATCCCAATGGCCAGTTATATGGGGCACAGCTTCCGACTTTGAGGATGGAAGCCCAAAGCAGCTCTGTGTGTTTTAAGCCTGATACACATGGGTCAGCTCTGCACCGGAGAATGTGATTAAAATCAACTGCTTGGCATAGTGTTGTTTAAGCAGGTATTCCTTCTGCAGTGCTTATCTTGGTAAATTAATGCCCTTGAGTGAACTTCTGAGCAAAACTTTCACAAAGCTTCACTAGGCTTTTATTAGAAATTTCCTATGTGATGTGAGTAATTAGTAATTTTGTGTAACATAAATTTGTCAACTGGCTTCTCATCTTGACAACTTCCGAGTAAAATATAGAACTCGTTGACATTTTCTGCATGGAACAATTTTGGCAGTAATTCATACAAACTTTCAATTTCCATGTGCAATGTTAGTTTCAAGCTAGCTTTGTGGTTTGTAGAATAAGTATTTAGTTTTTAGTTGTCTAGATCTAGAGAAAAAATACTTGAGAGGATTTTTCTCTTTTATTGAGGTACTGAACCTTGTGAAGAAAAATGCTAACTAGTTTTCATATTTTTTGTCTGAACAAAAATATTCTTCATCTAAATCTAGTAAAAAAAGTGTGACGTTATTCTACAAAGTATAGCATAAAACTTTGCTTTTCTGGCTATTAATGATCAGTAGTTAAAGTTTTCTTTAGAAAGAGTCAACATTCTAATTCATAGTCTTTCAAATGTATTTAATAAAAATATCTGGATGCTATTTTAGATATCATTTTCCATAAAGGCTTGGTAATTAATCCTCTGTTGCATGTAGCCGAAAAGTAAATTGTTCAATGACATGTGACTGATTTCCTTCAAGATGATGGGCATAGTCTATCAATTTGCCTTCCTTTCTTAGGGAAAAGCACAGCAAACACATTTGTTTTTCTTGTTGATAATGTGCATTAGAGATGTGGTTGGAAAATCCTATTCCTGTGCTGCTCTTTGGAGCCAGTGCTTCAATATTTAATGTTTTAATGTAAAATGCCCCCTTTTTTGAGACTCGGGATAAAGCGGGTCTACTCACTGCTGGAAGCTCAGAAATAACTATTTTCTTGAAATTGCAAAAATCTGGGCTGCAGTTTTGTTCTGACAGACCTGCTGTTACCCTTGGATATGGCCAGAGTGATGTGCAAACAACTGCAATTGAGCAGATTATCACCTTCTCAGAGTTACCATGTCATCCAAGTGGCAGTGTCCAGCTGCATGGTTCTTAAAGACCATGTGAGCAAAAACATTTCAGTCCACAAATCTAGACAATTTGACAAGTTTAGACAAATTAGACAAGTGTGACCTTGAACTTCTCAGCTGAGAGCAGATGGGCTCTTAAAAAAAGCTAATGCAGTCTGCTAGTGTTCAGGCATTTGAATGTATTCTCACAAAAAGGCTTTACAGAGTAATTCTTCTATCTGTGTGTTGGTCTAATTCAAGCTTAAGGTTTGAATCATGATAAACTCTCTTCTCCTTAGTGTTTATTTGGGCTTGTGAAGTGCTGAGGTGCGAGTCTGAAGTGCTTTTCATTGGAATAAATCACTATTTAGGTACTCTGCTGTGGCCAGGAGCCCCATCAAACTGCTGCATGCTGACTAATGCTTTGCCTCAAGTCTGTGTGTTTAAAGCCTGTGATATATGAGGTGACAGATGGAGAAAATACCGTCCCATTTTTTATGGTCATATATTTGGAAATGAGGGAGCCTGAAGAGCTAAGAAAAATCTAGCTAAAACTACTGGGATGTAGATTTATCCAGACTCTAAATTTATTCTTAAATCAAGGACGCTAAAACAACATGGGAGTATTAGTTTATGCATATTTTGCGTGTGAGGACAGTGAATTTGATATTGCTAAATCAAGTAATAAGCCCAGCCCAGAGTTTGACCTTTGCTGGGTGAGCACCAGTCGTCGTTCTCAGGGTTTCACAGCACCAGCACATTGTTGGGTGGAAATAAATCACTGGAAGAAAATAAAGAGGGTCGTAAACTTGGGCCTCTGTCTCTTGTGGTTTTCAGGGTTGTTTAAAGAATGGTAAAAGAAGAGTAGATGAATAGTAATCATTTCTGTCTCCTGCCGTATGGCAGCAGGTAGCGTATATGTTATGCATGCGTGAAGCTTCACAGCACTTGTCTGCCCCCTGCTAATCTATTCAGCTAAAGTCAGCACAAGGATGAAAGCTGGATTTGGTGAATTGTCTGGGACTTCAGTGGCAAGACAAAGAAAAGGAAAGCCTGTTGTAGTGTCTCCTGTTCCTGCCGTTGCTCTCCTGCTCAACTGTGTGTCTAAGTTATTTTGAACTTGCTACAGACAAAAACTCTTTTATTCTCTTCGTTCTCTGATCTGTAAGCTCATAGGAAAGAGAACCCTGGCAGGCTTTTTAGTTTTTCTGTTGTAACTCAACATAGAAATTATTTTTAAAATACAAAAGGCTCGCAGGTTGCACAGCCAGACTATTCACAGTGTGGTTCCAAGAAACACCATTGCATTTCCATAAGATAATCTTGCTGTTTATTTAAAACAGCTGCTCCTTTTTTTTTTTTTTTCCCCTTTTGATTTACCATCCACTCCAAACCCTCAATTTTTAATAAAATCAAGAGGATGTAGGTGATTTCCTGGTTAATTCTCAACCATTGGACGGGAGACATATAGGTCATGTCACGCTCTGTTAGCTGTGTACATTCACTAGTTAGCTATTCAGTCGTCTTCTCTGGGTCAGTGATGCCAAGCATGACTGTGGTTATATATTTAGCTGTGAGCATCAACATTGCTGTGAGAAGTTCTCTACTGGGACAGCACTGTTGAATTGGTGTTGTGTATTTTTTGTACACTGATGATGCTGTTGGACCTCTTTGTCCCTGGTACAGGGCTGGCATAGGGGTCTCCATCCTACAGTTTTTCAACTGTCTAAATGCCAGGAGGAGTTGTGCATTGGAAGGGCTTGTCCTGCAGCAAAGAAGCAGGCATTTCAGCTTATTTTATTCCTGTCCTTTACTCTAGCAGAATTATTTTCAGCCAGTTTCTATATGGGGAATGAAATCTTCAGATGACAGCAAATCCAAGGCACATTGCAGTCTTGAGACCATGTTCATCTCTGAGCAAACACCACATTTAGGGCCCAAGCTATGAGTTGTTTGGCTGTCCTGCAAACCGTGTCCAAACGCCAATGCACCTGAGATCAGCTTTCTTCATCAGCAAAGCAATGAGCCAAACTGGCCATCATGGGCTAAAGGTGTTAAATGTGCTGCAGAGCCAGTGTCCTGTGGCCTGGATGCTCGACCCCCTTGATTTTGGTACCTTCTGATACTTTGATTTTGCTCTGTTTTCCTAGACAGCTTTCTCTAAGGTGATTCATAAGGGTGTCTAAAAAAGGGGATGAGCTTATGGAATGTCTTGTTCTGGCATTAGTGAAACCGCTGGAAAAACACAGCACATTGGTAAATTTGACCCGGTTGCCATAAAGATTGTCAGGTGTTTCCATTCCTGAACAGCATCAGGTGCAGAGAAGTATTGGAAGTGAATATTTTAATGATGCACTTTATGTTTTCTTCTTTGAGTCTGTAACCTCTTCCAATCTGTGAGCAATCAGCAGTGTTTGGGCTTCATATAATTGCAAAGATTTGGGCATCTGCCAGCAGATGAACATGACTCTGGGTTTAAATCTGCTTTAGCAAGCACTGTTCAGTGGGGTGGAAACCCTGCTCTGATGGGTCTTGGGGACACTTTTCCATCCACTCTGGTGGAACTAGAAGGTGACTCTCCCCTAGATCTCACCTCTCCAGAAGTCTCTGTAGTCAGACTAGCAAACACAATCCAAAGGGACGCAATTTATACTGTAGAAATGAGGGACAGGGACTTGCCAAGATAATTAAAACCAGTTTTCCAAACAAAAGAAAACAAGAGTTATAGCTGGAAAACAAAACACGTGCCAGGCCTTGGCAAGTCCCATGTTATGACTGAGTGAAGAAAAATTCTTTGCATTGAGGAATTTTTCTATTTTATTTGCCCTTTAGATTTGGAAGCTTCCTTTCCCTCTTCTGTCCTGGGGCTTTGTACAGCTGTGTGGAGGTTTGAGTTTTCCCTGTTGTTTTTCCTACTCTCTGTCTGTCTCCTCCCCTGACATGGTGCGGTTCCTGCTGCTCTCCAGGAATTCAGATAAGCGGCTTTTTGAAAAGCCAGTGCTGTGAGCTGAGCATTGCCATGCTGCTCGGCACCAGTAAACAGGGAATATTTGAGGACAACAGCAACCACCAGTCTTCTTCCCATAAATCACTCCACTGGTCTCTGCAGCTTGTCTTCTCTTCTTCATTTAAGGCTGCAGTGAGAAAAAAATATGGGTGCAACAGACAAAACTAAAGAAGTTAAATTTTATTTGATTGCAAAATCTTTGCTACATTTTGTGAGTGGTTGAGAAATAAGTAAGCCTAAGCCTTGGCATCCAGGGTGGTAATGAAAAGCAAGGCAAGCTCACCTTTCCTGTCTCTCTCCTCTGCGCACAGCACTGCCGGTTTGGGATGTGCGTACCCAAAGAGCGAGAGGCGCCGGTGACAGATGGAGCGTGGGGGACCTGGAGCCCTTTTGGGACCTGCTCGAGAACCTGCGGCGGCGGCATAAAGACGGCGATACGAGAGTGCAACAGGCCCGAGTAAGTGCACAGAGGGGAAGCACTGGTGGAGGAAATGGGGAAAAGCAGCTGGATTACCCAAATGGGTTGAAGTGCCCTTCAGCTGTTCCCAGCCTGTGTGTCACCCCAGGGGCTGGTGGCTTTGCCTGGCACGGATCATCATGGGGACCCAGGAGTAGCTGGTCACAGGTTTTGTTTGTGGGAAAAGTGCACTAAAAAGAGATCTGTTCAATGGAGAGAGAAGAAAAAAAGCTAATATCTGTGCAGGTTTATTGCCTCCTGTTTTCCTAGAGAGGCACAGCTGGGGTCTCACTCCTAAAGAGATTCTTCTTCCAAACCTGTGGATCAGAAAGGACCAAGAAGGGAAGGAGTCATGGTTTTATCTATTTTTCACCATTTTACCCATGCTTTGGCTGCTTTTGCAGCTGATCCTACAGGCCAGATCCTTTAGACAGTTTTCTACCATTTTATTCCTGCTTTGGCTGGCTTTGCAGCTGATCCTTTATACAGTTACACATCAGCTGGCGCAGACTAGCCAAACCTCAGCAGAAATCTGTGCCCCATTAAAAAGTGGCACTCAAGAATGTTTGCCATCAGCCTGGAATGCAAAATTCTACACCCTTTGAAATGGCAGGGAATTTTGCCGTGGGCTTCAAGGAGATGAATGTGTGGCTGGTGAAATATTAACAATAGCTTGAGCAACTGGTATGAAAACAGGCTGCTTACATAAATTTTGAACTGTGCTGGTTTCTGTTTAACCACCTCCTTTCAGCCCATGAGAGCAAGAAGGGGTGGGCAGGAGGCTCTCCAGACTCTCGTTTGGTACTGAGACAGGGAGAGGAGTGAGGGGTCTGTGAAGCTGGTTGGACCAAGGACTCTTAAAAAGATGTAGCAGGCTTATTGCCAAGGAAATGGCCATTAGTGATGTACCAGTGACAGTTTCATCACTTCTAATGGGAGAAGGGAGAGCTCGTACCTGCAGCATGTGAAGTGACAGGAGAGGCTGCTCAGCACAGCTGGGCAGGTGTCGAAAGAGAAGAGTTGAAGTTAAGGGAGTAGGACTCCAGTATGTCAATTAAGAGGATGCTGAGAAACACACAAGAACAAAGGAGTTCTCATCTCACCATGCTGAGTCAGCACATACTATATGGTCTTCCAGTAGCCATGGAGACACAAAACCAAAATATTTTTCCACATGCGAAAATAGCTGTGCTGCCGAACCTTTGGATCCTGTCAGTAAGAAGTATTCCCAGCATGGGCCTGAGCACAGGCAGAGCATCCCCAAAACAAGCGCATCTCCATCAGGTACCTGTACCCGGTGCTCCTGGACCACTGCGAGCTGGGCACTGCCTTAAGGTCTGCGAGCAAAAACGTTCGTGCTCAGTAATTGCAGGTGATGCGTTAAGCTTCGTATATTGAAAATGTGTTGAGGTGGGAGCGGGGATCATAGCCCGCTGCTCCCCAGGCCTGTCTGCTGTGTCCTGGGAGTTTCTGACGTGCTGGGAGGAACGCAGCGACGCCGGGGTGTGCACAGGAGCTTGTAGGGGGAATTATGCTGGATTGAAAGCAGGTCCACACTGGCAGTTAGTTGATCAAACAGATGATTCAGAGAGAAGGGAAATCAAGAGAGAACAAGAAGGTTTGCTACATTCCCTTCTGTCTCTGCAGTGCATCGCTGATGATTATCCATAAAAATATTGCATAGTGTGAAGAATCTGGTATTTCTTTGTGTTGTCGAAAATCGATCTTATATGAGGCTGACTTATTTTCGAGGGTCAGCTCTTTCTGTTTACTCAAGCTCTGTGAAAAGCAATGCTGGTTTAAAACCACCTTAAAACATTCAGGGTGGTTTGAGGTTGGTTTTAAAACGTCAGAATTGTGAGTGTGCTTCAGCCCTGAATGCTGGCTGCAGGGAGGTTTACTGCCGCAGTTACGAAGCTGACAGTTTGCAATATGATGTCAAGTTTCAGCATCCTTCAGTTTGTGGTGTGTTGCTGTGTTCCATGTTTTCTCAATCTTGCAGGTCATGTCGAGAGAAAAGGAAGTTATACAGTAGTTTGGAATCTCTGGATTTTGTTAGACCTACTCTTAAAAAAAAAAAAGCAAACTCCTGCATTTTCTTCTTAATTAACTTAATATTTCAAAGTCTTATTTTAATTAAATTGATTCATATTGGAAGCAATGTGATAAAAATGTGGTAATTGCAATTTTTTTAATGAAATACCCTGCTAGAGGTTTGCATAATTTAAAGCCTTTGTCAAACCACAACAGTCCTGGTGCAGTGTAAATGCTTTTGAAGCAAAAATGAGGAATCCAGTTAATTCCCTCATGAATGATTTGGACTCACAGAGGTCTGGGGTGTGCTGCTGCCACAGCTAAGAGGTTTCCCCAGAGTCGAGATGTCCCTTTGTAGCTGGAGGTAGATAATGATAATGTGCCTTCATAGGAATAGTCTGTGGGAATGGCCCCGATGGTGGGAAACCCCTAGAAATCACCATGGTGGCTGGGAGGCAGGAGGAGTGTTGGACGCACCCACAGGGGCTGCAGCACTGAGTTAGCTCTGGAGCAGTCCCAAGCATGCTCAGTTAAATTAAATCAAGTTGTTTGCCAATCCAAGGTGGAGAATAGACTAAATTGGTAGAAACCAGGTTTAGACTTTGCTCCACTAGGAAGTAGTGTGAAATCGTTCTGTAAACTGATATCTTTAGTGAGTGCTATGCAGTTGGTTGTGACTTTAAGCCCTGTTACTTGCTTAACTGCAAGCACCAGAAACTTTTGCAAGTGATGCATGTTTAGTTTCCAGATGGTATGTAAGAATCACAGAACAGTTTGAGTTAGAAGGGACATTCAAAGCTCATCTAGTCCAACCCCCCTGCCATGAGCAGGAATATCTTCACCCAGCTCAGGTTGCTCAGAGCCTCATCCAGCCTGTCCTGGGATGTCTCCAGGGATGGGGCACCCTCCACCTCTCTGGACAACCTGGGCCAGTGTTTCACCACCCTATTGTAAAAAATTTCTTCCTCATGTCTCACAATCAGAGCAGGTAGAGCCGGTGTTACCAGCTACAGCTCCGGGTCGTGCCTAAAGACAAACCATACTCTTCAGCATTTAGGATGGGACTTGAGGGATCTGTACCATGGCAGTGTGTATCTCAGCAAGGAGAGGATGCTGGCAGGGGAAATCCCATGTGTGTAGCTGGTGGTGCTCTGCATCTCACCCTCAGACTCGTGCCAAACCTGTGAGCATCTCTAGCTTGGTGCTAGCGTGGTGGTGGGAAGTCCGCCCGCCCTTTTCTACATTTCAGGTAGCCTTTAGGCAAGGGCAGGCCCCTCTGGGTGCCTCTGTCTCCTCATTTATTTAAGAGGAACCCTGCTACTTGAGTCACAAATAGTTTTCAGACGTCAGAGTGAAGAATTACTTGTGGAGGAACAAGCGCTCCTGGTCTTCGTAAGCTTGTTGATGTGCCTGTACTTCAAAGGATGCTAAAAAATTGTGTTAAGGTGTAGGAGTTTGTTGACTTGCTGTGTGTAGAGACCCTCATACATATGCAAGGGGTTTCTGTCTCTGTTATGGTAGAAGATGCTGACTGCATGCAACGTGGAGAGCCTACAGTGGGCATCTCTATGCTAGGGGCAGGGGTGCTTCCCGTTTATCACTCATTAATTTGCATTTTGAAAGGTCTTTCTGTGTGCAAATTGGCTTTCTTCCTGAGGAGGCTCAATGGGAAGATGCATTCTGCCAGTATCCTGGAGGCACTGACAGCCGTCTGGTCCTGGGGCAAGGCAGAGCCGATCCTGAAGAAAAGCCCTAAAAGGCAGGAGATGTGGGTGCCAGGACTTCAGCGCCCAGTGCATTGCTCTTCTGATCTCTACTTCTTGCTAGCACAGGCACTTATTTTGTTCAGGGATTGGGTAGAAGATGCAGGTTTGGTGGTTATTTTGCAGCAGCAGCTGGAGCTGGGCACACATGTTGAGCTTCAAGGGTCACTTTGTGCTTCTGTGGCATCAGGGAAAAACAAAGCTGGATGGTAGGGCAGTTTTTATTATGCGTATTAATGGTGGTAGCTTGTAGAAGCCTCCACCATGCCCTCTCAATTTCATTTGAAGTTTCACAAGAGAGCATCAGAGATGATGGGGTTTTCTTGGAACGTTTAAAGCATAGTGCACCCTTTTAACTTTTATTGTTATAATTCATTATATGCATAGAAGGCTGCACAGAGATGGGAGTATGAAACCTTACCCTAGTTCCTAGAAGAACTGAACAGACAGTAGATAAGATAGCTTATATCCCAAGGGTACTTTCCTCACAGTGTTACCATAGCTGAAAAGGCATCCTTACCAGAAAGGTGCCTTCTGCTGGGTCGTTCCCACGCCGCTGCTGACAGTGGCTGCAGGAGGAAAGGCTTTTCGGGTCCCTGAAGTGAGCTGTTGCCTGGCAAAGGCTCCATCTACATACGAGGACAAAAATAGTTTTATGACTCCAGCCCTGAATCTGAGAGTTGGGAAATTCAAAATGACAGTTTCTCCTAGGCTTACCTGCTGTTTTTTATGTGGCTTGGATGATATTGCTTTCCCCAGTTTCTACCAGAGCCATCCTACTATAAAATGGGGGTAAAGTATTTATTGGCCATCTTTGGCGCTTTCTGGAACATGTGGAGATAAAATTGTTTTAAAGTGTCTAGCGTTACCATTTCTACCATTTTGGACTACAAATCCTGAAGGACTAAGCACTGCCTGGCCTTTCAGCCTCCACAGGGAAGCCCTTTCTCCTTTCTGCAGTGATGTTTGGTTATTTGCAACCCAGCAGATCAGAGGCAAACCCTCAGCTGCTGAATCCATATGATTGCTCGAGTTCTGGAGGGATGGTCCCATACAGGATCCCACAGTGTGAAACTAAATCCCCAGTTAAGGAGGAAGATGTGTTTCCTTTCTGTTTTTTCTCACTACTGCTGCATTCATAAGAGAGCAAATATTCCCTTTTTCATCTTCTTTTACCATTGCAAATATGGTCTTTTTTATTAGACACCTGCATAACCTTTCCTGCTGTCAGCCTGCGATATTAAATACCTGGCCCGCAAAATGGTGCTGCAAATCCTGACTGTGCTGAACAGGCTGCAAAACTACGATTGAGTCTTGTTTCTGCAGGCCTAAAAACGGTGGGAAATACTGCGTGGGTCGTCGCATGAAGTTTAAATCCTGCAACACCGAACCATGCTCAAAGCTGAAGAAGGATTTCCGGGACGAGCAGTGTGCCGACTTTGATGGGAAGCACTTTAACATCAATGGGCTGCCCACGAACGTGCGCTGGGTTCCCAAATACAGCGGCAGTAAGTGGCCGGGGAAGGGAGATGCGGATTGCTGCGTCAGGCCGATGGCATTCGGATAACATGCTTCTGGTTTTCCTCCCTCCCACCCCTAGTCCTGATGAAGGATCGGTGCAAGTTGTTCTGCCGAGTGGCGGGAAATACAGCGTATTACCAGCTGCGGGATCGTGTCATCGATGGGACGCCCTGTGGCCCTGACACAAATGACATCTGTGTGCAGGGCCTTTGCCGGGTAAGTATTTTCCCTTCTCTTTAGCCAGGGTGGTTGCACTTTTTCGTGGCAGGCTGGTGCTTCTGCACCTTGCTCTAGCCGGTCATTGCTGTGCCCTCTTCACTTGGGGCTGCTGGAGAATCTGCAGACTCTGCCAACCACGGCTGATCTGAAGCTCATGGCAAGCTCCAGATTTCCACAAGAGCCATGCGTGGAAGATGTCTGTATGTCTGTCCTTCATTACTGAGGGCTGTGGAGGTCTGAGCCTGAATCCACAGAGTGTTTCCTTCAGTCAGACCTTGGAGGACTCTACATTTCCATTCACAATTATTTTTCATTCTTTTTGCTATGGGAACAACCAATGCAAGAAGTTTTCTTTAGTGAAGGCATCGCCTGGTGCAAATGGCAGTTCTGATTCTCACGTTGTAAAAAAGCCTTTTGTTTGAAAATGCTGTGGGATGGCCACACTTTAAATCAGTGGAAAAAATGTGGGGAAGCAAAACAATTTGTCTCACAGAAGCCTTTTGCATACAAAGCTTTTGTGTGCCTTAATTGGAAGGTTTGTAAATGCTGCTCTAGTCTGTATTTGCTCAATCTATTTTTTTCAATTTTTCTCTTAAAGCAAGCTGGATGTGATCATGTGTTGAATTCAAAAGCAAGAAGAGATAAATGTGGTGTTTGTGGTGGGGATAATTCTTCATGCAAAACTGTTGCAGGCACATTTAACACGGTGCATTATGGTAAGAATCTGTTGCTAAAAACTTTATAGTGAAAAATGCAGGTCTATAAAAACCATTACCACACTTAATCTACAAAAACACTGATGTAAAATGCAAAATCCTTCTAGCTATAGCATATTCCATTTTATAACTATTTACGCTACCTCTAAATGAAAAGTATCAGCTTGTGTAACATGAAGTAATTTTGATCATTTCCTTTTCCCCTGTAAAAAGCAAATGAAATGCCTGTGTAATAGCTTTGACTTTCTGTTAAATCTTTTCTAGGCTATAATGTTGTGGTCCGTATCCCAGCTGGTGCGACTAATATTGATGTGCGTCAGCACAGTTACTCAGGGAAACCAGAGGATGACAACTACCTGGGTGAGTTACAGTCCTTGTTTAAGTCTAGAAATCTGCTTTATTGTCTGGTTGTGGCGATATCCACTGGCTGCTCTCTGTTAGGGAGGATGAAGAATTCACTTAAGGGAGATGTTTTCTTACTGAGACTTGATCTCATATATCTACCAAACATGCAGCCTTATCTTGTTCCTTCTTTTTTTCATGCCATCCTTGATGCAAAGTTTGGGGGGTTCACGGACTCTAAGAAATATCCCCTTAGAGTGTCTCTGGGGCTGGGAAGGACTCTTGAGCCTGTTCTTTGGGTGTGAGCTGAGGCATTAAGCTGGGAACCAAACAGACTTCTGAGTTCTGCTGGAGTCTTCTCATCGCAACTTAAGACGACTCTACACTCACTGTGCCTTAGCTGGAGAGTAAATGTGCCATAGCCCGAAAGATGTGTGTACAAACAAATTCACAGAGAAATTGTTTTCTATTCCCCCAAGAATAATAATTCTGATTTCACTTTGACTGAGCCCTTCTTGTCCCTGCCTGACAGTGATATGTAACTGTAATGAAATATCCTGCACCAAAGATGTTTGTTTGATTTAAAGCTAACAATAACTTGGCCTTTGACTGTTGGACATTCATGGTCACTGTTTTCTGTAATCTGTGGGTATCTTTCTGGGCATAGATTAAAATGCTTGTGGTGCTGTGTTAGACCAGTCTGCAGCATGCACATATGCTTTTAACACAACCATGTGTCTCTTTTCTACCATGCTGATCAGTGGTCCACCCCATAGAAAATTCTGTTTGGGTTCAATAGTGGATATAACACCAACACACATTACAACTGATATTACACCTGCCAGTGGAAGGCTGGTCTTCCCATCAAGTCCTGTTTGTGCCCCTCAGAATCTGGTGGGGTTGCTGATGGAGCAGGGTGTCAGGCTGTGGCTCCTTGCAGTCCCGGGTGGATAGTGGCTGCTCTCCCAGCTCTGTTCCTCCTCTTCTGCACATCCCACACCCAGCACTGGGTTTGGGGGTTCCATATTTACACCCCTGAGTAGGCCACTTCATCTCCTTTCACCTCACAAAATCCCTGCATTGTTGAGTGTTTTTGCAAAATACAGGGCTTAGCCCAAGTGCTTGCTGTAACTGGGCGTATTTAAAAGTGGGACCAGGCTGTTGGTTCCTAGCCTATGGAAGGTAAAGGACTTCACTTGAGAAATGAGTAGAGGAGACTATCACTCACCAAAGGGAAATGGTGTTGACAGCTTTGGTGGCTGTTCTCCAGTGCTATCCATGTGGCTGGACCCTTCATTCAGGCAAAAAGCTGAGCAGGTTCCCCCTGTCCTCATTCCCAGACTGGGGTCATGCAAGGCTGTCTGTCTGTCCCTGCGCACCCGCGGCCATTCACTTCCAGCCGCTTTGCTGCCTTGCATAGTTTCTGCACATTCACAGCAATGAAATGAGATGGTGCAGCATGAATGCACATCAGTACCAAGAAAACCTTACTAAGGTGTGGTAGTTTTCTGTCCTGGGAAAGGGAGATACATTTCATTATTCCTCTTTTCTAGAAAAACAATCCTCCCTGTGTTGTGCCTATTCAAACTGGTCCACCCCAGAAGGAGCCCCAAAGAACTTCTCAGCTCTTCTTGGAGGGCCTTTAATCTTCTTGGGAAGCAATGAAGTCAAATCTTCTTTAATGTTGCTTTAATATTGCTGGGAAAGAATCTCTTCACATTAGGCCTGACTAGAAGCAAATGAGAAGTGCGCATGTGTCCGCTTATTTTGCAGCTCACTGAGTGTGAAATCTTGGGCCCTCAGTACTGTGAACCTTGTAGTTGCTTAACAATTTAGGAGGAATTTGATGTTGTCATCAAGTCCAAGATGTGTACCTACTGTTGTAGGAAATACAGTAAATGGGAAGGAATCCTTTAATGAGTTTTACTACTGCCTAATGACAATAAAGCCTCCGAAGTGTGGAATTTGTTTGAGTATAGCGTCTGCTTTGTGAGTTTTTCTCCATCCTGTGTCTGTTTGCTACTGAGCATTGTTTTGCTTTATTTTCTCTTCTCATTCCACGTAAAAACCTTTCTTTTGGTGTTTTGGTGTTAAGTGTAGATTTTTCAGTACAGAGGCTTTGGAGTAATGTAGCTGTGATGGGTGAAATGGTGGGGAAACTAACTTAGGAAATTAGCTACATAATCGCATTAGTGTGAAGTTGTGCAGCAGACTGCTGTTTTCAGGAAACCGTTCCTTTTATAAAGCATTTAGGCTTTAAGCCTCCAGTGTTTTCACATACCTTAAGATTTGGAATAATAAAAAGTAGGGGGGGAGGAGGGAGAGGGAATGAGTGGAAGAGATACTGACCAAACTCCCTGTAATTATCTACTGGAAAATGACATTTGGTCAATTAGGGTACATGTATTTAGCGTAAGAACATACCTGGAAACAACAGGGAAGCCACCCTACCTGCGTGGCTAGCAAAAAAGACATGGGCAGGGTTATTTCTGCAGTGTATGAGAGGATACAGACTGTGCGTTCTGTGTGCGGCATCCGGGCCAGCATCTCTTTTGGGTATCTCTTTGCCCTGGGTTATGGGTGAGCTCTGTAGCAAAAACTTCAGGCATTGAGCCTTCATTTTAATGAGGCTCTCTGGTGGAAAAAGGAGAAGGCACAATGTCTGTAAGAGCTTTGCTGCTCTCTTTACATCCTTTCTGTTTGAGAGTGCCAGCAGGCTTCTCCTCCCACCCCAATGAAAGGGAGCCCTGAGAGCACATGACCCACGTTATTATGTACGTATGAGTTAATTCTGCGTCTTTAGTTCTTGTTTTTTGCACCTATGCAGCCTTATCTAACAGTCAAGGAGACTTTATATTAAATGGAGACTTTGTCGTCAGTATGTTTAAAAGGGAAATCAAAGTTGGGAATGCTGTGATCGAATACAGCGGATCGGATAATACTATTGAAAGGATTAATTCTACAGATCGGATTGAGCAAGAAATAACACTTCAGGTGAAGTATATGTTGTGTGTGTGGAAAAGTCCAGCCAGCATTACTGGACTGAAAAATGTGGGCAGCAAAGTCTGTTGGTTTGATCTGCTTCATCTTTTTTTCCCCTCAGGTTTTATCAGTGGGTAATTTGTACAATCCTGATGTTCGTTACACTTTTAATATCCCCATTGAGGACAAACCTCAGCAGTTTTACTGGAATGCGTATGGCCCATGGCAGCCCTGCAGTAAGCTCTGCCAAGGTGGGTGCTTGGGAAGGCTTTAAAGAAGACACAGTTTTGTCCTGGATTCATCTGGGATCTGGGCAGTGCTGTTAAATCCCTCTCCATTTGCTTTCTGTGAGATTCTCGTGTTATGGGTGTGACTGTTTCCCTGGGCTGTAGTGGTAGATAACATTGTACAAGGTGCACCACTGCTCTGCTGCTCATCTTAGAGAGTCTTAACCCACCCCCCCATTTCTGAAAGAGGTTTAAAAGCATAATTAAATATCTCTTAATTGCTGCTATAGGAGGAGTAAGAGAAATAACTGATCACTTTCCTGTATGACTCAAACGATGTGTGGGGTTTTTTTCTGTGTAGGAGAAAGAAAAAGGAAACCCGTGTGTACGAGAGAGTCGGATCAGCTCACGGTGTCGGACCAGCGATGTGATCGACTTCCCCAGCCTGACCCCATCACTGAGCCTTGTAGCACAGAATGTGAATTAAGGTGCACTCTACTCAGCCATGTGTACACATTACATCATATATTTACTGTTTACTCCTCTTTCCTTTCACCTCTCACCATAAATCCTTTTCTCACCAGCCTGTGTTAGATTTAAAAAAAGAAAAGGATTAGCAGTTGCCTCTTTGTAAACCAAGACGGATTGGCATCCACCAGCTGTGTTTTGAGAGGCACTTTTCTACATTTTCACATTTCTCTTATTGGATTAAATTAGTGCTAACTATAAAAAAAAAAATCACCTAGTGTTGAAAAATCTCCCTGTGCAATACAGTGCCTGAAATCCGCTTCTGCCTGGATCAGAAATGCTCAGCACCATCCTAGAAACAGCCTGCAAAGAGGGAAAAACATATGCTTAAAGCAAAAGAGTAACTAAGACTTGGATTTATCATTGTTTGCTTAAAGCAAAGATTAGGCTTAAGTGTAGAGCACGTTTGGGGCTGTCCCTAGACAACTGCTGGTGAGCTGGAATTGATGGAGCATGGCTGGAATCATTACAACCCATTTTCCTTTAAAAAGCAATGTTTTCCTTTCTGGAATTTAAATATGGTGGCATTAAATGGCTGTTGGTGAAGTAACTGGGATGGTCGAGTTTCCTGAGGGGTTTCTCTGGCTGTGCTAAACTCAGGGCTGTATAGGAGCTATAGGTTGGGTTGTCACGGTAACAGCTGTTGCCATTGCAACAGGTTGGAAACTTGAGAAGGGCAAATGCAGGAGTTTGAAAAGCAGGCAGGGACATGAGGGCTCCCACCATTGAGGAGCTATTGACTCCAAATCCCCTTAATCTTATTCTTCTAGCTGTGCTGAAGTTTGCTCTCTAGGCTTAGGAGTGGGGCTCTGCACTCCCCACACAGGCTGTCGTGACAGCTCGAGGTCTCCAGGATCCACAGGGGACATGTCACTGCCTCTGTCCCCAGGAGCACCCCCGGCGAGGTGCAATGAGGTCCTCTTGACTCCAAGGTCTCTGACATCTCTGTGGATCAGACCTTGTGTCCAGCATCTCTTGACAGAGCTGCGGCCCGGCAGCTGGTGTCCAGGTGACCCTGGGGACCTGGTGACTCTGTCCTGGTGTCCAGGTGACCCTGGTGAGTATCCTCAGGTGGGTCCTCAAGGGCCACCAGCATCACTCCTTGCTGCCCTTTTCAGGAAGAAGGCACCAGGGTGCAAGTCCATCCATCCAGAGGGAACAACCCTGCTCCCCGCTGACACCTCTGGGGCTTGTGTGTCTTGAAGCAAGTAAATAGCTCGTGCTTTGGAGAGCTGAAACTGTTTTGCAGGCATCCTGCCTTGTGGAATGCCTTGTCACACATTTCAAGCCTGTGCAGATAATTTTCCGATGCTGTATTTTTCAGTATTTTGTTTTGGGAGGCCCAAGTGGCGGTCCTTCAGGGGAATGTGGAGTAGAAAGCCATCAAAGCACTGCTCCCTGCTCAACCACGGAGCCCCCCACCACTTTGCATGGCTCCCCCAGAGTCATAGTGTGGCTTTGCTGTCTCTAAGAGGGACCTGGTGACAGTTCTTCCGCATATGAAACAGTGCCAGGGTTTGTTGCCTCAGATTTTTGGAAGCTCCAAAGCATTGGGAAGTATTGTAAGGAGCCAAAACTTCCAGTTCAAGAGTGTATATTCCTTATTTATGTCAAACACCCCTAAACATGTTACCTGCAGAGCCCCACAGCTCCTTCTGCCTCTTCTGATCCTCTCCAAGGCAGGCACCTTCACATGGCGTAGTGGATTTTTGCCACACCAGGGCTGACACTTGCTTTCCTTGGCTCAGGTGGCACATCGCGAGGAAGAGTGAGTGCACGGCCCAGTGTGGGCTGGGGTACCGCACCCTGGAGATCTACTGCTCCAAATACAGCAGGCTGGAGGGAAAAATAGAGAAGGTTGATGACCGCTTCTGCAGCAGCCAGCCCAAGCCCAGCACGAGGGAGAAGTGCACTGGAGACTGTAACGTGGGAGGATGGCGGTACTCGGCCTGGACAGAGGTGAGGGATGCTCAGTGGTGCGGCAGACGCTGTCTCCCCCTCACATGGGGCTGTCAGGCTGTTTAGGTTGCATATAGCATATAAAAGTTGGCCACAGTGATTCTGCTTCTGTTGCTTTTTCTGGAGGACACTGTAGTACAAAGCAGCCTGGTACTCATTGTTTTCCACGGCAATGAACCTACGCTTTTAAACATCCCAGGGTCTGTCTTCATTACACTGAGCCTGGCTGGTTTTCTTCTCCCATCACAGGCAGCCCTCCTGGCAGAAGCCAGGAGGATGTGTTACCATCAGTGGCAGACTTCTGAAATTTGTTTACTTTACACTTTTTTGCAGAATACTTCTCCATGGCCAGGAATATTCCTGATGCAGACCTAGAGAATGATGAGCCTGGGGCTTTTCAGGGAGGGCACAGTGAAGGGGAACAGGCTGGTTGGAGATAATTTCTCTCTCCTAAAATGAGAACAAGCTACAGCCATTTGGGAGAACTGAAAGGCAACACTTGTAGAAGTAATAACGCAAAATGAATTTGTAAACTCATTATTAACCTTAGCAAGACTGGATTTTTAAAGGAATATATAAAGTAACAGATTGTTACTTAAAATACAAATTGTTCTTCCGGAGGTTTTTTGCAGTCTCTTCACAGTCCTGTCTGCAAGTGGGATGAAAGAAATAAACGGGCTCTCAACCCGTAATAGAGTGGCAGCAAGTATTGACTCGGTGTCTCTCCTTCCCAGTGCTCCAAGAGCTGTGGCGGGGGCACGCGGCGGCGGCGAGCCATGTGTGTGAACACCTACAACGACGTCCTGGATGACAGCAAGTGCAGTCAGCAGGAGAAGCTGACAGTGCAGCGTTGCAGCGACTTCTTGTGCCCCCAGTGGAAAACTGGTGACTGGTCTGAGGTAGGTGCTGGTCACCACTATGGGTTCACCCCGGTGGTGCCTGCAAAGCAATCGCTCTGTCCCTGCTCATCCCTTGCATTCTGTTTTTGTCCCAGGGTATGGTGGCACTGTGCCTGCTACAGAGGGTGTCCCCAAGGCTGTGCACAGGGAGGCTTGAGATAGGCAACAAAGTCACTGGCCTTGTGACTACTGGTCAAGTGGCCATTTCCCTCCCTGCGAAGCCACAGGGGGTTAATTCCTCTCCAATCCTGCAGAAATTTCTCCCCAGTTTTTCCACGGTTCTTCTGTAGCTTTGGGAAGAAAAATACCTTCTTGGCCTCATTTTCCCTTGAGATTGTCCTCACAAGCCCTGGCAGCGCTGCCTGTCACTGGAGGGCAGGATTTCACCCTACTAATGTCCTGCTCAGCCCTCTCGCTGCTTTTTATTACCATTACCTCTTCTGCTGCTGTTGGTGTCCTTTGCAATGCAATAAAATTGTATCTTGAGAGGCTTTTCCCTGCAGCAGGACCAGTGATGCTGGAGAACAGTTCAAAGGCAGCTTGTCACCTTTGTGGCCAAATAGCTCTCATTTCTTTGACTCGTGTTCTTTTAGGAAATAATGAAAACTATTTAGTGGGAACAGGGATTGTTCTTTGCAAAAAAATCTATCTTCTGGGTCGAGCTGCTGGCAGTGCAACCCATGCCAGGGTGGTGGAAGAGGCACTCGCACCCTGTGGGAGCTGAGACCCGTAACACTCAGAGCCCAGCAAGCTTTTTGCAAGCCTTTGGCACCCTGTTTTGCACAGCTAAAGTGCTGTCGGGCAGTCCCAGGGCTTTGACCTATATCTTACAGCTGCTGGAAGTAAAGATCCTTCATGGTCTCACTCTGCCAAAGTGTCCCAGCCTGGCTGTGCTCTCCACACTCCAGTTTCTGCTCTGGACCAGCTTCTGAGGACAATCCTGTCTCATTGCAAGACATTCACATGTTTTCCAGCACACGTGGTCATTAGCTAAATAACCACCTCTCAGCACCAGTTTTTGAGCAGTGGTTGCAGCGGGGTCTCCAGGTTTATTTTTCAACACTGGTGCAGGTGCTGAGCTGGCAGTGCATCCTCAGCACCACCTGAGCTTTTGTGCTTTACTCCTTGCAGTGCCTGGTCACCTGTGGAAAAGGGCACAAACACCGCCAGACCTGGTGCCAGTTTGGAGAAGATCAGTTAAACGACAGGTTTTGTGACCCTGAAACGAAGCCGGAGTCGGTGCAGACGTGCCAGCAGCAGGAATGTGCTTCGTGGCAAGTGGGGCCGTGGGGCCAGGTACCACGGGGCTCCTGGTTGGTGGGACCTGGGTGCTGGTGGCCGAGGCTGGGTGCTACCCTTTCATCCAAACTCACCAGCATAACTGCGTTAATTGGTTTGCACACCAAAGCAGCCCTCTGTTCGTTTGGGTTCAGCGGATGGGCAGCAATAACAGTACCTGCCCTTTGTGCTAAATTTAATTTGTGTCATACTAAATTGGCCGTGATTTTTAAAAAAAGGGTTTCCAAGGTTACGCTCCTAAATCCATATTTAGGCACATAAATATGTGGCCTAATTTTCACAGAAAAGCTGCTCCCATTGAATAGCTTTTGTTGTTTTTAATGTTTTCCAGTTTCTGGGTTGGCAAAGGTTTTTCTGTTAAAATACAAGTTGCTCATTTCTCCCAGAGTGTTCTGGCATCTCCTTTTCCACAAAACTGTTAGCTCTTGACTTAAAAACAAACTCAGACTAGTTGTCCCAGTCAGACTTATTTCCCATCAGCAAAATCATTCATTAGCTGCCTGTGCTACCATGGGGCCCAACAACCAGTTTTAAAGAAGGATATGATGCAGGTTGTGCCAAAGTATGATTTACTGTGTGCAGCAAAGTAAATCATTTGAATGCTCGCACCTTCATTCCTGAGGAAGCAAGTGAAGCGTGTGAGGCTCTGGTGGGCACAGTGAATTAAAACTTTGACCTAATTTAAAGCTGAAATGCATGAAGTGGAGAGAAACCCAGAGAGAAGCTGAGCTTTATTTTTGCTGCTCATGCTACATGCCTAAACACAGGCAGGGATGATTAATACTTTCGAATGAAAGCAGCTACTCAGACCCAGCACTTCTTTCTCACTTCTTTCTCCTGTCTGTCCTCTCCCAGTGCACAGTGACTTGTGGCCAAGGCTACCAGATGAGAGCGGTGAAGTGTGTTGTGGGCACCTACGTGTCAGTGGTGGATGATAATGAGTGTAATGCTGCAACCAGGCCAACAGATACCCAGGTAAATCCTGCTCTCCTGTCTCCATCCTTTGCCAGTGTGTGTACAGAGGCAGCTAGGCTGCATCTTCAGGGGATGTCTTGCTGCAGCAAAGGCTTTTACCCTGAACACCAGCCCATGCAGAGCAATACCTTGGTCTGCAGTATGACTGTTGCAAAGGTGCAGCACAGCACCATGTTTTTGGCAGAAGCAGGACAGAGAAGCTGTATTAAGGGAGTTCCCATCCAGACTCTCTCCATGTGATTAACATTACACTCTGAAGAACCAGATTGCCAAAAAGGGAATGGGCAGCTTGTCATGAGGGCATCAGGACTTTGTGGAGTAAAGATGGTCTTTTATGGTTTATATCCAGGGAGCCGTAGTCACAGGATGGGATGTGCAGGGTGTGCCCAGATGCAGAGCTAAAGCTCTAAGAGCTCGTGAGCTAAAGAAGGAGCTGTAGATGAATATAGGAAGGCAACCAGAGACCAGAAGGATAAGAAGGGACAGTATTTACTGGCCTCAGAGGCTGGAGTCTCTACATAGCAGACACCTCCTTTGGGGTTGTGTGTGCTCTGGGATGCCTGGCTGTGGTCTGGGCTCACGTGGCTGCAGGACTGCTGCTGTGTGGTACAAATGACAGCTTGGGACCGTCATTTCTCATCTGCTGCATGTGACAATATGTTGTATGTGCCAGCTACAATTCCAGACACATCCCCCCTGACTGGATAAAATAAGAACTATTGCAAACCCTTTGCAAATTTGCTGAAGAGGCTTTCCATGCTGTGTTCGCTGGTACTTGGAAGCAAACACGTGAATTCCCATTTCAAGCAGAGGACATGTCCAGGGCATCTGAAGCAGTTGAATAAAACAGAACATTACCATCTATCTGTCATCTAGGAGAGTCGTAATGCTGTTGCCCTGCCCGGCTTCAGCCCTGCATGACTTCACAGAGTTTAACTAAGGCCACAACATTTATGAAGGGGCTGTTTTTCCCATGTATGGAGACTGATGGCACGATAGTCAAGGGATTACAAACCTACTTGTCATCAGCCATCATTTGGCACGCATGTCTCCAGTGTAAGTAAAATCATAGCAATGAGGAAATTATTTATGCCATTTGTCAAGAGCTGCCCTCTCCCTCGCAGTGACGATCAGTAGTAATTTAATTTTTGGCAATGACTACTTGTAGGCTTATGAAGTAAAGTCATGGCTATTCATGTTTTCTGTCACCAGACCTCCCAGGAGGTCTGGACAGGACCAAAACCCTCCTGTTAGGCACTGTGCCAGGACCGAGCAGAATGACGTGCCTGTCCTCAAAACCTTGCATGTTTAGCATGTGATGAAGCTCAGCATGTGGACATAAGTGTTCTGGTGGGCTGCAGGGAACCAAAGGGCTGCAATCAACAATGAAGTTGCTGCTTTGCAGATGTGTGTTTGTACCAGGACTCTTAACGAACTTTCACCTTTTGCCTCAAAAATGTCTAATTTTAATACACAGAGATGGCCTATGGTTATGGGAATCCCTGTTGTAGAGTTCCCAATAAGCCAAAAGTCCACTGAGGGTTCTGCATATGAAGCCCTTTGGGTACTGGTACCAAGTTTTGTTGATTCTCCAAGCAAATGCCAGGAGAAAAGCCACCAACACACAAGCATGCTGGTCACAGGTTTAAAAGACACTGTGTTGTTCATAATTACATTGAAGAAGAGGCGGTTTAACTGAAACATCTGTGTAGTCTTTATTTCCCTCTTTTCCCTCATATATTTCATGTGCAGGACTGTGAAATAGCAGCATGTCCTCCCCATCCAAATAGTCCTGAAGCCAAGAGATCCATATCGGGTATTCACAGGACACAGTGGAGATTTGGATCCTGGACACCGGTAAGTGTGTGTCTTAATACTTTCAGGATTCCTCAACAGTAGACAATGTGATATTAAGTACATTTGTCCAAATTTTCATTCCAAAGCCCTCATAATATATATCAGGAAACTTTCTAGTGGAGTGTTCTTTGCTCTTCCCTAGTGCTCTGCAACATGTGGGAAGGGTACCCGGATGAGATATGTCAGCTGTCGGGATGACCAGGGCTCAGTGGCCGACGAGTCAGATTGTTTCCACCTCCCGAAGCCATCAGCCACGGAGATGTGCACCGTGACACCATGCGGGCAGTGGAAAGCCCTGGAGTGGAGCTCTGTAAGCATCATGCTGTCTCTTGCCACCCTGTAGACCTCATTATTAATCTGTCACACGTACCGTTTTATAAGTGGGGGGATTAAGGTCTTCTGCTGTTTATTATTAGCAATAGCTGTCTGTCAGATTTTTGAAGCCAGAAATGTGACTGTGTCTCCTTTTCCCACTGTAACGCAGTGCTCGGTGACTTGCGGTCAAGGTAAGGCAACGCGACAAGTGGTCTGCATCAATTACAGTGACCAGCTGGTGGACAGGAGTGAGTGCGATCCAGATGACCTTCCTGCCACCGAGCAAGACTGCTCCATGTCTCCTTGTCATCCGAACAGCCATGACTACGGCAGGCCCATCCACCCTTTCCTCTATCCGGATCATCGCCTGAAACTGCACCCTGGAGGCAGCCCGAACCGAAACCATGCCCATATACCAGGAGGCAATCAGTGGAGGATTGGCCCCTGGGGTGCTGTAAGTGCCATGATTTTCTTATTTCTGATTTTTGTTTGTTTGGGCCTTTTGGGGATTTTTTTATTGTTGTTTAGTTTGGTTGGTCTGGGGGGGAATTTTTTAGTTTGATTTGTTTGGGGTTGGTTTGTTTGTTTGTTTTTCTTTTCCCTGGGCTAGTCCAGGGCTTTTCTTAACATCACCCCCAGGGAAGAGAGGGACCCTTCTCCCTGCATTCTGCTCTCTGCACACACAAGTAAGTGTTGCGCTAGGCTGCAGGCATCACTTCTCAGCCTCTCACACTTCACATCTCCAAAGCTCTGCAGACAGAAGGCTGATGGCATTATTTTTGATGAGGCAAAGGCCAACCTCTGCTTCTTGGCTGTCTCCTGGGACATTTACAGCTGTGCAGAGCTGTTGCCAAAGCACAGAGGAGCCTTAATGCCAGCTCCTCTCACCCCAAGCAGTTCACAGTGCTTTATCACAGAAGTCCCTAAAGGGAATTAAGCACAAATGGGATGTCAAACACTGCATTAAAGGCAGTGGGGATTACTCACCTGCTTAAAGCTAGGCTGGTGTTTATTTTCTTTGCTTAGTCAGCGCCTAAGTCATTGCACTGCTATTAGCAATAGCTGGGTTTTGAAGTTAATAATGCCTGTTAGCTGTATTAAATTTCTGGTAGTGCATTCCCACGGTGCAAGGCAATGGGAAGGACCTGGGAATGCAAAATTATCCCTGGATTCAACAAAGCCGTGGGCAATTGTGTCTTCCAGTGCTCCAGCACGTGTGCGGGGGGGTTCCAGCGGCGGGTCGTGGTGTGCCAGGATGAAAACGGATATACCGCAAATAACTGCGATGAGAAAAACAAACCCATGGAGCAGAGATCGTGCGAATCTGGCCCCTGTCCTCAGTGGGCTTATGGCAACTGGGGAGAGGTGAGTGCACCGGTCAGCCCAGGCTCCCTGTGCGCGGGAAGGTTTTCAGTAGCGGATGGCTGAAAAATGGGAGAAGTGGGGAAATTGCGGTGACATTTATTAGAAAGATTGGATGTTTTCCTTTCCATTTCTCATGGGAAAAGCTTCTTCCCAGGCAAAAGTGAATTCTGTAAAAATCAAGATTTTTTTTTTTAAGAGAAGTCCAGTTTAACCGAAGGCCTTTTTTTCTTTAATACAAACATTACTCCCTTCTAAAAATTCATCTGAGATGAACAATTAGAATCATTAACCTCCAGTATCATGTTGGGTTTGTCAGTATTGTTGTTTGGAGCAGCATAAACAGCTTTGGGAAGAGAGAAGCTGAAGCAGCTGATGCCCCATCTGAGACTCATGTAGCGCTTGGGGGGGATTTGGCCATGGTGGTGGGTTGGTTTGGAACAGAAACAACTATCGCATCTTGAGAGGTGCTAGTGCCTTGAGGGAACGGTCAACGGTATTTTTGCTGCCCAGACAGTGATTGCCCTGTCTTCTGCTGACTTCCAGTGCACAAAGCCATGCGGGGCAGGGACAAGAACACGGCTGGTGGTGTGCCAGCGCCCTAATGGAGAAAGGTTTACGGATCTGGGCTGTGAAATCCTTGAAAAGCCACCAGACAGAGAGCAGTGCAATGTACAGGACTGTCCTAGAGATGCTGCCTGGAGCGCTGGTCCTTGGAGCTCGGTACGACCATAAACTCTTTCTCTTTGTGAACCGTTTTGTGGATATCCCGTAACAACAGATTTTAATTAGCTTCAAACCAAGGTGCTAATGCTTTGTGTCTTAAAACTGCACTTAAAGAGGATTATTGACAATATATTGAGAATAACACCTGTTCAGGAAGGGCTTACATTAGGGGAGCTCAAGTCCTTTAATTTAAAAGGCACTTTCTGCTAAGTAGCCACCTTTGTCCGTTTGATTACACTGTGTGAGCGCTGTGCATTATGAGTCTTGGTTCTGACTGAGTCCTTCGCATATGGATTTAAACCTGGCATTTAAGCAGTACATTTCTTTCCATTGTAGTTAAATTGTTCTGATATTTAACAGTAATACTGCACTGTGCACCTACTGGTTTACCAGTCGCGTGTTCTCTGCCAAAAGCAAGATGACAGAGGAAAATGTGTACTAAATTGCATCAACTCTCAAGCATGTACAAGTGTGTATAGATGTGTGTGCACATCCCTACCTGCCCCCACACACAGCTATATAGAAACACATGTGCATTAACGCCCATACTATTTCTGTTCCTGTGTATATATAGTATGAACATGATGTGTCATGCAAAGGCACCCGTAAGCTTCTCTCATGCATCTCTCTGGTTCTGGGGAGTTATTGTCAGGCCTCATTTCCACCTGCTGCTCTAAATATTAGTCAGCAAGGTGGTGGAAGGCTTAAAACCCTGGGAGTTTTCTAATAACAAAATAGTGTTTGGAGCAGAGATGGCTTACACTGCTCCTTTGCTGCTGGACGAATCTGCTACGGAGATGCTCTTGCGCGGGCAGAGCAGCCCTGCTGGGGTGCTCTTTTGGGTCTCACAGCTTTGAAATTGTCCCAGCCCAGAGCAGCAGCACCTGCTCAGCACCAAGGCGAGTGCTGCCTGGAGCACTTCTGGTGTGCTGGAAACCACGGACCTGCTGGTTTTGGAGTGGCCTTCAAACAGATGTCGACCTTTATTGTGTATTTTGTTATAAAAGCATTTGAAGAAGATTTAAAAAAAAAAAAGAAAAATTTGACTCAAAAGCACTTTATAGAAAAAAAAAAAAAAAGGCCTGTTTGTAATGTATTGGACTGATTTGTCACTGTTTGAAAAGTCATCTTGCTAAAACGTAGCCACATTCTCATTTCTGCGGGTTCTTTCAGTAGTGTGGATGCCTTCAGTAACACTCCTCAGTATTTTTATCATACCTCAGTGAGTTATACAATAGCCATAAAACCGCTGAACTGGTGTTTATATGGTGCTTCACCAGTACAAGGGATAGTGACATGAAATATTTCATTTGAGGTGCTAATGTATCACTTGTACGCTGATATAGTTGGTGCTAAAAATGAGTGAGGTGAGCTAAGCAGAGCTGGCAACCCATGCAGTGGCTTCCCTGCAGAACTACCAGCTGGGAGCTGCTGCCAACCTTTGTTACGTGTGCTGGACCATTTGCAAGAACCAAAGGTGTGGACAGAGTTGTGTTGCCTTTTGGTGTTGCTCAGCTTTCAGCCTCTTCGCAGCTGTCCAGGAGCAGGCTCCAGGGCTGACTCTGCTTCTCTGTGTCAGATATGCAGGTTGCAGTCCTGGATTTTGGATTTGATTTGGCTTTTTTTTTACCCAGGAAAAATTCCCTTAACTCTGCTAAGTCATATTAACCTTGGTGGGGGTTGTCCCTTGCTCTCAGTCTCCCAGGAGCAGATGCAATGTTGGACAAAGAGACAGAGGGCAGGGGCATCCTATCCTGTCTGCAGCATCTCCTCCCCAGCCTCAGAGCTGAGCCCCAGTTGCTGCCACAAAGTGACTTGATCTTTCAGGTCTCATTACCAAGGTGTCCTTTGGCTCTGACATAGGGAACCCCAGAGCTTCTCAAAGACTAAATTGTATCTATGGGGTCAACAGGGCTTTGTGTCCCTTCTGCAAAATACACCCCATATATGTCTACCTCGTGCTACTACTGTAGGTAGTAACATCCAAATTGTTTTTTCTTTAGTGTGGTATCACCTGGAGTTGCTTTAGCTCTGTCATCAATTGCAAACATCATTCTGTAGCTGTACATACTTCATCTATTGAGATGGAGTGTCACTATCATATTTTTTGGTCACTTTTGAAACAAGAGTATAGTATTAGCTGAAACTTTTCAGCAGTATGGATTTATGTATTTATGTAAAAGTGTATTTATTTTTCCAATATTGTTATTTAATTTTATATAAATATTGCATACATTTACAATGTTTAATGTTAATGTTGAACAGTGAAAATTAAAGACAAGTAGAATGTAATCATAAATGAATTTGTATAATGATTTCTTGAGTCTTTTGCTAAATTAAGATCATATACTTAGCTTTGGTAACTTTTACTAAATTTTCTGAAATGGTACCGCAATGTTCCATCTTTTGACTTGCTTTTATTTTACTTTGTTCTCCAACAGAAACTGTCATTCACAGTAATTAAACAGTTTAAAGTGTTATGTATGACGAAGTTTGGATAACTAATTTCTTGCAAGCATCTGATTGGCTTAGCTTCACTCAAATTTTAGTAAAATTATTACTATAAAATACATAGAAATTAAAGCAGAGAGTCTGAAGAGTTCAACCCTCCATCCTCAGGCAAAATTCCACTGGGATTTTGAACAGTAAACAAGTGATTTTTATCTGACTGGTTAAATCCAGGTTTTAAAAATATAATTAAATGACTAAACAGATTCTGTATGGAAATGATAATTTTATAATAAGAGACTGGTGAGATGCCTTGTCATTATAATGTGTGTTCAAAGAGGACTAAGAGGAGGTGACACTTCTATTTCCTTGCTTGTTTAAGAACATGTATTTAAACACTGCAGAATTGTACACCATATGATAGGCCTGACCTTTTTATTAAAATAATGCTTTAGAAAACATGCAGAGACTGTCACCAGGATACAGAGAGTGTTTTTTCTCCTCTGTCTTACGTTATGAATGCAGATCTCCATACATGCTCTCGAATACCGAGAGGAATTCTCACTGTGTTCTCCAGAACGAGGGAGATGCTCACAGATAACATTATCCATCTCTTCACTTAAAACCTGAGGCTGAACCCGCTTCTGTCAGAGTAGATCCGCTCCTTGCAATAATCTCCATGAATTTTGGTGCTGTAGTGTTTCACATAATACCCAGCTGTATCCTGATATAATTTATGAATAATGCTGAATTCACTTGTCATGGGCTTCTCATTCTTTCCACATTAGGAAATGGGCACAGATAAGGTAAAACAATCATATCTCGCAGCACCAATTCCTGGTTCAGTCAAATGAGTCATTTGGGCTTCACTGCACTGGGACAGTTATCATTTTACTTTGGTCTGTGGAAAATCGGGGGGCGGGTTTTTGGTTCAGTTTTTTAGGGGCTTGTCTTGTTTTCCTAAAAAGTATGATAATTTTAAAAGTAATCTGCTTTGCCAAATACTTATTGCTCTTGGGTATCAAAAGTTCTAGCTGCTAACACAATGGTTGTGTAGCTTTTAGTGCCTGCAAAACAGCGGTGTGAGCTTTGCTGGCTCTTTATCAAATGGGCAGAAATGCTGGTACCTTAGTCTTTGAGGGTCTTTTGATCCAACAATGAAGAATATGGAAGCTTAGTGTAAAATAATTAGAATATTAGCTGGCTAAACACCAAACTCTGTTACTGTCAATGTGAATTTGGGCTTTTTGGCTTCGCAGGGCTCTTTGGCTGCATGCAAGGATGTGGGTAGCAGTGAAGGGGCTCTGGACTCAATGGGGAGCAGCAGGACTGCCTGGCCAGCATCTGTGTCAGGGAGCTGACGCTCAGGAATTTTAATCTTAAAATTGGTGTCAATGGAAAGTTCAGGTTATTTGTATTTAATTCTGTTAAAGCCCCAACATGTTGTTTATAAAATGCCCTCCTCGTGAAGATGACTGAAAATAGGCTGTTCAACGGCAATATTCTCCATGTCGTCTGTCTGATAATGTTCTTAGCAGGCAGGATGTCAGCCCTTGCTATGGCAGAAGTGATAACCAGGGGCAGATTTGGTTGCAAGTGTATGTAACTCTGCTGTTCTCTTCCTCTCTTCTGCAGAAAATGAATTTGCTGTGACAGCAGCATTACTGAGCTGCTGTATGATGCTTTACACGTGTTTTTGCAATAACAAAGCCATCCTTGAAAAGGAAGCGATAGGCATGCTGAACTCTGCAGTCACTCAGTGATTCACATTGCCTTTTCTGTCCTTCATTCATACGATGTTGGTTCAGGCTCTGAGACTGCAATAACAAGCCTCTATTTCTCTGTAGTGCCAGGTATTATCAGAAAACTAATAAAAACAATCCTAGCCCTGTGGGGAAGGACAAATGTTGTTGCAGCAGAGAAAGGCCTCATGTACAGTCCCAGCACCCACAACCCAGGCAGAGAGATGCACTGGGTGCCTTGCATGCCTTTAGAAAAACAGGTAGATGCCTTAGTCATGATTGAATAAAGCTGATCCAGACCAAAATGAAAACTTGGTAGCCTATGGGTATCCCCAGTTATCTGTCTGAAGCTGTCTCCATCTCAGAGCTGTTCACTGTTCGCTTAGGCTGGCCCACCGAGGCTGATGTCCCTCTTGGGTTCCCAGCTGCCTCCCCTCTAGGATCAGTCAGACCGACTGACGCCAGGGACTGCCAGTTTAGTGAGCTGATAAAAGGCGAGAAGTTGTCTGCTTTGATTTGCCAGTCAGAAAAAGACTTTTGACAGTGCGGACCTCTTTGCTTTCATTTAAGAAGGCAAACCAGACCCGTTTCAGGCATTTCCTGTACTCTGTCCTGTGTGTCACCCATCCAGAGCATCCCAGTGCCCAACTTCGGCCACTCCCCCCAAAACTGCACATCCCTGAGTGATAGCTGTCTTACCGCCCACCCATTCACTGCCTCTTCCCTTTTGAGAACTCATCCCAGAGAGTGGATGCAGTTGGGGTTTTTGTTCAAAGAGTTCCAGTCTGTTGCTCCTCTGGGGAGCAGTGATGGATGTTGCTGTGGCTCTTTACTCAGCTCCGTGCCTGCTGTCCCAGCCAAGGCTCAGGGCCATAACTGGTGTTTCTAAACAGCTTACAGGAGGGTGGAGCCAGTGGTACACAGGTGCCTGATAGAGGAACATCACTTTATTCCTGTCTCACTGCTTCTAAAATCTCTGATTTTTATTTTCATTTCTGTTTTTGTTGTTTGCCTGTCGTCACCGGACATCTTTCATTGCCACTTCTGTTTCTCCTTAAATAAGGAGAACTATGTGAGTGTGCTTTTGCTATTGATTCTGCTGTCTCCTGTTTGCTAGTATTGAGGTTCCACTGGCAGGAAAACAACTATCAAAGCCCATCTGCCGCACTGCAGGAGAGGGACCACCCTGCAGCACTGTGTGCTTAACACTGAGCCTGCACGTAAGTGCTTTGCCTCCTGCAACTTAATGCTCAGCTGTTGCAAATCACACTCCTCCCTTGCAAGACACCTCTCAGTCTTTGCACCCATTGTGATCTGACCTGATGTTTAAGTGTAGTGTCTTTTAGTGTGATGGAGAACTGAAAGGACCAGGCAGGAGCATCCCCTCTAACCTCTGTAATCCAGTGCCTGAATGCTGAGGAAGTGCCAGGGTAAAGAGCTGCAGAAAATAGCCAGTCCTATCTGCTCTCCTTCGATAGCCTCTCCTGTTGCTTCTGCAAGGACAGAAGTGAGCTGGAATAGTGGCTGGGCTGAAGAAGGTTGTTTTCTTATATCTTGAAACTTTTCTTCTTCCCCTACCCCCAGATGCTGCATCTTTTCCCAAGTTTCCCAGTGCACTTTTGAAGTCAGAGTAAGTAACTCATTAGAATTCACTGATGTTTCTTACCACGTATAGTCCAGCCCATGCTCCTATCCTAACTTATGGTGAAATACTTGCCTTTCTCTTCCCAGAGAAGTACCATGGCTGTTTGGCTTCATTTAGTGTGCCTCTGTGGTTGCCTTTCTACACCTCCCCTCTTACACATTTTCTAGATGAGATGGTCATTTTCTTGGCTGTGCACAGCTGGCCTGAACTTGAACAAATGGTGGGATTGCTATTCAGCGATACCTGGCAGTAGTCCTCATGTCAAGGTTGGCCCATCCACGGCTGCTGACTTTGTAAAGTCTGCAGAGCTCCTATATGCACACATATGCTCACACTCACACACACAGGAGAAATAAAACAATAAATAAAAGGGTAATTGCTGGGAACATTTGTCTCCCAAAGCACTGGCTTTAAGTGCAGTAATTGAAATATGTGTTAGACTGCAGAAGACGCTTTAGAACAGTAACATACTTCCAAAGATGAGCTGGAAAGTTCAGCATCTTCAAGCAGATCCCAGAGATGGGCCTTAGGAAGAAATTTTGCTCGTGTTACACATTTACACAGCCTACCACAAACTCCAATAAAAGCTGTTGCTCAGATCCTAGGGATTGTAGCATTTAGAAGCAAGGATGTGTGATTATGAGGGACACTAAGCACAGAGACATTTACTGTATTTCTAACTTTTGTTGTGACTGATTTGTGCTGTCATTAAAGAAAAACAATGTAGTCAATCTTGTTCCAAAGACACTTAATGCTCTATTCTTGTTTTAATTTTTACTAGCTAACAGGGAAGGTGAGTGAGCCAGCAGCATGGATGAAAATCTGTCCGATGCCCATATTCAGGATGACACTATCTAATCCCTGCTGCATTAAGCCAAGATTTTTCTTTATAAAATCAGGGAGCAAAAAGCAGCCCAGCACTCCTACAAAACCCCCCTGTGTGATGCACACCTGTGCAATAGGGCTGACATTCCTTGGAGAGCTCTTTACCTTGTGTTTCCTTCCCAATGACACAGAGAAATCCTATTCTTGAATGGTACTTCTAAATGCCATTATAATGCCAGACTGTTCACTAAAAATGTGAAGTGTCAGCCTATGCTGCTTGCTGCTCCAGTTGCTGCTGTCTTAAAAGTGCCACAGCATGGAAAACAGGCTTCATCAATGCCTTCCACATCACATTATAGTGGAGTGCTGGGTAACTCACACATCCCCTAATTTAAAGAAATGCCATCCAACATCTCCCTTCCTGGAGAGACCTGCAGTGGCTATTTGAGGACTTTGTATTGTTTGTTGTTCAAGTTATATTGCATGGACTGGGGCAGAGATGCAGCTGTTAGGGCAGCTTTGTGTGTTCATAGCCCTCCTGATATCTGTACCTGGTTTTTGTACGGGATGTAACAACAGGGCAAGTGAAATAGGGAAAGAAGGTGCTACGTAGTAGGTGGACACCATAGAAGAGGAGATGCATGGCTTCTCCTGCTGTAGTTACCTGCTTTTCTCCCATAATCCTGAGAGGTTTCTCAGCTCTGAAATTATTATATTAACTTCGGTGCTCAGGACCTTAAATCTTGCAGGAATTAAAAAGCCCAAGAGCATCCTTTCCTCTGGACAGTCTGTGTAGCTGGAGGAACAGGCTTCAGACACGCCAGCCTCTTCCCCCTGCTACAACAACACATGGAGCTGTACCTTTTTCTTTGAGAAATTTCCTTTTATTTTTTTTTTTCTATTTTTCCTTTTTTTTTTTTTTAGCCTGTTATGAGACATCATCTGAAGTCACTTGCAAGTCTCTGCAGCCTAGCTCAGCAGTGGGAAGGTGAAGGTTTATTGGATTGTTTTATTTCTCCCTTTTGCAAATAATCACTTGGGAAACTCTGTTCCCGCTGCAGAGCTGCGAGCAGAGCAGCCAGAGGATGGATACCCCATGTGTGCTGCAGAGCCAGGATGACCCAGCATGGGTGCTTCCTTTCACCCATGCCCGGGGTGAGGAGCGCTGCTCGGGGACACTGTGGCTTAGCCCACTCTTATGCACACCTAGGGCCACCCTTTGACTCCGGGAGGGCTCCTCAGGACATTTCCACAGGGGTTCTGGGCAATGCTTGCTGACACTCTTGGACTACACACTCCATAAATCCCTAATGTACATGTATTTTTTTCACTCCTCCCATTTCTTCAGGTAGTCAGCATGGATCAAGCATTTCTAAAGCTTCTTTTAAACTGCGGTGCACTGCTTTGGTTTGTTTTGCTCAGGTCTCTGGTCTAGTTGCCCTCTCTTGAGTGGAGAGACTATTCTTCCCTTTTAAATGTACAAAAATCACATGTATTTTCTGGCCTTGTACCAGCTAAAATCACCGTGACCATGCGCTCTCAGCAGCTGTGTGTGTTAAGGTGTAGCTCCCTCTCACAGTTTTGCAGGGAAGGAAAGTCCATCTGGGGGATCCTGTTCCTGTGCACCAGGTTCCCACCCTGCAGACATGGTCTTCTCACTCTGCTGATGCAGTTGGGCATGAGACTTGGCTAAAGATGGAAAGAACACGGTTTAAAAGCAGCTAGGAGCAAACATTTCCCAAATAACTCCTGCAGCCACTGGAGAAACCATACCATGGAGCTGCACCCTTGTTTTAAGCTTGTTACTTGTCTCACTCAATCCAAACGAGGTACCTGCTAAAATACTTTGCTGTTGAGAAGTTAATTAAGTTCATTCGGATGCCACAGAGCCTCTGTTGCTGGATAATACACAAAGGCTCAGGCATTTTAAGACTTCTTGTAAAGGTTCAGCTGGTGAGGAATGATCCAGGCTTCCTATGGTGGTGTGTTTTATGATGTCTTTTCTGCTCAAAAGGCTTCAGAGGTACAGATGTCATACAGCTGTGATTTCAGCATCTGATAGTGGCAGCATCAGTTATAGTAAGAGCTGACGTGGACTAATAGGATGCTGAAATGTAACTATGAGGGTACGTGGTTTGGCTCTGCCTGTAGCTTATTGAAATCCAGGAGCACAACCCTTCATGGGAAGAGGGCGTAAAGCATGTAGGGCTCTGCCGTTTCTCTGTTTTATTTCATCTAGCACATTTCAGCTCAGATTGTTGGAAAGGATGACCAAGGGCTTACTTACAAGCACTTACTTTCTACATAATCTTTAATGTGTGGAAATCTAAACCCACAAGGATTGCTTTTAATTTCCTCCAAAAAGTTGCTCCTGGCAGAATCTGATAAAGCCATTTTCAGTCTAATTCTTCCCAGCCCTGCCCTTGGTGAGCTATCGGAGCATACCTATCTTTGGGAATTCATCTGGTGATCACTCCAGCTTGCATTCATTATCTCAAATACCTCCCAAATCGTTGGCTGATGCCTGGATAAGTGGTCTGACAGCATTTTCTGAAACCTTTCACTTTTGGGGGAGAATATCCCCAGGTTCTTGCTGATGGTTTGATTTTTCTTTCCCATATCTGAGCTTGCTTGTTCAGTGCAGAAAATTAAGGAGAAGCTGAGCCACTCTGTAGCTCTTGATTGCTCTGTGCTGCCTTTTTCTTTTCATCAAGATTTGTGAAGTCGTGCCCTGGGTTGTTGAGTCCTTTTGGTGTCAGACAAACCTCGCTCCCAGCTCTCAGCCTGGCAATGGCACGGCCGCAGCACAAGCTCCTGGTGCAGAAGAGCAGGTCCCAGTCCACTGCAGGAGAGTCATAACCCAGCCCAACCAGCCAGAAATTTTATACACATTTCTAAGAGCTTTTGGTGTACATATTCTGTTTTGTTTTCTGCTACCAGCCTGGTGAATCAGATAGGAGCCTTCTTATGTTTGAGAGTTCTTACTGAACAAGATGTACCCTCGTCTTTCAAAGTATCAGAATAGGGAATGCAGCAAGTGGTAGTTTAAAGCAATTTGCATGTACTTAGTAAAATAACCTTCGTCATTCCTGAACTCTGAAATAGAAAACAAATTTCTGTGTAAACAAAAACAGGCTTGCTGCTGCGCTGGAGCAGAGCAATACATCGCAGGAGAGATTTAGCATCATGTTCTGACCTTTCTGGAAACTGTTGATATGGAAATATTTTTGTCGTATTTATTTAAACTTTTTTCTTGCATTTATATAAACTGGGCAGTATATTTATTTGAAAAAAAAACACAGCAGCATGCCAATCCCCATTTCTTGGCATGTTAACAAAACTAATCATGCAATAAATGTAATACCCTTAAATCTCTGCTCAAGTGCTTTGATCTTAATGCTCTTAGGAAAGTCCTTTTGTTCTTATTCTCCATGTAAAGCACCAGGTGTGACTGCGTTGATTTTAGGAGATAGTAAAGATAATAACAAGAGGAAGGTTTACTAGAGTCTTCAGTGTAATGGCCATAGCTGATTTTTGAAATGACACTTCTTTACTATTTTATGTGTCACAGTCATCTCGGGTTTTTCTTAAGAAACAACACAACATGGTGTTTTTGCATCCCCCTCTGTGCCTGGCTGTCCTTCCAGGTTCACCCAGGAGTGTTATTTGCTGCTGTGCTTCAACCACAGGCTGGAAACAGCATTTCAGAGCAACATTTTCCAGCACTCGAGTGGAGGCAAAGGCAGGCTGACCATGGGCATGCTCAAATGCACGTGATCCTTGACTCTAGGAAGCTGATTAGGGAAAAAAGTCAATACGGTACCTTCGCTACACCTTCAGGGCTGGATCCAGAGGTGACTAAAATAGTAGAAATCTTTCTGTTGACTTCAAAGAGCTTTGGATGAGGTGGTGTTGCACAGAGGGCCACCCATCCATGCCCGGTACTTTAAAGTATTTTCTATGGAGATGGGAGGTAGGAAAGCAATCAGGAAAAATAAAGAGAAATATGAAAGGAGTGGTTTTGTCTGTGCTATTCAAATGTTTTAAAGAAGGCAAGGTCAAAGCTTACCTCACTATGGCACTGTTATTTATAGATACCGTAAACAGGCAGCAGTGTTTGCAGTGATGAAAAGAGTCCTGATAGCAAAATGTAAAGTTTCTCCAGGATCTGAAATAAACGATGAGGCTGATGTCAGTAGCTAGGTGTATTGCTTCCCTAAGTCACATGGTGCTGAGATGAAGCTCACTGTTAAATTATTTTCTGCATGTGGCTAACATATGATTAAAATCTGTGTGCCAAATAAAAGTTGGAAACACCTGAAACAAATTAGAAGGCACTTATGAAGTAGACTCTTTGCAAAGGAATTTTCAGTCTCTTGGTTACATAAGGTTGTTTTACCTCTCTTTTCTCTCAGTGCAAATGAGATCATCACTCACGTGTTCATGAAAGCAAATGGGTGGTTTAGATCTAAAAACACACAGCTGCCTAACTTTGATTTACATTAAAGACAGGCATGGAAGTCATTCATTCCAGCATCTTGGGAATTACTTTTAAGTAGTAACAAAATTGGGCAAATTATGCCTCAAGCTCTGGGTGCACTGAGGTATGCATGTAGGCTTGTTTGATGGTGGGATGGTGAAATAAATGTCAGAATCAGAATCCATGCCAAAGTTAAGCAATTTGTAGAAGGGAGATAACAATTTTGGAAATGACTAGCACCATATTAATTACGAGACTAAATATTTATCAATCAACATCAGGTCAAAAACGTGCTTGTGTTGTTGCACAATGTGGTTTTCTTCCTTTAGAGTAAGTAGTGGACCCAATGTATTTTTAAATTAGATAAAAGGTGTGTTTGACTATACCAGCTTGGGATGTGGGGCAAGAGAGAGTCCTGATCAAGTGTGTGAATTTACCCTTGAGCTTTGGCTGTCCCAGTGAAATGGCATCAACTTGCATGGAGACCAATTACTAAGGAGCACTTGGATTTTTGCTGAAGTATTAGTATTGGCTTTTAGTCCAAAGACTTAATAGAATGAAAACATTAGAAGTTTACAATGGGTTTGTTAGGATTTGACATTTCTTTCTTGCTGCTGACTTTCATTGCCTGGGGAGAGACGTAGAAAGAATGAAAAAAATTAATTTGTGATGCAATGTGAAGTCTTATAAAGATAGGATAACATTAGCTCAACCTTTTTTTCTGTTGATACTAAAGAAAAAAGTTGAAATTTATTAATCTGGGTAAGCTGTGAAAGTCATGGTTTAGGACAAGGAACAGCATTCTCTCTGATTCTCAGTGCAAGGTAGAATGCTGTGTTGCTCTTTGGGGTTTTTGGCCTATCTTGAAACTGGAGCTGGGCTCAGGAAAACTCAGAGGTGCCCATTCCTCAGTGCCCATCGCTGCCATACTCTCCCCGGCTTCCTGGCCTCTCGCCTAGAGCATCGTTAATGGCATTAAACCCTATCGATCCCAAGGGACCTCAGCTGCCTTTTTTCATTCTGTAACGGTCTTGCAGCAGGAAAACAGCCTTTTCCAGAACATCACTTATCCAAGCTTTTAAGCAGCAATGTCTGATCTTGTGAGTTGCATCTATTTCCATGTTGGTCTGAACTTTTCCATTTCAGAGCAAGTTACTGCTCTGTTGCTGGTTTTTTTGTACACCTCTTAACACAATAGGGGCTGAATGAGTTGGAAGTAGTGCTGTAATTTAAAATAATCACAGCTGTCAATGCATATGCCAATTTCTGTTCTAATGGATCTTCCAGAGGTGCTACATATGTAAATTATAGGGGCTTTAGGTTTCAAATGTATTCATAGGCTGAGAAGAACTTGGGCTGTAATTTATTTCTTAGGAAATACACTGATGGAGTGGCTCCAAAATGAAGGGAGAAGCACCTCATCTCTGAAAATAAAGCAGAACATTTTATATTGAGAGATGGTTGAACCAGTGTGTTTGTGCTCAAGGATTAAACCAGGATTCTTGTGACATAGCATGTAATGACTTGCATAACATGTGATGAAGAAATTGCAGCTGAGTCTCTGGGTGCATCATGCTGAGTAAGAGGCTTGTTCTACACGAAACTGTCATATTAAATTCTTGTCGTGATTCCAGACCCCTTTGATTCCTAAATCTTTTGGAGGAGACTAATCTGAAATCAAAGTGAAGTTGCTTGAGGTTTGCATGCCAGAAGTGGCCACTTTTGAAAAAGTTCAGTGAACCTGCAGAGAGAGATTGAAATTAGTTGCTTCACTACAAAGCTTTCAGCTAACATACCTGCTGATTTGCTTTTTGCTTTGATTCTTCAGGCTCTGCCTTCTTGCCACCTTCTGAGTTGTTTTCAAAATGCATAAATCTTAAGGATGAGCACGTCCTGGTTTCAGTCTGTTTAGTAAAAAACAAACAAACAACAAACAAACAAACACCCCACAAACTCAGTAAAACAAACATAAGCTCAAATATTGAGGACATGGAAAGACTGCATTTTTTTGTCTCTTGCCTTGTCCTTTGTGCAGTTATTTCCCTCTGTGAAGGTGTATATTGCACTTTATTCTCCTGATTTACCAACATTTGACCTCCCTTTGTACCAAGGTAAATGGGAATGGTCCCTTTCAAGTTCTTCTAAGCAGATACTGAGGGCTCCTGCCTTGATCCCTGTAAGATGACTCTGCTCCTTTGAAACCGCTGGAGCAATGCCAGGAATCTAGCCTGTTATCCCTGCTGAATGTCAGCTGCTTTCTCTATTTTGATATTGGCATTTTGAGGGGCTTTGACCGAGAATATCATGCAATATTAAGTGCAAATGCAAGTATTTCCAGCGGTTAAATTCTGCCCATCTGTATCCCCCTCAAGCTTTGCATAGGCTGCTGGGGACATGGGGATGTGCTTTTTGGTCCAATTAAAAGAAAATGCCCTGGGTAGCCATGGCCCATGTATAACCATGTAGATGGCCCTGCATGAAAGCTGATCTGTTGTTACTTTATATTTACAGTGTTCTGTCTCCTGTGGAAGGGGCCAAAGGCACCGCAATGTGTACTGTTTGACAAAGGAAGGGAGGCATGTAGAAGAAGATTATTGCAAGCACCTTGCTAAGCCCAATGTGCAAAAGAAATGCAGAGGAGGCAGATGTCCGAAGTGGAAAGCAGGAGATTGGGGACAGGTGAGACGTGTTGTATACCCTTTTGCACCCTTTGATATTCTTCCTCTCTCAAATTGGTTAGAAGCTGGTTTTCACATCACTTCTGTCCTCTTGAATGTTTCAAGGGTAAAAGTTCTGAGCCACATCCTCAGGTGATGTAAATCAGTGGAGCTTCACGGATTGCAGTGGGGCAGCACTGATTTGTCTGGAGAACTTGCAACTTTTAGTATCTATCTGAAAGCAAAATCCATGTTGTATACTTTAAGTTTCTGCTAGAAAAGGCATTAGTAGATAATATTCAAGAGGATCTAGTATTTATTCATGTTATTAAAGTTGTTTTTATTTAACTATGTCACATCCCAAGAAAAATCTTCCTTAGTTTTGAGAAAACTGAAATTAATTTTACTATCAGCTTCCTGGGAAAGTCTAAAGAACAATCAGAGCTGTTCATTAAAAATGCTTTTCACCTCCTTCTGTTTCTCAACAATCTCATCACTTGATTATCCTTCATTAATAAGTCAGACACTGATGCGTAGAGCAGAGGCTGCTGGAAATGTGAAAGTGCTTGGAGTTATTAAACACCTTGTTTGCTGAAAGCATACCTTGAATCCTTGTTTTGCTGAAAATAATGTCTTTGTCATCACCTTGAATCTGCTGCATCACATTTTTATCTCTGAACCTCACTTTTCTCTCTACTTCATTAGTCTGCTAATCAGCAGAATTATTGAAAATCCCAGACTAAATGAACTGTTAACTTGTAAAACATCATGTTCTCTTGCCGTCTGTCTTCCAAATTAAGGTACAAAACACCAGTTCTCACTGTATGCAAGTTCCCTGAAAGATAAACCATTAACATCTCTACAGGCACCCATGCAAGTGTTAGGACTAGGACAGCACACTTGTATAATGTTGACTATTCACAAAGACAATAAATCTCCTGATGTTCTGTTATTTTTTTCAGACTTGTGTTTATTTTTTAGTGCTTACCTTTGAGTCCATAGGCTAGGAGTATTTGCCATTATGTGTGTAAAGGCTTAAACATGCATTTGCAATGGAGGTTCGGTTACTGAGGTCTGGGCTTTTTACCCAAGGTATGGCTGGGAGCACCAGGGTAGCCCTGCATAGCCCTGTGAGATGCACAGCACTGCTTCCAGATTGGAAATTAAGTCAATATTATTACCTTTATTATCTGCAAGACCGAAACCTCAATTTTATACAGGAAGCTAGACTGAAAAGAAACGTGAGGCCATTAGATAGTCTTGTCATATCCAATCTGCACCTTACTTAAAGTGACTGCTCCTGAAAGCAATTTTTTACAGCTGGTAATTGTAAACATAATAATGTAATGGTCTGTTGATTGCGTTAAAATACTCTAATGTTAATTGATAAAAGTAAGTGTTTCAAAATTTCCAATGTTCCACCGCATGATCGGAGTTAATTTCATGCAAGCGGAGAAAGAAACCCAAGTTATTAGAAAGATGAAGGTGATTTATGGCCTGAGGTAATCTCTTGTGACTAGGCAATTAAGGAATATTTGTATGCTAATGATCAGACTAAGAATAGGCAGGCATTTCAACATGTCTGGTAGCACAGCAGCCCAGGTCCCTGATGCTGTATGTGCTCAGCCAGCCAGGTTCTTGTTTTGGGGGAAAAAAAAGAGGTAGAAACACCTATTCTGCAATATCAAACTGGGCTTTTTAAAGGTGCATTAAATGCTCTGACTTGGCCTCCTCATGTCCTGATCCTCATTTGTGCTGATAATGTTTCTTTGCCTGTGACAGATGAAAGGCAGGACTGGTAGATGTTCGGAGCGCTGGCTGTGGCCATCCCTGTGAGAGGTGCGCAGGGCTTGCACAGCTCTGCAAAAGCTTTAATGCCTCTGAGCCGAGGTGCATGTAGGTACTGAACTGTTCATTAAGGCTGTGGAACAGGCAGGGGTTGGGCACCCTGAATACCCAGTAGATCAGGATCTAAATGGGCATAGAAACTCCGTGTCACCTTCCACATCACCTGTGACACGGTTGAAAATAAGAGCCCTGATCAGTTCGCACTTAGATACTATCGAAAAGGCTTTCTGAAGGTCTAATTGCCTCCAAGAGATAATCCCAAAGCTGAGCTGCTGTGAGCTGGCTGCCTTTTGTCCTGGGTAAACCAGCTAAAGTCTGTGAGAAATACGGCGAGGTTTTCCCATAAAAGCACATCCTCCTTGTCGCTGTATGTGCACAGGACCTGTTGTATGTGCCTTTAGGTTGGTTTGGTTTGGGTTTTTTTCTTTTCCTTTTGGGAAAAGGAATGCTTAAGAAGAAACAGGATTGAAAAATACAGGAATTGTTAAAAATGCATCCCAGCTGGCCAAGCTAAGTGCTCTGCTCCCAGGTTATTTTCTCTCTGGATGTTTTGTATTCAGAGGCCAGCTAATTCTTTTCTAGATTGTTATGAATCCACTTTCCTGCAGCAAAGCATTTTAATGTATCGTTAATAATAAGAAGGGAAGAAAATAAGGCTTTTTCTGCAAGTTTTAAATGTGCTTGTGTCTGTACTGAAATGTCAGATTTAATGTGTTTGCATCTCCTAAGTAGTATCAATTATGGCCATTTACCTTTCACTTAGCAAAAATACCAATATTTATTCTGCTCTCTGGTATTTACATATTTCAGCTACAGGCTGAAATCCAGCCCTGTCTAAAAACACAGGTAGAGCACCAGTTAGAACTTCTCCATAGATGAGCTGGCACTTGGCAGTTTGGCGAAGAACATTCTCAGTGGAGAAAGGAGCGCTCCTGGGAAAACATATAGACTCTGTAGAAAGGACAAGCAGGCTGCCTGGCTCATGGCATCTCGTAGAACAATATATAAATACAGCAAAAGTTGGCTGCCCCCAGACTAACTGTCTTCTGTCAGTGTCAGCCGGCTGGATTTCCCCAAGTCAGACACAGGTTGGCTGACCAGTATTCTGGATAAAAATAGCCAGGAATGGTGTTTAAAAACACCTTTTCTTGTCTCTTGAAAGCCAAAAAGCATTTTAGAGCATGGGGTGCATCCTGGTGTATGTGTTTCTCCATGTTTGTACCCATTATTCAGTTTAACGGTCCTCTATGGAATGCACAGGACAAACGGCACCGTTAATCACAAGGACAAGGACGTAGCACAGCATATGGGAAGCATTTGCATCACCAGTGACAGAGAGCAACTGCTACTTTTAAAAGTGACACACACCAAAAAAAAGCAACCCTACCTTCTTACAAATATTTAGAGCCAGGCAAATATTCACAGTCAGCTTTTCTTTGGTCCTCTCGGCTTTATGGGGCGTTCAGATAGTAAAGCAAATGGCATTAGGGGAGGAACACTCTGCAGAAGAGAGAATTGCTTCCCCATTAAGCACCACTTAATTCCCTGCCATAAGAAGGCTCGCTTTTATAGCTATTGTAATAATGGGCTCTAAACTTGTTTTCTTAGTTGCAGATGTATTAATAAGTTTGCTCATCTTAATTGTTAACTCAGCAAATGGCTAATCACAATAGCTGTGTTTTAAATGCGTGTCTTTGATTTTTACATGCTTTCTTCTATAAATGCAAATTATTTTTATTCCAAATCTATATCATATACTTTAAGATCTAGCAAGGAAGAATCATGTACTTTAATATCTAGCAAGGAAGAATCCATACCAGAGGGACATTAAGTACTGTTAAACATATTACAGTGTGCAGTCACAACAGTAAGAAATGTTGCGTGAAAGAAAAAGCAAGCTGTTAAAAGCATTGTAGTGTAGATAACAATTTGAAGATGTCTGAGAAACACAGAAATTCAGGCTTTTCTGGCTATACCTAGAAGAGAGGAGAAATGTACCCACAGTGTAATGACAGAAATGTGAAATGCAGTTAATCTAAAGAAGACATTTCTTTTCACAAACTAACAGTATGTCCTGCCTTATGTGCATGTGCATGTTTAGATCCATGCTGAAAGAAATCCCAGCTGTACCACACCTCTACCCCTCTACTGCTACAGACCATCTTCTCTATAATACAAGGTTGCTTTCATTAAAGTCCACTCCAGTGACACTTGTGGCATTTTATATATTTTGAACTATTACTTTTTTGAGCCGAGTGCCTAAGAAGAAATACACAGAGCCTTGCCACCTCCGGCATGTTGAGATGGTTTAGCAGTGCCGCTATTTCCAGAGGTTTTTGTTGTATAAATCCTGTCTGGGAAATCCTGACTTCACTGAAACCAACAGCAAAAATTCCCGCTGGCTTCAGCGGACCAGGATTTCAGCCTGTCTGCTCTGCCTTTGCAAAATTTCCCCTTGTACAATGAAAAGCCTCACCTGAAAGTTTAAATGCCGGCGTTAGAGCTTTGCTATTGCTGCCTTTGAGCCCAGAGCAGAGGGTGAACCCTGGGAACTTACCGTGACGGCTGCGATGGGAACGGCCACTCACCTTTTGTCCCTTCCTCCAGTGCTCAGTGTCCTGTGGCCGGGGTGTCCAGCGCCGCACCGTGCACTGCCACAGCGGCACCCCGAAGGCAGCCCCGGAGGCAGAGTGTGACCCGGCCAGCCGTCCCCCTCCCCAGCGGGACTGCCACCTCCCCGAGTGCCCCACGCACCACTGGGCAGCCGGCGAATGGCAAGCGGTAAGCTGGGTCCCCCCCTCCGCCCTTCCTGGGGTCACGTCACTTGTGCTCTCAAGCGTGGAGCGCGGGACGATGCTGGAGACCAGGGGGGGTCACTGATCCTGGAGATGGGGCTTTGGGGCTGCAACTCGGTCTTCCCAAAAAGAAAGCAGAGGAAACGCTCACGTGTGCCAGCTGGAAGGGAGAGCGGAGAAATACTTCCGTGGGGTTTATTGCTTTGTGCTGTCCTGTGTTTGGCTGGAGCCTATGCAAATATCAAGTAGGTTTTAGCTAAGGTGAATCTGGGGCTGTTCCTGGAGGCTGAGCCCTGCCATACTGCTCTGACGGTGAGCCCCATGCCTGTGGGTTTGAAGAAACTGGGGAATATTGGTAGTTCCCACTTTCCTGCCTCGTTACTCCAGCTCCTTCTGACAGCTCTCTCCTTCGCCGAGCTCCTGGTCTGTGCTTTTTCCCAAGCCGTGTGCAGCACTGAGATAAGTTGTCCCATGGGAGATGGTGCTTTTCTGAGTGAGCAGCATCTGTCCCCAGCAAAACCAGCTTCTTAGGCTGGATCGGGGGATAAAGCTATGGCTCTGGTGGTTCGGGGGGAGTGACTTGGACTTGCCTGCAGTGTAGGTGATGGGTGGCAGGAAGACAAGGGGACTCTGGGCAGGAGGAATGGGTCCAGGGGAAGCCCTCCCATGGGGTGCTGTGTCAGGCTTCGAGTGCGCAACAGGTTTTGGCAGAGAAAGCTCAGACCAGGCACCAAAATTATTATTTTCATTCTGGTTTTGTTACATTTTTAGCCATCCCTGGGTACAAAAGTCCTACCTCGGTTCTCCTCCATCCCTGTCTCACTGTCCCAGGTTCTTCCCTGCCATGCAGGGACTGCCAGCCTTGGAAATGGGAAAGACAATGGAGCTGCCAGCTCTGGGGAGCTGACTCCTGTGTCACACAGCCCGCAGAAAAGGTCACCACTCCTATGGAGATGATGTGCTTGCCACATAGGGAGAAGAGGATGGCCCGTCATGGGCCCTTCATGAGGATGCAGGGGATGGACAGGGGCAGAAGATCCCTCTCCTGCATGGCCCAGGGAGGTCTTGAAGGGGGTGAAATTGGTCAAGGTCTCTTTGCCTGCCAAGACGGTGTGAAGAGGCTGGGGTGTCTATGAAAAACAAAACAGGGCCTCCTGCTCTGATAACAAAAGATAGGAAGGCACCGCCAGCTTCTTGCTCAAAATCTTGATGTTTACAGACTCACAGACACTTCCAGAGCTGCCTTTGTTGTGTCACTGAAAAAAAAAAAATGAAAAAAAAAATGAAAAAAAGGAGGAGAATAAGAAACGCAAATTTACTGATACGAAAAAAATGCATCTCACGCAGAGGCTGCGCAACTGTTCTGCTGCAGCTAGAAAAAAATTCAAGGTGAAGGTAGCATCTGCTTTCCCCTCATCTTCCCTTCCTCATGAGCTTGTTCTTGGCTCATTACTGCCTGGATCACCCCAGACTGCAGCCAGCTGGGTGCATGACATTAGATGATATCCCATCACCATGATATCTTGACCTGACTGGGATGATACAAACAAATTTAGTTTAAATTCCTTGATCTCGGCAGTGCTGGAAGTTGCTTTATAATCCTGTGTAATGCAGCCACAAGTACCAGAGGCCAGAGGGGACCATGCCCCGTTCTCACCTGCCCGAGAACCAGAGTAGGATGGGATGCAGCAGGAGGCAAAGCCGAGCTGACCAGGCAGTGGTACCCTATGGAAACACCCCAGCCTGCAAAAAAAAACATAGGAATAGCTGAGGGGGCTCCAGCAAATTCCTTGCAATGAACTTTGCTTTTACAGAGCCCGGTTAATTTTTTAGCTAATAAATTTACAGGCAGCAAAGTAGGTCACCAAACATCATGCAGTTAACAGTCCTTACCCAATGGTGTAATTAGTCCTGAAAAGCCATGGCTCCTACCTCATCCTTTTACCCTCTTTCCTTTATTTTTGCAATTGTTCAAACTAGTGGTGAGAGGATCCTGCCTGCCCTCACCCAGCCAAGCCCTTGGGGGGAGGTGGATGCTGATGTTTACCTAAGTTTTCCAGGACTGCCCATTGCATGAGGGAAATTTTTAGTGTGTTACAGAGATATTTTTTTCACCAGCAAAGCTTTGCCAGGGGGGTGCACTGGAAGTTTCCTGACCCATAAGCAACCTTTAATAGAAACATGCAGGAGATGCCCAATGTGAGCTCACGCTTTGGCTGACTCCAAGCAGTTCTTCTTCTGAGCACTTCTTGTTTTCTTCTGATGTACCCAGTGAGAAGAAGTAATAGCACCTTCTCCCCAGCCATAGGTACTGGCTGCATGTTATTTATAGTGAGGAGGCTCAGATTGCATTAGTATTCTCTGAGCAGGGAACGGCAATGAACCCTAATTGACATGAAAGTGGAGATGTAAAGTAACATCCCAGTGCTGTCATCTTCTTGATTTCTTATCTTTAAAGGGAATCTGTCAAGAGGGTGGTGGGTTTTTTTTTTATTGTTCCTTTTTTGTTGTTGTTGTTTAGAAAAAAGTTGGTCTTGCCAATGAAAAGGAATAGGGAATTTATTGGAAACAGTTTATTGCTCTGTTGGTGTATCACCATTAATTAGCTGTTCTCAGTGCCTGCATCAGGGAGAGGAAAGTAAATAGAAAAGGCCTTGCTAATGTCAAAGTAAAACTCGGACCAGGGTCACAAAGCAAAAAGGGACAACTGGGAGAGGAGAGGGTTGGGGTTTTTTTACTATGAACTTCTGTGGAAGCACAATCTATAGCTCTGGAAGCTGCAGTGCAATTCTTGAATTTGGGGTTTGCCATTTGGGGTAAATCATGCCATCCTTGTCTGATTTATGTTGCAGAGTTACCCAAGGCATGTTTGAAGTGTTCATGGTGTGGGGTTTTGTTTCATCTCTGTGTCAGATTTTAATTTAGGAAAAAAAAAATGAAATTAACGCTTTTGCAAAGCAATGCCTTTGGGGTTTTTTTAATTATTATTATTACTCTTCTAAAACAGATGCAGAAGGGCTTGAAATGGTCCTTAATTTGAACTGCCAGGAAAATAGTTCAGAATTTGGGAAATGAGGCAAAAGAGATAAATAATGTAAAAGGCCTGACCTTGTTTTCAGCTCTTGCTATCAAAAGCTGTTATAGCCTGGCCCTGCTGTTTTATGTGAGATTTAGATCAGTCATGAATGTGAGATTTCATACAAAATATATCACCATATTAAAAGGAAAAATAGCTTTTTCTTGCTAGCTGAACTGTCCACTTTCTACGTGAATAATGTTTTATAGCTTTGGGGTGGCTGATTGGAACCTCTGCAGTGTTTCTCTTACATTTGTTTTATGATGGTCTCATTGTCTTTGAGCCATATTTAATATCTCATTGGTATTACTTCAATTGCCAGTTATCCCTAAAAATACAAAAACTCAAACTTTAATTTACTGATGATGACATAATGCACAGAGCTGACTTGGGTTTATTTGGCCGTATGACCATTATTTGTAAAGAAACCCAAAGCAGGCTGGCGTGTGTTTGAGAGCGTCAATCCCTCATCAGCAACTAATGATTTTAAATGAGGATGGGCTTTTCATATGTTAGCTCTTCACCGCCAGTGTCAGAAGATGCGTTGATGGCATAGAGATGGTTCACCCTCATAAAATTAAGCGTGAGCCAATGTACTTTGCAAATTTAGGCTTAAATATACATTGAGAGGAGACAAAATCAGCCTTGTTTCTTCCTACTTCTTGGAAGGTGCTGCTCAGGGAAGCTACATGATAATGGAGCGCTTTTGATGCCTTGTCCACATGCAGTTTTTCAGATTTTACTTATATAATAGCGAGGTAGCAGAGAGGGCAAATATAGCATGGGTTGCTCTCTGGGCAAATCACACTCCATCAAATTCCTCCAGCCCCCATAGGGTCGCTTTGTTTTAGCACAGACCTAGAAGGAGCTTCTACTCCAAGGACTTAAAGCAAGTGAGTAAATAAGGTTGAAAGCACACAAAGCCCTTAGGGTCTGTGGGCAGACTGCGGATTTTGCAACGTTGACTGTTGCCTGAGAGCTCCTCGGTTATTCTTTCAGTATAAAGGCTGCTTTGTGGGGCTGCCTTTCCTTCCCCATCTCCCTCCACTTCAGATGGTTACTAAATATTTACAACCAACCTGATGTTGCGCTCGCTGCGGCTCTCCTGGTTTACTGCTCCTGCCATGGATTGATCTGATTTTTCAAAGTTCTCACATAATTTGCAATCTGGCTTCTGACAGCTAATTACAGAAACAGGGGCCTGACAGTGTCTGTGTTTTGCAATTAGCTGAACCCACTGAGATCTTGCTAATTTTGGGCCAGCCAGGAGAGCAGAAGCTATTTCAAGAAGGTTGGAAATTATATTTGGAGGGTGAGACTCTAACTAGATTAAACTGGCAGGGTCCTCCAATCCTAGGTGACTTCAAACAGTGTTTCTATACAGAGAGGAATGGTCTGGTTAAACGTTTTATCCTTTTCCTTGGGGAAAGACATTTCCTGCATGTTACATAAAATGATTATTTTCCTGCATATTTTCTCCTTGTTAATCCAGTTAGTTGAAAGTGTTAGAAGTCTATTACAGGTGGTAACTTTAAGAAAATAGGGTCTTATCCAGACAGCTGCTCTTATGCTGATTTATTTTGGTTTATGTGTGTGTTTTGTAAGACCCACTCCAAGCACAGACCCAGTCCTTGGGGGACAGCCTCACAGCCAGGATGGTTTTTCCAAGACAAGCAGAGAAAGAACCAAGTCCTTGAAGTCCAGGGCAGCAGTTGTGCTCAGCTAGCATGGGTTAATCTTAATATTGGGCAGGGCAGCATTTAAAAGTGAATAAAGCTGTAGGGTCCCCTCAGCTGCAGCGGTGACAGAGATGTGTCCCCAATGGGGACACATGCTGCTCACCCACTGTCAGGGACCGGGGAAGGGGCTCCCCAATGACAACTACAGCCAAGGGTGCAATGGTGTGTATTTTGGAAGGGGAATGGCTGGTTTATCATTCTCCAAGCAGCTGTATTTACTGGAGAATGACATGATGGGGGTTGGCCCCTTTCTTTCCCCCTTGTCCCATCTCCTGACCTGGCATGCCCACCCTTGCGTCTCTTGGTCCCATCACAGCTGGAGCTCACATCTGCCTCACACCAATACCTGCTCCCTTGGTTTCTCCTCTCTTCCTGCATCTGCAATTTGGGTTAGAATCTCCAGAGGACGGGAGCAGTTCATCACTGGATGCTCCTGCAGTGCCTGGCATGGTGGGGACCTGGTCTCAAATTTGCCCCCAGGTGACACCAATGAGAGGAGCCAACATGGGGCATAGAGCCATCTACTCACTTGGGCTGCTGGGAGGAGGGCTCGCTCCGGGTGCAGATTAATTTGCTGAAGTCCCCATGGGTTGCATGAGCCGTTGTTTCTTGCAAACAGTGCATGAAGACGTGTGGTGAATCGTCCCGGTACCGCAAAGTGGTCTGCATGGATGAGAACAAGCAGGTGCAGAACAGTGGCTACTGCGATGCCAGCAAACGCCCCCCCGAAATTGAGAGCTGCAGGCTGCCGCCCTGCGAGTATGTCTGGATCACCGGGGAGTGGTCAGAGGTGAGTCCCCGTCCCCATCCTGGCACAGGGACTGTGCCGCTCAGCACCGGGCCACGTTTTCCACCTCTCACCGCTGGCCTTGCTGAGATATTGCAACCCAAATCAACAGTGGCAGGGCAGTGCTGCGTGGTTCAATTATTATTTTTCGCTTTGTTTCTGTGCGTAATTTCCCTGCTGGAGAGAAAGGAGCAGGACTGTGGGAGACCAGGATATTAAAGAGTAAACGCCAGCAAGCTCAGAGTCCTAGCTAATATCTAGAGACAGTTTTCTTCCAAAGCACATCGCATCCAGCAAAACCTCTTTGGTTTTGCGCCATTTTATTTCATTTATTTATTTACCTGGTTTTATTCCCTTCCCCTCCTGCCAAGCTCTGGGGCCCCGTGAGCTGTGTGAGGGCTCAGGTGAGCACCCTGGGGGAAGGTGAGCCTGGATGTGACCGTGGGGACACGTCCTCCTGTGCTGCCGTCTTTCACAGGAGCAAAGACCTGGTGCGAGCGAAGGCAGCAGGTTCACCCTCACGGCTGGGAGAGGGCTTGGCAAGGAAAATAGATGAGTTTTCTTTGCAGCAGGCACTGCATGCGGGAGGACCTGGGCTAATCTCAGCCTGTTTCCTTCTGCAGCGAGTGAAGGATTATTTTCCACTTGGAGGAACAGCAGAGGGAAATGACAAGGCAGCTGCTGACACAGCACTGATTAAAAAGAAAGAACAAGAAAAGGGAAAAAAGAAAACATGCCAGGACTGAGGGGGAGGAGAGACAAGCCACCTAGATAGTGCAGGAGGGAGAAATGTGGAGACACGAGAATTTCTCGGAGCAGCCTGGTCTCCTGGGTGGTGTCCTAAGAGAAATACTAAGGTGCCTGTGAGGCTGGAGCTCTGGCTGCCCCTTGCCCAGAAACCCTCAACCCACTCCCACTGCCTGTGACCCCCCGGGAGTGCTCAGGCTTGTGAAGATGAGGAGGTCGGTGAGAGCTCACAGAGCTGGAGCTCAGCTCGCCCCACGTCTCAAAGCTCAAGGCTTTTGGTAAGGAGGGCAGGGGCACTATTTGTCCTCTCATTAGAGGCAAATCCTTCCCTTTCTTCCAGTTGCTGCCAAGTACCTGCAAGTCAGGGTCAATCTTGACCATTTTCTTTCTCTGTGCATCCTATGGTGAAAAAGAAAACAAACAAAAACAAACAAAAAAGAAAAACCACACAGCACTTCAAATACTAGAGACAATTCTGAGTTCCCAAGGGTCTTCTGCTCCTGTCTTTGCCCTTGGGGAGAGATATTAATAACTTCAGTCCAGGAGCAGTGGTAGGAGCAGCACAGGGAGGAATTGGGTGCTCAAAGGCAGTGTCAGGTGCCAGCCCACTTGTAGCCACTCATAATACTCATGGCTGGCTTAAATATTTACTAGTGATCCCTTGGAACAGCCTGACATGTTAAAAGCTGTTTTTTCCTCCCCGTTTCGGGCAGCCTTCCCAAAGCATGTGGTGCTAACAGGTCCCTCCTCTGCCTGCAGTGCTCCGTCACCTGCGGGAAGGGATACAGGCAGCGCCTGGTGTCCTGCAGCGAGATTTACACTGGGAAGGACCACTACGAGTACGGGTACCAGAACACTGTCAACTGTCCGGGCACACAGCCGCCCAACATCCAGCCCTGCTACCTCGGAGAGTGCCCCATCTCAGCATCCTGGCGCGTTGGCAACTGGGGAAGCGTAAGTTTGGCAAACTTCCTTTTTTAAACCAAAAACATTGGAAAAACTTTCCAGCCCTCCCCTCGCCCCCCCCTAGCCCCCCCGACAGGGGACACAGTCGTCATTTTGGCAGGGAAATGTTTAAAAGCTGCATAAAATAATGCAGTGGATACCCCCATGCAGCAGCAACCCCAGTCTGTGTAGGGCTCCATGCTCCAGACTGAAGCCCATCATATGAGGGAGTCCCAGCAGACACAAGTGAGGTCATGATCTCCACGGAAATTCAGTTGTAGCCAAAATTTGTGGCAATGTTGAGGATCATGCTGAATGTTTAGTCAGAAAGTGAGGTCATTGCCACAAAACAAGGGTTTGGAAACTATGAGAGTATAGGTAGAGATGGCTTAGCTGGCAGCTGGGTTTGCTCCTACTTGCTCATGTTTGTGAGCAAGACCTGGGAACCAGCAATAGACTGAAACACTGGTAATTTGAGCCTAAAAATGATTTTTCTTTTTTTTTTTTCTTTCCCTCCTCCCCCTCTCCTTTTTACAAATGCTGTGACAGGACAGGAGAAAGAACTTTGCCTTTCTGCTAAAGTTATTTGTGTTGAGCCTCTTCTGGGGCCTGAACTATAAGATCAAATTGTAGTTAAGGTGATAATATTTCACTTCTTTGGGCTTCTGACATTCTTTGAAATGTACTGTTTCTCCATAAATTTGATTTATTAGCCCAGCTCAGGCATTTGTAGGAATCTGTCAAACCTTTACAAGGCAACAAGGGTCAAGTCAAGCAAAATGTAGTGGAAGCTGTCACAGTAAATGGCAGAACCGTTTGAAACCAAAGTTCCTCCTGCCCTGTAGGAAGTCTCAGATCCTCCCTGTGAGTCAGGGCAGAGGAGTTACAGCAAAGAGCTCTGCCTCAGTTAATTGGTATTTTCCCCCAGAATTTCAGTGCAAAATGTTCAACTCATTAGTACGATTTCACTGAGAAGAGTATCCATTTCAGAGAGCAAGACCTTTCTCCTTGCTTTGGGATACTGAACATCCCAGTGACAACTGAGCGCCACGACCCTTCTCATCTCTGATTTTCAAAGGGATTTAATGCAAAATACCATCACCTTTTGATGGACAAAGAAAGCCCTGCTCAACTGCTTAGTTAAGTTCTATGAATTTGGACCCAATAAAGAATAAATGCCAAGATGCAAATGCCATAAGCTGTTGAAGACCATCTCCTTCACAGTGTACTCCTTTAGAGTAAACATTTCTAAATAGATGAGCAGCATCATTTTCTTGGCAACCTAACCTGGTACCTGTAGAAAGAGCTGACTTTCAGTTCTCAAGTACTTGAAAGAACAAGTTGCAGAGGGGAAGCAAGATGCTCCTGCCTCCCATAGCCACATTCAGCATCAGCCAGCTTGGACAACCTCCTGCTTGGTGGCTCCAGTAACTTGTGCAATTTCAGCCTTGAGATTGCCTTTGATTTGGGCTGTTTGAGGATAATCCAGTGCTTGCACAGATTTAGCCATTTTTTCCAGAGCAAGCGGAAAGAGGGTTTGGAAGCTCTGGTTTTTTTCAGTACAATTTGGATAGAAAACAACAATCCATTTAATGTTTGTTCAGAGACCCCTGTCAGTAGCCCAAGCAATGTCTCCCAGCCACCAGAATATTTCTACATTCAGCCTCCCTGGTGAACATTTCTGTTTTGTACGACCTTCCTAATGTGAAAAATAAGCAATTTCATATGAGCACATGTTTCACCTTAACCAACTGCCTCATTCACCAAAGTGTGCAAGTGCTAAGCAAAGTATGGTGGTCTTCTTGAAATAGATAACGACAATGATAATAATGAAGGGATTAATAATCAAATTGACTACTTACTTGATTAAAATTTAGCCTGTGTTTGAACACTTTGCAGGACTGAGGCCTTTGCTGCTGTCTCTTGATACAAGGGAAACAGGGTGTCTCTGTTCTTCTGGAGCCCAGAAACCCCTGAGATAAAATATGAACTTCTGTCTTGCAGTGCTCCGTCACCTGTGGAGTTGGAGTCATGCACCGATCAGTGCAGTGTTTGACAAACAATGACCAGCTCAGCAGCTTGTGCCATGCAGATCTGAAACCTGAAGAGAGAAGGACGTGTCACAACGTCCATGACTGTAAGTCTGCAGATTTGCACCTTCCTTTGCCTTTCTCCTGGTTTCATCCTCTTTTTCCATCAAACTCCTAGAGATATGCACTATTTCCAAGCATTGGGAGTCATCCAAGTAAGCACTAAGGTACTTCAGGGAAACCTCTGACAAATAAACAAGGTGTTTTGATGCTTTGGATGCCTCACAGTGACAGAGAAGAAATTTCAATGTACAGTTGCTCAGTGACTACAATTATTTCTGTTTTGTTTCTTTTCAGGTGAATTACCAAGGAGCTGCAAAGATGTTAAAAATCTCAAAGGTGTCACTGAAGATGGCGAATATTTCCTTCAAGTCAAAGGAAAGACATTAAAGGTGCATTTCAGCAACAGATTGATAGTTAATGCATTTTCTGAAGGTGCAAGAGGACCCTGCGTGTGCTCTTCACTTCCACTCTTGGATTTTTTACCTTCGGTTTTCTCAGCAATCCCTTTGCGTATGATGCCTGACAAAATTCTGTCTTTTCTCTCTCAGTTGTATTGCTCTGGGATGCAGACTGACAGCCCAAAGGAGTACGTGACCCTTGTAAATGGGGATGCAGAGAATTTTTCAGAAGTGTATGGATACAGGTAAGAAATCCTTTAATCTCGAGCTTCACATTATTTTTGTTTTCCATGGCAATATTTTCCGGTCATGAGTAGAAGGGGTTTTCTTTTGATTTAGATTGCATAACCCGACTGAATGTCCATATAACGGGAGCAGACGAGAAGACTGCCAGTGTAGGAAAGATTACACAGCAGCTGGGTTTTCCACCTTCACCAAAGTAAGGCTGGACCTGAACACTATGCAAATAATAAGTGAGTAAAAACAGGGCCTTACCATTAAAAAAAATATGTTTATTTTACACAAATACAACTGTAACTACAAGCAAGCAGTAGTACTCTAGTGAGCCATATTCCTGAGCTCTCCTGTTAAAAGCTGCTTTTGAACTTGGTCACTTGTTTTCTGCTTTGTGCTTAGAGACTGCAACTCTGCAACATGAGAAATGCTCATACTATTTCTCTGTAATATGGGAAAATATTAAGACAGTTGCTGGTGCATCTGCTATACAGAATGAATATTTGTGTGCTCCCAGCAGGCCAGTGTACTTTCTGAAGGATTTAATTTCATTTGGTCTTCTATTTTCAGACTGGACTCAGACAGAAAGCTGAACTGGGGAAAAGCTGGCTCCCCATTTTACTTACAGCCATGTCAGGAGATCCCAGTGCAGGGGATTCCAATGGGGTCAGGATGCTGCTTCCTCTGGGCCATGGGGAAATAACTTATGTTGAGAGGATGGAGCTGGGGCTGTGGATTTGTGGGAGAGGAAGGGGACTGTAGCTGTGTAATATAAGTGATACCCTGTCTGTCTTGTCATTCATGGGAGCTGGGAGCCATCCTGCCGCCAGAGAGCCTGCAGCGTCCCATAGGGTTATGGTTTCAGTCACGGAGACTCCAGGGATGCTATCAGTTTCCAGCAAATGTTTTAAAAATACAGCATATTGTTGGTGATTCATTCAGTAAATAGCTGTGATTTTTTAGCAAATCAAAATCCTTCTTGCAAAATGACTCTTTATCTGATAAAGGTTTTTTTATCACTTAATTTTCAAGCCCTGAGACCTCCCAGTCTATCAATCTGTAAAAAAGCTACTAATAGTCTGTAAAAGCTCCTAGGTAAAGATCTCAAAGGAACCACCCTCGGGGAATTTGATACCAGCTCCCTTTGAATTTCAAAAGGAGCTGGGCACCTACCTCTGTCAGACAGGAGCTATCTCACATCCCCATCTAAATTAGTCTTGACTAGTCCCTCCGGAGTATTTTACCCCAATTCCCTTTGAAACCCCGACCCCTGGGCTGGGGCACCCAGGAGAGCACTGAGATGGTCGTTTGCCTTTGTTTAAAAGGGAGATTTAGGACATCACATGGCCTTCTTGAAAGTGGGGAATTTTCTGGTATTGGAATAAAACCCAAGACATGGCTTTGAGTTTGTTGTTATTTATATCTAGGCCCTACATAGCCAATGTACTTAAACTGAGCTGTAAACATAGAGCATATAAATGTCCTGTTAAATTCAGTGCTTACGTGCTGGGAGTCACATGTGGGATGAATTGGGGAATTTAGTATTAAAAATCCAGCAGTCTCGACTCTCAAGATTGATGTATGAAACCAGCTTTAGTGAATTTAAACATTAACAAAGAGCACGTTTACATTTAATTTGTCTCTCTTCCTATATTTTTCTTTTCATGTTGTTTATCAACTATTCTCCACAGCAACTGATTTACAGTTTGCACGGACACATGATGGACGACCTGTTCCTTATGCCACTGCTGGAGACTGCTACAGCGCTGCCAAATGCCCACAGGTATTCGACAATAGCATTTTACAGGAATTGATGCCATTTGTTTTGTTCAGGCCCTCTATTAATTACTGCTGATCGCATCAGCCCAACACCAGTGAGCGTCACATTGTCATCTCAGTGGTTGGAAACTTTTCCCTTTGTCCGTGCAGAAAGCACTTTCCGTTTTCCTTATGGGAAAACATCAGGTTATTATCAGACCAGCATTGGGACTGGCTAAGGGACATTCCCCAGGGCTCCTGCATTCCCCTGCGAGTGCTCAAACAATAAAGGAGAAAAGAAGAAATAAGCTGTGGGAGAAGGGCTGGGTTTTGCACATGGAATTGAAAGAGGGGGCATCAGTGCATGGCAGGGTTTGGTGGAAGTACTGGGCAGGGAGAGCAGAGGTGAGTCAGACTGTCGGGATGCTCTGGGACCCTGCCCCTGCACTCCACAATTTCATATCTGCTGCAACTGCTCTTTTTTAGAGGTGTGGGAAGATGGGTGAGATAACCTCTCTGGATGGAGAAGGGAGCAGACAGACAGCAGGACTCCTGCCAAGCCAGCTCAGGGAGGGGATGCTCAAGAAGCAGAGCGCATTTGCAAGGCAGGAACAGTTTGGGTTTCTACTGCTGGATGGACAGGTTCCATCAGTCAGAGACTGCAATGGTACCTACCAGCTGTTGTCACACCATCCTCATGCCCTGCTGCTGATTTTCACTGCAGTGTGGTGGGACCACGACTCGGTCCACTTTGGGACCGGGAAAACTGTCAAAATGAAGGCAGTGCCCACGTATCAGGGCAAATCCAACCTGTTCCAGCACCTTGAGGTGCCCGGCCACAAAAGCACAGAGCTGGGTGCAGGCAAAGTCACATCTTCTGTAGCTTCAGGAGGTGATGTAGGACATCTAGCCCAGTTGCTTAGAAGAAATATGCTTTCTTGAAAGTCCTTAGGAGACTAATTAATACTGTGCAACAGTTGGCTTGCTCCATGTCCCAAGCACAACTGGTTTCTATGGCACTGGGGGATGATAAGTGGTATGTCTGGATACTCCAAGGTGTTGGGCAGACCATATTTGTGAGGGGTGTTAAGTAGCAAGTTGCAGCAACAGACGGCAGAGGGCAAAGCTCTCCATCTCCTTCCCTCCATACTTTCAGAGCTGACACATTTTGCACAGCTCAGCAGCTTAGGGATTCACTTCTTACCTCAGGAAGGCTCATGAATGTTAATATCCATCCACCTGACCCAGACAGTTTGCTCCTTGCAGAAAATCAACATTCCCAAGGCAGTAAGTGCAGGGAGCAAAGCTAACAGCCATCTGGTATCTCATGGCTGTGCTGGGCTGTGGGTCAGCCTGGGGACATGGACACAGGTTCCCTCCTTAGGTTCAGAAACAAGCAGGGCTGGGGTCTGTCATGGGGTAAGGGGGAGGCTTGGGGGATCCACATTGGATGCAGACACAGCCCTTAATTTTCCACCTGTTTTGTGCATTTATGCATTTTGAGACAGTGTGGAACCAAACGAAGGACATTTTTAAGAAATAAATAAATGAAAGAGTTCTGATTTTAGTGAAGTCTGGAAAGAAAAGAAAAAAAGCCCAGTGGGAAATAAAGAAAAGAAGGACAAGGGTGCCCTCTCCAGTCGAGGAGGGAGCAGCAAGAGCAGCTGCAGAGCATCCCTGGAGTATCTTTCCCATCAGCTGCTGGAGCATGTCAGGCTCCACGGTTTGCCATGGAAAAGCCAAGAATGCCCTCAGCCGGCAAACCGTGAAAAAGCAGTGCACAACAGAGAAAAAGCAGTGAAAAACCAAGATAAAGCCCCTCCTTCCCTGCAGCCACCAACGAGGAAGAAATTCCTAACCTGAGATACACTGTGATTTGTACAATATGTGCTAATCAGGATCAGAGTGATGGGGAAAAAAAATGAAAACATTGCTGGCAAGGTCCTTTTAGAAAAGTGACGCTGTGGCAAAAGCACAGTGTTTCAGGATAACCAGGTTCATCTGCTTGTTTTTTAGGGTCGCTTCAGCATAGACCTTTATGGGACAGGCCTGTCCTTAATGGGAACGGCAAAGTGGCTCTCGCAAGGGAATTACGCAGTGTCGGAAATCCAAAAATCTCCAGTAAGTTATAATTTTAATTGTGGTTATACCCACTCATGGGAAGTTTCTAACTGTTGGCTTTCGCAGTAACATCTTCCATGCAGAGCCTAACAAAAATCTAACATCAGAAATTAAGTGTTGCCTGTAATTGTCTGGGGGGGTGAGGGGGGATGGGAGGGGCTAGGGGGTTTAACTTGGCCTGAGTTATTGTAATTAATTAGTGAACCTGCTTAACCGTGAAGCTGAAAATGCTGCGTGTTGTGGGGCAGACATATCCTTAATTAGTAATCTGAGATGTCCGGCACGGAGCGTGCATCACGCGGCAGGCAGGACCAGGGCACACAGGGTCAGGGCCGCAGAACGGGGCTTGACCTGCCGGAAAGGGTCCGGGTGCAAGGAGAGTGCCCTGAGTAGGAATTGTTCCCAAAATTTGGCTAATAAAGTATGGAGGATGTGGACATTCCCATTGGGCTGATCTGAGTTTACCTCCTTGGGAGACACCCAACTCACCCAAGCTCTGGTGGGCTGGGGCTGCGCCCCAGGACACCGTCCTCTGTGGCTGCCCACAGCTCTGCTGACATGATACCTTCAGATAAGCCAGGCAGACCTTCAAAATCACTCTGCAGCCAAATTCAAATTTGTATAGCTTAGTTTTCCTGCCCGTTAACACCTCCATCGCTGTATGCCTTCACACTGTTTCTTCTGTGTCATGTTCTGAAATTGGAGAGACCCAGGATGGTTTTTTTGGCTGTTACTTCACGTGAGTCATCCCGATTGCCCCTGTTAAAACTCTCCAAAGGAGGCCACCATAATCATTTAACAAAAAGCAATTTGCAAAATATCCTCTCCCGTACTGCTTTCATTATACCTGGCTCTGGGAACCACCTTGGGACCATGAGCATCATCAACACTGGGGCTCTTAAAGGAGAATGAAATGCTGCTGGACCAACCATGCTGCAGCAAAGCAGTACAGATAGAAGACGACCAGCACAGACTCCGTGTCTTGGTTCTGGCAGATACTTTGCTGTTTTTCTGCCCTTCAGAATGGAGAATCCAGACAGCTGACTTTGGGGTTGCAGAGAGCAGCCACTATCACAGCTGGCAGAATTAAAACAAACTTTAAGGGATGGGTTATCTAAGGGACAGCTGTTACCTCCATCACCCGGTGGCATCTGTCAAACGCTGTTTCAGGAGTGTAATTGCCCGCAGGAGCAGAAGAAAGGAAGGCATAGTGAGAAGAGATTATAGCAGCCTGCTTCAATCACAGATCGATAGTGTCAAGGGCAGGAGGGAGCACATTTAAAAATAAATGCTTTGTGCAAGCTTGTCGTGTACTTAAGTCCGATTTTCTGGTAACTGAGGGTTGAATTCCCCTTAAGGACTGTCTGTCCATTGTAATCACCAAAAGGAGAAAGACTCTGCAGAGGTGGGAGAAGGAAAGCCAGATGGAGGTATCAATCTCCTAACTGAAAACCAGAGTTGCACCACACTTGCTGGGCTCTCCTGGAGACCAGGTCAACCCCAGGACCACTCCACATCTTCCTTTGTTTCTTCTGGCTGTGGGAATGCAGAGCTGAGGGGGGACGGCACCTCAGCAATGGCCTCACCCCATCACTTTCCTTCTTGTCTTGGCTCTGGAGCCACTCGAGGCCTTTCCCTTACAAATGGATGTTTCTTGGCAGTAATTGCAAATATCCTTCCTGTGCCCTTCACATGCTTGGGCACAACTGAGGAGCTGGTTTTGTCTAGATGTGGTTTTGATCTTGCACGATCCAAGTCTTCTACTCATCACAGTTATTCACTGTGGTGCAAATTGGAGAAAGCAGATACCCCTGAAGTATCCCTCTGAATGGCCTTCTCCTTGGGCATCTTTCAATGTAATACATCAAAACTACCCTTTCTTATTTGTGTTCACCATCTGACCTGGTTTCACCAAAGGGAATTACATTTGCATATATTTAAATATAATGATGATTTTGTAGATTGATTTAGGAATAATTTGTTTTCCTTCCGAGACATTTTCTGTTAAAAACTCTGACAAGAATAACCTGGATGTGGTCCTTTTACATTATGGAGCTCGTAAGCCCTTATATGTGATGTTATTTCTGATTTTCCCTGCAGGATGGTACCAAAGTAGTAGGAAAATGTGGCGGTTATTGTGGGAAGTGTACTCCATCATCTGGAACAGGCCTCGATGTTCAGGTGTTATAGCGATGGTGAGTTCCCAGCTGCTTCTGCACAAAGGGAAATCTTCCTGAAAACATCCTGAATCATAAGATCATAGAATGGTTTGGGTGGGAAGGGTCCTTAATGATCATTTAGCTCCAATCCCCCTGCCATGGGCAGGGACACCTTCCACTAGACCAGGTTGCTCAAAGCCTCATCCAACCTGGCCCTGAACAATTCCAGGGATGGGGCATCCACAGCTTCTCTGGGCTGCCTGTTCTTGTGCCTCACCACCCTTGTGGGGAAGAATTTCCTTATAACTAATCTAAATCCACCCTCTTTCAGTTTAAAGCCATTACCCCTTGTCCTATCACTGCATACCCTTGTAAAAAGAGCAGACCACACTACTCTTGCAAAAGCACTTGTGCTTCGAGCACATCGGTGGCAGCCACCCACACCATGCAGCATCTGTGGAGCAATGGGATCCCGTTCTCCCAGTCCTTGCTTCCGCCAGTAATCCTTATGGGTATAACACCATCAACTGGTAACACACTTCCCACCTCGCTGGCACCGCTCTTGTGCAGATCTCTCCAGGTACAGGTTTCAGGGGTGAAGAGGATGATCTGACTCTAATGTGCACCTTGTCTGTGTTCTCCAGGTTCTCTGAGAGCAGCCAGCGGAGATGAGATGGATGAAGGATAGCGATGCAATACCTCTGCCTTCCACTTTTTTATCTGTTTATATGTGTATATAGATCGCATATTCTTAATGTACAGTATAATATTTATGTTTGGAATTATTTATTTTGATTTAATATTTTTGTACGTAAAATCATTATATTAAGGCTGCTTTTACTGTTTTTTATTTTTTATTGTTAAATCCTGCAGTCAAACCACTGCATTTTGTGTACTCTACATTATATGTAGCATTATGACAAGTGATACTTTATTGTCACTGTATTCAGTTGTTTACTTTTCAATCAGTAATTTTCCTTCAGTTATGGGCTGCTTTGGCCCTCTACGGTGCTACACAATCTGCATAGGGGTATTTTTGGCATTTCAATCTGTCTTTTTGTAAGGAAAATAGACATGATGTGCTTAAATTTTATTTTAGGGATTAGGCCAACAGCACTCAAGGAAAACATGACAATGAATACAGTGCTAGTTGCATTAGCAATCTTTATGTTTTTGGTATGTTTTGAATTTCACATGACCTCTGTGGCCAGTGCTAAGAGCACTGGTTTGGTGCTAACATGATATTTATTAATGCTCTGTAGTTTTAATTAATCCAGTGCCTTTATCAGTGAAAAAGCAAAGAAAGCAGTAAAAATTTTCAGGCGATTCAAATAAACTGAGATCTACCCCAGGTTTAGGAAAATTCCTGCAGATGGATCTTCAATTTGAGCTCCTTTTTCACAGGGCTCCAAAGTGAACTCACTCTTTAAAAAAAACATGTATTTGTCTCCTAATTGCATGTGCCACTGTGCTTCCTGGCTCCATCTGGAAGCGGGGTATTAACTCATCCCAGACAGGCTGATCATGCCATATGTTTCCCTGGGCTGTGTGCTCAGAAGCCACACAGTTTCTTGCAGACATTGTCACCAAAATCCGAAGCCGAAAGCATCCCTGTCGCGTTATCTCCCCAGTGAGGACCGTGGGGTCTGTGGCAGGGGCTCAGGGACAGCACGCCCAGCCAAGCCACTCCATCCTCTTGGCCATAGGACTTCACTGCAGGCACCTGCAGTGTTTCCCTGGCTTCCTACTCACTCGCAGACCATCTGCAAAGGGAGGCTTCAGCGCCGGCTCTGCCTCCTTTCAACAAGATCACTCTGTACTCACAGATAACTCTGCCCGCCCCCCCTCAAAACCAGGCTGCTTTACGCCTACTTCTGTGTTGCTTCGGATCTTCCTGGTAAGGCATATGCGCTCCTTGCCTATCTGCCATCCCGTGTACAACCAGACCTTTAGCGCTGTTTTTTAAAATTATTATTATTATTTTAAATTGAGGAGACAGCTCCCATAGGTGCCAAATGCGGTGGTGCGATGGCTCCCTCCTGTACATAGCCTGTCGCTGGTGGCATGCCACATTTTTGCAGAGCTTGGTAGCACATTGAACGGGGGTGATGTGACCGGATTATTTTTGTAGTCTATGACTATGTTCCTTATCTCTTTCTCCACAATTTTACTTAGCAATAGGAATACACTGCCCCTTCACCTTATATGTTGGGGCAGACAGAAGCACAAAGTGCAAGGAAAGGAAGCTTTTCAGCACAAAATTGCCAGCAGTTTGGAAAACTAAAGAAGCTTATCTGCTACTACAGATAATTCTTTCAATTTTGGATGCAAATAGTTAAAAATAAGTAACCTCAGGATCTTGTGTGAGTCTTTTGCAGAGCTCCCCAAAGGATGCGTAATCAATCTGTTACAAAATAGTGTCAGATCAATAGTGATAAATTATTTGATCCCTGAATTCATAACCCGTGCATGCACTGGGCTGTTTTGAGCCTTCAGAGTGAGACCTGACAGTTGGGGTGCTCTACACTTATTTTGTGTGTACTTCTGTCACTCTTACTAATATTCAGACTTAGAGGAAAGAATGAGACTCTTACGTATAATTTGGGGGTTTTGGCTTAATAGCGCATAAGTAGATATGATCACATCTTAGAAAGATTACTTTTTCACCTATTTTGTTTGTCTATGCATAACGATAATAAATTCTACCTTTCTGAGAAAAATGCCAAAAATACCATTTCAAAGGTGAAAGAAAAGGGGGAAAGGGAAAGGAGAAAAAGGAAAGAGAAAGAGGAAAAAAAAGGGAAAGGGGAAAGGAGTAAGAATGGAATAGTGATTTTTTTCTTTTTTAATGATAATTGCTTAGGTATAACTCCTGTAGGGGAAAAGGGAAAATTGCACTATGAACTTTAGAAAGAAACAGCGGTGCTTGGAAAGTACAGGCTTATTATATTTTCTCTAATGAACTGAATGGCTATTTATAAAAAGAAATATTATTTTGACCTGTACACATTCATTTCTACCATATAATTTCATAGCAGCTATTAAAAGAGCGAGAGGAACCTAAAAAAATATTAAATAAACTATAAGGGAAAAAATGATAGAGCACTGATCCTGTGGTTCATTAATGGGTTTCATTAAATAGGAACAGACTTTGAGAATCAGAAATATTAGACCTTTCTTGTTCAGGAAACAACTCCGGGTTTTGTATATCAATGCCATTATTTTTCTACAAACTGGGTGGGGTTTTTTGCAAGCACTTTCCTGTACAGTGTTTCTTTTATTTCTGCTTGTACTCAAAAGGAAACGAAAAGACCCGCAAGACATGTCTGTATGGTCTTTCTGCATTTGCCATCGTATTTCAATACCTGTGTGCTATTATAGAGGAAAATTACTTTGTACACAAGGGAATAATACATTGAATGGTAAACATTCCTTTCTGTGCTGGTGTTTCTTTCCAAGCTCGACTGTCCCATGCAAAAGGAACAAGGGACAGTAATAATGTTGATTATATGGAGCTTTGCCCCAAGCTCGGGTTGGACTCCATGGACCAGGGATCATTTTGGAAAATGGCCACAGTCATCCACTCGTGCCCTGCCATCAGAGAGAGACAGATGTTGCCTCATTTCTGCCCAGGAGAGGAGTGTCCCGAGGTACAAAACATATACGAGCACTTCTCAGAGACTCCCCATGTGCTACTTAGACATACCTGGTGCTGGTGCTGCCATCCACATGCCAGGGACATCTCTTGCCATGGGATGATAGAGGAGCCAAACAGTTCATTTTGCAAATGCTCTTGAAGGATGATTTGAGATACTGGACCTGGTCCACACTGCTAGCAGTGCTATGTAAAGAAAACAAAAAGACCACAACACTTTTCCAAGTTTGAAAAAAATAGTATCAAATATACAAGAAAATTCAGGTAGAAGAAATATGGGTCAAAAGGAAGCAAATGTGGGGATGGAATCTCAGCAGAGCAACCAAGTAATAAACTGCCATGGTCTTACATCGCCTCTGTCCCAGAGGCTGCAGGTAGGAGTGAAGAAGTTGCATTTTTCTTCCCTCTTCTGTATTTTCCTCTTGCTTTGTCTCAGAAAATGCAGCAGATCTAGTGCTGGCAGCTCCAGCCTTTTTCAGCTTCTATGTTTTTAATCCAAAAAGGAGAGAGGATACCTTTCTCATGCTAAATCACTGTCAGATGCAGAAAACAGAACATGCAGTATTTCAAAAGCTTGACTCTTAGTTTAAATTACGAGTATCTTAAAGGTGTCTTTCCTTTCTATCATTTGTCCTTAATAAATGATCATAAAGGCTTTAAACATGGGCTGCTATGGAGGTAAGCCAGCAGGGGGTCTGTGCACAGCCCCTGAATCATATTTAACCTTCCAGCCCTGTATAATGAAAGGGTCATTTTATCACTTTCGATGCTTAGGTCCAGTTATTCTAAGAAAATTACAGTGGTCTTCTTCAGCCTTGTTGCATGGCCTATCAGAACTAATTGGTCCAGAGACAGAGTTGATTTCTTCATCTCTTCTTTCTGCTTCTATAATGGGTGTTTTTTCCTCTATAGAAAAATAAAATGGATTTTGTTGAAGGCTGTTGTAAAAGCATAACTCAAGGAGCTAGTCTCATATAATGACACCTGCTAGAAAACCTTCTCCTGCATAGCCATGTTTTGAAAATTCTGTTGAAAAACTGGGAGAGGCAGAAAAGACCAAGGAGGGCAGTCTAGGCTCAAAAGACAGTTTTCCACTGAGGCACTTCCAGACTTGGTCTAGTGGGTCTTTCTCACATGATTCCCCTTCCCAAACAGACAATTGTGGGCTGACTTGAAGAAAGCATTTCCGCCAGGGCAACAGCATTGAAGTGAGATAGTTCTTCCATCTACCAGGCAAAGGAACAGAAATTCAACTCAACCCAGAAGTCCTGAACAGCTGAAGCAGCTCAGCCTACGTGGTAAGTTCTCCCATCACTTGAACTCTCCAGACTGAGAACTTTTCCAATCAAGTCTTTTTAATAAATATATTTGAGTTCATCCAAAAGTCGCTAATCTTAGTAGCTGTTGGACATTTAGTGGGAGGGGATGAGTCCCTTTGCAGTACAAATTCCTGGAGGCAGCTCTCCAGCTTGCTTTATGCAGGGAGAAGGAGCTGATGGCCAAAAGCGGTGCCTGTCGGACTCACTCCTGTATTTTCCAAGTATTTTTGCCTGTGCTGGAGTAATCCAGGCAATCAGAAGTGTAGCCTTCTAGAAGCAGATTTAGTTGACAAGTTTCTGACCTCTCTTTGCAGCAGTGAGGTGAAGAATGCTAAGAAGTTATGCTGGGCCTTCACAGAACAGTCTGAGTTTCTATTTCTAAGTTGGCTTAGTTTTTCAGCTATTTTATTTTACCAAACACAAGGTGCAGGTTTTTTTGGAAAATCAAAATGAGAATAGTTTTTTGACCTAACCCATATGCTCTTTATACTGTTTCCTGGGTTTGTTTGTTTGTTCAAATTAAAAAAATACAACCAACAAACAAACAAAAACCCAAATAACAACAAAACCCCACACTACTGTGATTTTTTTCATAAAATAACTTCTGCCTCTCTCTAGTTACAAATATTACTTCTGAAGTGTCTGGAGATATGGTCTGTTGACTGTAAGTGATGCAGGTACTATTTTAAGCTGAAGGAAGGTAGAAAATAGTTTCTGCTTTGTGAAGCTGTTTCAGGTCCTCCAAGGCAGTGGCTGGATATGAACTGCAGAGGCTGAGGCCATCACTCCACTTCCACCAGGAAAACCTCAGTTCTGCTGGGAGTGTAAGAACCCAAATGGTTTCCACATTACATCTCCTCACAAGCTGGGGCACATGCCGAGCCTTAATGCTCCTGCTCAGTCTGAGCTGCCAGCAACAATATCAAACCACAGCTACTCAAAAATTTGTTGGTAGTTGGTGTTTCCATCTCCGAGAAGACTGTGTGAGAAGAAGAGCCAGAAGTCTGGAGTAATCCCTGAATACAAACCCCTTTGTAGGCAGGGCAGAGAGTGCAGAGGGAGGCAGGGCTCTCTATGTTTCTCCCTTAAAATCATTACTTGGCTCAATTCATATGCTTATGATTTCTTCATCCTTCTTTAATGTGTGACTACATTTCAGACGAACAATTAAATTAATCACATCTTTGCTGCATTGTCCTTTACTAATCCATCCTCACTGGCTTGCTGACCTTTCTCTTTGAAGCTATTCCCTGCTTACCGCCTGCCTTCCCCCACCCCCACACAGAAAGGAGTATTTGCTGCAAAATGCTTTAATTGCTCCTGCTCACGATAGCAAGGAAGTGGGGATGGCTCCCTGCCAAGTGGCAAGAACAAACGTGTCCAGGTTAGCCACTGTGCAGGCAGTGAAGGTCTTAGTGACTGACAAATATGAGCAGGAGTTTAGTTGCTCTCATGCCTCTGTAATCCCCCCAGCAGGCGTGAGCGAAGCTGCCTGCAGCAAAGGATGCAAGCAGGTACCAGATGCTGCCAGGGGCTGGAGCTCTGGCCTCATGCCTGGCTTGGGCTCCCCTAATGAAGCTGTATCAACTGCAGGTCTCAAGTTTGACCAGCCCTTTGGAGCAAGGGCCAGACTTGTGGTGTCGGTAGCGTGCAACTGTGCACTCGCCCCTGAGGATGGCACCTTGCCGGAGCTTCGCGAGAGCAAACACGTACCCGCTGGTGGCAATCCAGCCCTGCTTGAGAAAATGCAGCTACAGATAAAACAGATACCTGCATTAGCTGAACGGGCAAATAACTGAGCTCTGAAATAATAAACCACATATGGCATGGGCCAAGCTGCTGGAAGGAGGCATAGTGCGGCGGTTGCCACGGAGGTTTGCTGCCTGGCAGCAACGGGGATCAACAGGGTGAGTCTAATTGCCTTTTGAGAGCAGAAGCCAGTGGCCTTTCTTCCCATCTGTGCTGGGGCTCAGCTGCTGAAAGACTTTACTGTCTTCCTCTCTCCTTCACTGCTCTCTTCCCAAGGCATCCCTGAGCACACGAGTTCTCTTCAAATCGCAGTGTCTCAGTGGACAATCTACCTGGAACAGTGGCCCAGATGATCTAAGGAAACCTCAGCCAGGGGTGTTAGAGTAGACCGCTCTGCTTGAGCTTCTGCCCCCATCCGGGTGGGGAAAATGGAAAGAGGCTGCCCATCAGATATGGGGGTTTTTAGAGATGTTCCTAAATTCTGCTCACTGAATTGCATAAAGTGGGGTGTCTTCAAGTCCTTCCAACAGCTCTTGTCAACATCTGCAGCTTCATCCCACTCTCTGTTGAGAAGGCAGCGGGTGTGCCTTGTGCTGGTGTGTAGCTCACCTGGAATAACCCCGCAGAGCTGCACGCCCGCCCCAGGAGAGGCTGCCTTCGATAATCTGATAATATGCTCTTCATCAGCTTTCCTCTACGTTGTGCAAGTGGTATGTGAAGCTTTCCAGATAGAACTTGCATTCAGATTCACTAATGGTGTTTTCCAGGTATTTTCCAATTTGATCGCTCCTAATGGCCTGGGCCTTTCAAGAGCGTAAATGTACAGAAGCATTTAACTTGAGACTATCAGAATCTTTAACCTGGGAGTATCAGAAGCTTTCAACACCAAGTAGGTCCTGAGCTATTTGCCTTGGCCAAAGAACTGGTACCTCCAGCAGGTACACTCGACAACATTCACAGCCAGAAGAGAAATCATTTCTGGCATCTCAAGAGCCGTAGATATAGTGTTCTGAATTTTCCCTCCAAGCAGCTAGGTAACTTCTGCCTGATTTGAGGTACCACCCTGAAGTGACCACTGACAGTCTGGTTTTCTCAGGTATCTCACTCTCTTATTTATCAGCAGGTTTCGATCCTGTGAAACAGGAAGGAAAAGGCTCTTTTATTTTCTCTTGATGAGAAGAGACAATAAAGCAGCTTTAAAAAATAAATAAAAGGACCTTTCCACCTGTGGGATGGCAAAGGCATGATTAATGTGGGGGACTGAACAACATCTGTGGTGCTTCCCATGCTGTTGCAAGCAAAGGGCAGGATGGCTTCACTCCTGAGAGCTCACCTCCTGCCTCGGCTGCTGACACTTGCCCCTCTGAGAGTTACCCCAAATAGGTTTCGGTTTTCTCAATTTCAGGAATGATCCTAAAGAGTAAGAGTAGTGTGGAAGGAGGGTGAATTTACAGCGTAAAGCAAATAATTCTGCTGGATTGCAAGAGAGCTCAGGGGAGTGAGGGGAGGATAACAGAAAATTACTTGTTGCTATAGCGCAAGGAGGTTTTGTGCAAATTGGCAGAGGCCCACTTGATTGCTTTGTTTAGCCTCAAATTGAGAAGCATTAAGGAACTGCATGAACTGGGGCCATCTACCACCCACCTCTCCCCAAACAGGGAGGTGAGGTAGAGCTGCGCCTGAGGCGGCTGGAGCTTGGCGGAAAAGAAAGCCAGTTCTGGGAAAAACCTGCAGCATTGTTGTTTTGGGGAGGATGAGGAGGGGGCTGGAAAAAGAACAGGAGGGAGAGGATGGCACAGCCCCAGCACCGACACATCACTGTGCCAGGACCAGAGGCTGGGGGAGCCCAGGGTCCGTCCAGCACCCCAGCATTGCTCACCCTGGCTGGTTATAGAGGTGCAGGGCCCTTTTTTGGGGGGAGAGGACTAAGCTTTATATCCACTTGGCTCTGTGTTTCATGACAGGTGCTCCTCTCCATGGAGAGGGACTGGGCTGCAAGTTTTTATTGGTGTGGACTCCAACTCCCAAATGCTATTTACCGGGAAATTGAAGACTGCCTTCAAAATTAACAATAGATGGCTATAAATCTTACTCAGTTACCTAGCAACTAACACAATAAAATCCTAAGGTTAAAAGGAGAAGGGTTATTTGGAGATACCTTGGGGAGCACATAATGGCCATTTGCATTCCTGAGTGGGAGGACAAAAAAATATTCCTGGGATATTTACAAATTACTGTATTGATGAAGGAAAAACAGTTAAATTACTCAGTGCGGTTTTAATCAAAATACCTCAGAACTGACAAATCTAACAAAAAAAATAGTAGTCAAATGGCTGTGATAAAGAGCACTTGGAAAATGTATGGTGATCTGCAGAAATGACGGAAGGGTTTTGTTAAGTTGCTAAGCCCACTTTGTTGCTGTTTCTGACATCTGAAGTGTGTGCACCACAGACTAACAGTGTAATAAATGTTCGAAGTGAATTTGACCAGTATGTGCCTGACGGAATATGCCCTAGAAAAACCTACGCAGTGCAATAAAAAAAATGAAAACTGAAGTAACATAGCATGATTCATCCCAGCCTGGGTTCCTGTTATGCACAGCACAGATTGAAATTCCATATCCCCACCTCAAACTGGGGTTTCTGCACAGTCTTTTCTGCCTGCAGTAACTGCAAATCTCAAAGCCGAAATGAGCGGAAACACTGAATTGTTTCCCTCCTAAAAGACCCTCACGAGGGCACATTTACCCAGGAAGGAGGAGGTTTTGTGGAAGAACTATGTAGTAAAATAGAAGCCTGGTCACTAGCACGCTCCTTCAGCAGCTGTGGCACTTAGAAGCATTTTTTAAGCTTTCCTTTTGTTGTTGAATGTCTTCAGACAGTAACGGCCTAATAACAGTCAGACATTTATTACCTTCAGGGTACTGATGGAGACGGGATTCGTGTTGAGCTGTAATTCACCTGCACAGGCTACTGGCAAGAGGAACCACAAGGGGACTGACTTGGTGCATAACAGCCGAATTCACCTTGACATGGCAGATTGGAGAAACACATGGGTCAAGCTGACAAAACGAGAGTTGCTTTCTGCCTTACTCCAACGTTTTCTGTGGGTGGTACCACTGCCCCAGTGCTGATGGCCAGGGCTGGACTGTAGGAGGCACAGCAGTGTCAGAGCTGATGCGTGGATGCTAAGAGTTTTCTATGGGTATTTTGGAGATTATTTCCTAACACAAGGCATGGTTTGCAGGATAGAAGAGCTGGGGGCACTTTCCTGGAAAGACTAGCAAATTTTCCTGGCTCTGTACACAGAAGTGTTGTGTCTGCCAGCTAACTCCCATCCAGAAGAGCTGGGCCAGAGCTGGTCGAACAGACTCCATGGTTTTTGGTGGCACATTTTTTCCCCATATTTCCCATCCCTAGGTTGCAGCTACTGCTGTAGGACCTGCAGCTCCTCTTCCCAGGTGATAAGAGCTGCTTGCTGGTCTTGGACACGGTGACTTCGCTCCTGCTATTTGTTCAAGCTGGTGTCCCAAAGCTCATGGAGGTCAGCAGGTGAGCAGAGCACTAACAGCATCTCTCCTCCATGTGCAGTGGTGGGGCAGGGTACAAGGTGAAACTCAGTAGAGCTGTGAGGTTGGGCACATACCATGGGACTAGGCAAGAAGAACAGCTCTGTAGCCACATGGGTTTCTTCTTTCCACCTTCTGCTGCCAGAGGCTCAATTTGCTTATCTGACCAGGAAGAATAGCACAATGTGTATGCTGGACTGAGATGTTCTGTAGGGCTTGTGACCTGCTGACGCAGTGGCCACAGTTCACTGTGGCCATCACCACGCCTGCCCAGCAGCCAGGTCTGGTTTCCTCCACTGATCTCAAGTCAGCACCAGCACCACCTAACCTGTACCTGAAACCTAACACAGGAGCTGCATTTTGCCTTTTCCTGAGCTCTTTGATTTTAATAATAATTATTTTTGTAGTATCAAGCACAACAGGGAGCAGAAAAAGAAGAACATCCCTGTCATTGCCCTCCTTTCAACCATCCATTATTTCCAAAGGGAAAGGAGTCCATCTCACAGTGCACAAATGGAGCAAACTGGGTTTTAAACTGGTTTAGTCATGAGAAGGGCTGGAAGAAGTGTCATCTCTAGGCAGGTTTGGTTGAAACAGAAATGGGAGGAGATGATGATGTACGGAACAATTTAAGTGACAGCAGAAACAATAATTTGTCAGACAAACTGTCTGGCATATATTATCCATGCATCTCTGTTTCTGAGCCTATTTGACAGCAGTATCTGACACCCTCCACCTCCAAGCTGAGTCTGTCTCCTCTCAAGAGGAAGATCTAGATGTTTCTAAAAACAAAAATACAAAAACCCCTTTTGAAAGTAACTCTCATGGTAGCACAGGTAGAGCTGGAGCTGTGTTGCTGTCCGCTGCCTGCCCAGCCATGCCAGGATGTGTGCATCATCCCCTTTGAACATGGTGAGAACGAGGGAGTGGGAGTTTATTTCCTGAGAGATCTTTACTCTTGGCAGCTTTTCTGGGGGCGGAAAGAGAAGAGGAGCATTCAGGCCAGTGAGATAATGTCTTCCCTCCCTTTCCCAAATACATGCCAGAAATAATGTTCTGGCCTGGCTGTTTCTTTGTGTGGATGCAGCATCTGAGCATCTCAAAGATGCGGATCGAGTCCTCCTGACTAGCCTTTCATTTGCCCTGCAAGTCTTGGGCCAGGGGGAAACTGCTGTCCCTCTGAAATATTGAGATGCCTGAGAGTCACTAAGGACCTGACTCTATTGGGGTCTTTGGCACCTGGATATTTTTATGGCTTTGAGTGTATGTGATTTCCTCAGATCCCCACAGGCACAGCAGAGTAGAAGCAGTAAGCACTCCTCTTATCTGCATCTTCTGCACTACTGCGCTGAGCCTTCATCTTCCCTCTCCTTTCAAACACACCGGTGCAAGTCTGGGTGCTCAGAGCCTTCCCTGCCTTTTGCCTGTGTATTGAGGAGCTGCCCACCAGCATCTGCAGCACCTGCTGAAACGGGGCCATAAGACACAAGCCATGCAGGCTGGCAGGCAAGTTTGGTGGCCCTGTGGACAGCTTGGGATGGAGGGAGGGGTCCAACCTGCCTTATTTTAAGAAGCAATTTGGGACCTGTCTCTTCATCAGAAGGCTGGAGCCATGATTCAGCACAGCCACACCTCCGAGGAATTTACCCTGCAACTTTGACTTACTTTTGCTGTTTTAAACTTATAGCAGATGTCCTCACCAGCCCTGTTATTGAGGGCACACAGCATTGCTTGCAACAGCAAAGCAATTAACAAGGATTTGCAGGTCACCTTTAAAGCATTTCCCACAGCACGTTGAATCTTGTTATAAGTTCTGTATCCAATAATGCTTTTATTTCAGTAGTTTTAATTGGAGTTTAAAATATTCTGGATCTTATGCAAGATGCCCAAAGTGCCAAAGATTTTCAGGCCCTCTCTTGCACAATGTTATCATAGTTCCCTGAAATCCTGTTGACCTTCAGCAGAGATAACAGTAACTCAGTACCCCTGATATTACTGTATCTGATAATAGATATAAGCTGTAGCTTATAGGTAGAGATGTTTCAATATGAGGTCAAACCCCAGTCTGCAACCAGTTGCCCATGATGTGATGAAACGTGTGTATATTTGAAGAGATCATCTCCTCCCTTGAGAGTTTCTAATATATCCAAGCACCACCGTATGAGCTGGAGACTGGGAGAGAAATTGAGAAGGAAAATTATGAGGAAATTTGGCAGAAGGGAGCAATGGAGGGAAGCAGAAGGGTTTTGGAAGAGTAAAAATAGCAACCACAGAAGAACAGAACAGGGAGGGATGTCAATATTTTCCCACTGACATGAAGAAAGCCTGTGAAAAATAAAATGTTCTCCATTTTAAAATTCCCTGATTGTGTTTTTTTTAATTTTTTTTCTGTAAGAAAGCCCGACATTTATGGAAGAGTGACAATCTCCCCAAAACTTTTTGCCTGACACTCTTTAAAATGCTACCACACAGCTCCCAGACTCACTTCAGTCTCCTAGAGGGGAAGATATGAGTTAAAATTTGACAAAAACAAGAACTGATTAAATGAAAAAAAAATTATCAAAGCGTTATGGCTTTAACCAGCTGTGAGGCAGCAAGGCAAAGGAACAAAGAGGCAAGAAAGGAGGGGAAGGAGATGACACGATCTGCAAACAACCACGAGGTGAAGCTGTGAAATGCTAATGGCAAAGCTGCTCCATCCCCACTGGGGACCTGTTTCGGAGGACCCCTGTGCTCTGAGAAGCACGTTGGCTGCTCCCCCTTCTCCCCGTGTTTCATTCTGCTCTGCCTTGCACCAGATGTGCTGTTTGATTGCAAACCCGCAGGGGTACGAACTGGTTGTTGACTGTGGGGGATCCCTTTGTAGTGCATTGTATAAATGACAAGAGCAGGTTGATGCGTGGCCTGGCCCACGGCTCCCAGCCCCACAGCTCCCAGTCCCGCTGGCCCACATGTAGCTCTGAGAGAACCGTGAGCTCCAGGGGGGTAATAGGTGCTTTGTGTTCTGGACCAGCATCTCGATCTGCAAATTTCACGTGGCTGCGTTTCTCCTGCACGCTGTGGACTACATCTGTTCTCCACGAGGAGGGGAACAGAAGTCCAGCAGGAACCCGGGATGTTTGCTCCCTGTCTTTGCCTGTGCCAGTAGAAGCCCCGCACAGCACAGGCTGTAACGTGCTCAGAGCGGTAAGTCCAGCCCGTGTCCCTTCGGCGATGCAGACTCCCAGTTCTGCTCTTATAGAGCTCAATTCTTTATTAACACTCGTGACCTGGAGTGTTACGAGCGCACTGCACTGCCGGGCAGAGCCGGCCGAGCGCTGCGCTCCCGAGTGCGGCGGGACAACAGCCGGCACAGGCAAGGTCCCGAGGAGGGTCGTTAACTCTGAAGCGGAGTGATGACAGCAGGCGCTGTGGTGCAATGGAGCAGAGGGAGCCACCGGCCCGGGACGAGCCGGAGCGGGGGGGTGGCCGGGCCCTCCCGGGGCGGTGCCTGCCGGGCCGAGGGGCGGGGTGAAGGGGCGGGAGCGCCGTGGAGGGGCGGCCGCCGAGGGGGGGCGACCGCTGCCGCGCATTCGGGCTGGGCTCCGCTCGGCTCCGCGGAGCGTGGCGCTGCCATGTTCGCCCGTGGCTCCCGCAAGCGGCTCTCCGGCCGGTCGGTGAGTGTTGGGGCGGGGGGGGTTCCCTTCACCCCTAGCCTGGTGCGCACCCCAGCTCCGCTCCAACCTGTGGCTCCGTCCCGTAGCCCGCTCCGGCGGCGCCGCCGGTGCGGTGTGTGTGTGTGTGTGTGTTTCCCCGCCGCCACCACCCCCAAGCGCCCCTTCCTCCGGGGGCGTCCCCCCTCCAGCCCCGCCGTACTCCTTCCCCTTCTCCCAGCCGTGCGGATACCCACTTTCCCTACAAGTCCGCCCCTTTTCCCGGACGTGCCCCTGAGGCATCCCCCGGCCCACAGCTGGGGGGCCGGGACTGACCTCTGCGGTTTGTTGCAGCTGACGGCGTCGGGGGAGCCGGAGAGGGGCCAGCCCTGCAACACCTGCGGGGACCAGTGTCCCGGCTTCGCCCTGCACAAGTGGAGGTAAGGCCCGGCGAGACCCCTGTCCCACTGCCCCGTCCGCTGCCCTGTCCTCCCGAAGGCAGCAGGACCCGGAGAGATTCCCTTCCGGATCTCCCTTTGCAAGGTTTTGTGGCTCCCTCCCAGCTCTGTGTGCATCTGGGATGTAATTGTGGCTTTTTGGGAAACACTTGTGTTAGTCTTAAACGTGTTGCCCACCCTAGCTGGTGGTGGTAGAGACACGGGTGAGTTGGGTAGACTCACTGAGCAGCATGTAGCTGAGCCTGTGCCTAGTGCTGGTGTGGGGTGCAGCAGGATCTAGACCTGGGACTGGGGTAACTGGTTTGCTAATTACCACCTCGCAGCCAATCCGCTCCGCTCCCTGCCGCGGTCAGGGGCTCATCCTGTTGCCCCTGGTCCTGCTGGGGGCTGAAGCCACACTCACCTGGTGGGGACAGTCTCGGGTGGGAAGGAGGGATCAGGGCAGGAGGGAATCCGCTGTGTGAAACTCCTACCTGCCTCTATGACCCCGCAATGGGGTTTTTCCTCTCTCAGTGATGCCAAGCAGAGATTTAGCTATTAAAATGGATGAGGTGTGTGTAAGAATGAACAAGTCTTTTTGGCCATTTGGTGTCTCTTTACAAAACAGTGCTGGTGCCTATGGGGCATAGCAAGCCCTGGCCTCTTGCTGCATCAGCCCCTTCTCCTCCCCCAGTGTGTGCTATCTAGAAATGAGTTCCTGCTCATGGGTGATATGGGACTTGACAATATTAAATCTAGGCTGTGGGCTCCAGGAACTGGCGTACAGACTTAGTAGGCCAGGGAGCTCTTGGCGACCTTTTAACTTTGTTTTATAGTTATACCCTTTTTTTCTATCACCTGCCGCACTCAGCGCTCCTCCCGGCTTCTGCCCTACTTCTCGGAGTGTCATCTCAGCAGGTTAAGCACAGGTTCAGAGTGAGGAGAGGGACTGATTTATTCATGTTGAATTGTACCTTAAGCTTCAACCTTACAAACAGTCCTTCCTGGTGGCATTTGCTCCAGGGTGCAGTGGGATGGGGTCCGTGGGCTGAGGTCTGCCCCAAGGGATGTGCGGCAGCAGGTGGGGCTCACTGTGGGGCTTGCCGTGGTCCTGTCCTTCAGTCTGGCCCTCCACAGGTGCTGGTGACATGTCCAAGTGCATTGCGGCCCTCCTCAGACCTTCAGAAGGTGAAGGTGTCTCCTTCTCCCAGGCTGCAGGAGCTGTGGTCTCCTGACACCCTCCCCATGATCTGAATCTGCCACGTGTGCATTACTAGATTTATAAGGTCACCCTGAGTTGTCTTCTTTTCCGGGCTTATAAAGGCTTTCCTGAGCTGTTCCAGGTTTTCTCGCAGCTGAAGTTTGGGGTAGCAGGTGTTGTCACAGAGGCACTTCATCATGCTTAAAAGGGCAAGTTTCAGCTGTAGGATGTGAAGAAAAAGGGTTGTCACCAAACACATTTCTCCTCTGCTCCAAGGACTTATGAGGTGCTGTAGTTTGAGTTTTGTTATGTCAGAGGGTGCAACTATTCAACGGCTTTTGAAAAATTAAGTGAATTTTGATAGCATCCCTTTGAAGGCCAAATGGCCCATCAGAAGAGGCACCCAGCTATCTGGGGAGTGTCAGATGAGAGGTGGTGTCATGGATTTGTTCAGTCGTGCCCTCTGCACCAGCACCTTGTGCCAGATCCTGCAAAGCCCTGTGAGCCAGAGGAGGGGAGCAGGAGGGTCCAGCCTGCCAGGACCACCCGTAGCTGTCTCCTGGCTGCCCTTTTCTGAGGGACCCTGCACATGGGCAAGGAGTTTTTCTAAAACCATGTTGATTGTTCCAGCAGCCTTTTCTTGGGAAGGAAGGGGTTACCTGGCGTGGGGCAGGAGAAGGATGAGGGCTAAGTGGATAAGGGTGGGGGTCATCCCCCAGAGGCATTGCAGCTTGTGTGCTCAGAGTGTGCATCCTTACACCAACTTACTTTGCATTGGGGACTGGACAAGCTGACAGCCCTCCTGCATATGCATTCACATTTAATTGCTTTGATAGAAGACTAATTAGGCAATTAAAACAAAGGCAACCTATTTGCCAGAACACAATAGAGAGAAAGCACATTCATTTTTTACTAGTGAGTGGTCTGTTAATGCCAGGAACATGTAAGCAGGCAAATTTTTAATGGTAGTTTTGTAGGTTGAAAATGTGCTCCAGAGCCTGTGCCCTCTGCATAGCCAGTGTCTGCTGGGGATGCTCAGAGGTACCTTGATGTGCAGAGTGAGATTGGACAAAAAACAAGGGTTTTCGAGGAAATCTGCAGGTTAAGGATACAAACCCAGATCAATGAACCACTAGAGATTTGTGAGTCTTCTTATAATCCTTTAATAGCAGAGTTTTCTGATAAATGTAAATGGGACTCTTTTGCTTCAAATATGGGAACTGGTGATATGCTGTAGGGAGAAGGAATTCATAAGCTTGCAGGCACTGAAACCATTGCTGATGCAGGCGTTGTCGTATATGTAATTATGCAGGACTGTGTATTTTCTGGTTACCTGTGATTTTAGATGTGATCTGTGCAGCTATTCCATCAAGGAGGCAAATTGCTTTGTTAGATGCCAAAGATTTATGTACGTTCCCTTAAAAGCCACTTTTCTCAGATGGGGAGTTGGCTTTGAGTGTTGGTTGAATTTGTCATTCCTGGAAGCACATGCATACTTCCTGAGCCAGGGAAGCCACTCAAAAATAAATTACATTCAGCAAAACTGTTTTCAGAATAAAACCAGCCTGTGTACTGTAGGTGATGTGCAAAAAGAAGATGAAAGAGGATTGATAAGTAATTAAAAAATGTCTCTGGTTTTAGAGTTTGTCTTTGAATCTTCTTAACTTTGCCCTGAAATTGTAATCTCAAATTCAAGGTAGTGAGTGCATTATCTTGTAAAAATGTTGGCTTATTTAGTACTGCTTGGGGGTGGAAGCAAGGAACTGAAAACTCCCTGTGTTACAGATACAGTTAAACTGGACCCCACCACCTCCGTCTTACCCCTTGAAGCTCTTTGACTTCCTGTGTGCCACAGACTTTTGCCTCTTCCTGTAAGGCAGAAATTCAATTTTCAATTTTAAATCATTTAGCCCTGAAGAGGAGAAAGTAAGAGGTTTGTCTGGAAAGACTGAAGATTGAGTTCCATCATCTTTAGGCATGAAGTCTGTGAGGATGTGGCTATCAGCTTATAACTGGTGTAACCCCCAATTTCCCCTGGCCTGAACAGCAAAATGACTCCTTCCTCTAATCACGTCGCTTTATTTTATGGTAGGACGTCAGTAAAGTACGTAAGGACTGAAAAGTTCATCTGTGTGGGCTGCGGTCTGAAGAATGGAAATTGGGTGTACATAACCAAGTCCTCATTAATACAGGTCGATACTTGAAAGCTGGCTTTGTGTGGAAAAAGTGAAATCAAATTCAATAAAAATCTCCCAACTCCTTAGGAGCCCAGTTGCTGTTTTCTAATCAGATCTGCATGACATTAAACTGTGTGCAATTCAGCTTGTTAACAAGCTTTGGCATTAAATAAAGCTGTCACTGGAGTTTGGTGGATGAATAGCCATTAGGAGTGTCTTTTGCATAATGTCTTGGAGAGAAAAGCCTGCGAGGGAGGTGGTCTGGGAGGAGGGAAGGGAAGGGAATTTATAACCTAGTCCTGGTGCAATTAGTGTGAATATGCAAACCTTAAAGGTGACAAATGGTTGGCAGCTCTGGGAAGGCAGCGAGTGGCTTTTGCTGCTGTTAAGCCTACTGTGAAGAACTAATTTCAGATTTTCTCTGGCGAAGTCAAATTGAAGCCTTAGTACTGTATTTAAAATAGCGGATCCTTCGTGTTGGGAGATTGGCATGTGTTTAGCACACAGAAGTATGGTTTGTTTTTTCCTTGAGAAAGTCTTGCAAAAACCGATACTCTTGCAGTTCAACAGACCTTTCTGTTCCCTGCTCCCTACTTTCTCTTCCAATAACACTAGCTAAACTGCAAATGCAGGACACCTAAATCTTAAGATGGTGTTTGAGCTCTGGTTTGAGGAGGGGGGATGTACTGCCTGGTTTGCAAAGCCTGCAGAGGCATTGGCGTGTGGCTGCTTTCAGAGGGAAGGCATTCAGATGCTGTGGCAGATAAGATAATTTTTAAAATAGTGTCTGAAAACCATTGGAGAAGTCTTTGTTGCCATAGTTATTCTCGTGGCTTGCAGAAGCATTTAAATAACAGTCATAAACATGACATAAAGACTGGCTTACTGGGGTTGTAGTTTCAGTGTGAGATAACATTTTACATCTTTTCTTGGGGTCTCTTTTTTTCTGGCATGTGCTGTGTAACCTTTGTCCCTCAAAATCATGTTTTGGTACAGAGTAGATCTGATTCTCTTCATGTATTGCTGTCACACAACACAGTCTTAATATTGGTGGCATGTGTTTGTACAGAATGTAGTGCCTGGCCCTTATCTTCCAAGGTAAATATACATGATGGTTAACTTAATATTCAGTAATATTCCATATTAACAAGTGAAGTTTTAGTGCATACAATTGTTTTGATCATTTATTTGTTTCCATAACTCTGATCTCATCTTGCCTCGTCAGATGTGGAAGCATCTGCAAGGACAAACTTTTCAGCTTCTCAGGAGAGACCACCCGGAGATCCCAGATGATAACAGGATCAGCCCACAGGGTTGTGGTTGACCACTGGATCAGAAAAACCTATAGAAAAAGCTCAGCTGATGGACAAGGAAAAAGAGATGTGTGTCATGAGATGGTAACCTGGTGAATGAGGAGGTTGACCAGAAGCCAAGAGATTTTGTGGTTGCCGGGTGATGGTAGATAGGTCACTTTTCAACTCCTACCTCTGCCTTGTTGACTGTAGGCAGGGAGTTGCTAGTGACAGTGGATGTTTATTTTCTTTGCGTGTTTGTCCAGCGCCTGGTGCTCTGGACACTATCTGCTCAAGTGTGGTGAGCAATGCAAAATTCTCCGTATGTTTGCAGCCTCAGTCGGTGTTCACCTGGCACTGGCCCAGCCTGCAGGAGGGACATCCAGCAGGCACGGATGCGCATCCCGGAGCACCTTAGGGTCTCTGGTTTGATGCCCAGTGCCTCATCCAGAGAGCAGAAAAATAATATTTGTAACACAGCACGTGAACGAATAACATCAAATTCTGAAGCATTTGTTTCTACTTTCCAAAAAAAAAAAAAAAGTACAGATTATTGCTTCCATATGTTTTCAGCATTTTTCATAGGTTATGTATCTTGCACACACACTCCCAGCTTTTCCCTTTCATGAATAACATGCTTTGTGCCTCTCCTTTGGGATTCAGATATTCCACACTTCCTTGCATGTTTATTTGAAAGGCTTTGGAGATGTGAGAATAGCAATATCTTATCTAGAATGGGCTTCTGCTCACAGCACTGCCATGGCGACCTGTGCCGGACCTGGTGGGTTTTACTACATTATTCGTTTTGCAACGGGGAACCTACTGAAATAGGCAAAACTTGGCTGGTGCGGTCCATTCCGTTGTGGTCCATCCCGCTGCTCCGGAGGTGAGTCCCTGAGGGACTGCAGAGGGGCCAAGTGGACTGTGGTCCCCAGGGGACCTGTGCCTGTCCCCAGGGGTGGATGGGAATTACTTGTCTCTGAAAATGCTGTTGGAGGGGATGCAAGAAAATAAAAGTGGGTTTTGTCTGCCTATTGTAAAGCCTTTCACAAAGGGGCTGGAATGGTTAGCTTGTTTTTCTTGCTGGTTGCCGTTTTTGTTTGTGTTATTTTTGTGTGGTTTGTATGTTTGTTTCATCAGCAATTCAGAAAGTAAAAGTCATTCCCTGCCAGGTTACTCATTGTCAAAGTCAGTGTCCTTCAACCTCTGCGTCCTGAGTGGTTTGGGATGGGTGGCCGCTGTGTGCACTGAAGCTCAGCTCTGGTGCATGCACTTTATTGGCATAAATGACTTCAGGTGTCCTATTTACTCATATCTGCAAGATTAGACACTTGTGTGAGTGTTTGAAAAATCAGGGTCTACTATTTTCTTTGAGTTTTCAAGCCCTGTGGCAGGAGGAAAAGAGCAGGGTAACTAGTGATGGTTTGCGGTGCTACCACCGTTCCAACAGCATCTCTGCTGAGAGGCAGCTGAGCCATCAGGGTGGGAGTTTGGGTGGCTTGTAGTGTAGGGACCAGCTTCATCCTACCCTGGGACAATCTTGTCTTTTCATAAATGTCAAGCACAGAATTGCGTTTAAGGAACTCCCAACCAATTTTTTGGCCTGTCCTTTCCTCATCTTCATGCCCTGCTGCTGAAACAGCACTTAAAACAGACGAGACTGATAAGGTATCCTGTTTGTGTTGGCTGGGAGACACGATATCCACTTTAACAGAGCTTTGCAATGTTGGAGGCAGTGTTGTCCCTGGCAAAAAGCCCAAAATAAATTCTTTAATTTTTTGTATGCGATATACAAAAGAGCAGGTGAGGTATGTACTTGTATCCGGGCAAGCCCAGGGAGCCTGTTTGAAGTCCTTTACAAGCCACTCAGGATTGTATTGCAAGAACTCAAAGGAGTTTGAGACACTTCTTGATTAAATTTCAGCCGAACACAGAGCTCTAGTCTGCAGCTGCTGTAACTGGAGTTGCTCTGCTGCCGGGCTCTGCCCAGCTCCCTTGCAGCTGAGCTGCTGGCAAAAGCCAAAAAAGCAGAATTTCTCCTAGAGAAAGGGCAGTGTGGGTGCATTTTCTGTCTGTTTCGAAGCAGCCTTGTGTAATTCTACTTTTATGAATGGGGTGAAAAACCACTAAAAAGCTGCTGTGGGTTTTGGGCTAGTTTGAAGGGTTTATTCTGTTTCTAGAGTGATTGTGAATGACAGCAATGATGGAGGGGTCACAATGGGCAAACTCTGAATTCTGACTTTACCTAATATTTTACTTCTAGACTAAACAAACATTTTTAAAACTTGGTGAGGGTTTTTTTTGCACTGTATTTTTTGGAAGAATTTCTACAGCTGCTTTTTGGTATACCAAGAGTGAAATATTACCTGCCTGGTGTGAGTGAGTGGGGTTTGCCATCCCGAAGGCAGAACGGTGGCCAGCAAGTGCTTCAGCTGTGGGGCTGTGCTGCTGGACACCATGCAAAGCACAGCTCCCTCACCAAGCTTTTGGGGATGGAATTGGCCAAGACAGACCCACAGACCTCAGAAGTGGGATGGATTCACAGTGGGGATCTCCTTCAAGTAAAAAGCTGTTGGCACTGGAGGCTGCGGTAACGGATTGAGGTGCCTTGTAGGGTGTGATTTAGTGGGACGTGGTGAACTGATGTAACAGCTCAGGGCTGATGGATACAGAAGGTCCTGTGCACCCTGTGCATCCCTCTCAAGCCCAGGGTAATGAGTTTAATTGGATATTGAAATCTCTGCTGAGCTGGTGCAAGGAGACAGAGGAGGTGGGGATGAAGGGTTGCATCGGTCTCATGGCACACAAAGCCAGGCTGTCATCCCCGCCCTCAGCATCTCCATCTTATTGGGTTTTGCTGCCCTGCCACAGCTTCAGCCCTCTTGGTCCTCCTTGCTGGCCCCACAAGAGACCCTTGTGCAGAGTCCATTTTTCCTGCAGGATGCATCCCACCGGTCCCACCAAGCCCTGCATCCCACAGAGCCCTGGTGGTGCCACCCACGGCTGCCATCACCTGCCCGGGCGTGCGGCACGTGTTCGGCGGGGAGGCAAAACTCCTACTCCTTTAATAGAGGGTTTGCAACAGGCCTTTGTCACAAGCACAGTGCAGCATGAAAGAAAAAGCTCCCATCCACCAATTTGGAAAGAAAAGTGCATGGAGTGCATAAATGCTGGTACCCGAGATCCTCAGCTGGAGGGAGACGGGGTGCAGCTATTTGGCCGACGCCTGCCGGGTGCTGCCCTCCTCTCTGTTGCTCTCCCCTGTCGAGATCTGTTTAGTGCTTTCAAGAGTTTTTCTTGGGTTTTGTTCCCTTTCTGTTTGTCTTTAAAAAGTCGATCTGCAGTCTTTTATTTTTTTTCTCAAAGACATTCTTCCCCTGCCCCGCCTAGTAATCCATCCTTGTTACACCAGTGAGTCACTCTGCAAATAATCAATTGCATTTTCATTGTCTGGCTTGTAAGTCTATCACCGAGCTTAAGGATGGCTGATAGTATCAGCTGAGACCTTTGGCAGATGGTTTTGCAATTCACGATGCTCATTTGGAAATTTGCTTTTTTTCTCTGATGAATAATCTCCCAGCCATGGTGAGGGAAAGACGGGCTGGGGACTCTTCTCTGCGCACACAGCATCTCTGTGGTCACTATGTAATGTTGGAGGAATTTGTAACATTAGCAGAATTGTCTGGTGCGACGAAGACTAATTTTCTGGGTAAGCCTTGTGAGTATGGCTGTAAAGAGCCTTTTTCTTGTGGGCTGTTCTGTTCTTGCAGGCTCCATGCAAGCATCAGTGCAGCCCCGAGGCGGCCGATGGCCAGAGCCTTTCTCAGGTTCATCGATGCTAAGGCTGAGAGACGTCTATAAAATTCAGGGTGCTCCTTTCTGCTGCTGGAGAGGCCATTTTTTCTTCTGTGTGCTGCTCTTTGCTCTCCACAGGGCCCTGATGTCAGAGCTTAACACTTAGAGAGCTAAGTATTACAATTATTATTCTTAACGCAGAGGGAGGCACTTTGTGCTCAGCCATCACAGCAAATATTTCATCCCCTATCAATTGCCCTCGTGCAGATGCTACTGCCATGGTGATAAAAGACATAATGGCTACTCTTGCTGATAAGGGGAGTATATAAATACTATTATTGAAATCCCTATGCAGAGGCTGTGGATGGATGGAGGAGAGTCCTTCTCCCTGCGAGGGGTTTCTCTTGCTCTGGAGACTGTCGGGGAGAGAAGGAGCGCTCGTCCCAGCGCTTCCCGTCGGCTGCAGCTCCTGGCAGCTGAAATGGGAGCTGCTTGGCCACAGCTGTGAGTAATTAGTAAAAGATGTCTTCCCCCCCTGCTCCTTTCCCCTGTCCCACTTTCTTCCCTCCTCCTCTTCTCCTTGAAACCAAGCCATGGGCCCTGGGGGAGCCAGGAGGAAAGCCCTGAGTGGCTCAGGCTTGAGATGCTCCAGGTCACTTGGAGGCGGCCAGTGCTCGATGTGGTTGCTCCTCAGTAGCAGGATACAGGTCTAAGGACCCAACCCAACCTTGCGGGAAATGTACTGCAGCTGAGGAGCCAGATATCATTTAGATCAAGCCAACAAAAAAATATTTCCATGGCAGCAGTAACCATAGGAAACCTCCCCAGCGTGTCTTGGGTGGTTCCTGTTTCCTTGCCTTCAGCTGTTTGCTTTGCAAGCGGAGCAGTGGTTGCAAGCGTTCCGTGTCCGTGGTGCCACCAGCAGTGGCTGGTGAGCCCAGCTGTCCCCTCCACCGGCTGTCCTCAGGGGCCTGGCAGCCACACTCCAGGGTGCATCGCTGCTCCTGGTTTTCTCTTGCACTCTAGTTGGTAAAAAGATGCTTTCAGAGGCTTCTTTAGACACTGTTAAGTCTCAAAGCCACCTTTTTACCTCCTGTCAGCTCACAAATGCGTATTTGATCCTTAAATACCCAAGGCATGAAAGTGAATTGGCTCCCAGGGTCCAATTCTTCCCTTTCTATAGCGTCTTAGAAAGATGCTTTTATGTTCCCTCTGGCTCAGCTAGTGATGCTTGGCCTTCAACCAAGATGGGGAATCTAGGACAAGAATCCCTGAGAACAGCAAGATGAAAAGTTATAAAAAATACCAACATTTTGTTGGGAAAAAAATCTGGTAAAAGATTTCGTTTAAAAAGATAAGCTGGAATATTTTTGTTCAGCTTCACGTGAACACATTTACAGGAGGATGTAAGAGGAGGGTTGTTTTCCTGGGTACTGCCTCCTCTAGGAAATCCAAGCCATGAAGTGAATACAAATGCTGGAGGTTTTGCAGTGAGTCACTGGAAGGGATGGGGAACCAGTTGTGCCGGTGTGGCTGTCTCAGTCGGCAGCCAACTCATCATCGGATGGGGCGGCTGCATGGGAGCACCTAGGGGCCTGGGCATCACTGCAGACAGCACCCACGGGTGCTCTGACCCCCTCCCATGGCAGTACAGTGGTTTGCACACGTAGCTTTGTGGAGCAGATGGACCCTGCTTGTGGAGCCGAGGTGTTGCACAGAGACAGGTTAAAAAAAGGCGTCTCCTTCAGGAGCATGAAGCAGAAGGGAAAAACTACCTCATGATGCCAGTAACTGGGAGTTTGATGTTTGCGTACCACGCGGCACTGCTCTGTCCTCCCTGAGCTGTCGGGTGCTCATCATGGCAGGGTTTGGTCCATGGGTGAAGACCTGGTTGGTCTTTGACCTGTCTGCCTTGGGTAGAGGTGGATGGACCCCTTTGCAGAGATGCTGCTGGGCTCATCTTGTAACCTACCCTGACACTTGGCAGATGATTCAATCCCTGTTTTTGCAAACCTCACAACTCTACAGAAGTCAGGCTTTTGTTTAATACTATACAGCGTTTGAAGAAGTGGCAGTGGGGCAGGGACAAGGCTGACTCCCTTTCTATTCTTGCCTGCCAAACAAATGGGAATGTTCATCACAGAGCTGTGACTGTGCCATATTAAATCTGCATTCAGTGCCATAAAGGCCACGTGCTGGAAATGCAGACCCTTTAAATGTCAGATTTGAGGAGAGCTGGGACGTGAGAAGACAATAAAAGTTAATATTCTTAAGTCGGGTTTGTGCAGTGTAGCTCAGATTTTTAATATCGAAGGCATAATTTATTACAAGATATAGCAGTTTCAAATACATGTATTTGAATATGTTTTAATATTATTTTTCTTTCCAGTAGCTGCCTTACAAAAGAAAAATGATTTTGTGTTACCATGTGACAGTTTCAGCTTGTACTTCTAATATCTGTGATCTGCTGAAGTGTGAAGGCTATCTGATAAATGCCTGAATCATAAAGCTATATTGTTTGTTCTAATTTCCCTTTGCTGTTTTCAAACATATAAATAAAACATTTTCACACCATACCCTGTGCAGTTCAAGCCCAAACTATTTACTTTCTGCTGATGCAACCTATAAGAGGCGTTGAATCTTTCAGCTTGACAGGGGGGATCTGGTGGCATTAGTATTGCGTGTTGTGCTCAAAATGATCAAACGTAATTTTAATAAATATTTTGTCTGAAGTAAAGTTATAAAAAAAATACTAAATCTTCTTTTCAAACAAATCTTCTTTTCAAACAATGGAGTATTTGTCTCCTTGTACAGCAGAGGGCACTCGGCATCGCCAAGATGGGAGGCTGCTCCTTGGAGCTGCCTGAAGGGAAATAAAAAATCACTGTGCTTAAATTATATTTTGCAGAAATGAAATACTTTGTGTGTGTGTTTGCTTATATACGTGTGTGAGTGTGTATATAAAAAGATACAGGGTGGCATATATATAAAAATAATCCCAGCACATAATATAAAACTCAAATATTCGCAGTGGTTGCTGAAGTTGGATGAAGCGCATGTTGTGTTGATTAATGCTCAGCCTGGTGTTACGCTGAGCTTCGGCGGGGACTGAAGCATGCCAAGAGGGGAAAACGAAGAGGCCCCAACTAGTGAAGGGTTGCAATCTTCATTTTCCTTGCAAAGATGTGAAGTCTGGAGCCATCTTATGAGGCCGGGGACTACCCCAAGTTAAGGAAGGGTCTTGAAAGGTGGATAATATCAGGATATGCGAAATGATGAGTCCTTCCTTCCAGAAAAGAGGCAGCACATCTGGCAGCCGGGGGGTTTTGTGCTGCAGTTTGCAGTGCTGTGGTCTCACAGCACCAAAGCTGGTGGAGTTTCAGGGCTCTTGGGAAAGTCCTTGAGATAATACTCATCCCCTCCTTTAGAAGTTATCAGCTGTTTAAGGAAACTTGAAATAGTGAGTTGGATGGATGGGGCAGGGAGCAGCCCCAAGCCCATGGGCGAGGCACAGGGCTGGGTGCTGGCTGGAGCGTCCTTAGTTGGAAAATGAAGCTGTTGCTTGCTGGTGAGGGACCCCCTTCTGCAGGTATGAAGATGTGTGCTTCGTTGCCCAGGGTCAGTCATGGAAACTGGGACCTCACCTTGTGTAAGGTTTTTCCAACAGAAATGGATGACTTTTTTTTTCTTCTTTCCTGTAGCTAATTGCACAGAAATTACCAAAGCATGTTTTTCATTGAGCTCCTAATGCACCTTGTGTTTCTTTCAAGAAGGAATAGAGAATTCCAATGCCGAATCTATGCATGTTCAGTTTTTGACTTTGCCATAGCACTGTTAAAATATCCAGGGCAGCTGGATTTTGTGCTGCGCTTTGGTTGATGTGTTTCCTCGTGAAACTGTAAGATGCCATGCTGAATTTTCAGATTTTAGTCATTAATTCAAGAGGAATTCAGATTTCTTCTGTCTCCCCCAGCTACTTAATCTGAATCTCTCAAAGCATTACTCCTGCAAGGGGCTGCAAGTGTCAACACTGATGTGTAAAATATGGGGCTGGTAAAAAGAGTGAGAGGGCATGTGGTTCAAGATAACCAGTTTATGCAAAATACACAGCTGGGTAGATTTTGCTACTGAGAATCTGTGGACTGTAATGATCAGAGAAATATGGAAATGTTGAAGGGGCCTTATAATAATGGCTGCTAATTAAAATGAAATGGATTTGGGTGGTAGGGAGTAATCCAAGATTACAATAGTAAGGATTTTTAAAATAGCCCCTGCTATTTGGGAGGGCAGCAGAGCTCCTTGTTATAGGGCTTAAAATAGCCTCTCCACAGGATTGTTGCAACCAGAGTTCACCTTTGCCTGGTTATTTCACAAGAGCTTGGAACAGCTAAGACATGAAATACGTGAATAATTTCAAGGGTATAAGCTGGCCTGCGTGCTGTAAAGCACCTTCTTACTGGGATAAAAATACTGTTATATTGATCTGCCCAGATAATTGCTTTTCTGGAGATCTTGCCGGACCTGGGCTCTGGGATGGAGTGTTTTGTGCCGTTATGGTGATTCTTGTGTTGCACATTTTGGAGCTGTGAGAACAGCTGGGTGCTGCCACTGCCAGTTAAATGCTCCCACCTGATGGGGTTGATGGGGTGGGAGATGTTGGGGGAATGCAACTGGGAATGAACTCTTGCAGCTCTGGGTTTGGGACCAAAAGCAAGATGCAACACCATAGCTGAGACTGCAGAACCCCAGCTCTGCCCCACCAGCTCCAGTTCTTGGGACAGGAGCAGATGTGTGGAGCCAGGCACGTTTCTGCTTGGTTTTTCCTCTCTTGTAAGGCTTTGCTGGTCTTTTTTCAGCACTGGCTGTATCATAAAGCTCTGACCTTAGCATACTGAGTGCTTCAGGCACCCAGCTCCTTGGGGAATGTTGGTTATAAAATGTTTTGCAGGAGGTTGTCGTCATTAGAGGAGATTTGGCAATGCGTTGCTTGAAAGTCTGTGCTCATGGTTGTGCTGGAGACCGACGAGCCTTAGGACTCACCTTAGCCAATGTCAATAGAAATGAAACTACTTAAATACACAGTTAAAATATGTTGTTATGTTAGCATGTGGACCTCCGTGCAAGATTGCTCTTTAACTGTAGCCATTAAAGGACCCCCATGGAAGGGTTAGAGAAGTCTGCTGAAAAAGATGAAAATGCCCAGTCTTAACCTCTTGTTTGCTGCCAAGTGGATTTGGGGCTGAGGTAAAAAGCACCTGGTTTGGGGGTACTTCTATCCAAAAGCTTGTAGAAAGTAAGAAGAAACAGGTTAAAAACATGTTGTATGCTTCCTTTCAGGTGATGAAATCTAGCTGGGCCATCTGCTGGCTTTTCTCTTCTGAACTTTTGTGTGCGTTGCCCAAGCCATGGTGGCCGAGAGGGTTGTTATGGATGGCAAGCATGTCATCGTGGCTCAGCTTCTCTGTCTTCCTGGGCTTTTCCAGATGATGCAGGAGCTCAAGTAGTTCATAAAAGGAGCAAGTAGCCAAATGGACCAATAAAAGGACTTTGTGGAAAGGCCTAGTATATTTTATGAAGAAAGAAATGGATCCTCTAACGTGAGGGTTGTGTCTTGTAAAATTTTGCAGGGCTGCTAGTGCTGTGAAATGCTGGCTTTCCGCTCCAGCTGCTTTCTTCGAGCACACACAGGAACTGGCTAAACTTTCTTTTTGGCCTGAGCTCTTCGGAGTTTAGGGTGAAATCCTGGCCCTGGGGAAGTCATTGGGAGATGTGCCATGATTTTCCCAGGGACCTGGAAAGTGATCTTCGGTGCAAAACCTGTGATGACAGCCTTTGAATGAAAAATGTCTGGCCTTTGCAAGGCTTTTTAGGCGAGGTAAAGTACAGCTTTACATCTTCTTAATGCTCTTCAATGGCAACAACTGCAGCCAGAAGGCCAAAATTTGGCTCGACGGTGGTTCTCGCTGGGAAGTACCTTTGTGTGATCCAGGAAAAGTTAAGCTGTTTGGATGTGTGTGATGGATGAGTTTGCAGCAGCAGGATGGTGAGTGCACTCATGGGGTTTCTAACCGTGGTGACCCGAGTGAAATTTCAGCCCAGCACAGAGGGCAACTGCAAGGCTGATCAATGATTTAAATCTCCCCTAAGCTGTTTAAAGGGCTTGAAGTGGCCTGTGGCACAGGGAGCTCAGGTGGCCAGTTTGGGTGGATTTCATGCACCATCCGTACCTGCAAAGATCTCATCTCCTCATGCTGCCCTGAAGCCCATAGGATGGGGATGCAGCAAATGAGGCACAGCATCCTAGGAGGCTCAACTCCTTCATATCATTGAAGGGACAGGCAAAGAGCTACAGGAAAGCAGAAAACAGGGATCTTGCTACGGATTCAACATTTTATATGTCTGTGAAAAGAACTGTCTGCAGCTTTGGCCTTGATGCTACCCGACCTGTGAGATTTTTTTAACTAAATCTTTTTAGTATTCTACCACTGCAGTTTGAATTTATTCCGATGGACTGCAGAGATGTGGTGGTGTTCAAGCTAGGCTTGAATTTTTTAGCTGATAAAAATTTGATATCATTCTTCTGTCTTGGCCCCAAAGGGCAAAGCTGCAGAGCTCATCTAATCTTATGAGATCCATGTATTTTTGATCCGAGGGTTCCTGAGAATGGTTTCTGCTGTTCCCAGACTTTAAAATGGGGCAAAATCCCGATTTCCAACCTGCAGTTAAAACTTGGCTTCAAATTCAGTTTCTCAGCTCCTAAATGCTGAGCAGAAATAAATTTTGGACTGTGTCCTCTCTGCAAAACGATGATGTGTGCTGGTGCATGGCCTTTCACTGAGCCAGGGTTGGTGTGACCCCAACTGCAACCAACTCTAAGGGTCCAGATTTTAAAGAAATGGAAGTCTTTATGGTTGAGGAGTGTTACCTTTGGAGATGGCTTGGTCATTCCCAGCTCTGAAGAGCTGTTTGTACTGAGCTATCCTCCTTGCTGGGGATGCTCAGCTCCCGTTCAGCTTCATGGGAACGTGGCGGTGTCTCCTCTAATGGATAGTGATGCTCAAAAAAATAGGCTGTGGGGCTGGATGAGGTGCTGTGCTGAATGCCATGCTTTTGGCTACCAGGCCCCTACCTGCGAGCTTTCTCCAAGGTGAAGGTTGTTTATTTCTGCTGGAGTTTGGCTGCTGTTTTTGCTTTCCACACAGCCACCTTTTGAGGGAATTGATGGTTGGTTTTGGCAGGAGCTGTTTTATTTCTTGCTTGCGAACATAGTGATCTCAGCTGTCTGCGGGTCTGCGTGAGGCTCAGTATTAGAGCTGCTTTGATGTCTGCACTGATACATCTTAAGGCAGCTCAGGATGATTTCATGCAGTAGCCTCAAGGTGCTTGCACAGAAAAAGGTGCTTTAGAAATGTAAATTTTGTTTGAGGACACATTTTTCTCTGCTGCTTTCTATCAATTCAGGATGAGGCAGTAAAGATGTAGCATTTAATTAAACTTTGTAAAGGTTTGGAAATGAATTGCTATAAACATAAAAGACATAATCAGATGCCTACCTAATCCCCACCTTAAGGGCACATTAAAGGCAGAAAGAATATAATGTGTTGGAGACTAGGATTGAAAAGCAATGAGGATTTGGGAGCAGATCTTTTATAGCTGGAGCTTCTAAATTATTTTACTTCAGGCTTAGGGATTTAAATATCTACATATTATAGATAAACATAAAGTAGCCCAATTCTCAGTCGGCACAGCTGGCGTCATTCTACCGAGTCATTTTAGCTACAAATCTATACAGCACGGCCTTGTGACGTGTGTTACAGCGCAGCGTCTCGTCCTGACGGTGGATGGGGTGGGAATCAGCCCTCAATTCATCACCAAGTTGAGGACTTCTGCTCCGAAGTCGATACTATTTAGACAAAAGCACCCCAGACTTTTCCATTATTGGAACAGAACAGGGTGAAGAAGGGGATGTGGCATTACACAATGTCAGCTGGGGAGCTGGGTTTCCTCAGCTGTGCAGCTGCCTTCTGCCATTTCCAGCTTCAATTAAAAAAAGAAAATAATCCATAATTAAATAAAACTGAAACAATCTTTTAGCCTGAAAAACTCAGGAGGAACCAAATGCTGTTAGCTCTCTGGGTCTCTAGAGAGACAAAATCTGGGTGCCTTGGAGCTGCCTGGTTCCATCACCATCTCCCTGCCATCCCCCCAGTATCCCCAGGAGCCAGGCATCCCAAAGAGCCAGTTTTCCTCATTCAACTGCTGGGCTCTCCCATTAACCTCCAGCAGTGTATTATCAGCAGGACCACCCTGTGATTTTGTTCTGCAGGTCATGATATTTGACTTTGCTTGGCTTTGGGTAGAAACCAGGCTAATTCTATGGTCTAGCTGTGATTCCTGTTGCTGTTTTTTAAGGCATTGTGATTCGTATGGAAATGGGGTATATTTCTCTTGGTGGAGTGAAGAGCAGTGGAGGTGTCGCCAGAAAACCCGGCTGGACCCATGTCTGGCAGTGCTTTGCTGTGGTGGTGGCCTCAGGGGTTTGCTTTCCCTGGTTCCAAGGCTTGGAGAGGCGGGATGCGGAAGGGGCTCACACGGGCACCAGTGGTGATGGTGGTGATGATGCTTGGAGGAGCAGAGGTGGTGGTAGGGAATTGCCCTTCCTGGGAGCGTCAGGGAAAGGGCAACATGAACTGACAAAAGAGTAACTCTTTCTCTAAATTATGAGGGGAGGAAAAGAGCCTGGGCAAAAGGGAAGGGGACAAAATACCTGGTGACAGAGCCAGAAGGTGCCCAGTTAAGGGTAAAATTAATCCTATGCCTTATACTGCAGGGCCCCATGGAAACGGGGAGGGCTTTCCTTTTCTGTTGAATCGGGCTCTACGCCAGGTGAAAGAAAACATTTTCCCAACGCCAAATGGAAAAATGCAAGGCAGACGTCTTAAATGAACTGTTAAAGGAATAGAGCTGTGAAAAGAATACGTTTGCTGTGCGCTGGGGTTATGCATTTAACAGATTTTTGACTATATGTGACCTTTGCAGTTTGTAGAGAGAGAAATCTGATGCACATATTCAAGCTGTACTGAGGGCTGAAGGCAAATATCAGGGTATCATCGCTGTTCCTGAGCTGGGCTTTGTTCAGGAGAAATCTTGCTGTGTTTTCGCTTTCCCCTTTGGCCCTCTCCACTCTCTTTCTACAGATCATTGGCAGCTCTGCCTGTGCTTTAAAATACCCAGGCTAAAAAGTGTGTCTTGTGTTTCAGTGATTTTTTATTACACCTACATCCTATATTTATTGCCATTTAAATCGTCTGTGTTAGCTGGAGATGTGTTTGTTTCGAGCAAGGAAAAACTTGACTCTGTTGCTGACTGTTGCTAAGGGAAAGAAGATACTTATTCATCAGGGCACTTCTTCAGTACTGTGGGCCTGGTAGCCATGGAGGGATGTAAGGAGAAGAAACAGTTATGTATTTAAGCCCTTTCTGTTACTGTTGTTGGACTTTTGCCATATCTACTGATGGTCAGCAGATGTCTTTTTTTCTTCTCTCAGAGTTGTGCATCCTGGATTAGAGATGCAGCTCGGGTTATGGTGCGGGGCTGCTGGTCCCTGGAGCCTGGTGTGAAACCCAGGGGGGTCCCTGGAAGGATCCCCAGGGCTTTGGCAGGTCCCTAGTCTCATGGGTGTTATGAGGCTCCCATGTTTTGTAGCTATTTCTCCTCAGCCTCTCCAAAGAGGCTTTCTAGTCCTTGGCTTCAGTCTGTCCTTTTTAAAAATCCCCATCAAATCAAAGATACCAAGAGCCAAAAATTATGCACGTGGTTGCATTCCCTCCCCAAGCTACTGCTGCTGGGGACATGCGGCAATGCCCTTAGCTGGCTGTCACCAAGGTAGGAGGTTTTCCTTTCAGCTGTCATAGCAACAAGAAAATATTGTTTTGAGGGAGATCAAATTAAAAACCAAATTTGTCTCTTTCCTAGTAAGTGAATTGCTCATTCGTGAAAAACATAAATCACTTTGATTGGGGTAGATATCTTTGTGAGCACCTCTGTGGGTTTCCAAAGTAGATTTTGCAAACGCCTCATGTCACATTATGTCCCTGCTGGGTTTATGTCTACTGTCCCGTGAATTTGAGTTTTATTTAATGTTAAGCTTAGTTTGAAAAACTTCCTTGGCAAAAATTCCTTGGTGCTTTTGTAACCAGCTAAAGCTTGGGGAGAAAAAACAGGTCTGATGAGTGTCTGGAAGCAAAAGGGATGACTAGTCAAAGGTAGTGTTTCTATTCATTCTACTAAAAAAACAAACATCAGTAATTTGGTGGTTTGCAAGATGCTCTGGTTCTTGGAACACAAAGCTGAGCAGAACCTGAGAGCAGAGAGGAAGAGGTGAGTCAGGTAAATGGGTGGGTTTGTGTCAGTGCCAGGAAGAGAACAGCCTGAACGTCTCTCCAATGCTCTCCCACACTCAAAGTATTTCCAGCTCGGGGACTTTCTAAGCCAGACATCATTTTTAGATACTCAGTGTCCCCAGGTGGCTTTTTGTCCCATGAGGTGTCTGTTCTCCCTTGGAGCCCATGCGGATTTTTGGCATCTGCAGCACCACTTGCCGTGGCTCATTGCCCCTGCGTGTGGCTACACCTTGCATCGGTTTCTTTGGAACTGTTCAGCTTCCATCAGTGAGATCACACCATCCTCAGGTGGGGAAACTGAGAAATGAGAGGGAGTGACCTTCCCAGGCTGCTCACAGGTCTGTGCCAGCACCAGGGCCACACGGATGGCCATGCTTCTTCTCAAAGCAACACATGGAAGCTCAAGCAATTTGTATCTGTGTCCTTTTGGCTTATAGTATAGTAGCGGTAGCAGATTTACTACAGCCAAACTGGTTGTCTCATAGTGTATCTGTAATTAAGATTCCTAATTGATAGGGAAAAACATATTTAGTTGAAGGTAAACTGGAAAAAAGGAAAAAGTTTTTCTTGGAAAGCATTTGAAAGTCAGAGGCATTCTTGAGCAGAAGTAAACAACCCCCTGTCCAATGTTGTACAAATAATCATTTTTGGTTTTGGTAGGGTTGTCTTTTGTCTGTTTTTTTTTTCAAGAGACACCCTGTCAGCACGGATGGTTTGTGGATGTACCCGGGCTTTTGGACTGCATGAACAACTCTGACCTGACATCTGGCACTGGAACACAACATAACAAGAGCTGCAAGAGTCTGGCCCAGCCCAGGGAAGCTTTGAGTCCCACGTCCCATGTGCATGTCACATCTCCAAGAAAAGGGCTTGTTTGTCCAAAATGTCAGTGTTGAAATTTTAACAGAAAATTCCCTTTCTTCTCCTTGGAAATCTACGCCAAAGCCTTTTCCAGCCACCTCCCTTCTTAAGCGCTCAGTATTGATTTGTGAAATCAAATCAGGGGCGGGCAACGCTGTCGTTATCTGCCACAAGCTGATGGAGAAAGTCGATGCCGACATTGATCTCTCATTGCACGTGGCTTTCATAGAGTTCATGGCAGACCGCGAGCGGTGTGGCACTGAGACCGTGTCCTCGTGGTCAGTTATCCCCCACTTTCTGTAGAATCCTCCTTCTTTTCCCCAGACTGAGGTGTGCAGCGATGCTGGGGCTGTGGGGACCTGCATCCTCGGCAGAAGGGCAGCTGCCTGCCGGCAGCAATGCTGCTGAGCACCTGCCGCTCCGCACCAGCAGGCATTCGTTGTGCCTCTCATTTTTCACGTGTTCCTCTTCAGTATTACAGACGTGTATGTTCAGAGCAGTGCTGGTGTGCCGATGAGGATTATTATATTGCTGGGATGTTTTTTTTTTCTTATATATTTGGAAAAGCAACACAAAATTACATATATCAATGGCAACATCTGTTATGGAAGCCTGGCCCAGGCAAATTGCTACTTTAGAGAGTCAGTGCGGATACTTGTGTGATTCACTTTTGTGTTTGCCAGAGTCACATCATACCCACAGTGCTTTATTCCAGCTACGATAGGTGTGTCCTTTTTCTTTTTACACCCACATCAAATTCTTAAAATAAGAGCACTCTAAAAGGAAAAAATAACTTGAGTTTATATTCCTCTGGAGTCCATGGGGCCCTGGAAGTTGTTATTAGAGGTGAAGTCATCACAGAGGACGCTGTGACCCTTGGGGAAGGGTGTGGGCGATGCTGGTCTTGCAGAAAGAGCAGTGGCGGTGATGTCTTGGGGCAAGGGGACTTGGGCACCAGGATGAAGGGTGGAGAGGTCTCTGTCTACCTCTTGCCCATGTCCATGATTTTGGCCAGATAGAGATGCGGTGTTTCAGTGCATATCCCTCCTCTGGCACTGTGGCTCTGGGATCAGAGCGGATCTGCTCTGAGCGCTGCCAAGCTCTACCGCGTCCACAGCACCATCCCTTTGCTGGCTTGCAGTGCCCAGACCACACCGACAGCTGGAGTGGAGCTACGTGGGTTTTTTTTCTTTTTATTTCACATAAAATGGAGTTGGATCCTTGTTACCGTGGAAACCAGCAGCCCTAATTATAAGGAGTTTGATTCACTGGATGTAGAAAGCTATAATTCTTCTTTTTCTCTTAGAAAAATAGAAATAAAAAAGACATATCATAAAATGATAACCCCATACCCGACGTAGGGTTAATCTTGAGTGTTTTCCATGCGAATGGTTTCCCAGGAATATACAAAATACTCGTAGTACTGTGTCTGTAATGGTGAGCCAAGCTGGGATTAGCTTTGCTGCCCATCACTTGTGCTGAACCATGTCTGCTTTCAGGCTAACACTGAAAACAAATCAAAGTCACCACATTCTGTATGATTTTGCTTTTTGTTTTGCTTTGCTTGTTTGCTGTTGCATCATGTGCAGCATGAAGAGAGGAGATAAAGCCAGAGGACAGAGGTGAAAATATCTCCTGCTGAGAGCTCCAGATTGCAGCCAGGAAAAGAGCTCAGCACCTCTCAGTGTGCGAAGGGCTAAAGTCTGTGCATGCCCATGAATAGTCCCATTGAGCAGCCGCTGGGCTGGAAGTTAAGCAGTGGCTTAAGTGTTTTACCAGATTTGCTGGAATTTGCTCATTTTGCAGACAGCGGTGAAGTGGCGTTATGGTTTGTATTGAACAGGCTGCGAGTCAATATGTAAATACTGTATAAACAATGCTCTGTGTGTGCAGTGGCCTTTGCAAGTGGTCTCAGAGTTCATCCTCCCCATCGCTGTGTTCTTTGAGGGACATCAGCTGAAACCTGGAAGAACTGGGGAGGGTTTTCTGTCTTGGCATTCTGGATTCTTTTTCTTTAAGTAGACTGCGAAGGGACCATCCTGCGCAGGTCAGAGCATCAGTTGTATTTGGGTCAGGAGGGTTACTGGAGGGGCAGAGATTTGCACATGGAATTGATTATTTTATTCCATTTTTAGAATGTGCTTACTGCGGTTTAAAACTCAAATTCGTCTTGTAACACAGATACTTAAATCCTGGCCTGGAACCGTAGCTAAGAGGAGAGCATTTAATACTTGCTAAATCCCTATTTCAAATAAACATGTGAGAGAGTGGCTTTCTGGTTTATTGGTGAAGAAACAAAGCTGATATTTTTGAATATATCCAATTAAATTCTGCAGAGTGGGCTTTCACATAAGGATAAATACATTTAGGGCTGTGTCCCTCCAAGCATGAAAAGTATGGACTATTGAGGGGGTGTTTTGGTGTAACTTCATCCATGCTTGTAACAAGGGCTTTTTCCAACCCTGGGTATGGCTGCTCAGGAGCTGGGAGCTTGTCTTTCACCTGGGAACAGCTGGCATGTTCTTGTTGTGTGAGCAAGACCCATTGTTTTAGATTTACAGTTGGATTCAATGATCTTAAGGGTCTTTTCCAACCCAAATAATTCTATGATCCTATGTTTGCCACCTGTGGTTGGGTCAGTAGTTGCATCGTACGGATGAGAAACCAAACTGTGAAGGGTTGGAGGTCCACAGCAGCCCAGCTGCTTCAGCTGGGGAAGCTTGGGCTGCTTTGTGGTCTGTCTCCATGGGCTGCATCCCATGGAGGCACAGACAAACCTCTGACTGGGTGGGACACACCAGTCCCTCCTCAGGGTGCTCCTCTGACAGGGCGAGTGGCCCTGAACAACATGGGTAGGGGGGGCTGCTTTCATCTGGAAATGCCTTTCTATCCTCACCAGCCCAAGGGTGGTCAATCTGATGTGTTGTTGCACTTCGCTTTTGTGGGGTGTTCAGCACCATCAGACATTCCTCTAAGGCCTGGAGGAATAATTTGGGAGCAGGGAGGCAAATGGCGTTCCTGTTTGCATGAGCAGGATGGGCGCCCGCACCGTGCCTGAGTGCAAATGGGATGAGGGAGCTGGAGACCCCAGGGATGCTCATTCTGCAAGTGGTTTCCAGTTAATGGTGTCCTGATATCAGTGTTCGTGTTGTAAATTATGTTCCCAAAGTTACATACATGAATGGTTTATCAAAGGCAGCAGAGCCTACTTCTGTGCTTAATATTAGGTGTGTGTTTAAGTACCTTGTTGAACCGTAGCAAAAGCAGCTAAACCCAGCCAGGACTTCAACTGGGCTTTTTCTGGACTGAAAGATTTTTTTACCTGCCTTTTACATGCCTTGGGATTTTTACAAGACATCCATCTCTGCTTTTAAAAACCTTTCACTATGGTATAGCGTATCAGTGTGTGACAGCTGTGACCAAGTAAGAATTACCATGTCTCGAACAGAATTTATGGAACCACAAATTACCTTTTGCCTATTGAAAATTAGAACAGTGCTAGTGGCTTTGGACTAATACAAAGGAACCACAGTACTTTTTTTCATTGAGCAGTCACCATGTGACTGATATAATTTTTTAACATACACGCCCCCCTCAGTGTTTGAAATGTATAAATATATATTGGGTATTAAAAAAATTATAAAAACCATTAGGCAAGAATAACACGTTAAAATGTATTTTACATGTTTTTCTTAGCCTCAGTTAGCCATATGTTAAAATAAACTTCAGCAATGGCAACAGTTCTTGTTTGAGATTATGTCTTAATAAAATAGTATGTGGGTGGTAAATACAAGCAGATACATTTCTGCACAGGAATCGAGATTTGGCTGTTTTGTATGATGTTTATCTAAACCATCCCCACTGAGCAGCTTCCACCTACATCCCTTGGGTTAGGATGTGGTCCCGTTCCCACTTGAGTCAATGGGACATCTCCAGTGGGATCAGTGCGCACTACAAGGGTCTGTGTCCTGTCCTGCCCATAGGGTGGGCAGACCATGGGGTGAGCTGGTTCACCAGGAGTATGGTGCAGGGCTGCTCCTTTGAGAGCATCCATAGAGCTCCTGCAGTTCCTAAAATCCTTGACAGATGTAGTACTGGGAGAGCAGGCAGGACTTGCAGGGCTCAGTGTATGAAACAGGCTGTCACACTCAGCTGGGCTGAATGTGGGCACTGGGAGCATCCAACCCTATTCTCTGGTACGACAGAGTTGGAATGGGAAGGATACCAGTTAGGGTAGGTGCTTTAGGCTTTTTTCCACCTGCTGGCACAGAATGTCCTGCCAGCTGCCAGAGGAGACTCACTTGAGTAAAGACCATCGGGTTTATCTCGGGCTTGCTCCAATTACACCATCTGGGAATAAGTCCTGTGGTCCTTTGGCAAATTTGTTGCTTCCCAATGCTGTTTCCCCACTGCTCGTTCCTCGCAGAGATTGTTCCTGTTACTGCAAATTTTCCAAGCGCTGAGTGGCTCAGGGTGTTGATGTATATGGGAAATTCATGCTTTAAATGTTCGTGCAACATTAACTATTGTGTGCCTGTGTGTATGTGTGTGTCCTTGCACGCCGAAGCAACCAGCAGCATACCAGAGTTTTCCTGACACTTGCACACGGAGGGTTGGGAGCACAGAGGGGTAGCCGGAGAGCCAGCAGCCTTAGGGCTCTCCAGTACAGACTGCAGCGTGCTCTTCTGCAGACTTTTTAGCACATGGCAGTTGGTATTTTTCAGATGACACTGACTTTGCAGGGGCAGGACGATGGCGGGGCGATGGTAAGTCAGTCTGTTGCCCAATGCTTTGCAATAGCTGCATAACATAATCTGTTTATCTCTGGCTCTGTAAGCCTGAGCCACTCTCTGCTTGTTTTAATCATATTTTACTTTTCTGTTCAAGACTTCACAGGGCCATGGAGGAAATTGTTTTTTTCTGCATGTTTGTTTTTGTTTTTTAAGCAAGAGAAAATAATTGTGGTCAGCTGTACATTGGATTTTATCAAGGGTTTCTGGAAACCACATCAAATGCTGGGAATTTCATCTCCCAACCTGTCACAGATGGTCCACTCCCTATTTACATTTGGAGGACGTTGTTTCATCTTGTATTGCTCTGGTCACTTCTGCTACATGGCGAAGGCCAGAGCTGCACGTTCATGGTGTACCCATGCGTGGTTGTGTTGTTTTTAAATTGCCTTGTGATGCTGCTGCCTTTCTTGTTGGTGATCAGTGAAGAGAGGAGAACATGCAGGGGATGCCCTGTGGATCTGGCATTTATTTCAGCCTTTCAATTTGTTCTGCTATTGAATGGACAGGGATTTGCATTTTGACAGTGCTTTTCCCCTAACTCAAGGATCTGCAATAAATTGCATTTCCACCTGTAATGTTCTGCTGCTTTCTCCCTGGTGTGATACTGGTGTAGTGAGGTGCAACACAACAGTCAATGAACAGCTAAGTCTACATTAAAGACAGACAGTGAGTGATGTCCTGATGTCACTGTCACCCGTCTAAGGGATGGGAAGGGGACTGGCTCTATCTGGAGTCAGTTTGGGATATGTGCCCTTGCCTCCCCTGGTGCCCCAGCCCCTCCAACTCCCACCCCCCCTTCAGACCTATGCCCATGCTATTTATCTTCACTGCTGATAATTTACTTTACTTCGCATTTATTCAGGATTTAATTCCGGCAGCCTGTTTTAATTGCTGGGGCTGCAGCGTTGTTGTACTAAACTCGAGACAGATGGTGCTTAAACAGGGACCACACACAGGGACCCGCAGCAATGGTGCTGGCCAGGTTGGCTGAGCAGGGTCTTGCACAGATACCAGTGGCTGGCAGCTGGGGCAGAGTCTGGGATGCTTTGCTGAGGTACCCGAAGCAGAAGATGGAGAGGGGCAAAGGAGCCGTGCTGGATGCAAGGGGAAGCATCAGCCCTCCAGTTAGTCCGTTTCTCTTTTTCTCATGGCATGTTTTGTTTTGGTTTTGTTCCTAGAAGAGCAGTGGAGAGTTTGTCAGACCCAGCTCCATCGCCTAATGGGGTACCTGTCACTGAAAAGCCCTTTTTGCTGGAAGGATGGGGTGGGAAAGGCCCTGCAGAGGGATGGCTGAAGCGATCCCTTCCCCTTGCAGGCAGCACGGGGAGCAGGGATTGAGCCAGGTGAAGGCTTTCTAATGAGGTGACATAATGCCTCATTATTAAGCATTGTGGCTGGACGTAATTAGCTCAGCGCACCAGTTGCCATGGTGTCTGGCACACGTTGGCATGAGCACTGGGTTAGCTCTCTGCCCAAATGCTCAGCCAGTTTGTTTCATCACTTTGGGAGCCAGGAGAGAGATGTCCCCAGTCCTTGGTATGAAGAGGAGGAGGAGGGCACTGGGGGCTGAGGTGGATGAGGAGCCTGGGGAGAGGCAACAGGGGCAATTCTCCACCAGGAGACCCTGGACATTCTGCTCTGCTGCAGCATCTGCCCCTGGACCCCCCCTCAGGGGTCACATTTCAACCCAATCGACGTGGCTGTGCAGGTACTCTGGTAGCAGTGTGTCTCCCTGCACTCACTCTGCCAGCTTTTTCTACGGGTGAATTGTGGGCAAGCAGGGTGTAATCCTGGCTCCAGCAAGGTCAGGCTCCTCATGGTGCTCTCAGGGCTCTTCTAGAAGGTGCTGGTACAAGTGAAAGAGAGGAGCGTTCCTACCTGCTTTTGCTTTCTTGGGTTATGCTTCGCAACCAAATATGATAAACCTATTCTCTCGTAAAGAGGATTGTGAGGTCTGAAGGGCAGGGATATCACCCTGGGCACATGTTTGTATGGTGCCTGGTTCACAGCTGGGCTTTCTCCTTAGGTGTAGATGCCCTCCCTTCAGCCTCTGCACCCGCTGTTGGAGATGTAGGGCAGAGCATCCTGATGTGATGGTCTTGCAACCAAAAACAGGTCTTGGTGACCTCAGTCTATGAGTGAGACACTGTGATTCATAGAAACCCTCTGATGAGAGTAGAGATTTGCCCACCCAAATTTCTTGAGACCTCCAAAAAAGGAAGAAGCCACTGACAAACAGACCTGTCCTCTCTTGTCTGGTCCGGCAGGCGGGCAGTAAACCTGGTGGTCAGTGCTTTTGTGAGCTGCCAGGAGAGCCAATAAAATGTGCTGACTGTGTGAAAGTGCAGGGGTTTTGTGCAAAGGTTTTTTTTGTCTCCCACGAGGAAACTGGTTTGCAAGTAGAAACAAGGAACCTGGGAATGGTTCTGCAATTAGAAATTCATCTGTCTGTGACTCCAGTGGGATAAAGCAGCTTCACACCTTAGAGTAAATGGCAAGGTAACAAATGCTGGGATCCTAGCAGCTGGATTAAGGGCGATTACTGTAGGGTTTTAGGAGAATTAACATAGCAGTATAATCAAAAGTAAACCCTGGGAAACAGTAAGAAGCATGACAGGAGAAGACCCATCCTGTCCATCTTCCTAACGGCTGTGTGCTCCTGGGTGCTGGGTCTGGTCTTGCCAAAGCGGTTTGGGAAGCGGGAGCAGGTCCTGGGCTGTGAAGCCCTGATACACAGTTGTGATGGGAGAGGCAGAATGAGATGTCCAATGTGAAAGAAAATGTGATCCCAGGTTGCTGGCTGTGCTGCAGGCAGGATGGTATTACGTGCATTTTTATGAGGCATTTTATTTAGAAGTGCTTTTTCTCTCAAGGACCCTTTAAGTTGATTTGCCACATCAACTTATTTTTATAATTGCATCATATTTACTGATTCTGGATCATGAACTTATAACATCTGAATGTTGTAACTGCGAGGCAGCCAGCCTTTCTGGGGAATCTGCATTGAAGAAATACAGTACAGAGGAACAGATACACTCAATTAATTAGCTTGCGCCCAGCCTCTGTAATGAAGTGACTCACAGGGTGTTTATGCAGAGAGTTGCACCCTACTTCAGGCTCTGCCTGGGGACAGGTGGAGGAGAGGTTCCCCTATTTCCATCTGCTCCAAGGCTGCTTGCATGGAAGATGAAAAGAAGCAAAGTGGAGCCGATGTTCAGAGCTGAAGTCTGAAATCTGTAGATAGGAAGTAGAAATAAAAAGGAAAAACACACACAAACCAAGCTCTTTATTGAAATGTTTGATAAACAGAAGTAGGAACACAGATGAATAGTGCAAGAGTTTGGAGTCATTAGTGATGTAAATGGGAATTAAACAGGATTTGAAATAATTTTTCCCATGGGTTTTTATTTTTTTGGTACCAAACTTCTATCAGTTGCCTGGTCAGTCATCCAGGAAATACCATTTTACTGGGGAACATTCCTTTTCATCACCTCAGCAGCTGATCTGCGGTACAAGTCAGTTGTCATAATATTTTAGCTGTAATTTCAGTTGACTCCTCTTGCAAGGCTCCATCTGACTTTGGGGTAAAATGGTGGCACAAAGCAAAAAGCTCTCCTGACTTCACCACAATCTGACATTTCCACTCAGAAAAATGTGCCTTTTTAGAAGGGGTTGGGACTTAGAGAAAATGTCTTTGCATTTTTGGGTGGTTTTGGTGCACAGTGAGCCCTGGCTGGCCTGGTGAGGTACTCAGAGCTTCGGCAGCTCCCTGGTAGCAATGTGGGGTTCCTTCTGATTTATACCCCATCAAACTTTCCCACATTTCTCAAATTTTCTGCCAAAGCGTGAGTGCAAAGCTTCACAGGCCTCAGTTCAGGCATTGCACTTTGTGCCTGTCATTAATAAACTGTATTTACATAAGTAAGAGGGTGGAATATTGCTTACAGCCCTCGTTTGGTGTAGAGTAGCTCTTCAGCGATAAATTGTTTATGTCAAAGAGGAAAATAATGTTTAAACGAAACAGATAAACAAATAGCTGGATTTGGCAAACGGATGTGAGAAATGGAGTAGAAGTCAAATCCTGGAGTTGTAATAATAAGTCAAATAGTCTTCTGGCTGTTGAGTGTCCTGGTTCCCCTCCACCTCTGGTCCAGTGTCCAGGGACTGGAGGAGCCAGAGGGACTGAGTGACCTGCCCATGGGAACCCAAGGAAGCTTCTGGAGGGAATTTTGACCCAGGGTGAACATTTCATTAAATCATTGGCAAACGGGAAATTTTTCAACAGCTTTAGGAACAATATGTCAATGGCAACTAAACAAGTTTTTAATAACATTTACAGAGGGGTGGAGAACAGCATTTTTCTCTCAAGAACAGTTCCTCCAACACACAAGTGCCAGTTTCTACTGGGATGCTTCGCTCGCATGATTTATTACTGGCCTTGTTACTATATGGTCTTTCTAAATGATATTTTTATTAATTTCAAGCATTTGTTCAGTCCCTTTCAAATAGCAAAGGAAAGAGCCAAGTCTGACAGTTTCATGGTTTGATGTATTCATTGAGATCTGTGTATCCTGATTATCACCCCCTCCAGCTCTGCATTCGGTTTGTTTACTCTGAAAAGGGTTTTATGTACTGCACATGGAAGTACTATAAAAATTAAAACAACTTTACATGTATTTTTGCTATCTGATCTCCAGTCTTGCAATCCATCCCAGCCATCCAGAGCTGGGAGAAGAATTCGATGGGGCAAAAGCAAGGTGTGGCAATTCTCATTTAAATTCTCCTCTTCTAAGGTAGAAAGTACCCTAAGCTTAAAAAAGAAATCCAGGTACAAAAGAGGCCCAAATTAAAGGGCAACTGGTATAAACTACCATTGGAAAAAATGCGAGCAATATATATGTGTATATACTATTATTATTCTATTTTATTTAAAAAGAGAGCTTTTCACAATCTCTGTTTACAAGTGCTTTGGTCCCATCTGGAAACCTTTCTTTCAGATGTGCATCCTGCACAATAGATTACTGTTTTGCTGTTTAATATGAGTCCAATTCCCCTAAGCATACAGTATATCCAGGCACCGGCTGTATTTTTTTTATCATCTATATTGCTTTGTTAATACTGCACAAACTGACCCCGTAGCTGTGCAGCCGCTTTTGTGTGGTTGGTGTCTTCTCTTGCAGCCAAATGAAAGTGCGTGCCAGGGAACTGAGGTCGCAAATCTGGGCATGCAACATGCTTATGGGGCCGTTAACCACCATCGGCTAATTAAAGTTGGACTCCCATTTTCTAACCCTCTGACCTGACAGATTGCTAGAGGGTTTGATTTGGTTTTGTTTTGTTTTCATAAAAAAATAAATCAAAATAAGCCTCAGGATGGGGAGTCTGAAAAAAAGTGTTCCTGTGTGATGGCTGAAGGTGTCTCTGCCAGCCGGCAGGGTAGAAGATGTACTTTGGAGACAGCTGGGTGGGGACCATGCGCTTCATTTGAGCTGCTAATCTGGGCTCTTTTTTGGCATTTGTGGCACTGCACTGATTTCAATGAACACCAAACCATTCGCCTTAAAGTGGGAATGACTTTTTTCCAGGCATGATAAAAACAGGGCTGTTTTCTGCTGGAAGTGGATAGGAGAACATGGGAAGTTCTTAGTGTGGGTGGATGTGTAAGAGAACCCCACTCTTGCTCCAGAAAGGAAAAGAAACCCATACGGAAAGTTGTGTCATAGATGGGAGGAGGGCAAAGTGGCACGTGGTCTCAACCTTACTGAAATGCAGCAGGATTTGTTACTTCAGTGAAGAAGCATTTGAGCTTTTCTCCATGTTGTCTGAGAAGAGTGATGCGCACCCAAGGAACCATAGAAACAACAAATAATAACGGCGGACCTAATTGGCTACCTCTAATCAAAAGCAGACTGTTGTGGTTATATTTGAGCACTGTCATTACAAGAAACTCTGTAATGAGTATTTTTTTCTTTTTTTCATTTGCATCAAACATATTCCCTGTATTAACATTAACAGCCTTCCATGTAGCCCAAGGTATTCATAAATTCAATGGTACAGCTTCAGTCTTTTGGGAAGATTTTCAGTTCTTGTAATTAATCACCCGAGACAGTTATACTAGGCAGATTGGAAACATGAATTGTGTGGAAAATGGCACACACAAACTTTGCGGTTGATGAGTGGTCTATAGTCCTGTCCCTTTGGAGATGCAGACCATTTATATATATATATCTATATCTATATATAGATACATATAGATAGAAATATAAATTATATATCTATCTATATCCATATCTATATCTATATCTATATCTCTATATCTATCTATCTATCTATCTATCGTATCTCGAAGACCTGTGTTGACATCCCCTCTAATACCGGAAAGGCAAATCTGCTCAGAATAAGCTGAAATGCTCTTTCAGTCCTGGTTTTAAGAAACATGGGTGAAAACAGAGTCTGCTACGGCATTTGGTTAGATTGCAAACCCAAAGCGTGTGTATGGAGGATGGAGTCTGTCCCTAAGTCCTTGGCACTGAAGTGTGGCTGGGGATGAGCTGGGGAGGTGTCTGCCTGCCTCCCCACCTGCCATCGCTTCGTGACCATTTCGCCACCAACAGCTACTTGAAAGCAAACTGTCTCCCAGCTGCAACCTCGCATCTCCCCGAGGTGTTAGCAGGGATCATGTCTGCTTGTGTCTCGGTTATACCAACAGATAATCACACCTCACCAGTGCATAATGTGGGTTTGAGAGCACTTGCAGGTCATGGCTGAAACTTTGATGTTAGGTCAATAAACCTTTAAACCAGGAACTCTGAAAACAAAACAAAACAAAAACTATAATTTTGGAGCATTATAAGCATAGTCATGGTGGCATGTGGATCCAGGTGGATTTTCTGTGGGTTAAAGCATGGAAAGACCAGAATTATTTTCTTTGCCGGAGAGCTTAGCATGCAGAGAGCATGTGGTGTCATCCAGTAAAGCATAGCAATGAATGTTTAAGGGAATGTTACAGGTATTTTAATGACTTTTACCAGGTGTGTTTGTCCATTTCCTGCTGTTACTTATGTCTGGTGGACCTGTAAAAGCAAGCAGACTCAATGAAACCATACACGAGCAGCACGGGGCTGTCTAACAGGGAAGGACAGAGCTGCTCTGCCGTTTCCAGAAACAAAATCATGAAGCCAATTCAGGATTCTTTGGTTCCAGTTAAAATTTTGCATCCCAGCCAGCTGAGCACTGGAATTGCCCTGGGGAGAGAGTGGGGCCTCAGGTTGGAATGGGATGAACAGGGGCTTGATTTATCCCTCAAAGGGTGTTTTTCCAATGAGTGTCCCACAGGGGAACACCAGTGGGAGGAAGGCAGCTGAGCTGCGATGGCCATCTGCATCCATGTCAGGTTTTGGTGGTATATGAAAGCTTGCTCTTTTTTGGTTGCTTTTTTTTTCCCCTCCTGTTTTGTTATTCTCCAGCCCTCCTTAATTTAATAGGACTGTTTCCACTTGAACATTTCCCAGAAAAGAAGAGTTAAAGCAAAATCTCCCTGTGTTTCTGCAGTGCCATCTCCTGGGTCATCCCTCATCAGCTGAGAGGTTGGGTCAACACCCTGGGCCGATGTGTCTCTACAATTTAGCACATGTTTAAACTGAAAATGAAAATTCTCCTCTACAGGTTGAGAGAGATCTTATTTAATTCCATGTCTAGTTTTCAAAGATTCAGAGAGCTCGCAAAATTTTGGAAGACTCAGGTCTTATGTCAGCTTTCATTCTCTTTTGGCATCCAGATGTTAATTATGGATGAACCAAGCGGCGATGCTGAGGAGGCCATTCCCACCCGAAATTGCATATGAAGAATAAATGAGTGTCTCGGCGGGAGCGAGCACACACTCGCACTCTGTTTATGTGAATCCACATACCTTTGAAATCGATGTGCAGTTCCACATGTCACCATGATATCTTCTCAGTGTATTTAGCATATGTGCTGCAGGAGCTGGAAATAATAGAATCAAAGGGTAATTCAGAGCTCGGCCATTGTCGAGCCAACTTCATTTATCATCATTGTCCTTATCATTCATGATTTTGACTGTGGGCTGGTGTTGGACAGATGATGGCTGTTTCATTGATGGTGCTATTTGGTTGCAGTGCAGACATTTGGTCAATAACACAAACTTTAAAACTCCTTTTTCAGAATATGGGTTTTCTGCTATTCATGTTTATAGTGTCTTGGAAGTAGAATGTACTGTTGCACGTGATTTTTTACATTGCAGAGAAGTAGTCCAAGAGTATTTGGTATTACCAAGCTGTTTTTTAATGGGAAACATCTCTGTAGATACAGACTCAAGTTTTCATAATTACATGCTCAGTAACTACCAATTGTATGCTCATTTAAGCAGATTCATCTCCACCCATTCCCTTCAGTTCATATTTAATAAGATGATTACTTTGTTCACGAGGCTTGGAGGATTTCAATAAGCCCAATTTGCAATAAGAAATAAGAAAATAATAAGTTTTTCAGAGTTTGTGTGTGCTGTGTTCAAGGTACAGGAATTACTAACTGTTCAGATGTCAGCACAACCCGGGCTGTCACACACCAGCGCATGACAATGTGACACTGCAGTTATTTCTTCCGCTGCCGCCTCTTGTGTGCATGGACATCGCCAAGGTCCAAGACGTGCATGATTATCCACATGGTCAGTGGTCCTGCCCCTTGGGGCATTGATGCTGGACTAAAGGACCTTGTGTGACCCCTTCTTTTTTTTGTGATTAGTTGGTGGAAATATTGACTTTATATCTTGTGAGCACATAGTTTTGCAAGAGGCTACTAGTTTTATACCATTCCCTGCACTTGAAAAGAGATTTGCAAGGTGTTAACCATTCACCAGAGATTTACTATTGAATTCTGTGGTTGTTCAAAGTTCCCAGAAGCTGTTGGCTTCAAATCTTCCTGATACATATTGCAGAAATCTCTGCCTTGTACAGTAATCATTATAGCAGGGAATATCTTGGCCCTGGCTGCTTTCTAATACCATCCATTACTGCTTGGATTTGTGAGTTGATTCACGAGCGTTTTGGCCACCTGCTGATATCTTAAATACTGTTTTGCACGCAACTGACCAGAGTCCTTTAGAAAAGCTTCTAGCAGTACTATATTTATCATAAGAGATGAAAATCCAGTCTTTTTCTATACTGTCCTTATATGTGATAGCCTTCTGTTGTATTTTTAAAGGCCAACCGTGCAATTCACAGCTGGGTTGTCGATAGATGCCCAGCACTTTCCTGCAGTGGCTGTAGAGATTTGTTTTGAGTGTCTCTCTGGACTTCACATGGATTGATAAACATGCTTAGTCTATCATCCCTCCTTCTGTTTCCTGCAGTGATAATGGATTGTAGAAACCTTAATAAGCAAATTCAGGCTGATCCATCAAATAACTGAGTTGAACGACATCGTGTCTTTCTCTCAGTGAACAGATGCAAGATATTAGAGCTGTGAGTTGCAGACCTGTGTGAGCTTAATGGGGAGGTTCTCATCATTCCCAGGGCCTTTGCCTAGAGTTGTAAAATAAATTATCCTCAGTAATTTTAATATTTCATGAAATCTTGCAAAGTAATGGCATTCTGGGCAGATTAATACAAAAGCTATAAAATTCACATGTGCCATATGTTATATGAGCACCAAATGGGACGCCTGGGATTCCTAACAGCAGTATCATTTTAATGTTGGCTTCAGCAGTGATTCATGAAATCTTTGTCCCTGATGAGAACCTCGATAGTGTGAGTGGTGTTACCTCAATGTGCATTTGTTCTTTGCAACTGGTTATTTGACCAGATCTGTGAAAAAACACCATCCACAGTGTTTACTGGCTGTTTCATGCCGTGTCAGGTCTGCACGGTGATGCTGTGTGACCCCAGGCCGCATCTGTGGCCAAGGGCCACTGTCTTCTCCCTGTGGTACCTGCAGAACAGGGTCTGTGTTGGGCTCTCGTCTCACAGCCCTGTGGTAAATTCTCACTCACTGTCAGTTAAGTAGCTGGGCTCAATTACACCAGGTTTGTGCTTTGGTGCAGACATGAACTCTGTGACAACACTCACTTCTGCACTAATGAGCCGTCTTGGGTTTCTGCATTAAATTCACCCGTACTGGTTTCTCTTTGTGCTACCGGCCTCCCCGGGCTCCTTTCATTTAAGCAGTCCTGGTTATAAAAGCAGAAGTGCAAATGCAAACAATGATCCTCTCTTGGTCCTCCTGATTCTAAAGTTTATTTGGGATGTGTTGTGCCCAGTCAACACTCTCAGGTGCTGTTTGTCAACTGACAATATTAAAGACAAATATACTTTTGATATTCCTCCAGAATCTGTGGAAACCTCATTAGAAAGGGGTCTGCCAGTTGAAGTTTTGTTTTGTTTTGTTTTCCTTGAAAACCAGGCGAGCATCAAGGTTGTGCTGTGCCAGGATAATCACAGGCACTGCTTGCTACCTGGCTCTGTGTTTTGCCCTGCCTCTCCTGGCTCTATGTTTTGCCCTCTCCTCTCCGCCTACATCTGTTCCTCCTACATCTGTTCACTTATCTCAGATCCATCTATCACTTTGTAGCTCTCAGCCTGTTTCACCCATTTTTGGAAGAGGGATGCTGCGAGGAGCCACCTGTGCATTTTGGTGTGCTGGGCTCCCCAGCAGCACCCACAACCTGCATCCCGCAGCCATGGGTCCTGAGTCCTTGTGCTGGTCCCAGCGAGGCAGGTGGGATAACTTGTTCCTGGAGCTAGCGAGCAAAACTCATCCCTGGATGTGGATTTGGGAAGGCTTTTGTGCTGGCCCAGCTTCAGGAGTTTGCTCACTGTACAAGACACTGCCTGGTGACAGGGATGTTTTGAGTATAATTATCTTAATGCACTTTTAACCTGGAGGTTATTCTGCAGCTCACAGGTTGGTTTTAAAAATCCTGTCCCAAGGGCTTTCCTGTGTGCTGCGTTTTAGCACTACTAATGGAGAGCACAAAACTGACTGTATTTTTCCTAACAAGCTAATATGCTTAAAATAGCAAATGTTCTTCCTAAGTCACAAATAGAGTTTATTTGTTAAATATTCAGTTTGCAGTTTTTCAGGCTGCTGCTTTTTCTACCCCCTAAAAAAGAACAAAAAATCACATGCTGGAAAAAAAAAAAAAAAAAAGGCAAATATAGTTATTAATCAAAAAAAGAAAGGACTAGTTGGCAATATATATTTTTGTAACAATAATCACACAAGACACAAGTCTTTAGCCCGGTGGGAGTGCAGTTGCTGTTAGACAGTGTTTTGTATCCTTTGTACTCTGATTTCACAGCACCAGAGATGCTCGGGGAAGGTCTAAGCAGAGCCCAAGCCCTGCCTGTTGTGTATATACAAGAAGAAATAAAGCCTGGCAATCTGGATTAGCACAGATAGATTATGGCCAGTCTCTTTGATACCTCTTGAGAGAAGAGTCCAAGTTCCCTAGAAGCTGCCTAATCAAGGCAATCCAGGAGCAATTAAAAATGTGCAGGTGTCTGTGAGTTGCAGGCATTAATGAGTAAAGCATTAAGAAGCAAACAAGAGAAAGGCACCAGGACTAGGTTTCAAGATAGAAAACATCTTAAGTGTATGGATGAGAGCATCACCTCCTGCTGCCAAATGTGCCTGAAGCCCCCTGCTGCTGCTCACTGCCTCCTGGCTGGGGGGAGAGAGGTGTGAGGCCAATGCTGAGAGGTGTGTGGGCATCCTGCAGTGCCTCGTTAGTGGGTAACAAGCCTCAAACGGAGTCTCGCTCATCCCCTGGGCATCCTTAGCCCCTGGGTTTCCTTTCTAGGCAGAGGCTGCCCGACAGTGGTCCCCTCCTCTCCAAGCCTCTCGCTCTTCTTGTCCTAGATGAGAAGAGAGGAGGCAAAGACAGGCAGAGCAAAGGCAGGGTTGGGCTTTGCAATGGTGCTGCTGTGTGGTTGGTGCTGTACATCTCCCCCAGGCATCCCCCTGGAGTGAACAGAGTCATCGGGAGGGCTGAGGCATGCTCACATTTTGCCTTTGCTGCATGGTAGCGGGGTATTGCTTTAAATAGGTTTTCTTGATGTGATTTCCACTCTTGCCGATCCCCTCGGGATCTTGGCATGTCTGAGGCAGGCAGAGCGGGTTTCCTAGGAGAGAGACGGCGCAGCACTGTGTCTGCTCACCCGTCCCCATCCCTGGTGGCATGTCACCAGCTGTCCCAGCTCCCCAGTGGGGATGACTCGTGCAGCACCACAATACCAGCAGCTCTGACATCCTGCCCTGGCGTCATCTGCCTGCAGCATTGGAAACCTCATGAGCCTGAAAGAGTGAGGGGAAAGGGCATAGGGCTGTCACTGTGCCAAACCCACCAAGGCTGAGCGAGGGTTCAGCCAGCATCCTGGTACAGATCCCAGCCCTGGGGCAGAGATGTATGTGGGGGTGTTGGGAGAAAACTCTTTGGCCAGTGACATGCTTTCAGGGAGCAGCTGAGGAGGAGAAGCCAAAGTCATCCATGGGTCGGGCAGTCCTGGCTGCCTCCAGAGCTATTGGAGTTTGTCATCTTTCCCCCAGTCCAGAGACACTGGTGTGGATTTTGTGGTGATATCACTGAGACATGCTCGTTCCCAGCTGGTAGGACATTCAGGGGTTAATTCTAAGCATCCTTCCACTTTTTCAGCAGAAGGACAGCAAGCCCTAGCAGTGTTTTGTTTTTAATATCCGTTGGCCAGTACAAGAAAAGTGATGTCAGAAAAACCATCTTTTGGTGACAATATGATTAATTCCTCTTTATAGGGGGGGGAAAGGTTGGGTATTTTTTTCCCTTTTTTTACCATTACCTAAAGATGGTCTGACAGTAAAGAACCCATGATTAATTGCACCAAAAGAAATATAATAGACACCTTTTCTTGTTATCATCTGTATTTTGTGTGATTTTGCTGTTATCTAGTTGGCTCAATGCAGAAAAATTATCTCTCAGGCTGCTGTAAGGGACGTTAACTCCCTTTGCCTTATTACAGATTGATCTTTGATATCTGTTTTTCTCTGGCAGCTCTTTTATTTCCACAAGTGATACAAGCCTTCTGTTGTTTTCCATATATTGCACTTAAGTAGTTCAATACCTTTTGGAGCCTGTATGAGAACATTTAATAAAGACTCGATGATTGCCATATTTTGAAGGTTATATGATACGTGAAATTATATATTGTTTTAATAGCTGAATATATATATGCTGTTGATTTCAGAGAAACCAATATTTTTCTAATAAGGCAGAGGAATTATACCTTTTTTGTCGTTTATATCCTCTAGAGTGTGAATATTTTTCCATCTGTGTTTTCCAGTAAAATGGATTTTCAATCTCTCTGAAATTTCTGCCCAAGTCCCAGCAATATTTGCTTAAGAGTAATCAGAGTATTATCCAAATCTCTGTTCAAAGCAACAGTGACCTTACCAGTGGTAAGCAATAATTGGATTATTTTCAGAGATGTAGGAAGATTCACTGTAATAACAAAGGAAGAAATACCAAATGATAACACTGCTTGTCTGCAGCACTGTAAGCTGCAGCACTTTCCATAGGATAGTTTAATAGATTAGCATATTATGAATACTGAGTGAGAAAGGCAGAGACTTGGGGAATTGTAGAATACTTTGGGTTGGAAGGGACCTTCAAAGCTCACCCAGTCCAATGAGCAGGGGCATCTTCACCCAGATCAGGTTGCTCAGAGCCCCATCCAGCCTGGCCTGGGATGTCTCCAGGGATGGTTCATCCACCACCTCTCTGGACAACTTGAGCCAGTGTTTCACCACCTTCATTGTAAAAAATTTCTTCCTCATATCTGGCCTGAATCTTACCTCCTTTAGTTTGAATAGACACTGCCCTACAGTTCGGGGTGCTTATGTGCGAGGTTCTCTCATTGTTACTGTTAAAGTGTTTTTGTCAGGGTGTGATGCTCTGTATATATAAAGCTTCCACCTAGGGCAGCACTCATCTGCCTGCAAGGTGGGTTGCAGGGAGCGCTGGGCTCACCTTGATGGTACTAGCAAACATGCAACCCAAAATATCTCGGCTTGGTGGCATTACTGGAGGATGTAGCATTTGGCGTGATAAGACTGTGGCTCAGACACCTACGCGTCCTGGGTCCACCTGTCCCCTCCGCTGCCCGTGGCTTGGCTGTGCTTGGGTAATACCAATTGCTTGCTGTGGGTTTCTCAGCAGGGTGGGTGCACATCAGCCAGCAAAGCTCGTGGGCACGAGCTGCGCTGGGGTGCAGGAGCAGCATCCCCATGAGCATGGGGGAAATAGCGGTGGGGTTTCTCCTGGAGAGGCTAAGCTGCTGCGAAGACAAATTGGAAACCATTTGGAAGAGCAAATCTATACCAGCAATCCTGATTGCCTCACTCCCTGCTTTTAATTGTAATGAATTATATGGCTAGGCACAGCAGGGGTGCCGAGCCTCTTGGCTGAAACTCGTGTAATTCACGTAAGTGTTTACACAAAAGCCAAGTAAATGTTAAGCATCCTACAGATTTCAATATACATGAACCCTTGTTTGTATTCTGTTTGGGAGACCAGCAGAAGCAAAGCATTATGTATGGCTGTGCATCTGGGTGGGGAACATCTGTGCGTATGTGAACTGCAAGTGTTAAAAGATATATAAAAAATATAACCTTTAACATTCCCTGGAGTGGGCTTTGCAGTGACCTGTCTGGTTCCTCTCCAAAAGAATTCTGTGTAGTTTTGGTTTATTAAGAGACGCTCAAGGGCACAGGGGAGTTTTTGCTGCTTGACCACTAAAAGAGAGACTTGTGCTGTCAAGGCTACCGGTGTCCTTTGAAGTCCTCCCATGTGCCCACATGATGCTTCTAATTACTGCAAATGAGCCTTCTGCAGCACAGGCTGCTGTGTAATTCAAACCAACACTGCTCACCAGATGGGATCCCTCCCAGGCTAGACCTTGGCGGGGTCTGTCCTCGCAACAGTGACAGGGAGTATGTCACAGAAGTGTGACAAGAGGTTGGTCCTGACCTGTGGTGGCATCTGGTTGTGGAGCAGAGGTCCCTCAGCCTGGCTGTGCCCTGTGTGTTGGGAGGTGACCCTTGGCCATGCAGAGCTCCAGGTCTCTTCACTTCCCCTTGACCTGAGGGAAGCTGAAATTTGGGACCCTGCAGATCAGCCAAGCCCTTGTTGTTGTCCTGATGGGGCCAGGTTTGCTTTGAAACAACAAGACCAAACCAGGCTGTTAGAGAATTTGCATTGAGATGGTGCAGCCAGGATATCTGTATACCTGGATGTAATTTTATTTTTAGACAGCACTTTACGGAGCATAATGACCTCATTACCATGCCAATAGCAGCCTTTCTTGCTTAAGAGTGTTTAATTGTTTTCATTCCCTGTGTGCAGCCATTTGTAGTGGATAGGGCAAAAGCAGGAGAGGAAGGGAGTTTGGGTGCCTGGAAACTGTAGACGTGTTGAAGCAGAACACAAAGTGCTTGTCTTGAAGCACCCCAGTGCAACTCCCTCCCCAAAACATCCCAGTACTGAAGGAACCTGCAGTGTTTTGGAGCCCTTTCCTGAAGAGGAGAGGAGCCTCGTTCTCCCATTGACTTCTGAGGACCCACAATTTTTCCCTCTGTTCATCCTTTCTCTCGAAACAAACAAACAAACAAAGGTCTTTGAAAAGCAACTCGAGCTCCCACCTCATCAGAGACAAGAGATTTGCCCCAGCAGCCTCAGTGTTGGGCAGGCAGTGCTGCGGTGTGGGGGTTCACCGGGTTTCTCTCATGCCTGCTTGCCTCGAGTATTTTTGGCCTCCTTACTGCTCCTGTGCAAGGAACAATGTATAAAAACAGGTGAAAGAGAGAGGAAAGGAGGTAAAAAAAAAGAAAAAAGGAGGATTTATGTTTCTCTGGCAATGGTTTTCTGAGGAGCCCCGATTATTCAGCAGCAGTGGAAAAAAAAATGCAGAAGATGTAAATAATCTTCAGGATTATGCTAAAGCCAAGCTTCAGTCATTTTCCTGGAAAAAAATGTACGAGGCCTGTCCATTTAATAATGATCAATCAGAATTTCTCTAGGGCTTCTTATATTTTCATGAAATGGATCCGTTGTCTTGACAAGAAATGGTAATTCTGGTATCTACAAATACCCTTTGGTTGGGGAGCGGGTGGTTCAGGTTGGTGTACTTCTTTCATTGGTCTTGTTCTTCCCATTTTCTTTTTATGATGCTATCGTACATTCGCATCCACAGTTACACACTAAAATGATTAAAAGCAAAGAATTTGTTTTATCGTGAAATGGCAAACCATGGCTGTACTCTGTAGTGTAGGCTGTATTGAGATAAAAACACTACATGATTTTTAACTTCCCCTGTGTTTATATTTGGTGCCAGAGGTACTCTGGTGATTTTGTGAAGTGTGTATACAGTGCAGTCAGGCTCTCAAAAAAAATCACGGTATCTTTTGAAGTCAACACAGGATCTTACTTACCCTGCTGGGCTTAATTTTAGACTATCGAGTTTATTGTTCAAGGGGGAAAAAATGGTTTTGTTGTGTGCTGTATTTAATCAACTGCAGCAAAAAAACTATCACAGGCATCGTTCATCTTCGCAAGCCAATTTTTGTTTCCATTTTAGTTGTAGGAAAACCGTGCCCTGGTAAAATGGACTCATTTGTTGTGCAGATGTGATGGTACCAAGATTACAGATGCTGGCATGTATCACCTGGTTTGTGGGAGCAGTCTCTGTATGGATTTTTGTTTTATGGGGTTTCAGTGTTGAGAACTGTGTGCTTAATTGTTGTAGAAATGCCAGGAACCAGCGATTTTTGGATGCTTGGAAATAAGGGAAAGTGCCCAGCATTCCCATTGTGGCTCCCAAAACATGAGATGTGCTGCAGAAGCCTGAGATACCTGGCTGAGTTTCCAGCAAGTGGCAGATTTTGGGTGCTCCTACACCGTTAGACAGCTTTTATCCTACCCATCCATCCACCCACCCTCCTGAGAAGCTCCGTCCATGGTGGAGGTGAGAGGTGCTCATCCCTTTCACACTGAAGCCAGGTGAGATGAAGCAGTTTCTGGTATCAGGTTTGGAGGAGATCTGCAGTCCCTCTCCACTCTGCTCCTGCTCCGATCCTCAAGCTCTGGGTGTTTCTATGGAGCACAGTGCCTGAGGTGATGAAAGTGGGGTGAGGAAGGGAAATGTCCACCATACCTCATGGCAAGGGACCACTCAGTCCAGCAGTGAGCATCTCTTCTCTGCCCGGGGTGCTCCCAAAGCTGCAGCTGAAGTTTCCACCTTAGGGAAGCCTGTTGACGGCAACTACAGAACATTTTCATATTTCATGATGACTTGAAGCAACATAATGATTCACTAGTCTGGGCCTCACTGGCATGTGGGTAGTTCGGAGTGTGCATAAAAATGTCTGGCTTTGTACCGGACAGCCCTTTGCATGGTGGGGATGCTCTGATTTATTGGTGTGTGGGGCTCGTCGAGGTGGGATGGTGGGGCTCACATTGCTTGGGAAACAAATTGCAGTAATCGCCACCCATAGACCTCTCTGGAGTTTCACTTCCAGCAACCCTTAATTCAAGAAACAGTTTCCGTCACTCCAGGTTCAGCCACAGGCAAAGAAGTGGCTGAGGGAGAAATAAGTGATGTGTCCTAAGCTGCAGGAAGGGAGTGGTGGTATTTTTCATAATTTGATGCATTAAAACCGTAATCTTCCAGTTCTGTTTCTGAGCATCCTGGCTGTCTCATATATCTGCAGGCTCCTACAGCGGTATATTCTTGTCCAGGTTCACATATGCCTGGGGTGATGGCTTGTGAGCTATTCTGGCAATAAAAAAATAATAAAAAAAAAGCTTGGAAGGGGGCAGGGAGGGGATGTGATGCCAAGTGGAACAGCTCTCTCTTACCCGCCTCGAAGAGAAATCATCCGAACGCTGAAGGAGACAGGCTCCATTGCGCAGATTAATGTGCAGTGTTTGAAAGCCGCCAAGAACATTTTATACACACATACGGCGAGGCTGGAAGGATCTGGGCGGTTCATCTCTGCAGAAGCTATTCCTTTCCCTAAGAGGGCATTAAAAAACAAAAAACCAAAAAAACAAGAAAAAAAAGGAAAAATAGAGTACAAAGGTCTTCAGGAGCACTCAGCTGCTCAGGCAGTTTAATTGGCTGAAGATAGTGCTTTGCAGTTGGGATTAATATGGATATTTCTTAATAACGTGTCACCTTGTCAGGAGTTTCAGGGTCAGGACTATAAGGCTGCATGATGCTGACAACTAAAGTTCTTGCCTTTCCTTCTGGTTTTTATTATTACAATAGCTCCCGTTAGTGAATATTCAAAGGAAGATGGTGTTAACTTGGTTTCTTCTTCCTGTGCAACTAGTGAAAAATCTGGAAAGAAAAGGGCAAGGATGGTCTGCAGAGCTTGGCAGTGATGGCTGTGGCATGGGTTGGCTTGTGGGTCCATGCTGGCTTTGACCTGCGTACCAGGATGTGCAGTGTATCAGCATAAACACAGTGAGCTCGAACCTAAGCAAATCCCAGCCAGAAAGCAAATAAAAGAAGTGATTTAGCAGCACTCAAGATGGCTTCAAAGGACCTGAGACCATTAGCGTTTTTACAAGTATTTTACAACTGGTCTTACTGCCTTTTATCTCTGTGGGTCTCCCCTGAGTGACCAGCACCACAAGGGTGCCAGCAGGGAGGAGGCTGCTCCTCCATGCCCTGCTCCCAGGCAGATGGGGTGATGTCTGCTGCCGTTGTTGAAGGTTATTTTTCTTTTTCTCCATTTTTTTCTCCTTTTTATTTCTTTTTCTCACCTTCCCTCCCCTACCAGTAATTTCAGGGGGGGCTCTGGGAAGCCCACCTACTTGATCAGCATGCGTAATTGCCCCCAACACTAATGGGATACACTTAGAAGCAAGTTCATCTAATTCCCCCCGTGCTTCTGCCTGTTCCTACCCCACTCCAGGAGCAATTGCCTTTACTGCTTTATAATCAACATCTCTCCCACCACAGAGGAGAGGTTCCTCTGCCTGCAGACACCACAGGGCAGTGCAATGAGGCTGAAGCCTTCCCCACTCTCTATAAAGTCATTAGCAGCCCAAAAGCAAGCAGCAAGCGCGCAAGCTGATAAAAGTCCCAGTGAGGCATTTGCTGCTATAATGATTGTCTTTTATGCACAGATAATTTTGATAGAGTTGCACTTCCGAAGCCCACTGTCATCAGGGTGGCGTGAGCTGACCTGTTAATCATAAGAGGAATTAATGGGAATTATAGACGGTGGAGGCGTCTCTCTGAAGAGCTGGTTCCGGGTATAGACTGGAGGGGAATTTAGAGATGAAGAGGAGTGTGTTGTCCTTAGAACTGCAGATAAAGTGGCAGCGAGTCAGTTCTGGGGGGAGAAGGGGAAGTGGAAGAGATAAACTCCAGGAGTATAAACACCAGATTAACAGGCTAATTCTGAGGAGTATGAGCACATGTACATTTTCATTGCATCCACTCGGTAATTAATGGAGGCTTTTAATTTCAAGCCGGGGGGCAGGATTTGCAGCCTTCGTGGTGGCTGTACCTGAAGGAGACCCAGGTGAGGTGGTCCTGCTTTACCTCTCTTGAGGGAGCTGCTGTGGTGGTAATTGGGTTAGCACCACTGACTTGAAGTGAACTGAGATCAGAGGATCCCTGCTGATGCTTTACACCACCTGAGGCCCTGGCTGTCTCCAGATATTACCAAACAGCTACTAAATACGTCACAAAGCATTTCCTCCAAGTTTTATTTTTACAATAAGTTGGGGGTTTTTGTTTGGTTGTTTTTTTGTTTTTTTTTTTCAATGCCATATATCCATGTAGCCTGCAGAGATTAAAAGAATAGTTTATCTCATCCGTACAGAAGACTCATAAAGTCCTTAAGTATGCTTTATATTAGTGCTTCTCAAAGGAAGGGTTGATTGCCTGGTCTTAAGTATCCAAAATGCAGTCCCTTTGTGTCTGAATGTGCATACATACAGAGGTCTCTGAGGAGCAATCAGTGAGGCTGCTCAGAGAGACTGTCCTTAGAAGTTTATAAAGCAAGTTGCATTGAAATTCTGTTGTGATTTGTGCATTCAAAATGCACATGCATTCCAGGGTTTGGAGCAAAGGACAGCAATTAAGACAGTCCTGTTAATAAGGAGTGTGTTCCTGAGACAGGGAGAACGATGATAGAATGAATCATTTCTTCTTTAACAATAAAAGGAAGATCAATAGCATTTGGTCGATTCCATGTGTGCGCTTCAGGAGTTCTTAAAGTCAGTTCACCAGTTTTTGGAGGAGGCCAGCAATGTGAGTCAGGACCCAAAATTTGCAGCCTGAGCACTTTGCAAAGGCTGTGGCTAGATGGACACAACCCTTAACTCCAGGACTCCTATGTGATTCCAAACTGGGAGTGAAAGCCTCCATGCAGAATACATGTCTGGGAAAGAGAGAACACCTCTCATAAATGATTAATTTCTTGTTGGGACCCTTAGGCTGTCATTTAAGGATTTATGACCAGGAGGAGAAAAGTACATGATGCTTCTTTCAGCTCTTGCAATCTCTGGCTCGGCTGAGGCTCATGCCAGGTGGCGCATGGGTGGCTCTAACTCTGTGTTTGCTATAGGGAAGCTCAGAAGGTCTCCGTTTGCCATCCAATGACTAGCAGTGAGGTGCTACTGCTAACCTACCGAACAACCCAGGTCAAATAGAGCTGCAAGGAAAGCTCAGACTTGCAGAGGAGGGTGGAGAGAATGTATTTTGGGTAGTCTGTCAGTCAGCTTGACACTAATTGGTTGCAGTAAGTAATCGTTCTCCATGTAAATTAGACTCCAATTTCCTCTGTAGTCTGTCTGTTTGCTGTGTGGGCCTTGGTCTCTAATTAGGCTCTCACGTGGCAAACCTGGTTTGTAAGCTGCTTTTGTTCCCGGAGAGTCAGGCTCAGCCCTCCCTAAGACTGCCCCAGCTCTCAAAGACCCATTCCAGAGTGGGATGGTTCTTGGAACAACACTGTCAAGTTCAAAATAAATTCTTCTTTTAATAAATATTTTGATTATTTCTATATTTAAAGCTTGAAACTGAGAGGTAGGGGGAGTGTGTTAAAATGTAAAGGGGCTTATTGGACTTACAATGGGAATACCCCTCGGAAATGCTTCCTCTGTGTTCCTGGAAGCCCTGCTTGCTCCTCCATGAATAGCTCTCATTGAATTGCTGGCCTCTGCAGAGGCCAGAGCAGCTTGTCCACATCTGGATCCTGCCGTCTGCCCACCAGGACACCTGGAGCACATACCGCTGGCTCCAGCCCCCTTGCTTGGAGGTAGCTCTGTGTGCACTTTCTAAGCTCGCCCAAACGCCAGCCCACATTCTGGAGCTGCTCCAGGGTTGCACATCTGTAACCGAGTGCAGAAATACACAGTTGCACGAGAGGCTGTATCCTGGCCAGCCGTTGTTTGCAGACGAAGGCAGGGGTTTCTAGGTCACTGCCTGCAGTAGGCAGCTGCCCACCGTGTTGCTCTGCAGTTTCTGAGCTGCTGCCATCAACCCCCACCTTAACCCGAGCGTTGGTCAAGCATCTAGGTTTGTGTGCAGAAAGGGAGCCGTGTCTGTACAGCTGACGTCTGCACCAGGCTGCAAAAAAAGGAAAACTGTATGTGTCAACCAGCCAGGATGTTTGCCAGCAACGTTTTATGATTCAGTAGTTACCTTTGTGAAACTCGGTGTAACTTCAGGAGCTACATACTAACCGTTTCTATAAACCTTCTCCGTATGCTATACAGTCCTGACCCAGATATGTCAGCAGTATCGTTAGGTATTCTGATAAATACTGGTTTTATTGGCATCCTGATATTTACCTTATTGATTCTTGATCTGGTGTTACACACTGGGAGCTGCTGGCTTTCTTCAGTGTTCTCTCAAGGCTGTGGTCCCCTCGAAGTAGATAAGAAACTCTTGGGAAAAAGAGGTGAAGCAAATTGAGCATGGGGCTTTTTTATTGCTTCTCTTTACATGATTTATATATTGGCAAGGTAACTTTGCTTTCATACCGCTAGTCAAAACTGGAAGGGAAGTTGGCTCCGTGGAGAGCTAAATTTGGGTAAAGGGACAGGATTGGATTAGGGCTTACGATTTTCACCAATAAGCTAAAACTGTGGTGGGCGTCACTCCACCAGCTGGGGCAGCAGCTGGGGAGCCTTTCCTCCCCAAATGACCGAGCAGCTGCTGGTGTGCAGGCACTGGGCACCGCCGCTGCCAGAGGATGCTCCACGGTCACCATCACCCGAGGCGCTCGCATTGCCGCTGCCCATCCTTCCCTCTGCCCGTACCCATTACACGGGAGGTTTCCAGCGTGTGAAGTGAATGCCTGTTTAGCCTGGGTAAGTAATCGTGCCCGATTTATAGCCTATGAAAGTATAAGCCACTTTAATGCTGTACAAATGTTTGCGTTGGAAAAGTATTTTCTTTTTCGGCTCTAATTCCTGCCTGCCTTTGCAAGCGCTGCTTCTCGCTGCAGGCAGAGCCCGGGGGCAGCCAGGGGCTGTGGGGGGCCAGGCACAACTCCACCGGCCCCCCAGAGCAGGGATGTGCCTTATCCCCTGCTAATATCTGACCCAGAGGACACAGTAAAACTTTTCCTTGATGCAACCCTACTTCGCTCACCAGCCCCTGAGCTGCTCCTGTTGTTTTTTCCTCCATTGAAAAACCCCTGAAGAGTGAAACCCTGCGGGAGGCTGGAGCTTATCTTCAGCTCCGGGTTTCCAAACGTGCTGTGTGTCTTCTCAGCTGTTGCAAGGATTTGTGTGGAATGACAAAATGTGAATTTTGAACTTTTGGCAGCCGTGTTTAATGCAGGATAAAATGTTATTTTTGACTGTGAGGTGTTGAGTTTTTTTTGTCTTTGTTAACACGAATTCAAGAGAAAATGCCCACTTTTCTTTGAGGCAAAACAAAGGGGTTTTTAAGTGAAACAAAGACTTCAAACTTGCTGAATTCAATTGCTTTTGGATACTTTAGGAATTAAGCAGACAGCAAGCTGTGTGTGATTGGAAACAAGGATTCATTGCTGCCGGAGAAGGCAGGGAGTGTGCAGCCTGCGGACCCCTGCTCTGGGCAGAGGTGCTGGTGCGGTTTGCTGGGGAGAGATGTTTAACAGCATCCTCTGTTTGCCTTTGTTTAGGCAGTGCAAATTGTCTGTGTGCTTAAGGATTCCTTCTCTCTTCCAGCAGATGTTTTATCTGTGCAACTGGTGGAGTAATTAGAGAGAGAGATGTCGTGCTGGTGTGCAAACACCCCTTTGGGGGGGTTAGAGAAATCGCAGAGTCTGTCCTGGGAGCAGCTGGCTGAGGAGCAGAGTTAGCAAAAGTTGCCAAAAGCAAAACACATATGGCCCAACGTATTCAACTTTATTTCCACAAAGGGCTTGTTCCCCCCATGCCGAGAACAGGCAGGGGCTGCAACCCTGGGGCAGAAGACTGTGCTGCTTCTTACAGCAATTTTCTCTCAATATGCGAATCATTCACTTGGGATTTTTGTGGTGGTGACTGAGAGATGATTAAATGTTCTGTCTGCAGGAAATTACCAAGGGATTTGAGTATTTTCCTCAGTGGTTTTGGCATCAGTAGTGGGGTGACATGGGAGCCTCTCAGTGCGTATATCAGGCCACCAAGAGGTTTTGAAGGCTTCAGTTGCACGAGCATGTTTTTGCTCTGCTACTATTTAAATAATGGCAGCAACATGCTGATTCCTCTAATGATCTTGATTAAGTTATTGGTTATTTCCTTAATTAGCTACTTGATCTACTTACACCTTAAATGAGTCTGTTTGTTCACCCAGAGGAGGGGGGGGGGAAAAAAAGTGCTCCTGGTTTTTTTTCCCTTTTAAAACGTTTTTTTTTTCCTCTCTAAAAGGCAACTGTTGTCTTAGGTCAATAAGGGAGCTTAAATGAGCTGTATTCCTCAGCGCTGCCGCATCAGGGGTCCGTGGGGTGGTCACGGTGCTCTCATGATGATGAGGGACGATGCCAGCGATGCTGGAGCATCCTGCCTGCTATGGCCTGGTCCTTCCCCAGCGGAGATGCCTTGGGGGGCTTGAAGAGAGCTACTTCCAGCGGCTGAGCAAAATGGCACCATCACTTCGTTCGTGGAGTTGATGACCTGTAAATCCAGCCAGACGCTTGAGGCTGGCCATGGAAATTTGTTGTTGTTTGCGGATGTGACGCTGAAAGAGGAGCATAGGTGCTTCCCGAGGGCTGGCTCTGCTGGCTGAAGTGGATTTTAAATGTGACAGCATAGATGTACATGTATTTCTAGCGTCAGTGTTGTGCAGACAAACAACATATGTCAAAATGGTCTTCTGAATGCTTTATTTGTGTGTATTAACTGGGCTGGGGATGGGGTGGTGCCTTAGGGCCAAATTTGGAGAAGAAAAGCATCTTTTAATCTCAGTGGCCTTTAAATTTCCCATGTATTAGCACATGATACTGTGTTGACCACCCAGTGTCTCTGCACAGCACTACAAAAGCAGCCTCACCAGTTGCCACCAGTTCCTCACCAGTATTGCCCACATATCACAGTTTATTGCCGTCCCTCCTATATCTCAGAGTAGAGAGACCTGAGTTTTTCACTCTGGAGGCTCCTTGTGATACATGTAACAGCAGCCTGGGCTTCAGACAAGCCTCTTTGTTCGTGCTTTTGTACTGTTTATTACTCTTAATGATATTCCCCTCGTTAGCCTTAGCTTCACACCCTCCCTGATGAAGAACTCGCTGAAACACGTATTGCGTAATGAGCCTGCTTCCATATATAAACTGGAGAGACATAAGTTGGTACTCTCCCAGCTAAAACAGAACCAAATGCTTGCCCTCCAGTTACATTTTAGTATCTGTGCCAAAAAAATTATGTATTTGGGAGGTATTACCAAAAGTTCTGACACACACAAGCTTTATTCCTTTGGGACTTTTATATTTTTAGCAGTTTGGTGTGAATTTGGACTGTACGACTTTCCTCTCAGAAGAAACCTATGTGAAAGCCAGAGCATCACCCCAGGATGCAGAGACACGGGGAGCAGCACAAATGTGTCTCCCACACCAGCACTTGCTCCAAGTGGGATGTGCTTGGATGGCAGTGCTTGAAATGCCACGTGCCACATCTGGCAGCACTTGGGAACCTCGTACTCGGGGCTGCCAGCCCTACTGCTGCCGTTGGCCGACTCTGTGCATTCAACATTGCTCTCGTGGTCTTGGGTGATCCCAGGAGAATTGCAGCTTGCAGTTTGGTTTGCAAAATAGATTCTGAGCTGAGGGCTGGTGGGGAGGACTTGAATATATCAATTGTAATGGCTCAGAAGACAATATCCTAGTATTTTTTTTATCAGCATTCCTGAACAGTTGTGCTGATGTTGCAAATGCAAGTGTGGTGGATCTTGTGATCAGCTGTGCTTTGGACACCACGGATGAACATCACAGATGTTGCAGCGCCAGAGCAGTGATGATGACGCCTCTAGGTGGTTGATGTTCCCTTCCATGTCTGTCTTGGATTGCTTGTGTAACCTTGAACAAGTCATGGACATCCTCCAAGATTCACATGGGGAGAGTGCAGCAGAGCTGCTGTTGCAGCTGTTCAGGGGTTGGTATCAAAGCAGAGCCAGCTCTGGGTTGGTACACAGAGATGCTGGTACCCACATGGTATATGCAGTGTTCCCTATTGTGGCCAGAACCTCCAAATCCAATGGGAAAAAGACAGTAAAACCAGGCAAATAACAGCACTCAAACAAAGTGTGTTGCTGGCTTGTCCCTCTGCTTTTCTTTCTCTGCAGATCCTGGGAGGAGGTAGCTGAGATGTAATATTTACTCTGACAGGGTTAGATTTCTCTTTACATTCCTTGGAAGTTTGTGTTTGGATTTTGCCCTGTTGATGTTGGTTTATGCAGTGATGTTTCCAGCAGTTCAATTGCGTGGGTATAGTTCCAACTCTTAGTATTTTGCACAAAGATAAAAATGAAAAAATGAAAGAAAGGTGGGCCTGGGTAATGAGGTGGCTATTTAATCACAGCAGGACCCACAGGAAAATGTGAATTAAATATTTATGGGACGGTATTCATTAGCGCTTTCTCTGTGTTGGCACCGGGCAGCGCAGGAAAGCTGTCGAGAGAATCAGAGTCTGTGTTACGCAGCCATAGACCTGGAAAGAGCTGCAGCACAGGAAGGGCATGAACGCTTGCTTTGTAACTCTGATGTGTTCCTTCTAGCTAGCATTGCATCTGGAGTTGCAGCAGTAACCAGGATTTCAATAGTTTCACTTACAGTTCTGAAAATGCTCACAGTAAATATTTTAAGTCTGATTTTTCATATTGCTGTGTCTCATTTGAGTGCAAGTGGCTGACACCGGACCCCTGATTCATGGGCAGGCAATTAGAGAGATAAGCCTAAGTGAATTCATGTGTCTCCTTTTTAGATTACTCAAGTCTGAGTTACTTTAAAGGGCTGGGATTAGCAGAGATTGAGTTCTCAGGGTGCTGGAAATTGGCTGCGGCTGTGGGCCCTGTCCAACATGCGCTGTAGGTACCAAGTGATGAAGTGAGTTATCCATGGGTGTGAAATGATGCCAGGAAGATGAGAACCAATGATAAAATGGTATTAATACTTGCTTCGTTAGCAGCATGGCAGATATCAAATTACGCTAGTGTTATAAATCTAACGGGTTTCCTATGGCTGTTAAGTGAAGCTACTTAAGTGATTGGAATATGTTTATTTGTCGGTTGTTGGCATCCTCAGATAGAGGATCACAGGATGTCAGACTTCCCACAGCAGCAAGAGGAAAGTCTGAAACAGTAGCAGCCTGATGGATTAAGTATTCCTTTGACACAGTGTCTTGTCTCAGATTTTAGTATATCTTGTTCTAGCTCAGTAGTGTGATCCTGAGACCAGCATCGGGCTCATGCCAAAGGCTCTGCTGGTTGCTCTGGTTCACCAGATTTGGGCTTTGGGGCTGAAGGTCCGTCACACTGGCCCTGTCCCATGCCATGCGCCACAGCAACACCATGCCCACCTCAGACTGCACCTGCGGGCACCTCCCTTGTGGGAGAGAAAGCTCATCTTTGTGTTAGTGTCACTGGGAGACTGCTTTGTCCTACTTTTTAACAAGCAAAAAAAGGACAGGAACAGATATCAGAGAATTACCTCCTTTACCTGAATGCCTGTTGGATAAAATAAATGCTAATTTTGACTAATTAGCTAATAGACTCACTGCGGATGTCTCTGCAATCCATTTATGTACTTGAAAGCCCCATTAATTTCCACTGGTGCCTTACAGCAGAGTGGCAAGTGAAATGCTCAACCATACATGTCCTCTTTGCTTTCTCATCACTCTTTCCCCCCCTGTGCATGAGAAAGGAGCCCTGCTGCTTCTCTCTGCACCTCAACCTCTGGTGTGTCATGTTTTGTCACTTCACATAAAGCAATGCCTTGTAGCATCCCATGTAGATGGCTTTGATTAACTTGCTGCTTATCTTTCAACTGAGTAACTGGTCATATCGTTGTGCTGATGGGGAAGGTACAGGTCCCGGCTGGGGAGCTGGGAAGGATCAGAGTCGCAGCAAAAGGCTCTTGTTCTTCTTATTGCTTTGACGTGCTGCTTGTCAGGGAAGTACAAGTATGTTTCTTTGCACTGGGAAATTAAAGAAATCTTTGTTCTGCATTCATGCATCTTGTTTTTCAACCCTTCGGTGCAGTGTTTGTTGACATTCACACAGATCATCGCCTGTTTGCAGTTACTCCTGGGCTCTCCTGCCTGGTCTGCCAGTGCTTCTTTCACCAAAGAGTTAAATTTCCTCGATGTAAGCATTTTCTTCTTTCCAAACTTGTCCTTATTTGTTATCTCAATGCTCTAATTTTCTTAAGCCCTTTAAGAAATGGCCTTTTGCATCAAGAGGTTAGAGCTCACACCTCCAATCATCTTCACATTACACACTTTCTCAATGTCTGACACCCACTAAAAATCAGTGAGAGCTGAATCCTTAACTACTGCCAAAATATCCTTATATCCTGAGCATCTGACTGCTCCCCTTGACCACCTCTGTTAGACCAAAGGCTGACAGAAAGGAAGCAAGACGACCAATCCCTCCTGGAGTGTGAGCACCAGAAATGATTCAGAATTAGTCTTGGTCTAAGCCACAGCATATTTTGCAATACAGGGCCCACAGCCTCTCACATGAGCGACTTTGCAAGCCATATGTTGGCTGCAAATGATGATCCAACCCCTAAAACTGCTGGTTAGGGATGAGAAGGGTGAAGCAATATGGATAAAGCAAGTCACTCTTTTCCTTCACAGTGGGCTCCACAAAATGAGAAAAGCAGCAGCAATCCGCTCAAGGTACTAGAGGGTGTTTTGGAGAGAAATCTAGTTAAGCCTCTGTATCTGCTTTCCAATCCTTTAAAATATTCTCCTATCAAGAAGTCCCCTCTTGTAAACCAGGGCTGCTTTGGATTTTGCTGAGCTGTAGGGCATTTTTTCTGTGCTAAATGCTCACTGCCAACTTTCTGCAACCCTGGCGTGGATGGGAACAAGTGTATTTCAAAGGAATTTATCTCAGAGATGCTTCAGAGAAAGGTGTTGGACACATGCCCATCAGAGGAGGATGGATAAGTGCCCACAGTAAATTATTTTTGTCATGTTTTCCCATTTTCTGTAGAACAGTTCATCTCTGATGCTCCAAGGACTTCAGAAAGTTGAGTATGGTAGGTTTGCCTCAAAGGTGACAAGGTTTTGTTTTAAGCCACATGTGAAATCATAGTTGACATCAAAATTAAACCCAGTTTCATGACCCTTCTGCAAGCACAGGGTGCTTCTTGCTCGGGTGAAGTTGGAGAGGCTGGGAAAGCAGGAAAATGCTCTCCTCTCTGTCTTATGTGAAATGAAAAGTTTACCGAAGTCAAAACTTTTTTCAAAGCAGAGCTGTTCAGAAAACAGCAACTGTCAAAATCCATCTTGGCCATGGGTTTGTGCTGGTGCGTGCCGCAGATGCTCAGGGAGGGGAGGGCAGCTGTTGAGCTGTGATTGCTGCTTATTAAACTAATTATAATAGTCTCACTGGTATCATGAGCTTCCCTTCTCCTTCCCCCATCTGTCTGTTTGGCCATCCGTGGTTGCTCATCTTTTTGAGATACATGTTTGAAGGGCTTAGTACCCCAGGGATCCTGAACGTGCTCCCCCTCTGCTTTCCCCCATCGATACAAGGGAGTGATCGTGGTTTGCACAGAGAAAGAATTTTTTTGGGATTGAGCTGTTTGCCTTGAAATAAGGCCACGGAAAGGTGAGATGTTGCCGTGGCTCTGCAACTCCACATTTCCAAGGATCTCAGCCAGGTGAGCAACCCTTGTCTGGAGCAGCCCAACCTGTTTGGCATGGAGGGAAGAGGATGATGTCCAGCGCTTACTTCATTGTCTTTTACCTCCACGTTTTGTTTTCTGCCCTGTAGCAGTACATCCAGTCTCAGTCCTGATCTGATTAATCTCCTCCAGCCCAGGCACACTGCAGGAAGGTTCCCAGCTCTACCCAAAGAACATGCACTGTTTTCCAGAAATGTCCTTGCTTCTCTGCCATGGGAGTCTGGCCGACTCTGCCTTCAATACCGCCTCTGGCAACAGCTGAGCTGACCCCCAAATTGCTGTTCTTTTGTTGCCAGGAGACACTGTAAGTTAAACACTCAGCAGAAAGCAAGCACCGCTGCTTTGGATGCCCACCTGGTTTTTATTTCACTGGGGAGGGCTTACTCGTTGTCACAGGGCTCTCGCTTTGAAGCAACAGCCCACTCCAAAGCAGCCAGCAAAATACTTTCTGAACCACGAAACAATGAGGCTCACTAAATCTCTAGCAGCAATAATTGCTTCTAAAAGGCTGATGTATTTAGTCTGCTCATGTTTAGCAAACATGTTTGCTTCGCCCTTTGAAGATAATGCTGCGTGTAGCACAGCATGGTGGGGGGAAAAAAAGAGGAAGAAATGGCCTGTGGCTTTCAGCATGTTTAATGAGCAATGACTGACAAAAGCAATACCATTTGATAATGCTGGTGTCCTCCTGTTAATCAGGAGCGATTGGGTTTCTCCACCTCTCCTGGTGCTTCAGCTGCGGACGGGATGCCTTCATGGGCCCATAGAAGCTAGGAGCACCATGCCTGAGGCTCGGGCTGGTGGAGGGCAGCAGTAGCCCAGCACAGTGATGCTGGTGTCCCTGCAGATGCAGGGCATCCATGGAGTCCCCTGGCTGGGAACATTTGTGAGCTATGCCTCAGTGTGGCTATGGTGGCACCAACTAGCATCTCCTTCAAGGCTTTGACCCTTCGCTAGAGACTGTAACTGCGTACGTGGGACTGGGGCTTGTGCAGCAAGGAGAGATGCTGTGGGGACGCTGCCTGCACGGGAGCATCCAGGAGAGCAGGGACAGGTGGGGACCCTGTAGAGGAGGGAGTCAGTGTTGGAGTCAGGGGCCACGCTTCTGGCTGACCCTCTTCTGATATGGTCTTAATCACCCCACCACAGATCCTGATCCCCCCTGTTCATATGGCAGCCGGTTTAGTTGCATTTCCCTGTAGATCACGATAAGATAAAAGCGTGGCCCATGTTTCACAATAAGGGAAGCGGGTTTAGAGGATGACAGGTTATATGAGGCAGGGATGCAGGTTTCCAGCTGCACGCCCTTGCCGCCACGGCCGCCTTTGATGAGGGCTGTGATTGATGCTGCGTTTTGAGCAGGCAGCCATCAGCCGGCGACGCGCTGACCTTTCCCTGACGGGCTGAGCGGCTCTAATGATCTTGATGGGGCTGGCGATTTGTGTATTGGGTTTGATGTACGAGGCTTGACACAGCATGGAGAAATGGGACTGGGGTATGACTGACAGCCCTTTCCCATTAAGGGTGGTGAGGCACAAGCTGCTTTCCAGTGATTTCTTTCAGTGAGAATGTTCTGCTGAATTATATTGTAGCAGGGAAGTTTTACTGTTAAATATCTTCCTTTATATAGAATGAAGTAACTTGCAGGCTAGAAGGCTTATCACTGAAAAGCCTGTTCAAACTATATGCTTAAATTAATTGATGTTTAATGAATTATTTTTACCCTGACTTTAATGTTCAGGCTCCTTAGGCAGACAAAACAATGGAGTAGCTTGTGCCCAAGATTTGTTTTTTTGGTAATTCAGCTATATAAAATTTCAAACCGTGGACTTCTTGCAGACAACATTAAAACCTTTTAATTTCCATGAGTTGAGCTGTGTGTAAATCACACCCTGTTTGGCACATCTCATGGGTGCTTGTGGCAAGAGTAATGAATTTCATGGTTTGTTATGAGCTACTAAAACCAACACAAACACAGAAAGCCCGTTGTAATCTCAGCATATCATTTGAGGAAGCAATTTATTCCTAAGTATGAACAAATGTCAAGCCACGATAACAAATTGTTATTACTAATTAAAACAAAGGGAAGAATAGCAAACATCTCTTGTCACTTGTGTACAGTGCCAGGCTGTCCTGGGGACACTGGAGCTCCATCCAGCATCAGCCATGGGACAGCCAGGCTGTGACCCTTGCCACAGCCTGGGACACATTGACCTGCTCTGTGTACTCCAGACAGGGCATGGGGCCGTGGTCCTAAGAGGGCCAGGGAAGCACCCAGGCTTTCATTGAGATGCCACTTGTCTTTTTTTTTTCTAAAATTTAAATCAAAAAACAGAATAAAAGCTTATTTCAACACCTTTCTTCCCAGTGAGCGGTTAGGAGGCTGTTGGCAGCCCAGCGTGAGGACCCAAGTGCATTCCTGATTGCAGCCAATCTCCCTGTGGTTGCAAATACACTGGGAAATTTAAAAGCCTCCAAGGCATCATGAAAGCCTAATTCTGCTCATGACCAACATGCATGATTTCCTCACAGACGAGTGCAGCATGGCACAGGAGCATCGTGTGGGTCCAAAACTGTGCTGGAGTTACCACTCTGCATTTAACGCAGTTTGGGAACAAGCAGCAAGTACGTCTTTTCCCTTAGATGGGGAAGAGCAACCAGCCATGTCTCTCCTGGGTGGGAGCAGACACACGGCTGTTTAAACCATCAGAGGTTTTTGAGAGCTGAGATGGAGGTTTGTGCTGTTGCAGGATGTGCTGGCAACTCCTGGCTTGGAGCAGGGGCTGGTGCAGAGCTGGCCGGGGTGAGGACTATGCCAAAATCCAACCGGCAGCCTGAGAAGATGTGCACAGCCTGGCTTAGGGAGGTAAAAGCCAGACTTATGTCACTTCTACAGGCCTCTGGGCTGGCCCAAGACTCTCGTCTGAGCACAGAGACAGTTGAGCGCTGTGCCTGAGTCCCAGGGGATGCAGAGCTTTGGGGGGGCACAACACTGAGTGGTGCGTGGCTGGTGCAGAGGGGAGCTCGATGAGCAAAGGCAAGAAATCCTCAGGGCATAATCACTGACCTGAAACACCCTATTAGACAGGTTTGAAGCCAAAAAATAAAATAAAAATCATCTAACGTGACAGCAACCCTGACAGTGTCAGGCAGCGAGGGAGTCCTGAGCTGCTGCCAAGGCACATGTTAATGCAGGCTTGCAGGATTCCTTGGTTATCCTGGAAATACATCTTCTGTTTTGTGTAAATGGAAAATTAATTTGTTGCTGATCAAAGGTTTAGATCTTTGGAAAACATACCACCAGATAAGCTGAAGATTTATGTGTTTCTTTCGTAACTTATTTTCAATGAACGCTTTATTATTCGTGGAAAGGCCCCAAGAAAAATATGTCATTAAAAAAATAACTGTGTTGAGTTTATTTAGCTTAAATTATGATACAGTGCTTTAATGAGGCTTTTGTAGACATCATTAAAGGACACTATTAAAAGTCTTCAGATGATAATATAATCAGGCTAGCAAAGGGGAGAAAACCATGTGAGCACCCAGTTTGTTGTTCACATTCAGTTACAAATCTGATTTAAATATATAAAAGTAAAAAACATAGTGCTGAGTTAAAGCCAGAGGCTATGAAAAGCCTTATTGTTGTTAAGCTCTCTAAAGCTTCTTGCATTAAGGTGATTAAAAAAAAAAAAAATAAAAAGAGAGAGAAAGAGGTACAGTGATTGATTAAAACACCGTCTATGCCATGGTCGACGTGTCACACCGGAGTGTGGTGGCCTCGATGGTGTCTTGAAAACTAAATTCCTCCTTGCAGACTAACAGCATGGATCCTTACCTATGGCTTTGCTGAAGATGAGTTGGGGACAGCAGCGGTGACAGTAGGAGTGGGTCTGTCTCACTTGGTCTTGGGCAGCAGCTGCGTGAAGGTACCAATGGCAGCCCTGAGGAAACGACCAAGTTTTTGGGATTAATGATCTGCATCTGATGTTGGTCTCTCTGCCCTTCCCTCCATCCCATTTTTCTTTGAGATAAGACATCCCTGCTTCTGGCCTTTAGAGGTATAGGGAGGGTGTGCTGCCTTACTTAAAAAGAACAAAGAAGAAAAAAAAAAAGGAAGAAAAAAGAGAACTCAAATTGATTTAAAATCCTGACCTGTATTTCTTGACTTGGGTTCTCCTAAGAGCTTTCCCCATTCCTTGGGCACATCCCTATCTACCTCCTGAAGAGCCAGGTGTTTGGCCAGTAGGAATGGGGCCAGACCCTGGTATGTAGGGTCCTCTCTCTTCCCTGCTCATTGCTAACAGCTTTTTGTAATCAGCTTGACTTTCCCTCTGGCATTTGCAAAGCCATGCTCTCTCCAGGCTCTTCCTCTGCTGCTTATTGCTGCCCCATGGCCGTGGGAGCACGGCTCTGCTCGTGGCCCTGCCCTGCTCAGTCTCCAGCTGCCCCCGAGACCAGGGACCACACTGGGCATGGCCTGTCCTGGCACTGGGGCAGGAGCACTGGCTCAGCGAGCAGAGACTTCACTGCAAATTACAGGGGCAAGTGTGGGAATGGAGCGTGAAAAAAACACTGTGAATATCCAGTTCTGCACTTCTGTGGGTAGAAAGAGCGGTGGGAAAGTAATCTGTTATTGTGCCTTTTGCTGTGAGCTAGGATGGGCTCAGTGTGATGGGGGAACCTGCCATGCCACTGATCCCAGACAGGCTGGTGGTGCACATGGTGCAGGACTCAGCCTTTATCCCCATGGGCAGCATTTCTCGGGGTGGTGGAGGCTGGAGCCTCTGTGACATCCCGGGTAGCAGCACCGTGCACTGCCCTGGCAAGCTGCAGCAAAGGATGCTCACTAAATAATTCAGAAAGGCAACTTGATCTGACATTCATTGGGTCGGTAGCCTGATGACCTTGAGGCCACCAGTCTGCTGTCACTGTGTGTGGCTGTGTCATGTAGCTTGTTGTCATTGGGAGAGTCAACAGTGTCATGTGGAGCCCAATTGATTGACAGCTGATCAAAACACCAAGGTTATAAAATAGACCATTTATGAAACATGGGCTCTTACAATGATTTGTTAAATTAGCTGTAGGGATGAGTTTGTGCAAATGGCAGAAAGTTCAAAGTTGACGGAGTTTGGGTCCTGGTCTTCAAATTTAACAGGAAAGGGCAGAAAGATGTGGCTACAAGCGGAGTTGTCTATCTCACACCTCTTCACCTGAGGGCTTCCTGCTCTTGATCCAGTTGCTCTGTCTTTATTTCAGCAGGTAAGGTTTTACTTCTGGTCATTCAGAGCGTTTGCTGGCAGTTGTCAGCATCCATCCTTGTAATGGCGTCCTTCACGTGACCTTTGATAATGTGCTCCACCGGCTCGGCGTTCTCCTTGCTGCTTAATGAAACACCCGTTTCACCTGCGTAAAGTGCAGAATCCGTCGAGAAATCTTATGTACCTTCTGGAGTTATTCCAACACATGACCTTTTCACAAGCCTCACAGTAGGTGTCAGTAATATGGAGTAATTGCCAACGAACTGGCAGCTTTCAAAGCTGGAAGGCTCATTTCCACTTTCCTAAGACAGTTGCGTGTCCAACTGTGGCAGCTTCTAATCTGATTTCTTGTCTCAGAGAGCCTGTTGATTGGATTTTGTGGATATTTAGGTCTGCAAGTATTGGAACAAAAAGTCTGCCAGGAGCGATGACGATTATACATCCTGTTTGGAGATAAAACTCTTCTGCTCATAGCTAGCCGTGCAGCTGTTGTAAGCATTGGTCTTACTGATCTTTTACATCGGTTTAGGATTCTCACCCCAATTTTATCTTTGTGGATCAACTTATGCTTAAAAGATTGCAGTTTCTGGTGTGATCCCTTTCTTGGGGATGATCCACTTGGCCAAGACAGCCAAACAGAACGGGCTGCAGGACTCACCTTTGCTGTAGGATGCCTGGTTGTGTGGTGCTGTCCCCACCCTGTGTTGGGATGGTGCTGGGTGATCAAAGCTGCTGTTGATGGAGTTAAGCAGAGCATGTTGAACAAGAAGTGGGATTGGACACTTAGGCTCCTGCCCTGCCAGCCTTTCCCCCGAGCACAGGGCCAGCTGGTGGTCTGGCTTAAGTGGCACTCAGAGCACTAATAGACACTTTGCTCCCAAGTGTTTATAGCTAAAGGGCCTTTGCTCTTTGAAAGTTAATGCAGATAAAGTCAGGTGTTTTATTCATGTGTTGGTGAAAATTAGCACATACAGGACCTGCAGTATGGAGCACTATGTATTCTTTTTGACAGTTGTAGCCCCTAGTCACTGCTGTGTGCTTTTAGCAATATATTTCCAGAGAAGATTGTTACAGTAAACATGGATAATTTCTGCTCTACAGCATTCCTGCTCAACATTATCATTTTATAGGCAGGCTTCTTTATTTGCTTTTGCCCAATTCAGTTTTGTCTCATTTCCTTTGTATTGTTATTAACATGTTCTGAACTTAAGAGGAAAAATATGTCATCTTGAGGCTGTGGCACATTAACCAAAGAGAGGCGAGCTGACAGCCTGTCCACAATGCCGATGCAAGCTGGAAGGGACAGAATGTGCCAGTTTAGGAAACAGAAGGGTCAGGAGAGTTTTTTTCCTAGAAGTTCTGTTGCTCTGTGTAGTTGGAGGGGACCCTCCTTGGCGCTGCTGTGTTCCCCAGCAGAGATGGTGATGCTGCTCTTTCCTTCATGAAAGGAAAGTCTGACCTGTCTGGATGCAATACTGGGATCAGAGCTCAACTCTTGGACTTGCAGCTGCAGTTTTAATTAAAAAAAAACAAAACAAAACAAAACAAAATCATCCTTTTAAAAAAAGGAGCTCCAAGTGCTGAAATATTTAATCTGTGGCCTTCCATGAATATTTTCTTTTGTCTAAAGTTGTGTCTGAGGCATATGAGGTCTCTGCACGTTGTTGGTCTGGTCTGCTTGGCCAGGGTAACCTGGGGTGGCTCCAAGGAGGAGCTGGACTGGTTTGTCCCAGCTGAAGATCTCCCACTGGAGATTTTGAGTGTCATTCCATATAATGAAATCAAATTTATGAGCCTTAATAATAATAATTTAAGGCTTTTGAGGCCGCAGAAGGACTCACAGCTGTGGTTTCTGCATCGTTCTATGTTCTGTAAACACAGCTAATATTGCCAAAATCAAGGGCTCTGAAATCTGGAGCCAGGCCCCGAAAGTCAGGAGTGTGCTACAAAAACACTACATGTTGGACAAGTTTTATTTGCTTTCTATATTCTTCTGAGCTCGCAGAAACTAATCTTTTAGATTTCACTAACTTTTTGCAAATGCAAAAGCTGGGATGCACAGTGTCCTCCAGTTGACTTGAAGCAGAGATTCATTTATGACCGCCTGATTCCCTAGCAATGGGTTTTAAGAGCAGCAGAAGAGATTTGGCAGCATAGCTCCTTCTCTGTGTTTTGTTTTCTTTTCTGAGGGAAGGGAAACAAGGGGGAAGGAGGCTTCAGCATCCCCATTGAGGTGGCATGTTCCTGGGGCTCGCAGCACTCACCTGAGCTACATATAAATGGTGTGAATTGTACATCTCTCGGGGCTGTATGAAAGAAAATGTATTAAAATATGCAGCAACCCAAATGCCACACTAATAACTTGTATTTCCCAGAATGTTTAGCCCTGCTGGTGCACAAACATGCTGCGCCTGAAAACCAGTGGGGAATCATAGCAAATGACTGCAGAAAATAATTAAGAGGGCATTGAAAGCCAGGAGAAAAATGATACGTTGCTCAGAGCCAGCAGATCATTGCTTTAATAGCCCGCGTACCTAAGAAGCGGTGCCTTAAGTTTGACAGCAAGTTGGGATTCGGTCAGCATCAAATAAGATGATAGTTGGAGGAGGATAATTAGTGTCTTCACACCATTCAATTTGGGCTGCTGGTGCAGAGCCAACTCTTTGAAACACGCACATGCGAGCCAGCGAGAAGGAGTTTTTAATTTTTTTTTTCCTCTTCCTTTCCCTAAGCAGCCTCTACGTGGTTTATTGATTTCTATGAGCGGGCTAATTTCCATGTAAATAAACGGGCGGGTGGCCGGGCCACGGCGCGGTCCGGATGCGGTGACTTTGGCTTGGTGACATCATGTCTCATTAGCATGCAGGAGAGGAGAGCAATGCAACAGCAGAGCCCCGCGCCGCTCCCGCGCCGGCAATTATCCTCCGCGGGCTGCATCGCTCCTCGTTAATGCCTTGTGCTTGAAGAGCAAATTGGACATCCTTCTGCCACCTCCAAGGGTCACTTAGCGAAAGGCAGATTGAGGGGGGAGCTGTTGGATTCATTTGGATTGGGAGCAGAGAGGGGGGCACCCTCCGGAGCCGGATTTCAGAGCCAGGCAATTTAAGCAAAAGCTTGAGACGCGGGGCAGGAATGGCACGTTTTTCCCCGGCGGGTTTTCTTCGGTGACGCACCGCGGTCGGTGCGTGCCGCCTCTGAACAGCACCGACAAAAGCTGCCGGCTGCGTGTGTCGGGGCAGTGGGCTGTGCCGGGGGAGCGGGATGCTTTATGGCACTGCGGTCCTTGGGCTGGTCCTGCCGGCAGCCCACCCGCCGAAAGGCAACTGGTACCACTAGGACGGCTGAGCGACCCGCTGGGTTTTTCCCTCCTGCACTGTCACCCCCATCGTTGGTGGGAACAGGTAAGAAACTGGCTTTTGCCAGCGAATTTGAAGTTCCTGTGTTTTTTTTAGGAGGGATAGAAAGTAGAAGAGAGGAGGAGGAATAAGCAGCATTCTGTGGATGCACGGAGCTGCGTGCGAACTTTGCTCGATGTGCTGTTGGTGGTGATCTGTGAGTGGGCTGCGCTTTTTTCCCCGCTTTTACTGTTCTTGCTGTTTATGGATGTAAAAGGTTAATTGTTAAATTGCATTTCTGCAGCTGCAGGAAGTCGGGGAGAAGTGCTGATGCCACTGTAATAGATTTTTCATTTTAAAAATGGTCAGGAAGGCTCAGTTGGCTTTAAATAGGAATAAGTGTTCAAAAATCCCTCAGCTCAGTGTTAATTTTATTGCTCTGGTACATGCAGCTTCCAGAAGCCTGGGCTCTCTGGGCATTTTTTGAGCATACTGCATGCAGGCTGGTGTCGTGGATAAGGACATTCTGTTCAGATGTTTATTGTGGTGGGTTTGCCTTTCTGAGGATGCAGAGTTTTAAAGTAATAATCTTTCTACGTCCTTCTTTTTCATGCCAGAATGCCTAACTATAAACCAAACTAGAATTGAAACCTAGGGGTTATGTTTTTCAGTGTAATCTTTTCAAGTCAAATTTCCTCTTTTGCTGTTCCTTGAAGGAACATTTTGAGCAGATGTGACACAGCCGTGACCTGTGACTGTGGAAAGATTTTAATCCAGTTACTCTTTGTTTTGTAGTCATGATTCCTTGGCGGTGCTGAACATTGATTGAATCTTTTCGAGCCGTTGAGGATTAGCGCTGGACAGAATAATGCCAAAATAATTATTTGCACCAGATGCAGTGTCATCCTTTCAGTTTTAACTCCCTTATCCTGTAACTTATCTGACTTATTTTTATTCAGCGATTATTTCACCTACTGTGGGAGCACTTACATGTCTCACATCACTGCGTTGTATTTATAGTGATGCCAGCTTGAGCCTGTGATAAAGATTTGTAAAGTAAAACTATCTGCAGCTAATAAGATTATATTTTGCTTCCTATTTTAATCTTCTCCCATTGCGTGTTTTCTACCAGCCAGATTCAGCTTAACAAAATGACCCAGCCTTGCGCACTTGCTGTTGGCAGACTCGCTCGGGCTGAGCCAGTACATACACAGATCAGGCTGGCAGTGATTGCTTTCACAAGTGGGTCGGTATTGCCTGTCTCAGGGGATGCTGTCTAAGCCTCAACTTTTGAAATAACGACAGTTTTCAGCCTAGCTCATCCTGCTTCCGAGCATTTTGCCTATCAGCCAGCTTTTTTCCTTTAAGATGTGTGGCCTGCGAGATGCTCGAACTGCAGCATGTTTACTGCTTCCCGTGCTTTCTGCTTGTCATGCTGCAAATGCAAACTGGTAAAGTCCCTTAAAATAGCATTTACGGCCATGGGGCAGATCTCTGGGAACCAGAAGAGAAAAACTCCCTGTGATACAGGTCTGCATCTTGTTAGGTTGAAAAGCCACCGAATGGTAAAATTAAAAATCTGACAAGATAACCCATGGGGTAGGACAGGGGTTTTGCAGCACAAGTGCGCGTTGGCTCTTGCTGACCTCAGCCCAGATGGAGAGTTTGGCGAGTGTCCTGCTGCCGCCTGCTCCTCCGCTGCCTCCCCAGCTCCATCCCTGCCAGCCAGGGACCCACTGGGCTCTCAGGACCTTGGGGTTGTCCACCCACAGGGGACACCAAGCCCCTCTTGGGTGTGTGCAGCTCCTGGGTCTGCCTGTCCCATGGCTCCTCCTGCCTTCCAAACATTGTTTGCCCACGAGCTTCAGCATTGTTATCACTGTTATTGAGCCTGTTCTTCTCTTCAACGTAGAAACTAGTGGTTTGCATTTCTTCTCCATGACTGGGGAAAAATATGTGGTTGTTATGATTTTTGTATGCTAGAAGCTGGACCTTTAAGGAAGGGGAAAAAAGGAAAAAAAAAAACCTAACATAAATATGTTGAGATGAGTGGTAAGCCTGTGAGTTGGCAGGCTGCCTCCGTCATCTTGGATGTGACAGAGCAGCCTGTTGGACACCTTTTCTCCTGGTAGCGTGGCTGGGCAACAGGCTGGGGCTCACTGCACCTTATTTTTCCTCTTTTTTCTCTCTCTCTCCCTTGCTTGATCTGCAGCTCACATTGTTATAGCACTTAGCCCACCTCTGTCTAACCTCTGTTGTGAAAAAAAATATCACGTCTTCTGCAAAACGTCTTAAGAGCTCCAAATAGAGAGTTCTTCTGAGATCTGCCGAGTTATTAATATCCATTAATTTAAACATCTCATCTTTATGCATCAGAATTTTCATGGTTCGTGTCAGGGGTTGCAGCTCGCAGGAGCAGCCTGGCAGCGTGGGTCAGGTCAGGAGGGTGTTTCAGCACCTGGGGGCTCTTACCCAGCTCACAAGGAGAAGCCGAAGCCCAAACAAGGACCTGTGTTCACTCCAGAGTGCTGGAGTGCACCTGGACTCCCCAAAATCCAGCTCCCCTGGTGGGATTTAGCCTCGGGTTGGAAAGGTTGGGTGTGCTTTAATTCATCTTGCACTGGTGCTGAGAGATCTGGCCACAGTTTGGGGCTGTGATCCTGGTTCCTTGTTCGCCTAAGAGGGCACCAAGACAGCCCAGATGAGGGATTTGGGTTCTTGCACATTGTGTTGGTTTTGTCCTAATTTTTGGCCTCATCTGGGAGGAGCACAGCCTTGTGCGCTGGCGATTGTTGTCTGCCACATGGTGCCTCAGACCACAGACAGCAAAACTGGAAGCAGCCTGGAGGCTGCCCCAGGCCCTGCCACAGGGAAGCAGCGGTTTGGGGACAGGGCAGTGGGGACCCACAGCCAGATGTTCCACCCGCTTCTCAGATTGATGGTCCTGATTCACCGTGAAGGCAGACCAACTGGAAAATCCTCAGAGACTGCTGTTGCTCATACTTGGCTGCAACTGGCGATACTGGGGATAGTAATTTTTTCTTCTTTTTTCTTAATTAAGCAAAAAAACCCTTTTGCAATGGTAAAGGATTTTTGCAGTCTTAAAAATAAAATTAGTCTCCTGCCTGAGACCAAGCACGGGCAACTTCAGCCAGAGAGGAGAATTTTTCCAGGAGTGGAAATGGAGTTTGCAATAAAAGCTTCAACGCCACCCTGGATACCTTTGTAATTGCTGCTGTTGGCTCTGTGCAGGTCAGAGGGGATTAAAAGTAAAACAACACTGAAAATCTGACTTGCCCTGAGCAAGTCAAGTGGGTAGAAAAGAGAAGATAGTTGGGGAAGAGTCTATCTTGCAACTCTTTCATCCTCTCAGTGTTCCCCTCTACTGCAAACCCCTCTGGAGATGTGTGGCCATACGTGCTGCCCCGTGGCCACTGAGATCTGGGGGAGTCGCATTCATAGGACTAGTTTGGTTGCTGGATATTTTATCTCTTCCTTGGTTTCCTGTCATTACTGTGCTACCTGCTCAGTTGCTACTACCTGATGTTGATCTTTTAAGCCAACTGTTCCTACAGCATCTTGTGTCAAGTGATCATTGCCCTCCCTTGGCTGTCCTTTCAGGCCACCAGGTCACCTGGTCCTCAGACTTTGGATCGCTGCTATTGTAAATGCCCATGTCTAATTCACCTCCTTTAGCCTCCTGCACCCCAACTGGGCAGGTAAAAGCTTTCACTAAGATTCCTTTTCAACCCAGGTAACCCAAAGTCTTTGCAATTTATTCCCACTGGTGAGTTTGTTTTGTTTTGTTTTCCAGCTGAAGTGACTGCAAGAGCTGTGAAGGCGCAAAAATGTTTGTCCAGAGAGATGCCACTTTGTCAGTAGGGTCCATGGGACTTGGGGCCATGGGCAGTGACTGACTAGGGCTACTGAGAGCATTTGTTTCAAAATACAGTGTTAGAGACATTGGATAAGGAGGCAGAGTCCCAGCTCCAACTGTCTGGTTTGAGCACAAAAGCTTGGGGGTCCTCTGATGAAGCTGATGTTCAGGGAGTCGGTGAGGAAGGTACTGTTGGGTGCTGCCTTTTGGTACTCCTGTGCCTCAGTTTCCCCATCTGTGAAATAGGGCAGAGGTGCCTGTGCTGCTGGGCTCTCCCTACAGTAGTGAAGGACTGTGTTAATTTTTCAGTTTAGATAAATGTTTGCCTTGCCTATGGGTTCTGGAGAAATGGGTCTGTGTAGTTGGAGCTCATTCAGGGTGGGAAGATGCCTCATTAGCTCTCAAATGAGGAGAGGAGAGAACAGGCAGGGACATTAAGATGCCCTTGTTAAGAGACTCAGGGGTCACATGAGCTTCCCTAGATCCTCAGCCTCTCCCATTTCTGAGAAGTCTAGTAATTTAGTGACTGATGACTGACCCAAAAGCCTCATTGCAATCAAGATGATGGCACAATGCTGGAAAAAAATCAGATTGCCGTGCACATCTTAAGCCAAGCAGGAAGGGAATTGCCCCTTTGCTTTTACACACCCCATCCGAGCTGAACAGACAATCGCTTTTTGAGGGATTCCAAATCTTGCATGTTAATGTGTAGACAAATACATGCAAATCCTTTATTACAGAGTGCAGCAGAGGCATCGCGTGGCCCGATGTGGGCCATGGCATTCCTGCTCCTCGCTTTGTCTGGAGATGGAGCCGCTCCCTGATACAGCCCATTTATTTCCATCCCAGAAGAAACAAGTGAGAAGCAGAGATAAGCAGCGCCAGGGGAGGGGGGAGTGATAAGGGCTGTTTACTGAGTTCTTTCTTTGTCTGAAAGGAATTTTAACATTTCTACCATGATTTTAAACTCTGCGTTCATTCTTGCTGTTGCCAGGAGGGGATGGGCTCTTGCACGGCCCTTTTTCAAAATACCCACGGTGCCCAGCCTGGGCAGGCTTTGCTTTGGTGGTGTCTGCTGTTTGGTAGTCCTGTGTTCCCACCAGCCTTGGCTGGAAGAGAAGAGCCCTGTGTCCAGGTTTTCCTGCAGACAGGGGTCTGCTGCCTGCACAACCCCAGGGGGCCCGGTCCTGCCTGCACTGCCCCAGACCCCAACACACGCGGGCTGGTTGCTGGGAGAGGCTCCTTTGCTGGAGCCACATACCATTTCGAGGACCCACTTTGCCTTGGCTTCAGGCTGGCCCTGGTCCCATCCTCCCTGGCTTTTCGGCTCTGCTTGTGCTTTCTCAGTTTGGCATCGTTGCTGGTTTTTCACAGCAGGGAGACCTCATCTCTCTTCAAAAAACAGGGGGCATGCTCGCAGCTCTCTCCAGAGCCTCTTGCACAGCACTAGTGTTTTCAGTGTGGTTTAACTTATTGTTGGTGCCGTTGCTATGATGAAAGAGCTGCAGGAGGCTCCAGAGATGGCAGAGACTGTGCTTTGCTAACCATGGCATACAAGAGACTGCCTTGTCCCCAAGACCTCATGGGTCAATTGGTCTCACGTTGATCTGTATGTAGGTGGACCTGGGCTGGAAAGATGCTTCTGCATCCCAAGCAAGAGGGAGTCAGGAGCCAGATTCTCTGCTTGGTGTGTTGGCCCCTGTGTGCTTCAGATTCCCCTTGTGTGCTTGTTTTTGGCCATAAAGATGACTGGTGTGGCTTGCTTGGCTGAGAGCTTCCTGGGGTGTTGGATCCAGTTTGCACCATTCCCCCAGCACCAGCAGATGGGTGGGGATGTGACTGGGGATGGGGGTTAGAGCCTTCTTTGAGGAGAGCACTGGACACTGTGCCAAGAGCACCAAGTAAAAGCAGACGTTGCAGAATAAAATATATCCATCTTGTAACTTCATCACATGAAGCACTGGCCTTTAGTAGAACAAATTTTTCAATCTGTTTTCAAGCCGTTGCTGCTTTGTACCATGTGAAGTCAATTCAAGGCAGGCTCCTTTCCAGCTAAATCTGACACCAGGAAATGTTCTTTTTCTCCCCATTCGCTTCCCGCCGCCCTGGCCCCGCTGCGGGGCAGCTTTGTGCAGCTCTGTGCCGGGTGCTCCCCAGCCCGTGCCCCCCACAGCAGCAGGGCTGCTGGCCGGCTCCCTCTCTCCTTTCGTCCCTGTCCACAAGCTACAGCTGGTTAACAGCTCCTTTATTTACCATCCATGCCTGCGGCTGGTCATACTGTCAGCTCTCTTTGCTTCGCAGGGAAATACAACATCACTAGATTTCTCCTTGCCAGCCCTCAGCTCCTGGAGTCAAGAGATGCTCCAGGATGTCCCCACCTTTTAGCTACAGTACCAAAAATATCTCCAACCCTGTGTCCTCCCCAATGCTGGAGACCTCTCTTAATCACCAGGGCAGGTACTTCCCTGAGATGACATCGCAGACCCTTCTCTTGGATGAGAGCAGGACAGAAAGACTCAGGAATGAAGGAGTGATTGTTGACGAAGCTTTGGTGATGGTGGTGGTTAGATGAGGCTTGTGTCTGGCCAGAGCCAAGCTTTTGGCTGCAGTGCCCTTTGTATGCTACGGTATATGGTATGGTGTGCAGCATGCCAATGCCCTGAGAATCTCCAGGCTCTGCTGCTATTCCTGCGTTAATGACTAACAAGGCGTTGCTGGCGGGAGCAGCCAGACAAGCTGCCGGCCATGGCCCTGCTCCTCTCCAACACCCACCAGTTCTCCACCGTAGCGTTGGCACCCACAGCACGTTGTTGCTCTGGTCATAATGCATGCAGTTGAGTACTGGCATGTGCATTGTCTCACTTCATGCAACTCCACTTTCAATGCAGTGGGGGGATACTGCTTTTTCAATATCATCTTGCATTTGAAATGTACATTTTTATATTAAGTTTTTACTACGGGGAATTATTTTTAATTATAGTGAGCTGGAAGACGATGAAATAAAGTTGAGTAAGTGAGACCTATGTGAAGAAGTCATGGAAACCATATCATAGGAGTGGAAAGACACTCCTAGGACACTGAGTATTGTTCCCATGAAACAACATATCCTAATGTAAAGAAAATAATTGTAATTAAAGCTGTTAATCTTCTGCTTTTAATGAGGGGAAAGGAAGTAAGTGAATATCTCAGGGGCAAGATGTTGAAATGTTTACAGTTTGCCCAGAGAGGTGGCAGAAACCCCATGCCTGGAGATGCTCAGTTTTTAATGGTGTAAAGCTTTTACTGAGCCCATTGACCTGCCCTGGGGACATCATCAATGAGCAAACAGGTTACCTGCGTCCTTTCCATCCTTTGCTTTTTTGATCAGGAGAAACTACCCGCCAGCAGCACCTGCTTGGCTGGGACAGGGCAGGAGTGAGGGTGGGTGTAGATCAGCTTCATGGTCCTGGCTGTATGTGGTGTGAGCTGCAGGATGGCAGTCGCATGGAGTGACCTGTGGGGTCTAATTGATCTTACATCTCACCCATTAGCTCTTCAACACTGTTATTTAAAGCCCTCATGATAGCCTGATTTCTCTCACTTATTAAAAGCCAAGACCTCCGATGTTCTCCTGCCATCCTACATCTCCTAGAAGGGCCGTGTCTGGAGGGGGAGGAGGGTAGAAATGTGCCCGATGGCTTTTTTTCCCCGTGACAGATCTCATGCTCCCAGTGTTGTTGCTATCCAGGTGTGGACCGTTGGGTTTCTCTCTCTTTGAAGCTTGTGATTGATATCCTGAAAATTAAAATTTGGCTGAAAAGTCCTAAACTCCATTAAGATAACTGTCTCCAGTGCCGAATCTGGGGGCTCTGGAGCTATTAATTATTCTTAGCATCTTGTTGCATATTGAGCTGCTTCTAATCATATCGTGAAATTAGATGGAAACAGCAAAGAGACCAGCGGCTTCGCCGAGGCAGAGCGCCCTTCCACAGTAGCTGATTAATTAAAGTATTCACATGAAATGGTGCCTTGATTATTTTTTAAGGTAACAGCCCGAGGCGATGCCGAGACTCTCTGACTGGACGCAAACCAGACGCCGGGGGTGCGTGGGGGTCGCCGTGTGGTTTAGATCTGATGAAAAGCAGGAAATGGGAAAATCTGGCAAATCTCCCTGGCTTGACTTAACGGAGCCTCTTGACTTTTTCTAGAGTGCATTTTTCGTGCTGTAATGGCCAAGTGGAAATTTAGACTCGAATCTGGATCTGAGCGCTGCTATGCTTAGCTGGCTTGTATGCAGTGCTGAAAAAGAAGGAAAGGTGTTTGAAAATTAGAGCCCCTAATGTTTAACTGTTGCCGCCCTCTGAATTTCTCTGCTTTACCTTATGTAGTAGCAGAAAAACCTGCAATGGAAACACTAACTTTGTCTTTTGTGTGGCACCTTATTATTTCTGAGGTGTCTCCCTTCTGCTACCCAAGTGAAACCATATCTCATTCCACAGAAGTCAGTGGCATTTCATTAGTGCAAATTAATTCAGAAACCTGTGTGGTTACTTTAAAATAGGTACGATTGATATTTTCAAAGAGCATTGCATTTTCAGAAATAGAAAACAATTTATCAGCATTCTCTTTAACCTCGTTTTGGGGGACTGCAGGAAGTTTTCAGCAAGGTTAGTCTTTCACTTTTATCCCTGGCCAAGGAATGTGATTATAGAATCATAGAGTAGTTTGGGTGTGAAGGGACCTTCGAAGCTCACCCAGTCCAACCCGTGCCATGAACAGGGACATCTTCACCCAGATCAGGTTGCTCAGAGCCCCATCCAGCCTGTCCTGGGATGTCTCCAGGGATGGGGCATCCACCACCTCTCTGGGCAATCTGAGCCAGTGTTTCACCAGCCTCAGTGTAAAAAGCTCTGATGCCCTAGAAGACCTGAAAGTAGGTGCTCAGGTTCAAGTTCATGAAGAAAATCTGCCACAGTCCCTTAAAAGAGGTGCTAAGAAGTGATATTTGCAGTGAACCCACAACTTGTGGGTTGTTCTTCCAGTTCTTGTTCTTCCTCCCAGATCCAGCTCTCAGGCAGCATGTGAGCCGCTGTACCGCTGAGCACAGTGCGTGCCATCGAGCCGGGTGGTTAAGATGCCGTTGTAGTGTGACTGTGGTTTTTGTAGCCTCCCTTAATTTAATTTAGCTTTATATGTTCAGACTATAATCAATTTTTATGCTACTTTAATAAGCAAATTTATGCTATCAGCATGCTAAAGGGACTTGCCATTCACAGCTTACCAGTCAATCCACCATTTTCTGTATTAGCCAAGTGCTCAACTGTTGTAAATTTGGTAAGCGCTCGGCAATTGCCACTGGCACGGCAATCTGCACCAGGCAGGTGTGTGGCCCTTGCCTGTGCTGGCCCCTGGAAATACTCCTCATGGTGCAGTAAGGGACAAATAATTACATATCCCCAACCATTGAACAGTCTGATTCAGCTTGATTGCCAAGTGTTGTTACAGCAAATATGGACTTTTATTTCCTCTTTGTAAGAGAGACAGATCCTGCATTAGAAAATACCTGAGCCTAAAACAGGGTTGAGTTCAGTATCTGCAGGCCCGTGACTGGCAGGAATCGCTTTGCTTTCAAAGTGCAACTCATCACGGCATCTCCTCTTTTTCCTCTCTTCTCACCTTGCAGGAAGATTTGTCTTCACTGTAAGTGCTCCCAGGAAGAGCACATCGTAACGGTTATGCCTCTGGAGATGGAGAAGACCGTCACGAAGCTCATGTTTGACTTCCAGAGGAATTCGACTTCTGATGATGATTCGGGCTGTGCCTTGGAAGAATATGCATGGGTCCCCCCTGGCCTGAAGCCTGAGCAGGTAATGATGATGATGCCACCAAGTTACCAGAAATAAATTGTTTTAATGTGCTTTTTGGAAATTGGTTGTCCTGATGTTTCTTCTAGGAGTGCAAGCACTTGTTGCATGTGGCCGTTTCTAGGTACGCTATAAAGACTGGCAGAGACAGGTCTGGTCTGAATGCACTAATGAAACAAAACAGTGATGTGATCCTTGCAGGACTTGTGTTTTTCTCCCTCTGTAGATATAATTGGTAGTTGAGAAGAGGGAAATAAAATGCTTTGAGGATGGGGTTTGTTGTAGTTGTGCAATGGAACAGATAGAGATGTACCTACTACTGTTTCATGAGTAAAAAGTGGGGTGGCTCCGGTGTGTCCAGGGGCTCAGTGCTCATGTTCTATCCCCCTGGACCACTCTGCTCTGCGGCAAGTCCAGGGCAGACAGTCAAAGCTGGTAAATGACTCAAAAAACAGGCCAAAGTCCTTGCGGTTGGGTTCAAGGATGATGTTTGTGCTTTACTGGAAAGAATTGCTCAAATGAAGCTCAAGTCTCTTGGTACAGGGGTTGGGTGGAATGGATTAGAACTCAGCATGCTGTCTGTGCAGGGCGCGTGCTGATTTCTGCTCCTTGCAGTTTACATGATTTGTTTGGTTTTTATGCTGATCTTTCATGTGTTCAACTCAGAACTTAATTTGCAGAGGAGATTGCAAAATGAGCTTAGCCTTGATAATTGCTATGGCAATCACTTTAAACTGTGTTAAGGAGGCTGGGAGAGGGTGGAAAGCTTTCATTCTTAGTGTTGTAGTTGCTGTCCTTAAATATTGTGTTTTCCTGAGCTTTTATTCAGAAGGGCTTAGGCATTTCCTGAAATATTTTGGCACCACCAGTAGGCTGTAAATATTATCTGTCTGATTAGAGAAAATCCAGTTGTTTGGGTTTTTTTTTTTTCCTTCTTGTCTTTACAAGCCTGGCTTAGTGCTTGCTTGAAACTCTGCAGTACTGTGTGTTTCATTTGGTGCCATCCAACCATGCAAATCAGGTAGGAGCCTTGTTTTTTGTCACCTTCCTTATGTCAGAGGTTCCCTTTGTGCCTCTCAGGAAGTATAAGACATGCTGTATGGAGAGGTGCAGATGGTCCTGAAGCAGCTCTGCTAGTCCTTCATGCTGCAGGGACACGAACCAGTTGGGTTTTGGGAGTCCCACTGGAGGATCACACCCAAGTTGGTGCCATCTGCACTCAGCACCACCTTCTGTCCAGGCGTGTCCATGCTTCTGGAACCCAAGCTGGCCTCTTTTCCCATAGCTTTGGGTGGAAATACAGATATTTAGTGACAGGTGGCACATGACCAGGTAGATGTGGTCACTGATGAGTACAGCCATGGCATGAACAGCAATTGAAACCCACTTCCAGCACGGTGGTTGTATAGTGCAGAAGACCTTATGTTTCTTTGATTGCTCAGGTACATTTTAAGAAATAGTGTATAGTCAGGGAGGTTAGGATGCTCTGGAGAAAAAAAAAAAATCCATTAGCTCTAGCAGTAGGTGCTGATGTCTCGTGCATTACTCAGGCTGATGTATTTTTAGGTTATTCTAACACCTGTTTCTTGCAGAGGCCACGGTGCTCCTCAATATGAGCACCCAATTTCTAATTACACTCCTCTGTCTGCATTGCTGGGTCTTTTAGCAGTTTTGCCACTTCAGACCTGTCTCTAATCACCATGGAGAAAGAGCAACACTAAGCAGAGCCTAAGACAGACACTGAAGTCCTTCCAGCATAGCTCATCTGTCAGCCCTTTCAGGACCTTTCACACATCAGATGAAGCCACTAAAGAGGCAGAAGCAAGGTGTGACTTCTCTGGGCTGTGAAAAAGCCACCATGCAGGGCTGGGGGTTGTCCCTAGGTGAGGAGCAGCACCCAAAACTTCTCCAGGAGTCCCCACATGCAGAGGTGTCGCAGGTTTGGAGGGTGCCCTGACTGCAGGAGGGTGCTCAGTGCCTCCCGCGGGGTGAGGAGGTGCCTCTGCAGCAACTTGCTGGAGCGGTGCAAGGCTGCAGACAGATGTGTGGCTTTCTGGTCGATGAGTCAGGTGTGCATACGTGATGTGGAGCCTCTGGAAGGCTGATTGTCTGCCATGGAACAGCTGGTGGGCTCTGCTCTGCCCGAGGACACTGCCGTCAGGCTGGGCTGAAAATACAGATTTGCAGGCGGTGATTTTTTTTCTCTGCCTTCCACTGTTTCACTGTCGTTATTTGTTTGACATGAAACAGATGAAATGAAACAACTTTTTCTGCAATATTCTACTTTATTAAAATCTCTATGCAGCGTACAAGCTGGGGAGGTAAGTGGTCCCCTGAAAGACTAATGCAGTTTTTTTATTATGCTTGGACGACAGCCTCCCTACCTCACTATTCTTGGGAGACGGCGTTCACGTCTCACTCAGCGCAGCAATTTACAGGATTTGGGGGGCGGAGGTGGCCAGCAAATATGACATCAGTTTTTGGCAGTTTCCATAGGTCATTTCAGAATTTGGAGAGTCCTTTCAATCCATAGCTTAAAATACTAAGTATAATCTAAAATGGAATCAACCCAAAACTACAATGTCTCACTGGATTTCTGGACACTAATTCAGGCATCAGCTGGTCTGTGATACGTATCAGTTGTGTGAAAATCATGTTGGTTACTGAATGCTTATTACTGAAGAGAAAAAAAGCATTGGTCCAGTGTTCACAGGTAATGATCCAGACATTGCATTGAAGAACAGAACTGAAAGTTACTCTTTATATTATGGCTCATGAGTGTGCAAACCTACATAGTGCTTTACACAACAGCCATAAATATTATATGTTTATAAATTTTTATAACACAGGGATAAAGATAGTAATATAAAAATAGTATAAGATAGTAATATAAAAAATGTTATAATGCCACTGCATAAGGTATGGTAAAAATTCATCTGGAAAACTGGTTAAAATTTATGACATCTCTGCTCAAGAGTGAGCGGTATAAACTGGAAGGAGACTGGAAATGTTATTTCACTGAGGAGCCTAGCAGAGCTTGGTTTGTTCAGCCTAGCAAATCAAAGGGTTATGACGACTCCCTATGCATTAGAAGAGGAAGAGCAGCTACTCAAGCTCCAACTTTGGCACAAGAACATAGATATAAACTGGCTCCCAATGCATTTAGGCAGGAAATTGGAGGAGGTTTCAAACCATCAGAGGTGTAAGGCTCAGCAGCAACCTGCCAACAGGGAAAGCGACAGGTAAAAACCCAAGACTGAGCGCCATAAATTACAAAGTGATTAGAAAATGTGGTTTCTTGTAACAGTAGTCGGCTACACAGGATGGCCAAGAGGCTTCTATGGGCTCTAATCCTGCTTCGGCCGGACCTTGATGAGAAGTTGTCTTATGGCAAAAGAGGGACCTCTCGCAGATGCAGATGGGAACGGGGGAGGCAAAGCAGAAGGTCAGGACGTGGTCTTTGAGAAATAGTCTTTTTTCTTGCCTACTGTTAAACGATCGGATAGAGAAATAAGTGTTAAAGTCTTGAAATGAGCAGACACCAATAGAAATGTGTCCTTAGCAAAGCAAAATCCCAGACCAGGCCTGGCTGTGAAGACGGGGGAAGGCAGTTTCGGGAGCCAGTTTGTCTGCTGGGGCTGGCAGTCAGACAGCTGATCCTTCTTGCACTGACATAAGTTTGAGGGCAGATGCTTAAAAATAAGAACTTTCATGATGTGTTTTTCACATTTTTAGGCAAGGCATGTGTAAATACATGTGAATGTGGAGCCTTGAATTCTTCAGGCTTGTGGTTTGGAGAAATCCAAAGGAGTTATGACATATGAGCTTGAATTTCTGAATACAAGGGATTTTTTGAAGATTTCTGTCTTTATTGTGTCTCAATAATGGGAGCAGCTGCTTATGGACACATATTTCCAATTAGACAAAAGATGGGGCTCTACTTCAGCTACGAAAAAGCTTTTTGTACAGCTCTGGCATGCTGATATTCAAGACCCTTGTGTGTGCCATAAGAACGTAAATCCCTCATGCTGCTAGCACAGTTGCTCTGATCAAGTCCCTTAAAATTTACAAGAATCTCATCTGAGCTAAAATAAGTAGCACGAAGGTTCAAGGGACCATTTTCCTCTAAGGCGACCATTATAGCTTGGACCTTGAGAGCTTTGCAGTGTGGTGTGAAACTCTTAGCTGTCAAAGAGAATTTATTCAGGGGCTAACATATGTGTTGATTCCTGTTCTGGAATCTTTTGCAAGACCTATAGCAAGGGCTTGAGTTATAAAACCTCCAAGCTTCATCAGTTGCTGTTCAGGTCACAAACTGAGGAAAGGAGAGCAGAGATGAACCTACACTGAACATGCATTTACACCTTACCTAAAGATACCCATTTTCACCACCTGGGTGTGATAGAAAGTACATTATCTGTGCCAGTTGTCTCTGGGGGACACATCTTACTTGTGCCTATGTATCAAAGTCAAGTGCATTTTACGTTCTCGTCCTTTGTTGAGCCTCCTAAGTTCAGCAAACTGTTTTGCTCCTCGGGAGACTGAAGTCTTGTGTGCAGCAAGGACGGAACAAGACAGACCAAAGCAACCCTGTGCTCCAGTGTAGTAATGGGGAGCACATAAACTTATAGCCAGGTAGGGGAAGGACAAAAGCCCTTTGAGGAATTCTGCTTTCTTTGCTAAATCCTGGTTCTGATCCTGAGAGCTCAGCACACCACATAGGGAGCTGAGGCCACTGAAGAAGAGCTGTAACTCATGTACACCGGTGCCAGAAGCTGCAGCCACCTCTAACTCTACCCTCTTGCACATATACGCACTGTAGTATTTTACCCAAAAGCTGCATTTCAGCACATTTTTAAAAGCTCTGCAGTTTCACTTTGAGGTAGGGTAAGTCCATCACCTCCCCAGTGAACTCTTTTGGTATCTAAATAGCCTGGCAGTTAGCAGCTCTTATTTCAAGGTTGGAGCTGTCTAAATCCAGCCTCCAGGCATCGGACCATGCCGAATGCTTGCCGGCCGACAGAGCAACAATCCTGCACACAAAATGCTTTTTCCATGTGTGATGCCAGTGCTACGTGACTTAGGGACGGCTGGAGCGGGTTAGGAGGTCCTGGAGCTATTTGCTCCACCATGAAGCAGAGCGGATGGAGGAGGTGTGAGTGTATCCCGTGCTGAAAAAAAAAAAAGGTGGCAAAACTGTGCGTCTGGGCTTTTACTCCATTTCTGTGTCCCGGGGTGTTTGCCTGGTGGTGGTGAGCCAATGGGAGCTGTTAAAATTATTTAATCTTTGAGCAATCTTATTCTCAGGGAGGGAATCGTCTGCTTTCCGTGGGCCACAGAAACCAAACTACTCGCCTGATGGAGTTTGCTTGGTTCTTAAGTTTGTGTGGTCATCAGCAGAGGTATGAGACAGGGGAAGAGCAGGGAGTGGAAAATGGAACAGAGAAATCTCAGGCTACACAATATTAACTTGTCCTGGAGCTTTATTCTGGTGTACAATTGCAGCTTTTCCTCCTCGCACCGTTATTCTAGTACACTACCCTACGACTTAAAGATACAAGAGCATTTTAAGTGGCAGACCTAGGGGAATTATCAGCTATGATCAGTGCAGCAGATGATTATGATAATTGCTGCTGCTCCAGGGGACACAGAGCTGTGCGAGAGTGGCTCTGCCGGTCAGTGCCTTGCAGCACAAAGACCACTTTCAGATGATTTTGAAAGCACTGTTTCTGGCTCCTTTCAATCCAAATTCGATTACTGCTTAAAAAAGAAAAATCATGGCATGCACTTTCACAATTCTAAAACTTGTGGATGTATGGCCTTCATTCAAATGTTCTTCTTTGATGCCAGCAGGAAGCAATGCTTCCGCAGGATCTCTTACAGACCAAGAACTGCTCCGAAGGCTTGGCAGGAATGGATGTCATTCTCAACTGGTGAGCAGCAACACTCAAATGACTGTACTGCCGTTAGCCATGGGAGAGAAGCGCACAAAGAGCTGCAGAGTGTGCCAGAACAAATAGCACTTAGGAAAATTATTTTTTCTTTGTTCCCTGCCTTTGTCCCTGCGACTGGAGAGCGAGTTTCCGAGAGCAAACCCAGCGTTGCAGGGTGCCGGACCGCCCGGCGCCGGGGATTGCATCCACCTCCCAGCACTGCATGCCGGCACAGAGGCACGTTCATGGATCTGGGGGTGATAAGGGTCTTCTCCTAGCTGGGGCTCTGGGGTCTCGGGGGGACCCCAGCACCCTCCTGGGGTGTGTACCCAGCTGGATCCCTGTGCTTGGCAGCCCCAGCCAGCAGTTCCTGCCCTCCTCTCAGTTTTGGAGCATCTGGTCTTGCTGCAAGGTTTGTTTTGATTCAAGAAATAAATAAGTGCTTTGTATCCTAACGGCCACGGAGAAGGAGGACGTGCCAGACTTGGGCCAAAGCACACTGACCCCATTTCTTAGTTTTGCATGTGCTCTCATCTGTGGAGCTCATATGTGAGCGTACGTGTACGAGCACTTGCAACATTTTGCAGACATGTTGAGAGGGTTATTTGCGTGTGGCTCGTTTGGGTTTTTTTTCCCCTTTGCTTTTCTGAGGGCAGCCAGAAGGAATGAGAGAAATACCAAAGGCATTGGATTAGTTTCTCTGTTGATTTTAAGTACTCGGTGTAAAAGATCATTTAATGCCTGACATGTGGCTAAAAAGCCAGCGCTGGGGAGGAGCGGGTGAGCCACGGGAGCAGCCCTGCTCTCCCAGGCCAGTACAGGCTTGTTGGAGCCGCTGGCCGCCTTCCTCCTGCTGCAGCCAGAGCTCGTGGGAGCTCGCACACAGTGAGCCAGGGGACAGAGCCACGAGGGACGGCACGCACACGTGCTCCAGCAGACACTGCCCTGCACATCATTGAGCAGGCAGATCCCCACAATGGTGTGGTACATCCCTAGTTGACATGGAGTGTGTTGCTGGGGGTGTGGAATGCCCCAGCATGGTCCTAAAGCAATGGTGTTCTCCTAGGCACAGGGGAAAATCAGAGAATGCCAGTGTGCCTGGATTTTGAACAGATTCCACTGCATGTGATGACTTACTGTGCTGTGCCTGAGTGGTGGCTGACCCACCGAGGTCCCGTTTTTGGCGACACCCATGTTCAGGCACTGCTGCACGCAGCCTGGCACATACAGCCCTCACAGGGCTCTTTGCAAAAGCCTTGCAGCCAGTTTTGGAGTTTGTTGGTTTCACAAAAGCCAGGCGACATTGCCCAGCTGAATGTGCTGGGGCTGTTTTGGCTGAGCAAGTCGGCACCCATCGGCTGAGCCATGCCAGGACACCACATGCTCCTTTGTAGTCCATCCCAGCGGTACAGTCATCCCAAACAGCCCGGTTTGGTGGGTGCTTTTGGTAGGGGTGTTGTACTCGGGGTGAGTACAACCAAATGCTGCTTCCCAACAGCGATTCATGGCATAAGAAACATATTTCCCCTCCACTCCCTTTAATTCATTGATCAAAGAGATCCTTCATCAACGACTTAAATTCGCAGGTTGTTTGCTAACTTTTCCTTCTAGGAGAAGGCATAAAACTTTCCTCACAAAGGTTCTGGTGTGGGTTTTGTCTTTGTTCACCCCTGGGACTGCCAGGAGAAGCTGCAGTCCTGGCTATACTTAGGGGGGACAGGGTAGGTTTGTAAACTGTCAGAGTTAAATGGGAAACACACCCCAAACCTAGGAATACTGCAGAACACAAAGGCATTTGTAAACTAATGTAATTACTTTCCTCAATGCCTTTGAATAAAGTTGGCTCCACTTTAAAGGCTTTTTCCTACCCTCATTTTACATTGCGTTCTTTCCTTTCTCCTGGCTTCTTTCTTTTGTAATTTCTATCTCCCCCCTCCTTGTCCCCTCCCCTTTTAGCTCCAAGCAGCTGTTAATTTCCAAAATGTGTATCAGTTTTCATTAGCAACACTTGGCGTTTGGACGTTTTCCTTTTGAAGGTGAAAATAACACCCAGGGAAGATGGATATCTGAGGCACAGAGCCCATCCCCATGCCTGGGAGACCTCCCCGGGGCAGGACGGGGCTTGCCCGGCCAGCGTGCCATGGCACACAGCACCCACAGCCAGCCTGACTTCCAGACCGTCCCAGTGGCATCAGGGCCCCTGGCGTTGTCTGAAGCCTTGTTTTAACTCAGTCTGATGTTTTCCAGATTCCTCTGGGGTTTCTCCTGTCCGGATGTGAGCAGAAGTCAGAGTGAAGAGGGGCAAGTGGGCAAACTGAGGATGAAACCGAGCCTGGCCACACAAGTGGCTTGCGTGTGTTAATGATGCTTGTCAGGATAATCGTGGGCAGAGTAGATCTGTTGCGGAGGGAAAGAGAAAGATGTGGAGCTGCTATGTTGTACAGCAGAAGTATTTAATAATAAAACAGTTAAAGATCTCGCATGATTTAAAAGGGATATTTTATCCATCCTGGGTCATTGTCCTGCATCGTTTTCATTATCTGGATGCAGCTCATTTTGCAGAGCCTGTCAGGTCAGTGAGGAGCCGTCTGCTGGTGCCTGGGGGTCAGGATCAGGCTCTTTGGCCGCAGTGGCCCTGCAAGGCTCACTGGCTTCACAGGCTTCTCCATGCTCTGAACCAGAGCTGGATGGAAGAGGAGTTATTTTCTTGGAAAACCCTGACCTTTTGTACAACAACAAAGTGCAGACTGAGCAGTTTTAGTTTTCCAGTGAGTTAACATTTTCTGCGGGCCTTTTGCCTGAAAAGACAAATTTATCTGCAAATCCCCCTTTCCTTCTTTATTTTTCCTTATTGAGCACCCCGACTGGGCTGTGCCAGCCCAGCTGCCTGCTGCTCTTTCACAGGGTGGGAAATGCTGTCAGCGGGCGGCTGAGCGCAGAGGCAGGGGATGCTGTCAGCCTGCACCCCGTCCCTCCCGGGCTCTGTTCTCCCATCCAGGGAACCAGACACAACCCACAGGGAATCGGTGATGGATGAGAGAGTGTATTTGCACAAGCCTGAATTAACATCAGCCCAGGCAAGGGGCATCCCTCTGCTCTGTGTCTTGCACTCTGGCTGGACCTCTCGGGACAGGAGTGATACCCCAGTTGAAAGGATCTGTTTGACAACATCCAACCCTGGTTCTGGTTTGTCCCCAGGAGGGAAGGTGGGTGTAAAAGAAACAGCGGAGTAAGCCATTGACAGGCAGAAGGAAAGGGTTTTCAGCCCATGAGATGTCCCACGGGTGCTGGGCAAGGACTGACAGCTGTGTCCGCTCCATCCCCTCCGTGAACACCCAGCAGAAGGTCCCCTTGGCTGATGGGGATTGAAAGCAAATCCTTTCACATTGTTTCAGGCAACAAAACACAGGTTGGAGCCTGTTATATTTATTTTGTTTTGCTTTTCAAACCAAATCGCCCATCCCTGCCGAGCTATGTTGCTGGTACAATGGGAGCCAGTTCCCGCGGACTTGCTGAGACTAAATGGAAAACTTCCCAGCGGAAGCAGGAGCAGAGCTGGGCACGTACAGCCCGCTGTGTCGGCCTCTGGGAAGGCAGCGCCTGGGCTGCCGAAGGAAAAGCTCACATCCCTGCTTTTCACCCAGGGTGAGCGTCTTACAGCTCGTTGCTTTAGGGACCGGAGCAGCCTGATGGAATTTGGCAGCTCTTCAGAAAAAGAAAAGTCATTTCTAGTCTCCGCCGACTTCAAGAACTCAGTGGGCAAAAAAACTTAATTGCAAGAAATAAAAACACAAACCAACTTGAGCACGGGGGAAAGTGAGCAGCCTTGCCTGCACGTGGGGAATCTGGCAAGAGAAGTCAGCAGGCATCCATACCGGCCGGGGAGGCGCAGCCTGGCAGCCCGGTGAAGGGTATGGGAGCCGGGGCATCGCCGGGAGATATTCAGCTGCAAGCTCTGCTGCAGGCTAGCTGCATGAACTTGAGGAGCTCATTTGACATCATTATGCTACAAATAGTCCTTTCCAGTGTGTGTATTTGCTCCTGTGTAGCATGTCATAAGAATTTAAGTGGTTTTAATGTGCTTTGATGTCCCTGGATGAAGGACACTCTATAAATGCAAATTAAGTATTCTAATGTATGTAGTTTGTTTTCTTTTTAACATAACAAAATCCTTAGCAGCCTTTCTTTCTTTGACAGTTTCCATAGCTGGTGGGTCTGTTTCTGCTGTGCCTTAGCAAAACAAATTTAGGGTTTCACAGTGGCATTTGCTCAGCATGTTCCTCAGCTTTGTGACCCAAGCAGTTCCCTTGTCATCAGCACTGCAGAGTTACGGGTAGGAATCTGCTAAAAAATCTCTCTGCAAAACCTGATGGTGGAAAAAGGTGGATGTTAGGGTCGGCTTGGGAAGGAACCATAAATTGAGAAGAAAAACAATTGCAAGCACTGGAGCAGTTCTGCTCACAAGTAGCTCTGAGTGAGACCAGGAGTGAGCTGAATGCAGAGTAATTATTCCTGAATAATGCTCATTTTGGATATTTATTTGGGAATAAAAAGTGATTTCTTCCTGTTAAAGGTAACACCACATATGAAGCACCCCCAGCAGCCTGTGAGCCTGTGGGCAGGGTCTCCTGCCAGCCAACTCCATCACCTGCCTCTGTCTGCATCCCTCCCCATGACCCACGGTAGTTCATCATCCCACAGATGCTGTGGGGTTATGTGGGCAGAGGGCTTCTCTGGGGAAAGCCAGCCTAGGTGGTGCTTTCTAGGCCAAAGCCCAAGACATACAGTGAGGGGAAAAAGCTGATCAGAAGCAACTGCAAAAACAAGTGTTGTTTGGGAAAAGCCCCGTGCAAGCTGCAGGCAGTGCAGCCGCTATGAAACTAATTGCTGCAGTGTCTGAGAGCCAAAGGAGCATCTCACGGGTTTAATCCCAACAATGCAAAAACAGAAAGCTGCTTGTACTGGGAATACAGTTGGCATCTCTCTAGATGAGCGCAGATTGAAGGAAGCCATCCAGCCCCCTGCTTCTGCCTAAACGTCCAGAGGCATCGCGGGTGACAGAGACTCCCAATCCCAGCCAAGCAACAAGAGCTTCCCCTTACCTTTACCTTCTTCCCAAGCCATTCAGCGTCACTGTGGCCATTTTGGAGCTGATCCTGATCCAGCAAGTCCCATCCCGGTGCCCAGCCCGGCCCTTGAGTGCACGTCCCAGGTGTGTCAGTCGGAGGAGAGACGCCGGGGTTCGGGGTGTGCTTCCTCTCCGGGCTCCTCCAGCGCCTGGGCATGCCATGCCTCACCGTGCTGCCTTTTTAATAGCTGATTTTAATTACACGCTCCGAGACGAGAGAGAGAAAAAAAAAAAAAAGCCTTCCAACAGATTTTTATCTCCTGTTTATTTCCACAAATTGCTGCAGAAAAAAGCCCGGAAGGTTTTGATGGAGGTGGAGGCTGAGATAGCCAGCAACACGGAGGCTGCCGGGGTGCAGACTTTTTAACCTCCCCTGCCCAGGCAGGTGCCGACACATCCCCACAGCCGGCAAAACATGCTAACGCTATGGAGGCTGACCGAGCAAACGGTAACGAGCTCCGCTGCCTCGCCAGAGCTGCTTCCTCTCCTTCTTGATGGAGTAAAGGCAGCGCATGGCTGCATTTCACTGCTGGATGGAAATCATGGGGAAGACCCAGTGCCTGCTGGCTTGGGGGGTGGCTGCTGGCCGGGCACTGGGGCACAGGCTGGGCTGGGAGCCCCATTTCAGTCCTCTCTCTTGCTCCGTAGGTGCACCAGTACTACAGCTGCCTGCCCGAGGACAAGGTTCCCTACGTCAACAGCCCGGGAGAAAAATCTCGCATAAAGCAGCTTTTACATCAGCTGCCACCACATGACAATGAGGTTAGTAACCGAAAAGTGTCCTCGGACATTGGCCCTTCCTGCTTTTTGGGGGGATTTACTCGGAATTTGGTCGTGTTGCTGTTCAAGTGCTCTATTTGCTCCCTTCTTGGATTATGTTGGAGGCAGGGAGGGACTTGTTTGTTTCTAAAGTTAAAATTTTAAAAATCATCCTTCTTTGGTGCTCTGAAATAAAAGCACTTTCCCAGCCCTGGGAGGCCAAAGCCACGTGAAAAGTGGCTTGAAATGCTGTTGAGATCAGCTGGAGCCAGATCCAAAGCTGCAAAAGCCTTTTCCCAAGTGCTGCTTCCAACTCACCTTGGGAGTGGGAGTGTGTGTGCCAAGGAGGGGTTTACCAGGGCCAAGCCTTGGGAGCTGGGAATGCTCGGCAAGCTGGAGGTTGAGTCAAGACCAGTCAGAGCAAACAAACCTTCTCACATCTCTCAGGAAAGATGTGAGGCAGCACAAAGGGTCTGGTCTTTGACGTCCTGTTCTCACCGGTGAGAACAACGGCTTCCGGTAGCCCACAAAATTTCCATGTGTAAACAAAAAAAATATTTTCATGCTACTTTCTGAAGAAGCCACTCTGAAAAATACATGCAGGTAACTCGTTTGATCTAGGTCAGATTTTAACGAGTTTGCCTGTGCATGGCTGGGTGCCATGGGCACAGCGCGGTGCTGCCAGCGCCAGGGGAGCTCCAGGCACCGGGAAGGGGCTTCTTCCCTCACGCCCTCGGGTCCCAACCTGCCCGCCCGCCTTCACTGGCAGACACTGAAAACCCACAGCCTCTGACAGCTGAAAAATATAGGAATAAATGCACGTGAACGCTGCTACTGCAAGCTAGAGGCCTGCATGTATTTTCTGCAAATTGGTAATTTTTGTATCCAGTTTCCCCTCACGCTTAGTTTTGCTCCTCTGTAAATTTGAGTTGTGTTTCTTGCTTATGTGAATAACCCTGCTTGGCTTCCTGAGCCTGCTCTCTGAAGTCATGGAGGCTGGATCAGATGCTGATGCTACATAGGGCCACCTTTGCTCTTCAGTGTTATTCTCCATTGAGATGAAGTCAGCCAGGGGCTAAGCCTGTGGAATGAAAATAGAGAGGAAAACCTGAGTTTCATAAGCTTTGGGGATATTGTGTCATTCATTGTTTATATCCTTTTATTTTGCTTATTTCCTTAGTACCTTCCAGTGCAGAGGTTTTGCAAGTGTGCAGACTTGACCCTACACTGAAAGAATAGTTGGAGCTCCCACATAGCTGGATCTCTGTCATTTGTACAGAGAAAGTTGGCTGTGCTCTAGAAATATCAATAAAACATTTTGAAGCTGCAGTAAGACCTCTGACATAAGGAGAAAGCAGGAAAACCGTCAGTATGATTCCTGGATCTGGGTGAGACTCAGAGGACCCAACTTTAAAGACTTTCTTAGAAACCTAGTGCTTAGAGAGCAGCTTTCCTCCTGCCTTTTCTTCTCCTCTCTACTTCTTGAAATTTTGACCAAGCCCTGGGATGACTGAAGCCCAGACACTGATGTTTCTCCAGCTTCCCCTAAGCTGAGGACGAGGTCCATTTGTGTAACCCCTGTGCAGGGGTTTGCAGAGCCTGTGGGACTGCAGCTCACAGCCTGGGGAGCCAGGGATACCCCTAACAACCAGCATCGCCTGTGTTTTTTAGGTCCGCTATTGCAATTCCTTGGATGAAGAGGAGAAGAGGGAGCTCAAACTCTTCAGCAATCAAAGGAAGAGAGAAAATTTAGGGAGAGGCAATGTGCGGCCATTCCCTGTAACCATGACGGGAGCCATCTGCGAGCAGGTAGGTAGCAGCTGATGAACTGACATAGGTGGGGCAGCTTTTTAATAGCTGAAGTTAAGCAAAGCTCACAGGAGCAGCACCGACCCTGTGCCCCTGCCAGCTACAGGCACTGGGGTCTGTCGGGCACGTGCCAAGAGCACCCCCAAATATTTGATGTGCAGCAGTAACTTCAGTTCTTGGCCTGGTGCCAGGGGGAAGTTGTTAATATCCTGGCCATAAAACAGGGTTTAAAAGAGATAGCAGAAAGAAGCTGGGAATTAGCACTGTCTTCTGCCCCAGTTGCGAAAGCAGCTGGCTTAGACACCAGCTGAAACACTCACTTTTCTGACAGTGTGGTGGCCAGATCAACGGAGGGGACATGGCCGTCTTCGCCTCACGAGCGGGGCATGGCGTTTGCTGGCACCCTCCCTGCTTCATCTGCAGCGTCTGCAACGAGTTGCTGGTCGACCTGATCTACTTCTACCAAGATGGAAAGATCTACTGCGGCAGGCACCACGCCGAGTGCCTCAAGCCCCGCTGCGCAGCCTGTGATGAGGTAAGAGCCAGCTCACCCCGGCTCCTGCATGCTTAAAAGATCCATCCCACTGTGGATGCCCCTCATGGGGATGGCACAAGAGGGTTCTCCTTGCCAACTGGGGGGTCCCTCACTACAAGAAGGACTTTGAGGTACTGGAGAGAGTTCAGAGAAGGGCAACAAAGCTAATGGGGGATCTGGAGCACAAGTCTTATGAGGAGCAGCTGAGGGAACTGGGGGGGGTTCAGCCTAGAGAAAAGGAGCCTAAGGGGGAGACCTCTCTCTCTACAACTACCTGACAGGAGGTTGTAGCATGGAAGTGTTGGTCTCCTCTCCCGAGTACGAAGTGATAGGACAAGAGGAAATGGCCTCAAGTTGCACCAGAGGAGGTTTAGATTGGATATTAGGAAAAATTTCCTCACAGAAGGGGTTGTTGGGCATTGGAACGGGCTGCCCAGGGCAGTGGTGGAGTCACCAGCCCTGGAGGGGTTTAAAAGATGTGTAGATGAGGTTCTTGGGGACATAGTTTACTGTCAGAGTTAGGTTATGGTTGGATGTGATGATTTTGAGGGTCTCTTCCAACCAAAATGATTGTATTATTCTATTTCCCTTCCATCTACCCTGATAGTTCTGGGTGTGTTGGCACAGGGAGGATCATCTGCATGGAGACATGCATTCAAAATACAATGGTTTGGCTTTGCCAGAGGTTCATACAAGCTTTTCCTGGGATTTCTATGAGCATCCCAGGGATTTTTAGTTGCAGTCTACCTAGGGCTGATCTCAGAGGGATCCTCACCTACATTCAGGCAGGGTTTTACATGAGCATTTCCAGTAACAGCTCACCCTCTGTGCTGTGTGATTTCAGTCCAGCTGTGTGTCATGGTCCTCTCTTCTCTGTCTCCCCAAAAGAAGCCTCTGGTGGGATGAGAGCTGTGTTCCCTACAATATAGTAGTGTTTGAGTACACACCAAGCTGAAATGGGCTTCAAGAGAGACGATTAATGAGCTATAGGAAGCTGAAGAAATGGAATACAAAAAAAAATACAGAAAACGATACAGAGAAGCCTCTGAGCATTTCTCAAGTGTCAATCTGTGTTTAAAAGGCTGGTGAAGGAAATTGTTCTGGCTTTTAAAGTTATGAAAACCATAGTGTGGAAAACCATATGCACTATAAAATACCACGTCCCATCTATGCAAGCATGTAATAGTAAAAATCCAAGGCTATATGCACTTCAAATATAAAGAACATTGACATATGTATCCGATTAAATGTGTAACGTTACCAGTAAAAAAACAACTCCTAACCATTCAACTCACCCTATTTCCTTGTGGCTTAGGCTGGGTAATTTTTTTTCATGTACTTTTTATCCCTGCAAATTCTCATATAATTCTTTCATTCGGCTCCTTCTTTAACACGCATGTCTTCCCCTGAAACATCCAGTGCTAATTGTGAGAAAGAGTAACTTAGGGGTAAGAGGAACTGCAGGGGAAAAGGTTCAGGAGCAGAGATGGTACGGGAATGGGAAGCAGAGACAGCAAGAAAGCATCTGCTGGAACCATTTCAGATGGCTGTTTCACCAGCTCACTCTTAACGGTGCTCTGTGCCTCGGTTTCCCCACTGGTTTAATTACTGTGGTCATGTTTATAAGCACAGGGGCTGGGGCAGAGGTGATGGTGAGGAGCCAGGTAGCTCCGTCTTCTCTCCCCTCCAGAGACCTGCCACTTTTTGTGGTTTTGATCATCCTTTGTACTTGGGTCGCTGTTTCAGAGATGGGTAAATGTGTTTTAGTAAGTGGCTGCTCTGTTCTTCAGAAGTCCACCAGATCGATAGGTTGTATATAAGCGTGTTTATTACCCCCATCGACCCCTCCTGCTGATGGATGTGCTTAGGAGCACATTACTGGGAGCTCTGCCTTAACTCTTTGTAGTCTGTGCACTAACGCCATCCTGAGGCATTTACATTTTAATGGATTTCCTTAAGAACTGGTGGGTGCCTCTGCCACAAGCCAAACCGTGGGAGTTTCCCATGCGGGATGGGGGGGGATTAGCTGTAAAATTTGGAGGTTATATGAGCATAGGGGCACAGCTGCCATGCATGGGCAGGAGACACAAAGGTTGGTGCCCACATCCTAGGTCTACTTTCTGATCAGCTCTGCTCCACGTTTGTGCTTCCCTCCCACAGATCATTTTTGCCGATGAATGCACCGAGGCCGAAGGGCGGCACTGGCACATGAAGCACTTCTGCTGCTTTGAATGTGAGACGGTGCTGGGGGGGCAGAGGTACATCATGAAGGATGGCAGACCCTACTGCTGCAGCTGCTTTGAGTCCCTCTACGCCGAGTACTGCGACACCTGCGCCCAGCACATTGGTACGTGCCACTGTCGTGTGGGAGGGGAGTGGGGAAAACCTCTGCTGGGAAGGGTGTTTCTGACAAGTAGAGCTGTTGTTTTGCATTCTGTGATTTAAGTCTTTGACAAGGACCTGGGGCCACGGGCAGGACAGCCTGTGGCTGGGGTCTGCACCAGCCCTGCAGCATCCGAGGAGGCTCGTGCCCCTCTCGCATCTCACCAAGGAGCTAGCACAGTGATTTATTTGGTTAAACTACTGCTTATCCCTTTTTGTGGTCATAGAGAGGAGGACTATCAGAGAGCAACCTCAGGAGCTGTTGCAGCTAGTGAAAGCTTTCTCTAGCCTAATGCTTTTTTTCCCTTTAAATCTCACTTTCCTGTAAACAGCCTGGCTCTTCGAGTCACAGGTTCTTCCCAACCAGACTTACCAAAGGATCCTTACGCATTAATGAACTGCCAACTAGTTCATTAGGTATCATTATTCTTTTTGTTTGCCTTTTTGAACCAACCTGCAGATAGGTGTTCTCAGGCAGAAAGAAGTAACACATCAGAGTCAGTCTAGGTTTTTCTAGAACAACGATTTAAAATGTGTTTTATTCTGTGGGCATCCCCCCCGCACTGGGAGTGGTAAGCTGGGCGTGCTGAGAAGCCGCTTCGCTGCTCTCCCCGAGCCTGTTTGCCACTTGGCTGAGCATTTGCTCGCAGGCGTGCGGGCAGCTCTTTCTTTGTCCGTGGAGGTGAGCTCTTGCGTTCAAATAATTCATAGGCTGCAGGGAAAGAAGAAAACAAACCATTTTGCTCTTGTGCAGTGGCCAGATGGCACAGGGTGGGGGGAAGACTTGGGGCTTCATTGAAGCACTTGGAGGACGTGTTCGCTGTGACCTGCAGCCCATCCTTCCCAAAAGCTCAGCTGCGGAGCAATGAAGAAGCAGCTGTTAACGCTTCTCGCGTGCTCCTTTCTCTTGTGCTTCCCCCATCTGCTGTCCTTTCCTCTGACCATCCATCCGGAGCCTGCTGACTGTCAGGTTTTTGGGGCAAAGTGCCTGTTTTGGTGTTTATCTGCCCATTTCTAGGAGCGACCGCAGCCATTTTGCTGCAAGGTGCTCACAGTAGTCACTGAGCGTTGTGCTTAAGGGCCAGGTAAATCAGAGGTAAGCGCAAGCTTAAGACTTGTGAGGCTTGGGTTGGGTAGCTGAGGGTCGAGTAAAGAGGCTGTTTGCTTACTCTATATGATGGCTTTGGGGTGTTGGAAAAGCAGCTGATAAAATCCCTCCCACTGTCTTGTCTCTTTTGTCCACAAGTGTAGCACTCCCGTCTATAAAAACATTTCCTTCATTATAAGAGAAGAAAAAAAAAAAAGACACACACAATTAGGCTAAAGCAAGTTTAGCCTGGAATGAAATGGCCTGTTAATGTACTGTTCATTTGTAAATTATCCAGCAGCATTGACCCCCCTGTGACACGGCCACGGCGGGGGTGCGAGCACGTGCGTGCACACGTGCGGTGCAGCACTCACCGTGTCGGCCAGCCCCGCAGTTTCTCAGGTAACTGGGTCTTTTGCCATGAATGGCAGCTTAAACAGGCGAATAAATGTTATAATTGAAACCTTGGGAGCTTTGCTTGCAGCTCTGACCAAGAGCGATGTGCTGCCACAGCTCTGGCCGGTGGGCGTGAGCTGCCCTGGGGTTTTGCTGGCCAGGGACAGGTTCTCAGCATCAATTGCCTCACTTAACGCAAGGGGCAAGCTGGGAAATGTGGCTGGGTGCAAGGCGAGGGGGTGTGCTCAGATCCCTGGGGCTGGCTGTTTCCGCTCCCTTTTGGAGAAGAGGCCCCAGTAGCTAAAATAAAGATGGGGCTGTGGTAGCAGTGAGGGGCAGGGTTGCGATCTGCTCCATTACATACTTACCCAAGGCAGCACAAATGCCTCACTATGGTTTGGTTGGAGGCTTTTTTTTTTTTTTTTTTTTTTTTTTAATAGGCAGCATATTATTGCTTTGACTTCAAGGACTTTATGGAGAACTTCTTGCATTCCTTTGATTTACGATCGGAAATATTCCCATTTAATACAGAATAGCTTGAGGCTCCATTCTGCTGCCTTTCCCAACATTGAGTAACTCCCAAGCAAAGGCCTGCAGCCTGCAAGGAATTAGAAAAGGGTTTAACTTCATGTGTCAGAGCAGCCCTGCTGAAGGACTTTCAAGAGAGAGCCTGGGTGAGGGCGAAATGATGTACGTGGGCTGACTCTGACACTTTGCACCTTCCCTCTCCAGGTATTGACCAGGGCCAGATGACATATGATGGCCAGCACTGGCACGCCACTGAGACCTGCTTCTGCTGCGCCCAGTGCAAGAAATCCCTGCTGGGACGGCCCTTCCTGCCCAAGCAGGGGCAGATCTTCTGCTCCAGGGCCTGCAGTGTCGGCGATGACCCCAACGGCTCCGACTCCTCCGACTCGGCTTTCCAGAGCGCACGAGCCAAGGAGTCCCGCCGCAGCGCCAAGATTGGCAAGAACAAGGGGAAGGGTGAGGAGGGGGCGCGCAGCCCCTGCAACCAGCTGCAGGTCACCTCCAACCGCCTCTCCACCGATGTGGACCCGCTCTCATTGCAAATGGATTTGCTGAGCCTGGCCAGCCAGACACCAAGCCTCAACAGGGAGCACGTGTGGAGGAGCAGGGACGAGCTCTACCACTACGGGAACAAAATGGAGCAAAGTCAGTCCCAAAGCCCTTTGCAGCTTCTCAGTCAGTGCAACATAAGGACCTCCTATAACCCCAGCCAGGTCCCGGGCTCACAGCCAGATTTATGGGCGAAACATTACAGCAACCCGAAGAGGAGCTCCTCACTGGCAATGAAGAGCCACAGTGGCAGCTTCATCCAGGACTGCAGAGAGGACTACTACTCGGGGAGGCTTCGCTCACAGGAGAGCTACAGCGACATGTCCAACCAGAGTTTCCCGGAAACCAGAGGAAGTCTCAAAGTCCCCAAGTACGAGGAAGAAGAGGAAGGCGGGATGCCGACGCCACAGTGCCGCACTCGACACCCTATCAACGCCCTCAAATTCACCGAGGACCTGACACCCACTGAGCAGACACCCCGTGGCTCCATGGAGTCCCTTGCACTCTCCAACGCAACAGGTACATCACCCCTGTCATCCTGCAGCCACACCGAGATCCCCTTCACGTGGCGGGGTCCCTTGTGCTCCTGGTCAGTGCCACAGCAGGACACAGTGCACATTATGGGGGTGACCAGCAGCTTGGGGACCACTGCTCAATGCCACAGGCTTGCCCACCTGGCCCCAGTGTGCCTGGCAGCCTCCTCACACTCCGCTTGCTTGTTTACCAAATGCAGGGTTTTAGAGATGGCTGGGCTTTCTGTGTAGCTCAAAACAAATGTTTTCAAGCTCTTTTATCCTCCCTTTTGTGAAGAGGGGATAAAAATCAAGGCCAGCTGCTCATGCAGAGGCACATTCCAGCATTCAGTACTTAAAGGACTGCTGTCAGCTGCCCTTTTTAAATGCTTTGAAATAGGCACAGTTAACCCCTCTTGCACGTTATGCAGTCCTCAAGCACGTGATTAGTTAAAAGAAATTCCTCCCTCTCTATGCATGGCTCTTTTTCACCTCTTCCCCAGTCCTCTGGTAGAAACTGCAGGGAAAAGCCAAGTGAGATGCTCATCCCATCAGGCTGAGCCTGTTTCTTGTGAGCGCATCCCAGGGTAATAGTTCCCAGCCCTCTCACCCCAAATGTGTTTGTGTTTCATTTTGCGGCTGCGGGGATGGGTGTGCATGCAGAGACACGCCTGCAACCGGGCGCTGGGGCAGCTCAGCCCCCTGCACACCCCATCCTGCTGCAGCCTGCTAGAGTTGTGCTGGAGCTGCACTCGTCTGGTGCAGCTATCACTTGCTTCCAAGTCTCAGCAGAAAACTTGTTGAAAAAGAAACTAGGGAGCCTGGTTTGCTTGCCAGAGATACTGCCTTGCTTTTTCTTCACCACTCCCTAGCTTTCTTCCATTCCAGCCAAGCATTGTTTGGATTTGGGCATGTCCTGTGCCTTTCCCCTGTAAAATACAGTCGGTCTTTCTTGCTGTCACCAGCAGCGAGCAGTCTGTGAGGTGTCTGGTACCCAGTCCCTAGGGTGTCCTGTGGGATGCTGGCACTGGTGGTGGGGATACACTGGTGAGCATCACTGGGCCCCACAGAGCTGAGCACCAGGAACCCGAGCTCTGTGCTCTGCCCCACCTGGACAGACAGGTTTGCTCTGCTACATCTGTGCCTCCTCACCCTGTGACTGGGTTTCAGTGTGTTTGTTTAGGGAAGTTGCCAGCCCCATGCCAAGAGGTGAAATGATCTCTGTTTTCAGCCAGGATCTCCCTAACTAGCTAATGGTAGAACAGGGAAAGAGGAGAAGCCAAGGAGCTCAAGAGGGCTTTGCTCGAACAGCCTCAGATATACAGGGAAGGAAAATAGATGTGAAACAATGGGGGAATTGGGAATTGCTCTCCAAAACAAGGTTTTCCCAAGCAGAGCCTCATGTTTCCAAAGCTGCTTGTGTTCCTAAAAACTCGTATTGTGTAAAGCTCATCAGTACAAAGAGTCTTGAGCAACACTGAGGTCGGATGAGCAATCCCTGAGTATTGAAGGGGTTGTTGCGTGCTTTGGAGCTGAAGTGTAACAAGTTATCCGGGATACAGGTCAAGAGACAAGAAACATGGCAAGGCCTTCATATTAGAGTGAAAATATTCTGTCTTTCATTTGAGAAATGCCTTTTTAAAATCCTATGAGGGAGATTTTTCCAAAGGCATCCATCCTCCATACGTAGCCAAAGTATGAATTTCCTTATGGGAAGTACCTGCCTTCACAACCTGCTTCTTTCCTGCTTTCTGGAGCAGATGCTCAGCATGATGGACCTTGCAACAAATTTAAGCAGTTCTTTTGCAGAGTGAGGTGATAACGTTTATATTAACGTGTAAGAGCTAATAATTTTCCTTACTTTGGGACCTGGCTCAGCTCAAGCTGGGGGGCACTGCTGCATTAACAAGCAGCTCCACTGGGGCCATGTGTGCAATTACAGAGGGCACAATTATCATCCCATTTAATTGGCAGCGTTTTGGGGACAGGGAGATTCGGTGAACTAGCTGAGGTCTGCAGGAGACTGGGTTTTTGGACAGGGGTGGTCAGGGCACAGTGCCCCACTGCCTGGCTTTTCCCATTCCTGCACTCCCCACCACAGCTGATCCTGCCGCCCAGCAAACACCCCCACAAAGCTCCCCCCAGCACAGCCCAGGGGTCCAGCTCACCCCATGCCCTCCACCCTACACACCCCAGCTCTGCTTTGCAAGAAAATCCTGGGCATCCACATACAAGGTCCCTTTGAGCTACTGATGCTGCACAGTTGCTCCACCTTATAAAGTGAAATAATTAACACCGCATCCCTCTAACATTTTATGGCATCACTGAAAACTGGGCTTTTTTTGTTTGTTTTTTTGTTTGGTTTTTTTTTTAATAGGGAGCTGAAGGGCAAACAGTCCCTGACCTGCAGAGCACCTGTTAAAAGCTGGTCCCTCCCTGGCAGCAGATTTTGCTGTGATGTTTCTATTATGACTTAACTACTAATTAGCCAGAGACATCAGTAGAAGCAGATAACTCATGGGGTGTGCAGCAGTAGTCTGTGTCCTCTGGCCAGCAGGCAGCCTCCTGTGAACAGATGTCATCCCTGTAACATTTGTAATGCATTCAGTGCCAGATGGGGGGGTCACCCACTGGGTTGGTCAAGGTCTATGTGACCCCAAGTCTCCTGCAAGACCCCAGGTTTTCTCTTTTCCACCCAGGCTCTACTGGGTCGCTTCAAAGGCAGTTCCTGTTGGCATGGTTGAGAGGTGGGACAAGTGACACTATGTTAATCCTGGGTGCTCAGCCTTAAAGTGCTGAACTGTGCTCCTTTGTCACACTATGGGCAAAATTACTATAGTGGAAGATGGAGGTGTGACCCTCCTTGTGCTTTGTTTGGGGGTTTGAATGGGATAGGAGTGTCTTTGCCATCCTCTGGTTTGTGCTTGTGTAATTGCTACAAGTGCTGATGTGATTTAACCACATCCACTGGTAAAGGGCGGTTTCCTGCTGGTAGAGGGCATCTCTCCTTTCCTCCCATGTTTCTGTTTGAAAGTCCCTTCTCTGCCATCAGCCAAGGGCTGTGACAGAATCCAATATGCTGCGTTGTCATCTTGAAGGTTGATTCTTGCTTCTGCCCAACATGGCCATTAAATGGAGAAGCAAAGAGCAAAAAATATTTCCTAGTGCGTTTTCCAAGAGAAAGCTAATTTTTTTCTGGATTTTATATTATCTTTTATATTTTATTTCCTTCGGCGACTTTTGCCTTTTTTTTTTTTTTTTTAATGGCATTAGCAACAATACTAAACAATGGGTGCTATAGCAATGTTTACCCTATGACTCCCTTCATTAAGCAATTAGGATGATGCTAAGATGGAGTTTGTCCAGGAAGCTTTTCACATGAGGAGGAGCCTGATCCTAGCAGAGGTTAATCACTTTCCAGAAGATACTCGGTCCATCACAGCACTGCTCACAGTACTTCTGCTCTGCTTTGCTCTTCTTGTGCTTGTGTCACCCTCTAAAAAAGGTTTTGAAGGCACTGCGTGTACCTAGCAGCTGAATTAGAAATCAAGAGCTTAAGAAAGTACCTACGGGTAAATGTACCTCTGGGACCAGTCTCTTTGCGTGCAACTTGCAGAGAGCCGGTGTGCTTTGGAGGCAGAAGTCACGTTAAACAGTGACACTGTCATATGCAAAAGGAGAAATAGATTTTAAGTATTCTTGAGAAAAAATACTACTTTTCCAGGAAAAAAAAAAAGATGTTAAACTGGTGCCACTACAGGGTGGAATACGATTTCACATGAATGGTGCACATTTCTGCTATTATCTGTGTTATGAGATGCCCAAAGGCCCCAAATAGTTTGTTTTTCCAGGAGTAAACAACTTCCCAGAAACCAGAGAGAGAAAATTTATGAATATACAGGTGGGTCAGCACTGATCTCTGCACATCTGTGTTGCTGAGTGACCTGATGGCATCATCTCTCTCTAGTCCCCTCTTCTTCCTCTGCCTGAGTAGGGGCTGATAGATAGGGTGGGGAATTAAAAACCCTGTTTTTCAGGGCTGGGGTATATTTTCCAAGAAGAATTCAATGGCACAGCCTCTACTGCATCAAGGGCTTGGGAGCAGCTCTTGAACACCCTTGGGATGGCAGTGAGGAGCCTGGGGTTGTTGGCCATTGCGCCTTGTCCAGGGAGGATGTAGGAGCTGGTGGTGCTGATGAGGGGGATTACAGGGGTTAAACTAGGTTAAAATCCAACCCCTTTCCCAGGCAGCATCTGAGTAGGAACATCTTTCAATGAGCTGGATAGGGGGACTGATCGGGTTGGAAATCCACCCCGACACCCTTGGGATGGCTCATAGGGACATGCTGTGGGAGGCTGGGAGCATCGCGACCCGCTTGCTGATTGCTCTGCTTTCCCCCGAATTGTTTGCTTTCCACGATTTCCAGTTACATAAGAGTTCTGCTTTATTTCTGCATGCCCCGAGGTCGCGCAGAAGTGAGACGAGGCTGAGCTATAAACAAAGCCCTGAACAGGCTGTTTCTCCTTAAGTTCCTTTTCAGTTCTTGGAGTTGAACTTGAAATAAACCTGGTTTCAGGGGTAGTGAGGATATGCCCGCCTGATGCTATGGGAGAGAGAAGGCTCTGGCATGGGGGGGCTGGATATAAGAGATGCCGCACCATCCCCTTCTGTGCCTCTCTAGCTGCACTTGGAGCAGGCAGACACCTACATGGGGCTCAGGTGGTGCAAACTGCAATGCACAGGTATATGCATACACTATGATAAATGTAAAGGCGAAAAGCAAGTGTCAGCATTGTTTGTTTGCAATATCCAAAGTCAGGGTGTTTTGCATTACCCCACCATGGTGAAGCAGATGATGCTATCTCTGCAGTGGGATGCGGACTGTGGCGAGGCGTCACTCCATGTTAGCCCAGCTTCTCAGGGAGTTTGATTTAATGGGAACTGGGAGCTGCTTCCCCTCACGAGGGGCTTCATTCCCAGCCTCACAGCCAGCGTGCATGCTCTCTGTGGCCCCTCTGCTGTCATTTGCCAAGTGATTTAATAATTCATAATTAATGCAGCTTGCCGCCCCGGTTTAGCAAAGCATGCGGTGAAATTAAAGCGCCTCTGCGTGCTTTGTTGTGGCAAGGTTGTAGAGGTGATGCTCACGAGGAATATCTTTGTGCCGTCGTTTTGCTTGTTCAGTTGTTATTTCCCTTGGCAATGTTTTATGGGATGAACATGGTTCTTAAAATGGGCGGAGAAGGACTTCAGAGCAGATTGTACAGCATGTTCTTAGCAAACCTTAATGTTAACCAGGAACCTGTTTTGTGTTCTCGGCACTGTACCCAGCTTGAGTTTTATATTGAACGCCCGCAGACAAGCTACAGCTTTCACTTGTGTTCATCCGAAAGGCGTGCGTTTCCATGGCTCCACAGTGAAATATTGAGCCTGGCAGCCCCAAGCAGCGGAGAACGGCAGCAAAATAACCTGCTGTGTCCACGTGCACTGGGGTGCTGACTCCAATCTGGTGGGATGGCCACCGATTGACGCACCGCGCTGGCGGCAGCAACATGTGCCATCTCTTCTCTTCCAGTGCATGAGCCTGTACCTCTAGGGCAGACAAGGATGGATGTGCTCAGTGTCCCAGAGCGTTGTTTTGCAGAAGGAGAGTCTCATAGGGTCAGCACATCATCCCTGGGTTTGCACCCTCAGGAAGGGCTTGGTGATGCGGTAACAACCATCTCACACCATGGGCTGGAGCAGGGCTCCTGCTCCCTGCACGGTCTCAGGAAACAGATTCTCAGGTTTCCTTGTTAGAAAAAAATCACCGCTGTATGGTGGGGTCTCCCCTTGTGCGCTCTTTTTTCCAGGTTAGGGCTCTATCAGGTTATTAGCTGTGTTCCCAGATGAAACACTTCATTAAGAGGGAGCTGCAGCTGTTGTAAATAAATACTGGTAATTCAAGAAGATTGGGCCTCAATGCACTGGTGTAGCTCTGAAATGGCAAATGATGGCAAGAGAGGAGGGTCGGTGCCACCTTCATCCCATCCAGGGCAGTGTGGGACCGGAGCCCCTGAGCTGCCCCGGCCACCTGCTGCTGTGACAGCACAGGAAGAGTTTCTTCAAGCTGAAGTTTCCCTTGCAGGCGTTCAGCAGACCTGGAGAATAATGTATTCCCCTCCTTTTTGCAAGCATTTTTTTCCATGCTTGAAGGCTGTTATTATATCCTCTTCAGCTTCTCTAGACTAAACAACGCCTGCTCTTTCAAACTTTATTCCTAGGTTGTGTTTTCTAGATTATATTTTTTAGACAAATGGTTATTGCTGTCCTCTGAACTTGCAGTGGTCAAGCTGGAGCACTCCTGGCTTGCTCCTACTACAGCTTGCTGAGGCTTTGTGGCTCTGCAGAGAGGAGCAGGATCATTTTGCGAGCTTTGAAAAACTGATCTGGGCCTAACCCCTGCTCCCAGTACTTTACACCTTGCATTGATGTAAATGTAAACTTAAGCCTGGAGACACCTTTGTGTTTCACATGGGTTAGAAGTTACATCCTCAACCTGGTACCTGCTCTGGGCATTGTAAGAACCACGCGGAGCTCTCAGTATCTTCAGGGATGCTGTAAAAGCACAGATTTGCTCCTCAGTGACCAGATAAAGTTTACTTGGCCCCTGGCCATGCTGCTTGCTGGGCCACTTGGTAGTGTGGATCCCAAAAGAAGGCTTATGCACATGCAGCTTCCTAAATCTGCTTTGAAAGATGCATTTGGCCCTCAACAGGGAGCATTTCCCACTCTGTTGTATGGACCTGATTTGTCTTGGGGTGGTTTTGCCATGTGCTCCATCACACCTTGAGCTGCATATGCTGTTGGTGGTAATGTATGTACTAGATGCCAGATTCCTCTTAGAATCCACATTTTCCCAGCGATTCAAGATCTTAAAATGTGTGTGCTTAATTATAATCAGGCTGGTTGAATGAACAGCCAGAAATGTCCCCCGGACCTAATAATCACTGATTAAACCTTGCACTCCGAGCATGAGCCGTACGTGTATCACAGGCTCCTTGTCTGAAATTGCTTCCTCCTGTGATGACCGACATTTTTTGAAGAGGAAAAGAAAACACGCTCATGGTGTCTGCTGGAGCTGTGGGCAAGGGGCTGGAGACCCCCACCCTGCATGAGCTAACCCTGTTTAGTGCTGGCTCTGCCTTTCCCAGAGCCCCCCACTTATCGCAACTTGCTTTATTCCCAGTAAAAAGAAATGCAGGTTTCACCGCAGTTCATCCCGCTTGGTCACCGCAGCTGCGCACAATGCTGATGATGTGGAGGATGCAGAAATGTCTTGCTTAATTTGAAAATATTTCCTGTCTTGCAAACCTCTCCCCTGATGCTCATTTTAATTCTTGCTGGATGCAGGACCAGAGGAGAGAGATGGCTGTGGCAGAGGGAGCTGAGGCCCATGGGTGCCATCCGATGCGGCTGGCTGCATTCTGGGGGCAAAGCAGTGGCTCACCCCTTGCCCCTGTGAGGTGGGACGAGGTCAGCCCCTTTCAAACGATGCTGCCAAAATCAATCTGCTGACACCACAGAAGCATCCCATGGCCTTGGGAGCTGTGTTCCTGCACAGCTCTGCTGTTGCATGTTCTTATTGCAGAGCCACGCTGGTTCTCTTAACGAAGGGTTGCATAAATGTCACTGAGGGCTCATTTTCTTTGGCGTCAGCTATTGTCTGACAGATCTGATTAAGGCCACATTTGGCTGCCAGTGGCTGTGATTCACGTTCAGATCAGCTCCATCGGCAGTCCTGCTGTTATTCTGGCTTTTTGGGAGGTCTTTGCACGTGTCACCAAGTTGCTTTTCCCTCCCTGGGGGACTGCTGGGCTCCTCCATGGTGACACAGGAGGGACATGGGAAGCAGTGCCTGATGTGACAAACGGTGTCACTGGGATCAAAGGCAGAAGATCGTGGCTCCAGCGGGGAGGTGGTATGTGCTGGGAATCGCTCACTCCCGTTATGGGAGCGGGGACCCCAGGCAGGCAGATCCTCAGAGGGGACAGGGAACCCGTGCGGGGCTGTTTCCAAAGAGCAGTCGGCATGGTTGGGTTAGCTTGATTGAGATCACCGTGCCTTGGGGAAAAAAAAGACATGAAGCCAGCTTGAAAAATGTGTCCTTTTTGAAACCAAAGGTGGCTTTTCCTCTTATTTTAACTGACCCTCTCCCTTCTCCTGCAACATTCAGGGATTGCCTTTGCTTTACCTTCCTCTGCGAACATAAACTCCAGAAGCATCCCCGAAAAAGAAAAGCAAGTGAGGAGAGATAAATGGCTGTGACGGCTGAGACTTGGGGAGCAAAGCCTAATCATGTGAGACCCAGCAGCAGCTTGTGCTCAAGTGCTAAAGCTCTCCCCAGTGCCACTGAGGGGAGGATTTGGAAAACCTTGCCCATCTTTGTAGGATCTGCTGATATTTTTAAGGCTGAGTCCAAAGAAACCCCGAAGCGTCTCGTGAGCAGGGTTAGTGACAGCAGCCCTTGTTCAGATCTGGCAGGCAGTGGCTGATGTCAAAGGAGCTGAGCTCTCAATGAAATGTAAGCAGCTTTCGTTAAGGGGAAAAGAAGTTTATTCTTGAATTGTGGGTTGGGTTGTTGTTTTTTTAAATTAATTTACAAAGTCATAAATTCTGGTTGATTGCATAAGAGCTGTGCGTCATGTTGAAATCTTGCTGATGGTGCACAGCTCCCCGCATTTGGTCTGCACGGGGAGGTTCTCAGAGAGGGATGGGGAGAAGAGCGCCAAAGCAAACACTCTGTATTTGATTTGGGATGAAATGGATTTCCTTTGAAATAACTTGTGAAACATTGTCCTGAGCTTGCAATGGAAGTGCTGACTGCTGCCAGTTGTCAAAGCTACAAGGAGATCCTCAGAAAATAGTTGGAAACGCCCAGAAAACAGGCCAAGGGCTAGGGCAATGTGGGGTGCATTGAGTTTCTCATTGATGGGCAGGTGCTGAGCAGACACCCCACTTCTCTGCTCTTGGGTGAAGGGGAAGGAAAGCACCGTGCAGAAGCTCAGAGTTGGCTGGCTCATAGGAGAGAGCCAGCAGGGCACCTTCCCAAGCTTGGAAGCCCATCAAGCTGGGGCTGATGTTCCTGGCTCCCGGCCACGTGCAGCTCCCTTGATATTTGCAGGGACAGCCTGACCCACCCGCTGTCCTGCTCAATATGGGGAGCTCCAGCAGACCCTCTGGGACTCGAGTGTTTCCACATCTCCTGGGAAACCTGACTGCGTGCGTGCACATGCCCAAGGCTGCTTCTTTGGTCCCTCCGCAGGTGTCATTCAGGGAGACCTGTGTGGTGCAGCATGGTGACAAGCCTGAATTAGTCAGTGGCCCTGTTTTCTGCTGCCCCTGACATTGTTCAGTCCTTCAAAACATGTCATCATTGCACAAGGTGTGGGTGCCGGATCATGGCACCCTAGTTATCTCAGTGTGCAGGAGGCCTCAGGTTACCTCTGACGCATAATTTCTCACTGGCATCACTAGTTATTCCTATCAAGTCACAGACAGTGTAGACATATGGGGAAGGAAGTCGTGAAAAGCAGCTTGGAGTCCAACTGAAAACACCTTAAATTGGTGTGATTTCCCCAAAGTAGGAACTGCCTGCTCTTTAAAAAAAAAAATATGATTAAAAAAATCACCATCTTGAAGGGCTCTTCAGGACAGCATCTAAACCACTGAGTTATTTTTTAAAGCATAAGTTTTGTGCTAAACCCAGCCTTCTCCATGCGTCTCTGCTGATAGAACATTCTCCTTCTAACCTTTCATTTGTTTTCTTCTTTTCCCCTTTCCCTGCAAAGGGCTCTCTGCAGATGGTGGAGCCAAACGCCAGGAGCATCTCTCCAGGTTCTCAATGCCTGATCTGAGCAAAGACTCGGGCATGAACGTCTCGGAGAAGATGAGCAACATGGGCACCCTGAACTCCTCTGTGCAGTTCCGAAGTGCCGAGTCAGTGCGCAGCCTGCTGTCGGTGCAGCAGTACCAGGACATGGAGCCCAACCTGCACGACCTCGCCAGCCCCCTTGGCTACCGAGAGCGGCCGTCGCACGGGCGGATGCACCAGAGCTTCGACTACGGTAGTGGGGTGCCGGGGGGCAAACTGGGGGTGCAGGAGGGCTCCAGACATGCCCCCATGAGCGAGCGCACGCGTCGGCGAACTAACCTGCGGGACGATGACCGGCATTACCGCCCGCACCGGCCCCGGCGGTCTCGGCGTTCCCGGTCGGATAACGCCCTGCACCTGGCTAGTGAGCAGTGCTACCGGCTGAAGGAGAGACCCTCACTGCGAGCCCGGGAAGACTACGACCAGTTCATGCACCAGAGGAGCTGCAGAGAGACGGTGGAGCAGGGTCCCCGCAGGGACGTCTATGGCCACTGTCCCCGGACGGTGTCGGATCTCGCCTTGCAGAACCACTTGGGTGAGAGGTGGGGGCCGTACTTTGCCGAATACGACTGGTGTTCGACCTGCTCATCCTCTTCCGAGTCTGACAACGAGGGCTATTTCCTTGGGGAGCCAATTCCCCAACCTGCCCGGCTCCGGTACGTGACCAGCGAGGAGCTCCTGCACAAGTACGGCTCGTACAGCATGCCCAAGTCTTCCACACTGGGGGGCAGGGGACAGTTGCACAGCCGGAAAAGACAGAAGAGCAAAAACTGTATCATATCCTAATGGCATCCTTATCAGGCACCGTGGGAGAATGTAAATTAACTCACAAACTTGCACTGTTTTAGATCATGTAAGCGCTTTTATTGTAACAAAAAGAAACGACCTGAAGAATAGGGATTTCTAAGAAGGTTGTAGACTGGCTTCTATAAATAGTCATAATCCTGGGCACGGTGAATATATTTTGCACATCTTACTTTGGAGAAAAATAATACAAAAAAACTTCACTTTAGCCTGTAATATTTATCCAGTAGTTTTTCCTCTTTCTTCCAAATACTGCCAGCCTTTTGAGTTCTGGTTGTCTATATGTTTTGGTTACCACTGTTGACTCTCAGCATCAGTTTGCCAGTAGCTTTTGCTTTCCACCACATTTTTGTTTTCCATTAGCCATGTCGGTAGGTAATTTGTCTTTTTTGGACAGTGTGGGAGCCTAAGTTATTTCCATGATTGTTGTAAATGCAATGTAAATGAGAGTTTGGAGAAAATATTTTTGTATTTTGTAATATCAGAGGAATTTCTATATCTTAGGAGTCACTGGGAAAATGCATGCACGTTCAGAATTGTTTTCAACCAGAGCTAACCAAACAGTACTTTGGACCCTCCCCTTTCCAATTCATCATCACATTTCTTAAGTATATCAGTGAGAGTTTGAATTGTCATTTGTTTTGAGGGTTATGGGGTTTTTTTAACCCTTTTTTTGGTTTGTTTCATTCCTGGTAAATAAAGAGACCATTTTCCGATCCATTAAATCTTGAAGAGGCCTCAGTGGCATTTTGAAGTCTGCTCACACCTGTGATTTTCAGGTACGCTCCATCTGTCAGATATAGGAATCCTGACAGCTGCAAAATGGACTTTTTATTGTTATTATTATTATTATTATTATTATATAGGAAAGAACAGAACTACCAAATGCCTGCAACGTTGTAAATGACCAAAGCCAGAGAAGGAATTTTACACCTCTGTAGAGAACGTTGAAGTTACTAAACGTTGAACTATTATTTGGAGTAAATAAAAGTGTAAATGGTGCAATTGTGTGATGTCAGCATGACATTGTTTTGAATATAGATTTGTCTTATGGTGCTCTAGTCTCCTGGGTTATGTTAACTGCTGTTCATTACCAAGTGGAAGTCTCAATATTGCCTAACACGTAGGAGAACGACTGCAAACTGCTCCCTGCGGGCCAGATCCTGCCCTGGAGAGATGTCCTCACTCCAGAGTGGTCTGTAAATGGGCCCAGCTGTGTTGTGTTATGGTGGATGTTAGTTTTTTTCTCTGTATGCTTTAACCCACTGAGGTACGGCCGGAGGATTGCGAGGCAATGCCACCTTCTCCTGGTGCTTCCCAGGAAGGAGCAGGCTTGCAAAAGGGGCTCTTGGCACCCAAAGGTGCGGGTTAGTGCCTAGGGGTTTTAAGATAAAGCTGAGTTTTGAGCTCCAGGAGGGCTGAGAGGCTTAACCAGCTGCATTGCCCTCACCCCACGTGCTGCCAGCACCTCGGGGTGCCCCTGCCCTGCACCCCGGGAGGAGGGTCCAGCTGCAGTTCCAGCACCCCTGAGCGCACATGGGACACCCCGTCACCTCCTCAAAGCAGCAGATGCAGAAAAGTCTTGCAGATGGATGTCTCCACACCACAGACTATTGCTAGGAATTTTATTTTGTTGTTTGTAAAGGACAATGTGATAATTATTATTCCTTTAAAAAGAAAAACAAAACGATGACAAAAAAAAAGAAATGACACTTAAGTATATTTAAAAAAAAAAATGTTTTTTCCAGTTGGAATAAATGGAAGTATTCATCCAAAGGGCAGAGTCTCGTGTGTATGTTTTTGCACTTAAGGACTTTGGTTAACTGTGAGCAGAAAACTCGATTTTTGCTTTAGCTGGTCTTTGCAATGAAAGTACAAGAATCAGCTCAGCCCTGTCCCTGATGTGTCTTTGGTGGGCAGGGAAAGTTGATGGAGGAGCATCTCCTGCACACTTATGCACCTTCCCTGGGGTTGGTGACCCCCACCCATATATTGGTGTTAAAAAAGCCAAGTCATCACTTGGTGTAAGTCAGCGCAGCTCAGCCAAAATCCCTGGGAGGGCCTCTGGCTAACGCTGGGGGAGACTTCAACCTGTAATTTTTAAATAACAGCCTTTTTCTTAGATCACAGATCTTTCCATGTTATCCAAAACAGACCTGGTAAGTAGGGTAGGGGTATTGCTTTCAGCAATAAGTATGACACTAAGTACAGGTTATTATATAATTGGTGTTTAATATGTACAATTTAATTCATTTTCAGTGATTAAGAGCACAATGAGTGTTGTCTGTCAGCCCCAGTACAGCTGAGCTGCATTTCGTATGGCAAGAGCCTCAATCATTCAGCAAAGAACAAGCCTTCTTGCAACAGAATTGCTGCACCTTTTCCTGTGCAATTTTGTACCAAAATCCAGGGGCAAGTGCCCCCATGCACAGGATGGTCTCGCTGAGAAGCAGCTCTCTAAAACCCGGTGTTTCTCACCAGAAAGCATCTCTGTATCATTGCAGACTGCTAATGTGCAGCTCAGGTTTAATGCAACTCTGGATTCAGAACAAACAGGCTACAAACTGGGAAGAGGCGATGCTCCCCTCAGCCGAGCCCTTCCCCAGCACTACAGAAATGTCTTGGATCATATTTTAAGAAAGACAGTGCTGGCAAAATAACAAGTCAATACAAATTTCAGCAATAAAAGTGCAAATGCAACTTCCAAACCCCTTTTAGTTTTTCATAGGGGCTCCCGAAGTCCCAGACACTTTGAGATGCAGAGTTTATACTTATCTATCTATCTATCTATCTATCTATCTATCTATCTATCTTTTCCTTAGCTTGTTTGAGGTATGATTAACCATTTCTGACAAACCCACTGAACTTGAGGGATGGAACTACAAGTCTGTAAAATTTTGCTCCATCACCATCTGGCCCCGCTGGTTTGCCTCTCTGCGCACACTGTGTGCCAGTGCCAGCAGGGGACACATACAGCCCTTTTCTTTCACGTCACCGAATAAAGGTGACACCACGTGAAGCTCAGGATGAGAGTCAGCGAGCCCAGTTTGTGGGGTGTGGGGGACTGGGTGCATTGCTGGGGTCATTGTTTGGCTGAGAGAGTGGGGAGTCTTTTTGTTGGCACCTCAGATAGCTGTGTTGCCAAAATCAGCCTGATAATGTTGCTACAAAAAAAACCCACCACCAAACAAAAAAAACCAATCTGGTTAGGTCTATTGCTGCCACAATTTTCTTCCATAAAAGATTTTTTTTTTCCTTTTTTTTTTTGCTCTAAAGTCCTTGGGAAGGCCCACGCAGCATGACCGCAGGGGATGGGTTGGTTTCAGCAGTATCCCAGCCATCCCAGAATGAAGAGGCATGCGATGCTGCCTGAGGCTTTGCAAGGCACAGGGGCTTAGTCTGCCTTCAGCAATCGGCCTCGGAGCTTGTATCACCTCCCAGGAGCTGGTCCTGAGCACACAGACACACACACAGCTCTTTGGCGGCTGTTACCTCCGTTGCAAAGCCAACACCCACACTGCATGCTTGGCAGGGGCAAGAGCACAGCATCCTTCTTGTCTGCTGACCCCAGCAGGCTGGTGCACTTGATACGGCCCCTGCAACACCCAAAATGCCCCAGCCTGGGCAGCATGTTGTCCCAAAAGCTGCTGGAGCTGTGAAGTGAAGCTTCCAGCACATTGATGCTAGTTTTTTGGGAAGCCAAAAGCCACACAGCTAACTAATAATCAGATGAATAGGGCCTCTGCAGAAAGGTGTAGAGATAGAAAGTATGAAGTTAGACATAATATGAGAAGCACCCTGATCTGGAAATCAGATTATTTGCAAATGGCCCAAGTGGCTCTGGCTACATGACCATGGCCAAGCTTGCAGGAGTGAGCGAGCCCAGAGTGCTCCGTGGCTTTGAAAACCCAGTTGTTCATGAAGAAGCACCTATGCCCAGCTTAAGGACAGCAGCACTGTGTGGCAGTTTAATTGACAAGCACAGGTAGGTGAAGGCTGAAGGCTGCCGTGAAATGGGCATGCATTTGGTGTCACAATTTAATATCTCAAAAAAAAATCTCTGCCTGTGCAGTATAGGGCCAGCAGCACCAAACCTGGCAATGCTCTACCTCTCCTGCCTTTGCTCCCCAGCCTTCCCCGACTTCCAACTAGTCCGGACTCCTGGGCTGGGAGCTGCCTTGTTATCTGATGAACTTTGCTCTTTCAGGCTCAGAAAAAACCCAAACAACAAACACAAAAAAAACCCACACCAACCTGTTCCTTGCATTTACATACAATTATGCTATTTTTGAAATCTAGGCTATCCTCATTCTCCTGGAGAATATCTGCCACCTATTAGCTGACAGTCCTCCATGGCCAGGGGAAGCTCATTAGCTAAGAGGTATTTCAGAGGACTTCATTTTAAAGACTTTTTTTTTCTTATGCAACACATTTTCAACCTAGATCCTTAAAATATTTTAGGAATTCAGCTCCTGTTTGAGTACAAGGGGAATTGGTGGCCAAGGATGCTCAGGGCCATGAACAAGTCACTGAAGAGCTGGGTCCCATTTCCAAAAGCATCCAGAAGTCGTGATATATCAGTACTAAATAATAACTTCTTTTTCTTGCAAGGACCGGATCTTAATTCAGCCTCTGAAGTGGGAGTCTTGTCATCTCTCTATCTCCCATGAGCTGCTGCCAAGCTAAGAGCCACCAACCCTTTCCCAATGTCATTGCCACACATTATTCACCAGCAAAGACACTTAGGTATCCATTTTCTGAGTTACACCAGCACAATTTGATCAGTGCCCTTTGCTTTCCTGATTATGAGACTGCACCTTTCCGTCCCTTTTTTAAACTGGCAGCAAACAGCCAGAGGGCTCTCCATACAGGTAGCTATGGTTTGGAAAGTCCCACTAGCACCTGCCTGAGTCTGCCTTAGGAAAGGTCTCCCCATTTTTCACAGCTATTTCAATATTTTACAATACTGAAAGAAAATGAAAAGCCTTTTATTTATTGCTATTAGATCCTGACATTTTGTGTGCTGGACTGTAAGACACTCTTATAGTCACTTCTAGTGGCAAGAATGCCCATCTCTCTCTCTGAGTGGGAAAAAAATGAGCAAGTTTATACTGTTTGAGTCTGCTGCCTCTGTCTCTCAACCCTGGACTCTGGCGTTGTGCTACGTGCCTCCCTGCATGTAACAGAGACATCTTCATCTGCATCAAGGCTGCATCCTCACCTGGGAGGAGCAGAGGAGGGAGCTTGCAGGAACCCACCTGATCGCACACTATCCCTTAGCTTGATGACCAAAGACCCCTTATCCACAGCTCCACCTTTCTGCTTGTTCACTTCTTCTTATTAGTAACTCAGCAAACTTCCAGCTTCCCTGTTTTAGGCAAACCTACGGTCATTTGCTAAAGCATTCTCAGGAGAGCTTTCCTGCTGTAAAAGCAAATATTTATATCTGCTGCTCTCTTAGAGGCTCTGGATATGATCAACGCTTAAAGCAAGATTTAGCTGAAAGAGCTGATTTATTAAAATGGATAAACAAAGCCCTGTGAAGCAAGTTAGTTCAGTCTAAATAAAGCATTAAACTCTGAAGAGCACACATCAGATCACAGTATATACATACATACACATATATACGTGTGTGTATATATTACACACACACATATAATTCATACAATCAAATCCACAGTCATACAGACTGGGATCCCATATCAACATCACCCCCAGGAGAACACTGGTCCTGAGCCAGGCTATGTGTATATTAGGCAATGTATATATTAGCACATGCCCTGATTTTTAACAAACTCACCCCAGATGCAGTGATCCTTTCAGCTGCCAGCCATCTTATGCCCTGTGCCTCAGTTTCCCCATCTCCAAACCTCCACCACAACAATGTTTTTACCAACAAGGAGCTTGAAAACCTCAGACAAGGGAGGCTGCCAAAACAGTTCTGATTTAAACTAGTGGCTCTGGCTTAGGGTTTGAGCCAGTTTTGTTGGCACCAGGGTGTGAGCACACTCAGGCCCCCGCCCCAGCCAAAGCTCATTTCTCATCAACACAATCTTCACTTAGATCCTTGCTGCTCAAAATAGCTCGCTTCAGCTGTATACAGGATTTTTTTTTACTTCTTTTCTGTAAGTCAGGCTTTAATTGTCAATTATTTGCTCCTGAGTACTCTTTTATGGCTGGTGCTGGAGAAGACTCAAGCAGTTTTTATTTTGGTACTTGGTTTAATTAGCTTTTTTGGAAGAACGAGGCAGGGCAGAGATCCATTCTTGCTGCTCATCACATATTCATTATTTACATTTTTCAGTATCCCAAGTAACTCGGCGCAGAAAACAAATAAATGAAGACTGAAACATATACAAAACATCTGGAGACGCTGCAATTCTGTAATTATCACTGCTCATTCTCAATGCACAAGGGCTCCAATGAGTGCCTGTTGGAAAGGACATTAATATATTGGCCTGACTGAGATTTTTGCCATCAGGCTGGATGCTTCCCCCCTACCCCATCCGCCCGGGTCGAGTCTCGCCTTGACTCACCGCCAAAAGCCAAAACAGCAAAATTTCTCATCTGCATTGGGAGGCAGCAGCCTCCAGAGCTCTTGGCCCATGACAGTAGATACAGCTGGTCAGATTAGGGCTGCTGAATAACTTATGTGATGACTCTTCAAAATAGTAAGTCCCCCTCAGTCTACTCCAGCCTTCATCAGCTCATGTGACTGGTGAGCAGTTTATGAATATACAGGAAGTTTTACTAAAAAAGGTTTCAAAATGCAGAGGGATATATTTGCATATCACATCACGCTCTTCACACAGCTACAGGGGAGGAAACAGGGAGCACCTGCCCTGTTCCGCAGCCTCCTCTCCTAACACAGCGGCTTCCAGCACTTCATTTCGGAATTTGCACGCCTGACTTCCCCACCTGGCCAGTTGTGACGGTGAAGGGTTTTGCTCAGAGGAAGCAAATCTTTGCATATTTATGAATGTAATCGTTTGTGGCAAAAGATACAAAGAGACGAAGTTGATTTTGGATGCACAGAGAACTGGAGCAAACAAGGATTGCTCCCCGTGGAGGTTTTATTGCAGCCCCAGGGATCGCTGCCTTTAATGCTCCTTGCTTGTTAACAGCCAAGAGAGTGTCGGGAGACCCTGTCTGAAGGGGGGAGGAAGAAAGGCAAAAATCTCCCAGTATCACTTTCATAATTTGAAGTTTCAAACTAATGTTGATGAGATCGTCATTATTGCTGAGCATCCGCTGGGCTCAGGGAGTAAAATTCCTTTTATTCGTCTCAAGTGTCAAGATTTGCAAGTGCAAGAAATTTTCAAGTGCTTGTCTAGGTGCCTGTTTGTATGCAAATGATGTTGTAACATTTCTTAGACTGAAAGACCTGATTCTTACCTAGTATTAGTCAAAGCATCTGTCAGCCTTGTCAGAAAAGAAATACTTTGGTTTTTTTTCAGGTCAAAACAACTCAAAATTATTACTGGAATATTGAGGCAGTTTAAAGACATGAAGAGTCAAATGAAAATTGTTCAAAACCATTTTTCCTTTCAATGAAGTTTTAATTCTTATTTTCCTTCTGTAATGTAATTTTTTTTTTTTCCACAGGTGACAAAGTTTGAAAATCAAATAGTTCAATGCAATATTTCAGTTCTCCATAACTGGGCAGTGAGCAGTATTGGATTTGATCACATGTACAGGAGGAAACTGGGATGAGGAATGGAACAAGCTAAGGAATGGGCAAAAATAATAGAAAATTGCATGGGAGCTTGTGCCAAGGCTCGGAGGCAGTGAGCAGGGATGCTTAAACACCAACTGCTTGGGCACAGGGTCCTCTCCAGGACATAAGTCCTCTCTCCAGGGAGAAAACCATGGCGCTGTCCCTGTGCACGTGGACTCCAGAGGTCTGAGATTTAGTTCATGCTAAAAATAAAAAGGGTTGTTGCCCATAGGAACATTGTTCCCTTGGTGTGGCCTGAGCCCATCTTTTGGCAAGACAACCAGAGCATCCTCTGTGTGACTTGGGTTGGCCAGAAGTAGAAAACACTGGTTAGCAAGCCCAAATCTGCTCGCATTAAGCAATCTTTCTCAGCAGCGGGATTTCTGCTGAGAAAATGATTTTTCAACAATCTGCTGTAGAGCTCACGATGTTCCCCCAGGTCCCTGCATGGGGGTTGTCGCTCTGCTCTAAGTAGGGAAGGCAAAAAGCTCTCCCAATAAATCCCTGCTCATCCATTTCTCACTGATGAAACAGGTAAAGACTGAACAGCTTTAGCACAATCATCAAATAAAAAATGCACCTCCAGTTCTGGCCCCTGCTCTGTGCTCAACTGAGGACTGGGAGGACTGCGATGTGCCAGCCGTCACTGACCATTGCTCACCATGGAAGCCAAAGCCAGCAGCACTTGCTCTGCACTGAACACCTCCAGCATAGAAAGCAGATGGATTTTCACTTAGAGAGACACAAGGCTCTCCCTTTCCTGCACATGCACACACACACACACAGTTCTGCATCACAGCCTCCATATTTATATGAGGAACTGTGAGGAAACAGCGTATTATTATAACAGCATGAGTATATCCCTCAAGCTCTGAATGACAAGGCAGTAATCAAGTTTCACCAGCATTCCACAACACTCTTTCTTAAAGATAAGTACATCCCAGGCAGGACTGGTGAGATACCCTTTCCCCAGCGGCATGCATGGGCTTCCAGAGAAGTAATTTCTCCAACAGCCACTACATTAAACTATAGGCAGAATATCCAGATCTAAATCAGCCCCCAATGTGCTTTCGTCTAATAGCCTCGATAACCATATTGCCTTCATTTTCATGCCACATTATTTATTCATAGCGCATTGGGAAAGGAAGAGCCTCATGAACAGTGGGAGTGGACTATATACCTGTAAACTGATATTTTCCTCTCACTCATGCATCTCTGTTACTTTTCCAGGAGATTAATTGCCAGCCAGCAGCAGCATCCCAACCCTGCAGAGCACACACTCCTTATTCTCCCAGAGCGCAGCACAAGGTGTGGGGACATTCGCTCAACACAACTTCAACCCGATCTCCGTTTCCCCTCACTCAGATTGTGGTTCCCTGTATTTCACACTTTCAGAAGCCTGAATATCTGAGGTTTATGGCTGGCTGACCCTTCTGTCCTGCCAAATGCCACTTGCACCAGCAAGTTTGAACTTTGGGATGGGCGAACACTTGGGCAGAAACATGAACTCTCATTCCTAGGCATGTAAACATGACTCTGGCCATCCCACCCAGGCAGGGCAAGCAGCTAGGGTGAACTGACAGCAGCCATCACAATATAATATCTTGGTGCTACATAATTTTGTCCTTCTAAATTAAGCACGTGAAGTGGGTAGATGGTAGAAAGTACAGTTGAACTGGTGGTGGTGATTACAAACTCCAATTTGAAAAAGTGGGAAAAAAGCCCAACTCTCTCCCTGGACTTCACCCACATTTCCAAGGTCAGTCATCCAGTCCTCAATATGAGGAGGAAAATGCGAACGCCTCTGCAGCTGTTCTTGAGCAACTGAAATGTGCTGATTAATTCCAAGGCCATTTGGTCCTTGTCTCCGATTTTGAGCTAAAAACGTATGATTTATAAAAGGCTTAGGTGAGAAGAAGAAAGAGCATTTCAAGCTCTTGAAAAAAAAAATACAAGGAGATATAAGTTCCTGTGAGATTTTTACCTATTTCATCCCATAGCTTCAATCACATAATTAGGTCTCCTGTCACTTCACTTGATGCTCTGCCCCATTTATCCACAACTTTCTGACCCTGTTTCCATATCTGGTGATATTTTTTCCTTTACTGTTCTCAAAAGAAGAAAGAAAAAAGGATTATTGACCTTTCCTCAGATGACTGAAATCTGTAAAAATTCAGTCTAACTTTATATTTTGAGGGAGACAATCATGGTGTCATAACAGGATATCTATAAAGTAGGAGACATAGATATATATTTATATATATGTGTATATATATATAAAGCAGGCTACATATAAAGTAATGGTACATATAGGGCAGATATGCCCCAGTCAGTGACCTGGCAGTCTGATGGGCTCTCCCAACATTGGACCTTAGAGAAGAAGAGGGATCCCCACACCATGGAGCAGTACTGGGTGCAAGTCTGATTTTTGGGAAAACTTAAGCATACAAAATGCAGGTGGTGGCTGAGCACACACTGCAGCCTTAAGCTGAGGCAGAGAGGACATATACTTATCTTACATTTAAATCAGAGCCAAAAATTTATTAAGAGTGAAAAACCTTCCTGCCTGTGAAATGGTACATGCTTCTAGGCAGATCCAAGCGGTGAAACTACTTTCTCAAATGCCAAATCTGAGAATAGATGAGCTGTGTGTCAACCACATCACCTTTTTATCTGATAGATGTTTATAAAGTGAAGACAGAATATCTGTTGCATACAAGCAAGCCACCTGCTGCCAACAGCAACCTTCCCTCTGCCACAGAGAAACATGTTCTCAGCTAATTTGTGGCAATACTGTACTTCATGGTACACCACACTTGCCAAATTTTGAAAGACCAGACACCTCCATTTGCAGATGTAGGTCTCCGGCTCATCTCTATTGCTTCCAACAGCTCCACCACTCTGGTGCATGGGTCTCTCTCAAGCCGCCCAGCACCTGGTCCACGCTCTGATCTCAACAACCATCTCTCCAAGCAGCACATGTCCCTGGGGAGGGGTGAACAGTGCTCTGCCGCCTGCAGCAGGAGCGGTTTGACCTGGCTTACAATCAGCCTTGGCATCTCCATGGCAACTCCAGCGGATGCTGCACTCCTAATTGCTCATAAGGAACCGCTACACTCACAAGCAGCAGTTGCAATCAAGTTCTGTCTTGGTCACCTCCGAGGGGGTGAGAGGATAACACAGAAGAAAGTAATAAGAGGCATCAGAAGCACTTAGAATAGTGTAATTGCCACAACAATTCCTCTGGATTAAAATTAGTCTGTTCCTTAAAATGTTCAATATTTTTTCTGTCTCTTGGGTGTTTCTCAGCTACCACTGCTCACTGATGCCCTGCAGACGTCCATGGAGGAGGCTGAAGGGGACCGAGCAGCATGTGCCTCCCTCAGATGTGCTCACTGTACCAGCACTGGGTTTCACCAGCAGGATGTGAAAGACCCCAAATACAAGCATGGAAAATCCAATATTGTTAACTTAATTAACCTTTCAACTGCGGCATACCAGGGGGAGAAGCATCTGAAAACCTGCTGGAGAGTTTTTGCAGTCAAAAACTTAAATCCAGCTTCACTATGAGACATATAAGAGTTCTGACCTTAACTTTCAGGTCAAAGACTAAGCCCTCTCTACCCTGCCACCTCAAATCCTCAACCTTCACCTTTCCTGACATCTTCTGCAGGTGGCTGACCGTGCTGTAGTAACCCCTAAGGGATTTCGTCTTTCCAGCTAACTGAAAAGTGTATTTTCATGCCCAAGCTGCTGGGCAGCTCTCTCTGAGGGCTGTGGTGCTGTGGGAGATGTTTGCACCCCAACCTTGGGGCAGGAACACACCTGACAGCACCTCGCTGCTGGGGCACATCCCTGAGGATCACTGGGCAGAATTTAGCTACTCATCACTATTCAGGAGCCAAACAGCACTTCTGTCTCATGGCTCACATCCCGCTCACCCCCAGTCTCAGTTGCCGTGGTGGGAGTTCTCCCCCACAGCCCCTCCAGCTCCACATGCCAGGGTATTGGGGAAAGCAAATTACACCAGTTTTCGGGTTAACATGTTTGCATTCATATTGCAAGCCTTGCTTTCACATCTATAACTCATTTTCCAACATCTTCAAGCAAATTTCACACTGTTGGAAAAATGTCAAGGGTTTAATCTGATATGTGTGATATTTACCGATGCCACTAGGGAGAGAGATGATCACATCTTCCACTTCCCATCATGTTTCTTACAAGAGTGAAAACATATCAGGAGAATTCACTAGGTTTTGCTATCCTTGGTGTATGCAAATGAATATAAATCAAACTATCTGAGTGGCACAGACAAATAACTTTGCATATAAGAGACTCAAGGAAAAGCTTACACGAGTGAATGTTTATCTTTCTTTTCCAGTTGTGTTAGATGGTCTTAGAGCATGTGGCTTTGCTGATGAGCCTTGCCATGGCTGTACTTTGCATCAGAGAGTGGGACCTGAAGCCCAGGACCAGCCTCCTGCCAGCCTTGTGCTTGGCATCAGCTGGATCAAGAGTGGAATTAAAGAGAGGAAGGAAAAAAGGCAGAAGGATGAAAACTATAGTGCATCAATACAGGTATTTTCCTCAGATTAATTTATTCCTTGGAATATCAGTAGGACAAGCTTCCTCTAAATCTGCAAAAAATCCAGAGAGGGCTTTCATACATAGCAGAGAGGTTGGTGGCAATCTTGTGCCACAAAACAAAACAAGCAGACTGAAGCAAGCAGCAATATGTTTTTTCTGCTTTGGGTTGATTTGAAACCCAGGATTGAAAACAAACTGGCTGCAAGACTGGAAATCAGTGGTTTGCAGAGCCGGGCTGGGGCTCCCATGGGGTCATCTTAAGGGGGCAGTGGAGATGATGTGGGCACAGTTTTCTGCTCGGCAGGTGGCCCACAGGGCCACGCAGAGGGAATTTGTCCCACGAAAACCGCTGAGGGAGCTCAGCCTGCCCAATGCAGGGGGAGCAGGCACAGGCTGCGGGCTGGAGCCCCCCCTGCTCACACTGCAGCTGGGCAGCCAGGCTGGTACAGCTCTGCGTCCTGGGCAGGGTGAAAAGGCTGCAGTTAAGCCATTTTCTCTCCCAAGAAAATAGATGCTGTTTTTAAAGCTTGGTCCTAAACTGATCACCTGCAAACCCAGGGCAGGGCAGGGCAGGAGGCAAGGACAGGGCTCTGGTACCCATGGCAGGGAGGACATCCATCGCTGGGCAGAGGGGATCAGGCATTTCAAATGTCATCCCAATCTGTCTAATTCCAATACCTACATCATTGCCAGGAGCCCCCTTGGGCCTGTGGATTAAATTCAGCTATTATTAATGCATGACATTCTGCTGATACCCAGATATCAATCAATATTATTGACTTCACTAAATTTTGCTCTGAGCCTATAACTGTAATATAATTTTCCCTAGACTGAGAGAAAAAAAGAAAAGAACATGCTGCATGAAAGCAATATTCCTAAGGCTTCATTTTGGAAAGACATTCAGATCTCAGAAATAGGGCTTGAAGTGTTTGTGGCGAGGAATATGCTTAATTAGATTCATGTCTGAGAAGTCCCCAGCTGTTTTGCAGACAAACAGAAATATCTGAGATTTCTTCCAGCTCTATGGAGACACAGAGATTGGCTCCTCTCCCTGTTGCCCCAGTCTGAGAGATTTGCACGTATGATTATTATCTGGTGCTGTTTCAGACAACACAAGATGCCACACAATCTCTGAGCACAGAGCAAATATTCCAGTATTTTGTTTCATGATTATTTCCACCCTGTTCGCTTTAGCATCTGAAAAAGTCTTGCTGTATTTTTTTTTTCATTTGAAAGGCTTTCTGGAAGTTGGACATAACATGCATTCATTATGAAATGAAAATACCTCATGTGTTCAGGATGGAAAAAAAAAAATCCCCGGCTTTCAAGAAAGCTTTGTGAGCTTATTAAAAACAAGAGCGCTCGCTATGCGTGTCGTTCTGCCAAATGAAAAATTCCCTCCTCTCTTCTCAGGCTTGTAAGCTGCTTTGTGTGCTCAAGACATCTCTTTCCAGTGTCCAGCACATTTTCACGGTTAGTCTAGCTTGGAATAAAATACCTTACAATGACAGAAGGGGATCGGAGAGCAGCCACATCTCAGCTCCATCATCATTGGAAATGGATCCTGGGGAAGCCACGGGTGACAATACCCTCCCAGCCTTGGGAATTTGGGAGCAGACCCATGTGCCACAGAGAATGATCAGCCCCAAACCATGCATCTGGGGAGAAGGTGGAACAGGAACCGTGTGCCAAAACCACAGCCGGCCATAAACACCCCAGCTCGAGAGGAAGCGAGCCATGACCACTCCCAAAATCCACATCCCCGGCGCACCACAGCCAGTCAACTACGCGTGCAAAGACTCAGTTTGGGAGCTCCAGCTCCGGCTGCATTTCCCAGGCCCATCTCACCAGCCCGCCTGCTTTCTCCTTGTCTTTCTTGCTCCACATCACTCACCCCTCCCTGTTTTTAGGGGTCTCATGCCCAGCCCTGGCTCATGCTTTGAGGCAAAGCTGCAGTGCATGGTGTGGTGGTGAGTGTAGGAGTTGGTCCTTCACTGCCTCCTTTCCTCTGATTTCTTCTGCCACCCCTTGGACTTCTCCACAGCCCATCCCACCACCCAGGCTGGCAGTGCAGATAGACACTATGCAAATCAGGCAACTGGCCACTGCACACGGAGGAGCCCAACTGGGCATCTCGACATGATCGGCTGCTATCCTGCTATCCTGCTGGGCACAGCCCTAAGCACGTGGCATTTTGGAAATGCAGCTCTTAGCAAGGTTCAATCCAAGGTGTTGGGGTTGGACACACAGCAGAGCATGATGACAGTAGCCCACCAAACACTAGCGACCCTTGGGAAAGTGAGGTTAACTTCCACAATGGGGGGTTTCCGGGTTCTGGTGAGACATGTCGGATAAGACATGTCACCCCGAATTCCAGTGTGGCTAGGCTGGACCTGATGGTGAACAATACATATTGCAAGGATCAGATTAGCAAAGTGCACCCTTGAAGAACATCTCCAGCAGATAGTGGAACAAGTCAAGATGCTAATCAGTTGGTTATTTTAAAATAACTTATTTCCAGAACAAAAAGCCTTCCAGAGGGAGAAATAGACTTTTTGAGCTAACTGGAAGAAAATGCACAGTGCAGCTCAATCTCACGTATCACTGAGATCTCCCTCCCCACCCAAGAAGGGCCACACACCACTGGCAAGCACCCAAAGGTTTTCCCAGAACTGGGATAATCTGTTCCCACAGGACAGAGCGACTCACCCAGCACTGCTGCAAAACTCTGCGTTTTGTCTAAGGATGAGATGAGGAAGAGCAACTACAAGGATAAATAAACACCTCAGGAGCTTTGAAGAACTGCTTTCAGTAGCCAGCAGTAGCATCCATTGTCCCACAGTCACGTGAAATGGGACATCTCGGTCTCCCTTGCACGCTATGAGCTGAGTCAGTCGGTTGGTAGGTGGTGGTATTTGGGCAGGCGGGTTGGTAATTGGGGACGATTCAGTACTGAATCACACATGGCTCATTTGATCTAGCGTATCATGTTCTCCATGTGGATTATCTACAAGGTTCTTCCTTTTTCCTAATTCTTCATTTCCATTTATCTTACAAGCAATTAAGACTCTTTAAGAGACAATCACTGTGGACTTTGAAGCTTTTTTCTCTGATCTGGTATGTTTGTTCCTTAAAATATTACGTCAAATATTGTAGCATTCTGGATGTTTTCTGTTTCAGTACCAGGCTTGTAATTGTTATTAGTTTTGTCATGGTGGAAATTCAAAAATCTGCTCTGAATGCGTTCCTTTGAATTTAGTTAAAAGGCACTTTTTAAGCTGACAATAATTTTGACTGTAGTCTGTGAGAAAGGCTCAAATTTTGAACTTACGGGAAAAGCTCATTTTACTGTAGGGCTGAGAATCCACTGTCTCAGAGCTCACTGGCATCGCGAGGCACTAGCAAGAGCCAGAGCAAATATTTCTCTGGGCTTTCACTTCCACAGAGCATGTTTCAGATTACACTTAAGTGGATTCAGGAGAGGAAGCTGGGGGTGGCGGGAGGGAAGGATGCGAGTAGGTAAGAATGAAAAGAGGGAGCACATGGAAAAATAGAAGGAAATGGCCAACTAAAGAAAAAAAAACTATGCATAGAAAGGGTGAGGAAGTGCGGGCATGATTATGAATAGATCATACAGAAGGCACAGAGTTATAGGTACCAACCTGAATAGATAAGGATAATAAGGACATATGTAAAGATAATGTATCAAAGGATTGCTGCTCGGTACTTCAGAAGCGGCTGAGAATCACTAGAAGTAGGATGGAGAAAACAGGAAAAGGGGAATGAGTGACCAGGAAGCACCAAGAAAATGCTAAAAGCATTAAAAGACAATTAAATAGGCAATATACAGTTCAAAATATTCAAAATACTTTTTTTCATGTTTGGACAGCTCTGCAGTTAGGAGAGCAGCAGTCAAGAACCATGTGCAGGAGGGATGTGGCTGGGCAGAGGCTCAGGTCTGTGCCAAACAGCACCCACACATAGCACAAACCTGCTCTTCCCACCCTCCTTTCATTCTAGCAGGTACCAAACCTGGCTGCACTGGGCTGTTATCTTTCTGTGGGTGATGTATCCTCTTCCACCAGCCAGAATATGCTGCTCCTTTTGAGGATGAGATGGCTCTGCCCTCTGAATTATTATATTTCCATGGCAATATGCAGAGTGCAATATATATTACGGTAGTTTGCAGCACCTGTATAGTGCTAGTGGCACACACAGGAGATATGAAAATAAAAAATTGAATTCACCATGAGCTTCTAAAGTCAGATTCTCAGATGGGCAAGGGTAAGGGCAGCTTTGCAAAACACCAACCAAGGGCAAAGCTGCCTCTGACTCTCAGGATAATTGTCATGGAAACTACCAGGAAAGTAGCACAAAACACAAGTAGGTATGAAAAAGGTAGCTGAAAATAGCTGCTGCAGGATTGTTGCTTTGTGAAGGTTCTAAACATTAAAAGTCAATTGAAGAAACAGTTTAGCAATTTTAGATTTTCTTGGAAAATAGATTTTAAAGGGCGAAATGGGACAAACCAGAAAATTACGGCTCAGCGGAAACTCCAGGAGAAAAAAGCTCTGAGAGGAAAATGGATGCAAGGAAGACTCCTACAAGATTTATTACATACATACCTGCATTTGTATAGATAGATAAACTCATGCATGTGTGTATGATTACATGTATACAGTACCATCAGCATATATAGTTATATATGTAACTATGTAGAGTACAGCATGGATACATATCTATAGTATACACTATAGATATATACACTACTGGAAAAATAATAGTGAAAAAAAGAAGCCAGCATGCAATGAATACTTTCTGCACCAAACTGAAGATGAGAGGGTTTTTTAGAGGTTAACTTGACCGAAGCCCAAGGCCTTGAGCTGGAAAGCAAGCTGTTTGATTAGTTGGACTGGTGTCTAAATGGCATCTGACCAAGGATGGCTATGACCAGAAAACACACACTGAGGGTGAGATCCAGCTACGCAACAGCAGAATGGATGGGTGCCAGAGAGCTGAAATAATCACAAAATGCATGAAATAGGAAGCTCAGTGTGTCTGCAGAGAGCCCTGATGGATGGAAAGCAGGGGTGCAGCCCCCAGCCGACGGGAGATATTCTGCAATTATCAGCAACGATGGCCACAGACCAGGACACCTTTGTCTCTGCTCACAAGGGCAGCAAAACACATAACACAAAGTGCCTTTTCTTTGCTGTGAGGAACACCTCCCTGTGCCAGACGGATGGTGGCATGTTCAGAGTTATTCTTCCAGCCAAAATTGCCAGTGGGCTGATGCATGTGAGCTGCCCGGGAAGGAGCAGGGGTGCCAGCTCGGGTAGCAGAGCTGTGGGTACAACCTCCACGGGACGGTGCTGGGAATGGCAGGGCAGGGTTAGCATGAACACAGAGGAAAGTAGATGAGACATGGAAGTACTGTCATGCAGGTCACACCACGGAAACATTAAAGGGCAATTTATGCACTTTGAGAGGAAAGGATTGAGTTGCAACAGGGAAAAATGTTAGCAGGAAGATGCAAGAAGCAGCAGAATAGATGCACTGTCATTCGCTAGCAACACTGGGCTGGCTGGGGCCAGGGTAGTCCCACTCCATTTTTATGCCACATTGGAATAAGCATTGAATAAATGGGACTAATCCTGCGACAGTGAATGGTGTCCATGTGCTAGTAACTGCCAAGTGGTGTGTCTCAGCAGGCAAGACAAAAAGAGGTTGGTTCAAGGGTGAGTACCTGAGAAGTGCTTTGGTATTGCACCGGGTTCATATGAGTTGTGGGGGAGGATTTTAGAAGCTGGTCATATCCACACCATGCAAGATATAATGATCAGAAATTCAAACTGAACCCCAAAACAAGGCAACCATCTCAACTACCAGAGGAGGTAATGCAGGGAAAAAAAGAAAAGTACAGAGAGCAAGAGATGAGGAGAGAAAAGTCAAGGAAAGGTGAAAGAAAATGGAAATCAAGGGAAAAATAATCCCACCTAAGAGGTAATTCTAATCAGCTACAAAAGCAGAGACAAACACAGCTCCAGCTGCAGAGCATTGTGCCGTGGAGACGGGCAGACAATTGCCACGGCAGCAGAGGCTGGATGCTGCAGCCCGCCGGGGCTTGATAGGGCACTAACCGCGTATTTATGAAATACCATCGAGGCACAGGCTGCTCTACTTCTGAGCAGCTACAACATAGAAAGACATCAAAAGGAACTAATTGCACTGTTTTGTTGGTTTTGCCTTTTTTTTGTGTGTGTGCGTATGTGTTTGTTTTGGTTTGGTTTTAACTCAGTAATGTCAAATTGCAGCTGAAGAAGATTAAATATGCAACAAAAAGTTAGTTATGTTGCCGTAATACCGCTAATAACACTAGCATTTATAAAGGGCTAAATCACGCTTTCCTTGCTTAAGACTGTTCTCTCTGACCTTTGAAGGTTTGATCTTGAGACATGATGTAAGTCATCTGGAGAGTTTTCATCACCTCTACCAGATGAAGGATATTCCTGTTCTGGGAAAGCAGGGTTAGTCTTCCAAATAAAAGAAAGATAGATACTGGCAGCACTTGGGTATCTGAAGTCTCTGCTTCCCAAAGTGACTCTGATACCACTGTGCCATGGCAAAGCAGTTTCCATCGGCCAAGGAGCACCCTCCAGCACTGCACAGAGAGGTTTGAATTTCCCACACCCTTATTAAAATGGACACAAACCCCCCTAAAGTAACAATCCAGCTATTCCCACTCAAACTGAAGTCTCTTGGGCTAGCAAATTGCCTGTTAAAGTGCAGCACTTGGGGAGATCAGCGCCGGGCAGTAGAGCTCAGTGCTGCGAGCGTGTACCCTCACATTCCACCCACTTGGGGACTCATAGGGCACTTGGGCAAAGGCAATAAGAGTAGCCTCTTCAGTTAAATTGATGCTAAAGTCAATGGGCATTTGGTAGATGCTCTCCAGGCACACCAACAGCCTGCAGCAATGGCCAGAGCTACATTCCTACACGTTCTAGAGAAGTGCCTGGCCCTGTGAACTTAGCAGGATTTTCAGACTGCATCTGCTCCACCATTGGGTTTATTTTAAGAGACAGCACAATGTTAAAACATCACACTGGTGTTTTCATCAAGTACCACTTCCCTTGGTTAATAAAAATGTGCCCGGTTTGCTACAAGATCTCAGTAGAAATTATACAACACTTCTCCGCTGAGCACTTTTCTTTGCACAATGTGAAAACAACTTGTTCTTATAAAGAGTGAAAAAAAAAAAGTAAAATAAAGAAGGCTGTGTGTTTGACAAGAAGCTGTGGAGTATACATCAATATTCGTAATTACAGTGGCAGCTGCTGCTCTGCGAGCAGTCACAGTTCCCACCGATCTCATACCCCTTCTCCCCACTTCACTCCCACCCCCACCACAACAATACTCCCAGCTCTTCCTTCCTATTGGCCTCACACCATATATTTCCCATCCCTCCATGCACCCTGCAATGCCCACACAGCTGCTGGCCACGTTCCCAAAACACCAGCTAAGCAAAAGGCATTGTTATCATGGAGCACCGAAATACAGGTGCTGCCGGGCAGGACAGGGTGGGTTTGCCAAAACAGTTGATCCTTTGGATCTGCCTTACCTGATCTTAACATAACTTCAAGGAATTGGACATTACTGAGAGCTCATGACATCTACTAAATTTGGTTCAAGTGGGCCAAGGGGTTCAAATGCATTAGAGCACAGAAACATAGACTGATGGGCAGAGGGTATAATCACAGGAGACTATCGCCTTAGAAAAAGAGGTTTAAAAAAAAATCAAAGGACTAAAGTGAGTAGGGCACCACAGGGGAGGCTGATAAGGTTGAACTAAGGATGAGGAAAATGGAGTAACTCCTCAGAGGACTAAAAGATTTCAAAAATCCTTGTTCTCCATTTCAAATTATGTCAGCAAACTGATAACTGTCACATCAACCGGCCAACAACCTGAGGTTTTAAATAAACGTTTTGCTACCAGCATATGTAAACCCCAGTGAATTCCAAACAGATGGTTTATTTACAGATCACAGTATATGTACTATAATCAATATCTAGATTACAGCAGGGCTGTTGCAAGGAAAGAGATATAATTGTAGACACGTAAAAACCCTCCAGTTTGGACAGAGACTGGGCAAGAATAATCAGCACTTCTTAAAGTCTTAGAAATGTAGTGAAAGAGCTGAAGTGTGTATAATTACCAGTGAGAGGCATTGTAGCAAAGCAGATAAAGTTAATTATACAGTACAGGAGCATTTTCAGTTGATGTAGTAGTAATTGTAGTCAACAGAGAAGTGCCCAACAGAAGGAACCGCATACAATAAAAGCAATCGTGTGGTGAATGCGTACATCACAAATTACTTAAAAAACAAAGGCAGATACAGACACACAGCTGGAGCTGACAAACCTTAATAAAGATTTGTGGATTTCTACATGCAATAGTACACCTTAGAAAAGCAGCAGATCTTACCGCATAGATGGTACCCCTCAAAAATTGTCACATCAGTCTGGAGGAGGTATCAGTATTTTTGGTCCATGTGGGGAAGCAAGGGCCAGATTCAGCACAGGCTGTGACATGCTGTTTGTCATAGGAAACACTGGCTATGTCCTGGGTGCCTCTGCTGTGTATGAAACAAATATACCAGTGGGTTGGTCTAGAGTACAAATTTTCTGAAAATAAATCTGTACTTAGGAGAAAAGATGCAGTAAATAGACCGCACTTCAAAATTCAGGCTCACAGGCTACTGTTTTGTACAGACCATTCAACATCTGAATCCACCAGCCTGTGTTAGAAACAAAGAGGGGCTGCAATAAAGGACTCAAAATAAAAGATTCTAGCATAAATCTGTTGCATGTGTATATGTTTATGCATCTCTATAAACATCTTTTTAGTGTCTCTTGGTTTGATGACGGCACAAACACAACACAGAATTTCACCTCCCCGTGTTGGCTGCAATCTCTCCCACTCCTCATTACAAGCCATTTCACCCAGGAGCTGTCTCTTCTTTTCTTGGCACCAAATAAAGCAGATTCTCACCTGTTCAAAAAAGAGCTTTCTCCCCAAGATTTCCTGAAGCAACAGCATTAAATAAGTTCAGTTTCAAGTGGCAGTGTGTCATCACCCTCCCTGCACCCAGTGCTGCCGCAGGTACGGGGTGAAGGAAGAAGCTCCCTCGCCATCCCATTCTACCTGTCAGTGTGATTTCTCATGGCCTTTAGATATTAACAGCTTTTCAGGTCTCTAATTAACAATGCAGTTTCATCCTGTCTTCCCAGGGTAATAAACTCCCCCTAATATGGCCGCTTGTTGGAACACCCCCTTTAACAGATTTAACGCTGTAAAAGGCTCAATTTGGGGACTCTGTGAAATACTGTCCTCCGAAGCATCCTGATGTGCTAGTGGGGAAGGATTTACTGATTTGAAAATATCCAGATGAATAAACGAAAATACGCTACTAATTGCAGTGAAACGGATACCTGGCTGATCAGATGCAATTAGCAACAGGGAGAGGGTGATGAAACAACATCAGGGAGGTCAAGATATGCAAAAATCCCACTCCAAGGGAATTTTCTACCTGTCCTTACACTTGTGCCAGGGCTTGTATGAGCGCAGCTGGCCAGCGGAGCTGTGCTGGCAGAGGGCTTGACCTGGTGCCTTGAGAGCCAGACTTCCAGAGGCAAAAGCCATATCTATGCCAACAATAATTACTGCTGAAAACAGATAACTTCTAGGAGCTTATTTGGAAAAAATCAATCCATAGCACCTGTAGGTTTATACAGTGCAGCTGTGAGTATCGCTGTCAACACTTCCACTACTGAAGGATGAACAACGAAGCCAGACATGACCCAAGAGCCATCTTTTCCAAATTTAGGTTAAACCAGTCCTGCAAATGAAACAAATGCATCAGATTTGAAGACATCTGAGCAACATGGCAAGGTAAGAAAGCATAATTGGTATCGCTGAGGTGAGCCTGCAGCTCACAGTGTGATGGCTGTGCACAAAGAGCTCCTAATTACAGCATGGATATGCCAAGCAGCTCCCAGGACCCTTCAGGATTTTTGCACTGGGAAATCAGAGACACATAGCAGCACCCGGATCTAATCCGGGGCCATGCTGCAGATCCTAATCTGCTGCTGAGGATGCTCACAGTGCTGGGGTGTCCCTGTCTCTGAAGCCCAGGAGAGGCAAGTAGTGCCACAGCTCCTTGGAGAGGACAGCAGAGCACTTCTGTGACCAGCTGCTGGTGAGTGTCATGTACCCTGACGTGACATGAGCTTTGCCCTTTGCAGTTTGGGAAAGAGGACCCCCTGCATCTGGTGGGGCTGGATGAGCAGAGGGGGAAGTGACAGCTGGGGTGCCTGGCTCCATTGATGGCATTTGCAAGCAAAATGCTCAGATCCTGACACTACCATAGCGGGTGGCCCCTGCACACATCAAGTGAGCGTCTGGCTGGGAACAGGGGTCGGGACACCGAGCAGTGGGTGGGGAAGGGGACATGGCAGGTTTTGGGTAGTCTGTCCCAGCAGTGTCCCTGCAAAAGGCTGGCAGTCCCCAAAGATTCTGGTCAGCATTTAGTCATATCGGGGCTTCACTTTGCCGGCTGGGGGAAAAAAAGAACCCAGCAAAACAAACAGCCAGCAGTTAGAGACACAGCACAGCTATTGCTCTGAAATACTGTCACCTCGTGGTCGCTCAGCTGCAGTCAGACACGCTGCAGCCAACACGTCTCACTGGACATCGTGGTGGCCTGGGCACAGCTCTGAACTGGCCAGGACACAACAGTGACCAACCTCACACAGGGGCATGGAAAGCCACGTTGCTCTAGGTAGTGTTTACTAACAGCTGCTACTGGGGAAGGAGGAAGTCTGGAAACCTGTATTTGCACTTCCAGCTCTGTCTGTGGCCTCCTGCGGATGCAAATATGAAAACAGGGAGGGTGGCATTACTTGGGGTGCCCAAGAACACCTGTGACTGCCAGGGGTACTGACCATGCAAGAGGTGTCCACCCAGGAACTACAAGGAGCAACCAAACCTCTCCATGTGCACTGTCCCCCGCAATGCCCTGGGAGAGGGAGCCCTTGGCTATTGGGAGGAAAACTCAACGTGTCTGATCTGCTTAAAAATCAGAGAGATGTGATATCCCTTGATTTAACGAGCGGAGGGCAGACCACGAGAAGAATGCAGCCATCAGCTGCACAACAGGCAGCACTGGCCTGTCAACAGCAAATACCACTATATTTCACTATTTTTAAGCTTGACTGCGTGGCTATAGGCACTGACAAACCTGTCCCCCTCCAAAATCACCATCAGGCAGAGGAGACCTCCTTGGATGCCACCAGGGCCACTCCTGGGGTCAGTGTATAGGGGGTGCAGAGCTGTAGGAGCTCCTGCTGGCTGCTGGAGGGGTTGGCTGCTACTTTAAGGGTGTCATACGCCACAAGAACAACCTGCAGCATATCCGTACTGTCACACTGTCACTCTTCAAGTGAGAGCATCATTGGAGTTACCAGGAGGCACCACAGGGCTCCTCACAGCCCTGCCACATTTTGCAGGGAAGGAAGCAATCATTTGAGGTCCATTTTGAAAGGAAAAACAAAACAAAACACCTGTTTACTCCTTTGGATCCTTTTGAATGCTGTAAGGCCACGTGAGAATTATGATCACCACAAGGACTTATTTCTTCATATAAATATTTGAGATATAAATTTTATCTCCGAATTGCCTTTCATGTTTAGCAACGAAGGTCACTTGTGTGTAGCCAGCTCCCTTACTCCCAGTTATTGCTTAAATATACATAAATATGAAAATGTGGGCAAATATTTACAGACAATAAATGCTGGGGGGGGGGTTAATTAACTAGTGTTTCATATGGTTACAAAACAAAACACAAGATTTTAGCAATAACTGAACCGAGGAAAATGAAAACTCGTCTCCCTTTCTCTTCTCACACTTGGCAACTTATCTGGGGGCCAATTAAAAAGTGGCAAATCCAGAAATGGGAGAACAAAAAGCATTTTCTCCCACAGTACATAATGAAACCGTGGCTTTTACCGCCACAACAAACTGTGGATGCCAAAAACGCGGCAATGTTGACAGGGCGTGGGTATTTCTATAGACGGCAAGAATGGCCAGAGATACAATAGTTATGAATGACATGAATTTTGGAAGAGAGGCAGACCTCCAGCTGTGGTTGCAAACCCATCTTTATTAGGAATTAGGAAAAGAGCTATGGTGACAGCCAGGTTATCTACTTACAAGGGAGCTGCACACACTTTCCACCTTCCACCCAGCACTGGAGAGACATGTTGCAATAACTGCATGTCGCAGTTGATTTTATTTTTCTTCTTCATTTTTTGTGAGCTATTCCAGCTTGTCTGCTCACAGATGCTGCTCACCCATGTGCACAGTGCCCGAGTGTATGGAACATCGGCCTTACTTAGCAGCAAAAATGCAACCGTCCTTTTCTTCCTAAACAAGGCACGCTAAGAATAAACAGCATACCGCAGCGCCAGAGCATGCTGCCCAAGAAATACAGCTGGGGACAGGATTCAAAAGAAAAATATGCAAGAGGACTAAAAGTATCTGTCATAAAACCCCCTAATTAATAGGCCTCTGAGCAAACGCAAAGGCCAACAGGCAAATAACATAAACACTGCTGCAAAAGGTCTACGTGCAGTTCTTTGCAAAGCATCAAAGCAATTTCTTATCGTGCAATCAATACAAAAGTGCAACTAAAATTAAAAAACAGATAAGCAAAAGACAAAATAGAAAGACCGGTCCTACAGCAACAAAGCAGCGCCCAACTTGAAATGTAGATTCTCCTTTACTTTATCCTAAAGCAACTGAAAAACTACAAGCTGGTGATTTAAATGAAGAAAAAAAAACCACACACAACCATATCCAAATGAAAACCAATCAAACAAAAAATTAACAAACAAAACCAAAACCAAACAAAAAACCCCAAACCATGCAACACAGAATTAACACAAGAAATATTAGCACTTATCAAAAATGCAGCAGACAACTGTTCCTTCCAGCAAACTTCTAAATAATTCATGCCCAATATAAAGAAGTCAATCTTAGGAATACACTGTGCCAAAGTAGTCACGGGAACAGTTTCTCCCATGACCTAGATGAAAAACTCAACCCCAGAATAGAGGCACCAACAAAAAAAAAATGTTGTGTTTAAAACCCAGTTCCAGCAAAAGACAACATTTAAAACCAAAAAGAATCTGGAGGAGCTTGGCTGGGTGGGATCCTGCATCCCACAGGATGGCCCCGGGCACCCAAAATATGCCCTTTGAAGGGGCCAAGCGCCCCGTGCTTGCCCCACCTTAACAAGTCCACGCACAGAAATTAATGACGACACATCCAATACTGTGCCCTTATGCCCTACCTATAAAATTTGGCACAGATAATTTGAAGGCAGGGTGAGCGGGGCAAGAGCAGAACTGATGGGCTGGGGTGTGACATGGGGACCAGCTGACCCCGCTGACATCCACCCACCCATCGTGGCTTGTCATCGCCAAGGGATAGAGGACGCTTGCCAGGAACACGCTCCAGCCCCTGGTACTGGTGGCACGTGTTGCATGAGGTCAGAAAAAAGGAAAAATAGTTAATAAAGAGATGGAGAAATGTTAAGAGAAACTAAATGAAAAATGCATGGGAATGTGGGCTAGAAGTCAGGAATGACACTTTCCCCCGCCCCGCCCCAAACATGAGATACAATAAATATACGGGGTTTTAAAAGCTGTTTACTTGTGTTCTTGGCTTTTTGAGCCACTGGTATGCTTTCAGGTAACGCAGGCAAGCTTTTTTCTGCAACTATGAAGGTTACAAACCTACTTTTAAATTTTTTTTTACTGTTTTTTCCCCCAGTGAAAGCTGAGATCCCGTTGGAGCATCTCTCCCTGCCTTGTGCCCACCGCACCAAGCATCCGAAAAGCCATTTCGCACCAGCTGCGCAAGGAACGCGCGGTCCCGGGCACACAGTGGGGAACCGCCGGGCAGGGAGAGACGCAGCGGGAGGGAGCGAGCCGTGCATCTGCACCCTATAGACTGCGCGTGCAGGGACCCTACAGCCTGCACTGTGCAGGGGCGGCCCCTACAGCCCACGCTGCGTGTGCCCAGTTCCTATAGCTTGTTTGCCTAGCTCCTATAGACTGTGTGCCCACAGTATCACAGTATGTTTGGGATTGGAAGGGACCTCAAAAGATCATCCAGTCCAATCCCCCTGCTGGAGCAGGAACGCCTACATGAGGTCGCACAGGAACATGTCCAGGTGGGTCTTGAATGTCTCCAGAGAAGGAGACTCCACAACCCCCCTGGGCAGCCTGTTCCAGTGTCTGTCACCCTTACTGAGAAGAAGTTTTTTCTCAAATTTAAGTGGAACCTCTTGTGTTCCAGCTTGATCCCATTACCCCTTGTCCTATCATCGTTTGCCACCGGGAAGAGCCTGGCTCCATCCTCATGACACTCACCCTTTATATATTTATAAACATTAATAAGGTCACCCCTCAGTCTCCTCTTCTCCAAACTAAAGAGACTCAGCTCCTATAGCCCACGCTGTGTGTGCCCAGCTCCTATAGCCCGCACAACCGCGATGCAGCCGCTACCGCCAGCACGTTTGCAGCCCCTATAGCTCGCCCTATGCACTGCCACTGCCCCTGGAGCCTCCGCCTGCTCAGCCTCTATACACTGAACGCTGTACACAGCCTCCCTACCGACACGGTGCATGCCCACGCCCAGAGCCCGCACATCACGCTCGGACCCACAGCCAAGGTCATCGCTACCCTATAGCCCGCATCCTCCCTACGGAGCGCACTGCGCATGCCCGCCGCAGAGCGCGTACCACCCCGCAGAGACTCGCAGGCACCGCCCCGCGCATGCGCGTCTCCCTCCGCACAGGCGGGCCTCCGGGACGGCAGGGGGCGCTGCGAGGCGGAAGCCCGCCGCCGTTTCCGCCTGTCGCGGCTGAGTCACTGGGCCGCGCCGCCGCCGCCACCGGAGCCGAGCTGCCCCGTCCCGTCCCGCCGCCACCATGCCGCTGGAGAACCTGGAGGAGGAGGGGCTGCCCAAGAACCCCGACCTCCGCATCGCCCAGCTCCGCTTCCTCCTCAGCCTCCGGCCCCGCGCGCCCGACCCCGCGGCGCGCGACGAGCTGATGGCGGCCGTGCGGCTGCACAGTGAGTGTGGCCTCCGGGGCGGGTTGTGTCCGGGTGTGCGGGGCAGGGGGCTCGGGCTGCCCCCGCCAGGCTGGGGCGGCTCTGCCTGTCCGAAGGCACGAGTGTGCAGGCAGGGAGCGGGTCTGGCCGTGATCGTTGATCCCTGGGGCCGTGTGGAACGGGGGAGTGTTTGTAGGGTCGGAGAATCGCTGTGCTTGGGAGGGACCCTCGAGGTCGTCGAGTCCAACCGATGAGCTCAGACTGGCACTAAGCCATGTCCCTATGAACCTCGTCTACGCATGTTTTAAACCCCTTCAGGGCTGCTGACCCCAACACTGCCCTGGGCAGCCTGTTCCAATGCCTGACAACCCTTTCCGTGAAGAAATTTTTCCTAATATCCAATCTAAACCTCCCTGGTGCAACTTGAGGCCATTTCCTCTTGTCCTGTCACTTGTTACTTGGCAGAAGAGACCAACACCCTCCATGCTCCAGACGCCTTTCAGGTAGTTGTAGACAGTGATAAGATCTCCCCTCAGCCTCCTGTTCTCCAGGCTGAACAGTCGCAGCTCTCTTGTCAGACTTGTTATCTTGTGTGTGTGCCCAGTTCCCAGGGGCATGGAGCAAAGGAGAACAGGGAGTGCTAGGGGTCATTTGGGGTAGGGAGGGTTTGAACACATAAGGGTGGTGCCATGTCCCCAGTTTTGGCCACTGTTACATAGTGCTGGTGTTTTAAGAGGTAGGAGTTGAGCACCAGGGTCCAGTGTGCTCAGAGTCGTGTAAATAGTAAGGGAAGTGCAAGTGGGAGAGGTGGAAAAAAAGCAGAGATAGAAAAGAGTCAGCAAAAAGAAGCGTCACAGGCAAGGCCTGCTGAAACACCAGCTCTGCCATGTCTGGTTTTAATAGGTACCTGATCATAGAAGGGATGTGGCTGGCATCGACAGTCGGTCATGTTGTCCTTCAGCACTCTGCTCTAGAAACACGCACACACTTGTTGCAGCAATTAATCGCAGAACCCTTCCCGTGTTTCTTTCAGATATGGCTCCGTATTATGAAGCTCTCTGCAAGTCTCTGGAATGGCAGATAGACACAGATCTGCTGAACAAAATGAAGAAAGCCAATGAGGAAGAATTGAAACGTCTTGACAACGAATTAGAAGATGCAGAAAAGATCTTGGGGGAGAGTGAAATCCGGGATGCAATGATGGCCAAAGCTGAGTACCTGTGCAGGATTGGGGACAAGGTGGGTTCATGGCAGAGGCTTTGTAGACTCGTATTAAAAACACTTCATTGTAATCCTCTTACCTGGACAGGCTCCAGTGAGCACTGGGTGACTTACAGTCTGTTTTCTCTGTGGCATGATTCAGACATGGGTAGGGAATAGGGGAGGGTGTTACTGAAATTTAAGTTATCTAGGGAAAAAAAAGGAAGTAGCCCTTGAAAGAAAACATATTTTCTATTTGCAGGGTTATTTTTCACTTTCCTTGCGTTTTTAGACTTTTTTAAGCCGTTTACGGAGTGTAACTGAAATTACAGAGTACATTTTCATAGTCCTTAGATTTAAAAGATATATGAGGATCAGTGCTTTTAACTTTATTTAAACTCAGATTCTTGGAGATTACTCAGAATACCTAATGTTAAAGTTCCATAAGAAACTAATGAAGTCACAACTATCAGCAGAAGACAATGCGTGTACTTACAACAGACATTTTGTAAATATTCTGGGTGCTTTTAACATTCTTACCATAGAAAATGCTGTCTTGTTAGGAGGGAGCTCTGACTGCGTTCCGCAAGACTTATGACAAAACTGTGGCACTGGGGCATCGTCTGGATATCGTGTTCTATCTTCTAAGGATTGGCTTGTTCTATATGGATAATGACCTCATCACACGGAACATTGAAAAGGCAAAAAGGTACTGCTTGGGTTCTTTGAGTGCACCAAAGCACTTTCGAGACAAAGTTTAACAAAAGATGGAAGATAAATACCTTGCTGTCAAGAAATGACTAAGACTGGTTGTGAGACAGAATCACAGAGTGATGGGTGCATGTTACAAGAGAGCTTCCTGTTTCTGGATTTTTTTATATGACTGGGAAGAGAAAACAAACGGTAATATTTTGTGTCAGCTGTTTTCTAGCAGCTGACTTGATTTTAATTTCTAGCCCACACCCCTGCTCCCACATTTCTGTTCTGTCACTGTTGGAAGACAAATAACTTCGGCTGTTATTAGGTTGTACAATAAAGCGTAGTGCAAGATTGGCAGCAGAATCCAGCTGCTCCCAATGCATCCAGCTGGCTCTGTGCAGTGACATCTTTTCCTTTAGAAGCAAGAGCCCTGTCTCAGCACCATGTGTTTTGGTGCAAAAGTGGCAACTTTTTAATTTCTTCTGTTCTGCTAGTTGGGTGGCTTAGATTTTAGCAGCATAGGCAGTGGAAATATGTTGCCACAGCTGAGGTTGACAGTACTATTTACCTGCACATTTCAAAAGACTGTTATCACAACCTTAGCTGCTATAAACTTTTCCTTTCAGTTGAAACTTGCACTGTGAAAAAGTGTCTGGCCTCTCCTGTCCCAAGGAAGCCACTTTCCTACCCGAGAGGTGTATATACAAACTGTAACATAACATGTTATTCTTTCTCTAATCACATGGTATCAGTTGGTTTACTGCACTTGGTTACTTACAACTTACTACATAACACATTTACATAAGTAAATATTTCATTTTGTTCTGTTTTAAGTCTAATAGAAGAAGGAGGAGACTGGGACAGGAGAAATCGTCTCAAAGTGTACCAGGGCCTTTACTGTGTAGCTATTCGTGATTTCAAACAAGCAGCAGAGCTCTTCCTTGATACCGTTTCAACGTTTACATCCTATGAACTTATGGATTACAAAACATTTGTAACATATACAGTCTACGTCAGCATGATTGCACTGGACAGGCCTGACCTGAGAGAAAAGGTAAGGAAAGCAGATGGAAAGATCGGTTCAAACAGAGACAGCCTTTCTTTAACATTGTTATCTCTGGGCTGAAAGTGATGCCATTTAAATACGTTTGTTTGCTTTCAGGTTATTAAAGGAGCAGAGATTCTGGAAGTCTTACACAGTTTGCCAGCTGTACGGCAGTATCTCTTTTCGCTGTACGAATGCCGTTACGCTGCATTTTTCCAGTCATTAGGTAAGGCTGTGTTCTCTACAATACTATTGCAGGTACTTCAGTTATTTCTTTCAAATCATCCACAACTTTCAGGGAGTAGCTGCAGTCTAAAGCTACTTTATGCAGGGGAAAAAAAAACAAGATTCTTTTTTTTTAACAGTGACCTAAAATTTGCAGCTGTTTGATTTTTCAAGCAGACCAACCAACGTTTGCATCCAGTGAGCTTTCAAAAGGTCCCATCTGATTAGGTGGGAAGGCATTTTGAAAATGGCTTTGGAACATTGTCTCACCTGAAGAGACAGTTCAGATGGGAAAGCTCTGTAGGGTTTTATGTTTGATAGAAATTATATGACCTGTAGTCTAAAGGCCCCAAAATCTCAACCTGTAAGATAAATGCCAGTTCTCAGACTGCTTGCTTTTCTTCTGTGAGATTTAGAATACAAGAAAATAAGATGCCTTCAGTTTGTGGAAGGTTTGGCCTGCTGAGATTAAGAGCTGAGAGCAACATTTCTCTATTCCTGACCCTCTCACTAGCTCCGAACAGGAGAAAAAGTTATTTCAGTGCCTTGAAATGCTTGTAACTAATTGAAGAGCTAGTACCAGAAAGGTAACGGTATTTCCTTAGGCAGCTTTGGGTAACAATGTTTCTTCAAGTAGTTACATCCCCAGTACTGCTGGTTCCCAGCACCACCCTGCTCCTATGGCACAGCAGGTCCCAGCACTTGCCCTCTGGGAGGTGGTCGCCCAGGAGCAGGAAGGAGAACCAGCACCCTGAAAGGAGGATTCTCTGCTGACAAACAGGGTCATTAGCTTTGCCACAATCTTGTTTGCATGTTATTGCTGCTTCTGGTTCTAGAACTGATGTGGATTATACGAATTTCTCTTCAGTGTAAAATACCTTTCAGATTCTGAAGTATGTAAGAATACAATACTGTTGCGTTCACACTGATTACGTATTAACTGGTGTTCTGTGTTTCATTTACTTAACTGATATTTTACATTTCTTAGATATTACTGACTCATTTTTTTTTCCAGCTATTGTAGAGCAAGAGATGAAAAAGGATTGGCTGTTTGCACCTCACTATCGATACTATGTACGGGAAATGAGGATTCACGCGTATAGCCAGCTCCTAGAGTCTTACCGGTCGTTGACACTGGGATACATGGCAGAAGCATTTGGAGTCAGTGTAGAATTCATAGATCAGTAAGTTATTTGGCTTTTTAAGTTCATAAAGATCTCACTTTATACCTTTTAATCATTTATGATGATCCCATTATGAATATATTCTACTTTGATTTTAAACATGCCAAGTTATGTTTCTGTGGAAAAGCTTGGCTGAATTTAAGTGAGCCTTATGTTTCAGTAAAGAAAATAATTTGATTGCATTTTCTTATGACAGCTTTTCCAGTGTATCTTTCACTCTAAATGCCATATGAGAACGTAGTCTTTTATTAGTAACTTTTTATAGTGCTTTATCTATTGACCTCCGTGTGCTATGCAACTTAGGATTTTGGAGGATGACTTAATTCACAACTATACAAAAACTTAACTATTACAACTTTGGGGACCTGTACCCCAAAAAGTCTCCTCCTTTAGTTTTGTTTTCTTTCTAGTACGTGGACAGGATCTGCTGCTTTTCACTTAAATCAAACATACACTGTGGTCTCAATTTGTAATTCTTTTCTAGGGTAAAACAAATATATTCAGATCATGATGAGAACTGTCTCGGAGTGAGAAATTGACTTTTTCTTTATGTACATGAAACAGTTTGTGTCAAATGCCTTCACAAGAGTCATTCTTCTTTCATAGAGAGGTTTCAGATTTTCCAACAGAGAAAAGTGTTACAGAGATACGAATACTGCTTGAAATATTCAGAAATTAATTAATAGGGGTTTCAAGATAAACTAAATACCGTTCAATTAAAAGGTAAATGTTTTAAAGTCATACTATTAATAGTTCTTATGCTTACAGTAATTTATTACTAGTTGTAACTTGTCTTACTGTTGATCAGAGTAATGTTTTCTTCTACCATCAGTCATGTGCTGTGGACCACCAGCTGATTAAGCAAAATAATAATAATTTTAAAAAGCAGCATATTTAGAGCTACTAGAGAGTAGGGAGCTATTAAGAGACTTATCTAATGAACGGACTGGCATGAAGATATTTACCTCAGGCCAAATTCCAAATAGGCACACGACGTGCCTGCTGCCTCTGAGCTTGAAGAGCAGTTGATGCTCAGCTGAGTGATAAATTGCACTAACTCAAGTATGACACTTTGGCCTGAGAAGAAGGTTCTAAGAGGTTTTGTATGCAGATCGCTAGAATGATTATTCTTTTGTGTAATGTCCACGCTTTAATAAGATGAGGATGCATAAGATACCTTATGAAAATATATAGGCTGTTGTTTCAGAAATATGGAGTGGTAACACTGTTGTTTCGTACCAGCAGGTTCAGTGCTGGTAGGCCAACAAGTCCTTGGTGAAACATGATTTAACTGCCTTTTTCTCTTCTTTACTTAGGGAGCTTTCAAGATTTATTGCAGCTGGGCGATTACATTGCAAAATAGACAAAGTAAATGAGATTGTAGAAACTAACAGGTATGCTATCACTTCCTCAAAATTGTTTGTGACAGCCCTGTTGAATTCTATACATTTTTATATTTATTACGCTTATTACACAAGTGCACTGGTGTAAAACGTATTCTCAATTCTAAACCTTTTTTTTTTCTTTCCCCACAATTCCTAGGCCTGATAGCAAGAATTGGCAGTACCAAGAAACCATCAAGAAAGGAGATTTGCTGCTAAACAGAGTTCAGAAACTTTCCAGAGTAATTAATATGTAATTTTTTTAATGCAAGGGAATGCAAAATTTAGATGTTTAAAACATTTTGGAAGTAACCTATAAATATATTGTATAACTTGGTATACTGTAGGTAAAAAAATTACTAGGGAGAGAGGTAGAGTTTTTACTTTCCACTTCATTATGTAAACGATGTTCTCTTTTGGTGTATGGATCCCAGTTCATTTATTAAATGTATTATACAGTTGGTGATCTCTTGTAATATACTTTGTTCCTTTACTTGACTGTGTATACAGCATTCAATATTTAATAGCAAAACAGGCTCAAGAGCTGTGAACAGAGAGAACTGGCTTCTTTAAGGATTCTGTATTTGAATCAAAGGTGAAAGGAATCAGTTGCACAATAGTAAAGTAGCCAAAAAATTCTGTTGAGATTGTGTGCTGCCCAGACAGCACGAATTCTTGTTACAAGAGGATTACAGCTTGAGGGAGAAGGAATAAGGATGAAGCAGTAACATAACCACAAAAACTGTAAGGACTACAACTTTGGGAACATTTTTCTCTTAAGCAGCCTCTCCTTTATAACTACCTTTTTGCTAGCTGTTGAGAAGAAAGTTGGCACATTAGCAAAGCGTTACAGTTGGAATTACTTCTGTTAGATTTGCAGATGTCAAAACGATGGTAGGAACAGTGGAAGATACTGTTGCAGTTTGACACAACTGATCAAATACTGTTGGGGGTTACGGTTTCTGTCTTCACAGCTGCTGAGGAATAAAGGTTCCAAGTCGGCTGCTGCCATGCTGATGACACACGGTTTCTGGCCGCAGCAGAGCCTACGGCCGCAGCTGTTCACCCCCCTGCTTAGGCTTGCAGTTTCTTTTTTCCTCCTCAAGTCTGTGACTTAGCTCTGTTGGCTGTTTTGATGCCACGGCACTTAGCAACAGGATCCCTTTACTGTCTATATTCAATGCGACTTTTCGTGCTTGAAGTAACCCCAACAGGTAGCTGTGCCCACAGGGTGACCCTGACAGTTGGAGGCGACCATCCAGCAGCCAGAACAGCTGGATGTCACCTGCCTGCTCCTCTTGCGGGGACATCACAGGGCACCTCCTGTCTCTGGGTCACTGCTGCCCGCCTGAGGTCAGACTCCTCAGCCACAGCATTGAGGGTACATTAATATTCTCTGTTGAACTGTTCTGAAATCTAAAATACAACCCGATGATTTTGGTTTTCTTTCACTGCTTACTAGAAGCTGTGATGGGTTTTTTGGTTTGTTTCTGAGTGGCAGCTACTTAACAGAAGTTTAAGGATTTAAATTTCAAACTACTAATTAGAAAAAAATTTTGATCTTCACTTTCTTTAGAATAATGAGAGTAATAAAAGAGAATCCTGGTTTGCTTACCATGCGGTCAGCTAGTGATTCTGTGTTTTGTGTGTTCACACACATATCGCTTCTTATAATGTTTTAATTTTAATTTAGGCCAATATCCAGACTTTTCAGAGCTGCAATAATCTCTCAGTTTTTGTAGATCTGTTCCATATCAGATAAAGTATGAACAGCTAAGAAGACTTTAGTTCTGGCTGTCGTTTGGTAAAATCTTTTTCACCTTCCATACATGCAAATGTTAAGCATCTCAGAAGACCATACATACTACAGACACTATGGGCCGTAGGTGTCACTGAAGTGAGGGATTGCTTTTCTGCTGCACAGATTAATTTTCCTTTCCAACATATTTACACTTGAACTGGCCTTAATTAACTATATCAAAGTTTTTTGAGATTAATCTCAGTATTTCCATTCAGCTTGTGTATTAATATATATAATTTAGCTGTCAGTGGAAAGGAATAGACTCTTAAGAAAACTAGTCCTAACATAGGCTTCAGTCACTCAAGAGAAATCTTGCTGCTTGTTAGTGTAGGTAAAAGCAACAGAAAAAACCCAGAAATGTCTACGTTGTGAGGAAAATAAAAGTCTTACTAAAGATTCTTAGTGTGCTGTAAGATATTTGTAGACCTTTCACTTCTTATTTTATTCTCACTTGTGGGAGCCAAGCATTTCGGGATCTGGTGTTGTCTGCTCAGGTAGGTGAAAAATCAGGACATGCAAAAGAGAAACACACATACTCTACTGGAGCAAAATGAGAAGTCATTTTCAGTGTGCCTCCAATACATTAATTCTGGTGAGAATCTTCGTCAAAATCTCAGTGTCATCTAAAAAAATGATAATTGTACTAGAGACAATTTTTAAAGGTCCCACCTTGCGTTGCTCGTTTTCTGATCTCACACATGCCCTGTGAAGCAGGATCTGGGAGGAACCTGCAGCACTTCTTGACAAATATTTTTGGGTAAGTCCTGGCAAGAAAGTCGCAGCAATTTTACCTGAACAATTTTCAGGCTTTCAGCAGCAGTTTGGCCTCTCGGTCGTGCCAGGTAGTGGGATAAAATTCTGGACAGTTGTAGGGAAAATCAACACCCCTGAAATGCACAGCTGGCTACACAAAGTACAGCCAGAGCAGCTGCTGACACTGCTCTCCTGAAAGAGAAAAAAGAAGAAAAAGAAAAAGCAAGCTGGTACATAGTCTTTTTCCAAAGAGGGGTCCAAGGTGACCAGGTCAAGGCCATGATTTTTTCTATTCTATCATTTTTAACCACCTACTTCAATTTCCATGTCAAATCAGAAACAATAGGATTTCTGCTTCCTTTAAACCCTGAAGTAACTTCAAGTTACTTTTCACTGTCCCCTGGGCATGTTAGTTTTACCTTTGGTTTATTTCATCTCACGATTTCCATGTATTAAACTCTGTGAGTGGCACTCCAGACACACAGAATCACAGAACTGACTGGGTTGGAAAAGACCTCAGAGATCATCAAATTCAACCCTTGGTCCAACTCCAGTCCATTGACTAGATCATGGCACTAAGTGCCATGTCCAATCTCAGTTTAAAAACCTCCAGGGATGGTGAGTCCAGCACCTCCTTGGGCAGCCATTCCAATGCCTGACCACTCTCTCTGGAAAGAATTGCTTTCTAATATCCAGCCTAAATTTCCCCTGGCAGAGTTTAAGCCCATGCCCCCTTGTCCTATTGCTGACTGCCTGGGAGTAACACCGTACTGCTAACACCCATTCATTCCTCTGTCTTGACACCTTTCCCTGGATTTATAGTCCACATGCCAAAGCTGTACCTTCTTCTCTCATCGTTTAAGCTCGTGCGGTTCCTTGAACTAATGCCATTCTCCAGTTTCCCGTCGGAAGGCAGACTTCACACCGGCAGCAAGGTGGCCAGAACCAGACACAGATTTCAAGATGCAGCCACACCACGGAGACACTTTCCCCCTCACTCTGCAATACACCCACTGCTAAGCTGCGGGAACAGGGGAGAGAAGGATGGGACATGGGGTGTTGTAGAAGCGCTTTAGTAACAAGCCCTGCAAAGTGGTTGAAATCTAATTTGTGTGCAAACATTCTTTGGCAGAGAGCACCTAAACCGAGCGGCAACACACTGTCCCTGCTGATGCTGAACAAAGGTTTTGTAGTCACTTGGCTGCAGATGTCAACTCCAGCCATTTCTTGTTGGCTCAGACAAAGCTTTTTTACTGCATTTATCAGGCCAGTTTTCATCCTTTGCCAGAAGGTCTGAATCCAGGTTAGTTTGAACAACTTCAAAAAAGGTTTCTGAGACGACTCTAAATTTTAGTGGGCCAGAAAAAAACCAAACAAACCAACTAGATCAAAAAAACAAACACACACCACACACCAAAACAACCACCAAAAACCCAACCAAACACACACACAAGCATATGCTGCTTTTGCATGACAAAGGTCCCATGCTGCTTGCTAGGAACAAATCCAGCAGCTAACGCAGTTCTGAGCCAAAGCACTGAGAAAAGCATTCGGTCAAATTATGAGCCCCATGGTGGATCCTACAAGCCACGTGTGTTTGATTATTTGTTGCAGCAGAACGTGATAATAATGAACCAATGGTAATTTGCATTCAAATAACGCCAATTGGCAGCCCTCGTGCAGGTTGTTTCAGTAGTTGCTGTACTACAAAGGCCGGGCTGTTGGCAGCGAGGGCACCGGGCAGCTCAGCACCCCCACCTGCAGAGCAGCACCTGCCGCAGGTACAGGACCTGGATCTAAAAGTTTTCCTACCAAAGGCAGATTGTGGCCTTTGAGCCCAACACATCCCCACCAGAAGCCCGACACCTTTGGGTCCGAAGGACACTCACAAGCTTCCATTTTAAATGCAAAGAGCGTCAACAACATGTGCATGTGCCCAAAGCCATATGCACAGAGAACCCCTGACACGTGGATTTGTGTCGCACACACTATCAGACTCAAATTCCCATGTCGCCAAGTAATTCTTCCTGGACATAAACTGGAGTGTTTCCCTATGAGACAATGAGTGATAAGAGAAATTTTCTATCCACTCTACAACTACCTGAAAAGAGGTTGTAGCGTGGTGGGGGTTGGTCTCTTTTCCCAAGTAATGAGTGATAGGACAAGAGGAAATGGCCTCAAGTTGCATGGGGGAGGATTAGATTGGATATTATGAAAAACATCTTGACAGAACGGGTTGTTGGGCATTGGAACAGCCTGCCCAGGGAAGTGGTTGAGTCACCATCCCTGGAAGAGCTTAGAAGATGCATAGATGAGGTTCTTAGGGATGTGGTTTAGAGGTGGACTTGGCAGCATTGGGTTAATGGTTGGACTTAAAGGTCTTTTCCAACCAAAATGATTCTATGAGTGATGTCTGCATTTAGGGGGCTCTACTCCACCACCTGGCCAGCCAGTATTTGTCACAACAAACCCCTGCACTGAACTGAGTCACTGGCAGAAGCGATAACCCAGCGAGCAGCTCTGCACTGCGAGCTCCGAGACACCTCACCGTTAAACGGCATAACCCCACCTTTCCTCACCTTGCCACGTTTTCAGGGATGCAGATCCCTATTTTAAACGCAGTTAAACATGGAGTTAATCCTTCAGTTCTGAGGCAGGTGCAGGTCAGGGTCACGGACTTGCCTGAACGCGACGAGAAGCAGCGAGCCCAGCTCCCATCACCGGTACAGCCCAGCACAGCCACCGCTGCCAGCAGCTTATCCAGTGGAGCCCAAATCAGAAATCGCTACTAGAAAAGATATTTTCAGGATGGTGAGGCAAAAAGATAAATAAAAATCTTCAGTCAATGCAAAAATTCAAATGTAAAAATATTAAAGTACTCACTGTAAAAAGGCAAAGCAGAAACTGCTTGCTGCCCGACCCCTCTCTTAAATCTTGTAGCTTTTATTCCAGATAATTGGGAAAACTTTGTTCTTACTGTTGTAAAAGGAAAATAAAAAGAAAAAAAAGAAAAAGGAGAGGGAGAAAATAAAGGAAGCATTGCCATGGATATAACCACGACGTTCTATCCCATGAACAGGAGTGTTACCGGTTTCAGCACCCGCTCCTCAGAGGTCATCGTCACACGCGAGGCCTGAGTCACATGCAGAGAAAAGCCTGGAAGAGGATTTAACCTGCTCAACTCACACACCGGGGTTTAAACAGTGAAAATGCGGAAGATGCTTTTTTAGAAGGAAAAAGCCACGATCACTCGACATAGTGCATTTGGGGCTGTAATAGCTGCTTCTCCTTTTTCTGTTTAGAAAACAATACGAAGTGTGAACCTTAAGTAAAAAAAGCCCAAAACATCCTTTGCGCAGGAAAAATACTGCGGAGCTGATACGGGCATCTCTCAAAACCAGGGACCAGACCCCCAGATCCGATCCTAGCGGGCCCCCGCGGTGCTGAGGTGCAGTGACAGAATTTGAGCACGTCCAATTCTCTGAAATTAGTTCACATAGGCACTGATACAGATAATGTTTTCCTTTAATGGTGAATGACTTTATAATGAAGCAGAAACATATAATGTATTCCATGCAACCAACCTCATTTATTGAAAAGTCCTAATTTTATTGCTTTGTTTAGTAACATGTTTGTTCAACAAACTAATCTTTTTCATGAAGCAAAGCACAACTTTTTCTTATAAATAGTATAAATTATTTTATTTACAGAAACTTGTTACAAAACAAATAGACTATATATTTATTTTTCTTTTAAATATCCAAAGTAATTTTTCTATCCCATGACATTTGTTCATGTACTATACAGCAGCCAACACAGAGTTCAGCTGATCAGATGCTCTTGATTATGTATACAAATTATCCAACTATTCACACATTTTACACAGGAGATTGCTTTTAGAACCAGGCTCAACACCGAGCAAGATGCTTTCAAGGCCTACATTCACATTGACATTATGTAGTGCTCATTGTAAAATTACCTTTAAAACGTAAAATATCTTGCACAAAAGGTAAAAATAATTCTTTTCTGCTGGACAGTGAAACATTTAAGAATCTTTCTAAGCCCAATTCCCTCCTCCAGGACAGAATGAGTGAAAGACAAGAGATTCCTTGGCAAGAGAACTCTTACAGGAAGACAACTGCCTTAAAAATGCCATGTGGAAATCACAACTTTGTTTTTTAATGGTTTCAAGAGGTACTTACTTGGTTTTGTTTGTTTGTTTTCCTGGAATACCAGCTATTTTGGACATTTTCTATGTTATTTCATTTACGAATACCCCTCCATCTCTTCCCAAAATGAGACAGTTAAATAAACTGCTGGTTAAAACCATATTTCAAACCCTTGGTGTTGTATTAAATAGGAGTTATCAAGGGGGTTGTTCCAACACAAGGTATTCTAATTAAAAGATTTTACAAAAGTTACCAGCATCGTTCGCTTTCTTTTGTCAATCCATTAATTTCAGGAAATACACATATATATGTGCGCGTGTATACACGCACACATATATTATATATATAGGTGGAAAAAGCAAGCTCCAAAATTTCAACTGAACATTCAAGTCTTTTAAGGAGAAGCTGTCTAAACAGTCCAAGCTTAAAACTAGTTATATCAGGCACTTTCAGTTTTTCCGTTAGTTTTAAACCACATGAGACCCACACGGATGCGCGCGCACACACACACAAACACTAAAATAAAATAGAATAAAATTAAACAAACTGAGAAGCAGTGTGTCACTTCACTAAATGTCATCTTCCGGGAATCAGGCAACTGAGAAGCAACGCCGGAGCGAGCGGTTGGGCCCCGATCCTGCGCTCGGGGTCCGGCGGCAGAGCCCGGGCGCAGGACCCGAGTGGCGCTGGCCATGGATTCACTCCCAAGACGTGAAAAGGGACACGGCTTTCACAAAAACGGAGGCATCCCTTCAGTTCGCAAAAGTAGGCATGTTCAACTATTGGCTTGGCAGTGAACCACTTCAAATTATAAAAAGGTATTTGCTTTTTTTCCCCCCCCCTCCCCCTCCTTTTTTTTTTTTTAATTTATTTTTTTTTAATTAATTAATAAATAAATACTAGATGATCTCAGTTGTACCAAAACTGGATATAAGAAAAAAAGACCTGTGCAAAAATACATATTTAAATATGTACAATCAATTAACAAAATATGTCTTCTGAAATAGGGATACTTCAATATTTATAATAGAACAAGAAATTCCAAAATAAAGATACAAAAGTATGTTGTTTTTTTTTTTTTCCTTGTATAATTCTTTGTTCATCATTGCAGCAATTTTTTAGGTTAAGAAAACTGCAGGAGTCATAACGAGAAGTTGGAAAGACTATAAAAACTGTATATCTTAAATTAATACCAAAATCTGTCTAGAAACAACCCAGCCACTGCAAATTCAATTTTGCAAGGAAAATTCATTGTAAGCGTCCTTAGTTATTTACAGTTAAGAACTATGTGACAATAAAAGCTTCAGGAACAATGTTTTGCTTATAACCAAGATCTAAAACATAATATTTAAGCAGGTCTATGCTCAAGGGCAGACAGAATTTACGACGTTCTAACACTTTACACCCAATGGCTTAAAAGCACACGCCGCAGGTGGCTGCAAACACCGGCTCTGTACGAGCAGAGATCAGGAATTCACTTTGCAACACGTCTGCAGGCTACTGAAGGAGCACGAATTTGCCATTTATGCTTTCAGATCAACAGAACCTTAAAAAGAAACACAGAGGAGAGTTGGATCACAGAATCGCTAGCGCTCAATCGTGACAAGTTTATGTTTCCTTTACCTTTGTGTCTATCAAGAGTCCAATTGCACTTGTGACTGACGCTCTCCTGAAGTGGAAGCTCTGCCCCAGGGACTTCATCAGAGCGTGGATTTCACTCCAAACGTGCAGCGCTTAATACGCTTTGATTTCTCTTTGTGGCATAGCGCTTTGGTTCCTTTTACATTAAACCAATCACAGTTCTAATAATCCTTTTAACAGGGCATCTTAATAAATACAAATCCTTTTGTTCCTGAAAAGCTGTCTATTTTTTGTTTGTTTGTTTTAGTTTGCATAATAAGTGTCTCTAGTACGTTGCTTTCTCAATGGGATCTTTTCAAATTCAAAGCTAAACGTCTGCATAGAGGCTTCTTGTTGTTTTGCTGTATTAGAACGATTTCGAAGCAAGTTCAGTTTAAACTGAAAGCATCGTTAGGTAAACAACAAAGCAACTGCTACTCAGAGTGGCTTTGGATTCCCTGATGTACCACTTGCCACCAGAACCGGGCAGGCTGGGCTACGCCAACAGCTGGGCAGGCTCAGATTGTCTCTTCTCAGCAATAGCTGGTGCCCCTTTAAGGCAGAAAATAAAATACCTTCTGGGTTAGGAATTGGTTTTCCTTTCCTTTGCCTCCTTATTAAAAGTTTAGTCAGTTTTGAGACTTTACCTGATGTTTAAAAAGTAACAAAAACATCCAGACAAACCAAATCATAATACAATAAGCCCTTTAGCAGAATTCACTTTTGAGGTGTTTTGAAGCAAGAGAAAATATTTCATAAAAATTGACTGGACTATATAAAACTGTGTAAAGCCCCTTTTATTCGTAAAGCTTGGGCAGGTGGGGGACGACTGCGATGAGACTGGGACGACATCTGCACTTTACGGTGAACTCGGCTGTCAAATTGGTGTTTATTCCAGAATTTCGGAAAAGAAAAACCTCACTGAGTGGCTGAAAGCATAACATGTTAACAATTTACTTATACAAACAAGGCGTAAAGTAACTGACTTCAGGTTTTTTAGAAAATATTTAAATACTTTAAATACTTAGTTTTAAAAGGGCTATCCAGCCTTATTTAACCAATACAGCTGTTTTTTCTTTTTAAATAGCAAAGGTATACAGGTCAATAAATAACGTTCTTTGGGCATATAGTTTGAGAGGTTATTTGCCTTTGTTTGATGGGTTTGGATTTTTTAAAAAACAAAATTAGACTTTTCTTCTGCAATCAAATCTTATTCAAAGGAATAGGAAATAGGTTCTGTATCATGCAAGTATGACATTTTTACACCTGTTTTTGAGCGATGGCCTCAAACAAGTTTTTCTGGGGTTTGTTGATTTTTTTTTTTAAAACTCCTGATAGTTTCTTATCCCAAATTACTTGCAAAAGGCTGGGCAAAACACAGACTATTTTTTGAATTGTGCTATTTCGATATTCCGTTACAGGAACATTGCTATAAAAACACTAAAGCCATATTCCCTTCTTGAGGGCTTCTTTCCATTGTGCCTCACACGTTTTTCCCCTTGTCATGGGGTCCTCTCCATTGAGGGTGTCTGTCTGGTTAGCTATCACCTACAAAAGACACCATCAGTATAAAAATAAGTCAACAGTAACGTTTATTTCCCCCCAGAAAACATTCCTTTGCCCAACCAATCTATGTCAAATAGTGGCAAGATGATGTACTCCTGTAAGTAAAATCTAACAGCTGTGTAGCAAAAGTCCAGACCACCATTAACACTGATAAGAGCAATTTTGTGGCTGAACTTCATCCAGTGTCCATTTCTAGTATATTCGCTGCTACAGACATGGCTTCAGGGAAATTCCTTGTTTTAAGTGACAGTCCAGTAGATTTCCACACCTGAGGACCATGGGAAGTTGGGAAAAGTCAAGGCATCTTGGAGTCCAGAAATCCAGATAGAGGTTTTGCTTGTAGTGAAAATGATCCAGTCCGTTTCTCACCGGGGTGCGTTCAGCTATCAGGGACGTGCCTTTGGCTTTTGAGCAAGCAAAAGGGAGAGAAGGATGAGTGAGCCAGGCTGTTATAGCACGTGCCCTTAAAAGACATTTTCTGGATGACAAGAGCATATTTTGGGGAGAATCACCAGGCACAATGCGACACCACTAGTGCGTGAATGGCTTCTCTAAGACTTGGCAATTCTCAAGCTAGAGCTCTTTAAAGTTTTAATGGTTTCAGCCATTATCTCCTTCCTTAAAACTGATAATGGTTTTAGACATTATTTCCTTCCTTCATTCACTCACATTATATTTCTCCTTTATCTAATAGTTACTATTTCAACTATGCAATGCAAATAAGTCTAAAAATAAAAGGAGAAAAAACAACTTCACATGGCTAAATTTATTACAGTAAACACAACACAATGATGAAAATCTTCCTCTATGGCTGAAACCGAAAATTCAAAAACCATTCTGAAAAAGCTCTTACTGACCTCTTAGCTCTCCAGGTACACAGATTTTAGGTTATTAGCACTAAAGGAAACAAAAGGTTTCTTGGGTTTTCCATCCCAAAGACTCTAGTTCTAAAGCTACGCTCTGAAATTCCATCTTCTGTACTCTCTTCGAGCTGTATCCAATTATTTTTGCCCCTCCAATTGATCCTCCAAGTCCATTTGAATAGTTTTATTACAAAGTCTGAGCTACTCGTTCCTAAATTCTCTGTCATCTTAACTTCAATAACCTTCCCTCCTGATACACTACTGTTCCAGTGTGATTTATTTAAAAATATCCAAAAAAAACAACTAAACACAAAACCCCAAACTAAATTTTAAAATGGGATTTTATGGATCCATGAAATCTGCTTCCTTTATAGCCAATCTGTTTGCTTTACTGATTATAAAGGTTTCTATCTTATTTATAACATTTAATCTTGTTATTACTAAGAAGTTAGCCAATGACACTTTGGGATAATAGGCTTATTTTATCACAGTATCACAGTTGTGTTATCAGCACCATTATGTTCCACTTTGTAGAATGTTTACCACTGACACAGAAACAAGAAGTCAGGCTGAGACACACATCTCAGTTCCACGGTTGGCTGGCAACATTTACCTTTATATTTTTTATTTTTTTAAATGTGAAGACTGAAATTCATCTGAAAGCAACTCACAGGCAACATCTAAGGAACTTGGAAAGTCATATTTAAGGTTTCATAAAGTGTAGCTTTCTTTTTTAAGTGTGTTTATAAAAATCTTATGTAAATGTACTATGAAACCATTTAAAATGGACAGTGGACAAAAAGGAGAACTATCACTTGAATAGGATCTGAAATTGGCTAACTAATATTTAAGAGAACACATCTAACGTAAGCACGTGAAGAGGCATGTTCATATTGGCTTAGTTTGAGACAAAATTTCATACCTGATGAAAAAGAGAATTGTTCATCAGTCCTTGTGTCCCTGGGATTGCACCAGTGTGTTTTGCATGAACATTGTTCATCGATGTCAATTTGGCAACTTTGTTTGATTTGCTGCTGCTGCTGCTGTTTATGCTGCTTGAACCAGGTGAGCACTTTCTTTTCTTTCCTATTAATTTGTCAAGGGAAGTATGCGAATGTGAAAAACTGCTGTGTGAATTTACAGTCAGCTCACTGGACTGATGAACAAACGGCCCTAAGGAGAGCGTGGAGTCGCTGCTGTTCATCATCACACTCATCCTCTTTATCGACTCCGCAGGGCTCCCGGTCGGAGGACCCCTCCCTGATTGCTCGTGTTTGAGGCTCACAGAGTTCGCTTTGCTCGTCATACAGTTGAGGCCAACGCTGTGGGACGAGGCTGTCACCGACGGGTGATAGGAGGTCCCAGAGCTTCCAGAGTTAACCACACAGTTTTTTCTAAAGGACTCTGTGGAATGAGAAGGTGCTAGCAGTGCGGAACTGTTTTTACGCTTCTTTCCTGAGCCGCTGCTGCTACTGACGCTGCCGGTACTGTTACAGGTGCCACTGCCAGCAGAAGATTCCTTAGGTTTAAAAGATTTGCTGGATTTAATTTTCTGAGGTTTGCTGGGCATAGGTGAAGGTACAGAGGAAAGCACTGTAGGTGTTGACGGGGATGAAGACACTTGTCTCGATTGCATACTGCAGACAGGATCCACCGCACCCAAAGTCGCAGGATTGGCATTTAGTGTCGTTCCATGGGATGGTACCGATTTATTATTCAGAGACACGCAGGAAGGAGACACCAATGCTGGCGATGACATAACCGTGGTGGGTAAGAGGAAACCTGCTGCACTGACACCGTACTGTGAAGCAGGCATTGAGTTTGTCCGATGTGGTGCACGAACTGATGCTGCGTTAGTAGACGCTGGAGGAATTTTCCTGCAGGTGAACAGGAAAACAAAAACCTACGTATCTACCGCTCTTTGGAATGATACCCAGTCTAATAAAGCTCCAAAGTGATTGTACCTTGAGATTGATTAACGTCAATAAGTATTTTCTTAAATGAATAGTTACTTGTTGCAAAAACAAAGCATAGACTATTAACCTTTGATTCAATTAATCCAAACCAAGATTACCGTTCTTTAACTATAATCACAGGCTTCACGTGTTTCTACAAATACCAAGAACTTTTTCACTTCTACTCACTTCCACATCTGTGAATTCAGATGCTTCTCGAACATGAAGTCAAGTGCACATCGCATATGGTTCCATCGCTTGTCGAACACGTAATAACCTCTTCCAATTTGCCGACTACCAAATGTGCAAAACTGAAAAGACAGATTTTCATTGGTGCTTTCTACTTTCAGTAACAACTCTCTGAATAACAATGCAGTTGTTTACAAATAAATAATCGCTAAATGCATATGCTTTTACATGTTTAAATCAAGGATAGGAAAACATAAATTATCATTTTTATTTCTGTGGTATAACAACTATTTTAAATTTTTGGCAGTGGTATATTGGTATCATTTTTTTCCCATCCAAGACTCCCTTACGACCAAAAGCGAGGGTCAAATTTGAATGCCCCTGATTAAACAGGGAAAGACAATGTGTTTCTGTATGTGTATAAAAACATAATATGTATATGTAACATCTGCTTCAGAGGACCTATCAGCTATCTGCTTGTAGTCTGTTTAAAAAACCAAAAAGGAGATAATTTGATATATAGGTTAGGCAATAAAGCTTGTGCTTTTAGTTAGACTAACTAGCTTCTGTCAATATTTAAATATTAAAACAACACATTACTGCTACCTCTACTGCGGTGACTGGCACTTTAAGTAAAAAATGTGTGTGTGATAGGGAAAGTCCAACAACAAAATCTCACCCAAAAGACCCTGCTTACATGTCCTTATTGCAAAACCACGGCCCTTTAGAGCAGTTACCAATTTCATCTTCAGTATTTTGGCATTTTGATTTTTGCATTAGTGAGGTCCCAACATGTTTCTTTAGCACATTTACTTCACAACTACAGTTAAATCTTCACTGCTTACTAGCCAACAAAATAATTTTCTTAAAATGAAGAAAAGAAACAAACAAAAATCATATGCCCAATAGAAACCCACTCTTAAAACCCCCATGTAATGTGTTTACAAGTTCAGAGCCAGTCAGAGAGCAAAGTCAGCTTTAACTCAAAACGTACAGCAGCTGGTTGAGGATGATGACCTGAATAATGACAATCCAGTTTTTCAACAGGCTCTTCTTTTTCATCACATTCTCCCTCATCGCTGGATAACCGAGGTGCTGGCTCAGCTGCAGGCAAGGGAGGGTGCGGGGACTCGTGGACAGAAGGAGACTCGCTGGGGACATTTCCACTGTGCTGGGCTGGACAGCCTGGAGGCCTGGGCAGGACGAGCAGGAAAGATGTTAGTGAACTATGTCTAGGTAAAAATTCCAAGCTGACGTGCTTTTTGTTACTGACAGCAGGAAATCCTCACAAACAGATTTCTGGTATTTTCCACAGTCTCGCATCACACCTACTGAGAGGAAGCACAGAAGGTACGATACCCCTGGCAAAGCAGCTTTGCCTTCGTTGCTGAATCACTTCCATTGATGCAACTCAGCTTTTACTGTTTCAAACACCAAACCCTTCTTGTATGAGTTACAGCTCAGCATCTAATTGCTAATTGCAGACAGTCAGCAAGCCTAGAGCAAAAATATTGCCCCGTCCAACAGATCCATATCACTCTTTCAAAATCCACCTGAGGAAGCTACCAGTATTAATTCCAGACCATCAGACTGGCAGATTTTCCTTACCTTGGAAGACTGGGGGGGTGAGGTTTGGGTTTATTAGGTAATAAAGGCTTTGACTCTGTAAGAGTAACTCCATGAGAATTTTGGTGCAGCTCCTGGGAAGTTTTTGTAGGTGATGGATGTGGTTCCCTGAGAGGGGGCATCTGCTGATGATGATCCGAATGTCGAAGAAGTTCCTTTTCCCTGGTTTTGCTTTTGTGCTCGGCTAACAACACATCAAATCGTTTTCTTCGACCCTGTACAGCCCTCCGCTGGGTTAAGGAATGTGTCTGCAAAACCATGAATAAATCATTAATCCTACGCTATTAGATTTGTGGAAATTAAACAAGTAAAACATGTATCTAGAGCTCTAGAGCAGAGAAAGTTATCACACCTGTGGTTTAGTAAAGAGGGGGAAGAATGACTTAGAAAACAAACTTTAAAATTGCTCTGTAGGTTCCTATATCCCCGTCTGACACAAAAATAACAAAAAAGAGTAACTGAGTAAAAGGCTTCTTTCAAAATACTTTTAAAAAATAAACTGCTAAAGCTCTTATAAGGTTAAGACTAGAATTGAAAAATCTTGTTATATCAAGATTTTAATTGCCAACATGGTATCGAAAAACATTTCTCTCATCCTAGTGGATAACCAGGAATACTAAATATTTACTTTCATTTACAAAAATATTTAACACGTCTCCCATTAAAAGTCTGGTTTTAAAGATGAAAAATACTTATTAAAATACTTTGCTTTCTTCTATGTACTAATACATTCCTTGAAAACTAATGTAATCGAATAGATATTAAGGAATGCAAAAAAATCAGCAGAATCCACAGTCAGACAGAACTCAAAGCTCTTTGAGGGTCCTGAATGCTACACATAGTAAAATGTATATGTGTATATACGGCACAAACTCTAGACAAAGTGAAATAGATGTAGGTTATTTTTCTGAATTGTTAAAGTCACAGAAATACCCGTTTTTCATATAGCATAAAAGGTTTGATTAGGTTCATTTTAATAGGTAAAAATTATCATCACATAATTCAGACACAAACAGTGATTTTGAAAATATTTTATAAGTAGGCATAAGGAATAGCTGAGAAATGTTTTTACTTTTTCTCTTTTACACTCTCATCTAGCTCTCTTGTAAAATCTTGAAGTTTTTCCCTCCTCTATTAACAAACCAATTGCACCCCCCCCTGTAATTCCAAAAGGGCAACATGTTCAAGTTCAGTTCCTCTGGGTCATTAGTACCAGCTTCATTTACCTTTGTTCTGTAGGTGGTTTATTTGCCAGATGCTTCCCCTACTGACAGTTTAGCCACTTTGCAGGAAAATAGCTAAATATTACACAATTGCAGGGGATCTGATTTTTGGTGCCTTGGGACTAAGCAACATCCCTCTGTCCACCAAGATTTAAGCCAGAGAACACATGTTATCTGACTGAAGGTTTTCACAGATGAGAGGAGTAGCCTGATTTATTCAACTTCTGCATAAACAAATAACACTTTTTATGCTTATGAGGAATTTTTAAGTTCATGATCTATGACCCAAAGGTTATTCCTAAAAAGAACATGCTGGCCCCCTGCTACCTATAGGTGGAGTAACATTATTTGTTCCATGTCAACATCCATGTTTAAAGGGTTTATACAATACTACAAATCTCTGGGTTACTTTACTAAATACGTTTTTGAGCAAATAATGAAACAAACTTTGAAAAAATTCCTCCTTGGTTCTGGGAAACATGTTTGAACAGGTACCATTTACAGGTAATTACTGACAGCAAAAAAAAAATGGTAGTTTTCTGTCATATTTCTCTAAGATATTGAACAAAAACTTTACACAATCTTATTCTGATGAAGATATCCCACCTTGCATGTCAAAGACCTAGTACAAGGTTTCCTGGTTTCCACATCAATGACACCACAGTATATATCAGGATCAAATTCTCTCTCTGTCAAAGGTACACAGAATTGAGAAGTTATCAAAAGTCATTTCGATATACTAAAATTTATTTTTGTTATAAAAATTAACCATAGCAGAAACTGCTTTCAAATGTAACATAGGCAAATGTACAAGTAAAAAATGCACAATAAAATTGTACAAACACAATTTTCTATACTCTCAGCAAGTTTATGGTGTGCTGGAATACAGATTTCAAGTCTACAAACAGAATGGAGAAATTCATAGCTGTAGAGACCCCAAAGGAGGAGCAGATCCTGCACGTCAGGATTAGAGGTCACCATCAATATAAACGGTGACAAACAAATGGTGGTTTTTTTGTTGTTAGTTTAGATGTTAAGAACTTTTCTACCATTCTACTAACACTCAAAGTTATTGTGTTTAAAAAGTGTAAAGGGCAGACTGGGTTTATATTTTTGAGTTTATGAGGTGCTAGTTGTTCCAGTCCTATGTACATTTGGACCTTCCATATAGAAAGAGGGAAAAGAAGATCTTTAAAGATAATAGAAGAGCTTAATGTTACAACTGTATGAACTGACAGACCTTTGAGGTTTCTGAAAGCAATAGCTACACTTAAATTTGCTCGTGTACTTTAAGAGTATGTAAAGTTATAGACTGAAATTCTAATATGTAAAACGTACCTAAATACAAGTTATAGTGTTATAAAAGTGTTCAATTTAGTTCTAAAGCTTATTTCTATATATGCAATTTTATATATACACTAAAAAGAGGAATATAGCAAATAACAATTAAAACCAATTACCTGACAATCTTTTATGTAAAAATTTCCTATTATTTGTATTTTCTTCAGGTTTCTTTTCCAAAAATGGAGGCACAGAGAGAAGACCTTTACCATTCAGTATCTGTCCAGGGGAAGGCAAGGGTGGCTTTGGTATTGAGGGACAATTAAGGCCAGTCTTTATTGAGGAACTCACAGTAGTAGAACAAGTTGGACCAACAGCAGCTTTCAGTTGGGCACCATCTATCTTTGGATGAATCTTTTCCACTTTGACAGATGGAGTCATACTATTATTTATGAAAAATAAAGGGAGTGAAATGGAAAATTATTGTAATAAATTTTTAAAGAATATTTCAAACGTTATTACTCAACAGTACTCTGATCTATTCACCATGCAAACACAGACCTTCCTCCTTTATTCCCAGGTGCTTTTGTATTTGTTGGTTTGGGGTTTTTTTGTTTTGTTTCATTGCTGTTGTTTTTTCCTCATATTTTTTGTTATGTCCATAATCTCTTCTGTCCTCTTTTCCCCATTTCCTTTTAAATATTTCAGTGAGTCATCAGGGACTTCAGAAACTGTTATTTGGATTCACAAATACAGCGCACCACCAAAGCAATTATGTCCAGTGAGAAATGACCCATTCTGTGCAGAACTGATAATATAATTTACTGTCAATCTCACATTTGCAGGTCAAAAATGACCTGAATCAGAGCTAAAACTCCCTTATGATCAAAGTATCCAGATTAGATCAAAGAATTAAGAGCCCCTAGTATAATGACCTTTATTTTTAGTGATTTAAGATGCAGCTTTGCAAGAGTTCATGTTCAACATAACCATGAGTATTACCTACAATCTTAGACTGGGCTGCTGAAAATGATCTGGAGGAGTTAAAAGTGATTATTTCTTAAACCAAAACGCGTCTGAAACAAAAAGAAATTCTGCTGATGCAGCAGTGTCTATGAAAGTAATAACATTTAATTCTTTGTCAAAATGCGTACTCACATTTTATCATGGGGAACTTTGCTATGCTGTACCGGATGCATTAACTTGTTGTTTCCGCTGATCTGCAGCTTGTCTTTGGGTGATTTCAACAACTTGGAATTTGATGATGATGCACTAGTACCTCCACTGGATGAACGATTGCTCCCACTTCCACTGCTACCTTTGTTTTTTGAAGGGAGAGATGAAATGAGGGAAAATACTGAAGAAGAGGGAGGAGTCAAAGGCGGCTTGCTAGAGGAGCTGTGTCTTCTTTCTGAAAAGGAGAAAAAGGGGTTTTAAGCACCCATACAGAAACAATTTATAAATACTTCATCTTGTCATTTACTCCATTAGCCTTTTTCCTTTATTGGCTTGGGAGAGCACAGAGGATTCAAGCCTCACTGGAATCCATCAGGCTCCTTTCATTGCAGGTGCCCAGCCAGTTACCAGAGTCTCTTTTAACCTGGGGAGCTAAATTCCTCGGCTGCTAAAGCTTCACTTCTAATAACACTCCTCACTCTCCATCCAACTTAAAGAACAAGAAAGTGAGAATCAAACCTAGACCTCAGACACACAGAGCAAAGAGACCCCTATCCTCAGGCCAAGCAAGCTTAAATATCCTATTTCCTGAAAGGATAACAATTATCTGTAAGTGTGTCTCCTAACAGGCAAAATTATATTGGAGCCAACACTTTAACTTTCACTTCATGACAACCTTCTGGTATGATCTACTAGAGCTTCAGTGTGGAACACCTTCAAGAACAGCAGCTCAAGTATTGACCTGCATTGGTTTCTGGCCTGTTGTGTGGTTTTTTGTTTTGTTTTGTTTTCCTCTTATTAATTCTATTTAGGAACAACATCAAGAGCAGCAACAGGTATTATTTTAAAAAAGAAAAAAAAACCAAACAACACAAAAACTCAACAACTGAACATATGAATTGAGAGTGTCAGGTTCCATCAATGAATGTGTTGGAAAAAAACCAATTAACATGAAACCATTAGCATTAATATATTGCTAGCATCAATTAGTTAAAATAGTGTAGAATATAAAGGTAGTTCTTTGGAACAATGAATTCTAGTCACAAACAACCTGACAGCTTCAGGGAGTACCCAGCTCTGCCTACACATGGACACATTAGTTGACCATTTGCTCCACTGATACTTGGACACCTGTGATTCCTGGATGATCTGTGTAATCAACATCCATTTAAGAGACATGTCTAGTAATCAAGTATATGTAAACCACAGATCTAAGAGAGAACCAAGAATTAGCAGGTCCATCAGGGGAGTGGAAAGGCACCTTCTCGCCAGCAGTAACACCTCTTTCTCAGCCAAGTATTTTTAAATGTTCCCAAATCTGGCACCAGTCGATCCCAGGATCAGCTTACAGATTTTGACGTAAGTTTACTTAAACTGTGAAAGAAGCAGGTTACTCAAAGTTACAACAACTTCCACCAAGAGTTCAACTTCAAGCCCAGTGCAACCTGTATGGATGTAATGCCCTGGCAAACGTAAATTAATACATCCGCCTTCTGCTCATACAACCTATTTTCCCCCCAGTTCAAACTACAGCAATCATTTGCCACTCAGATGGTGACCAGCCCGCACAACATTGGTAGATGGAAGCCACCAAACAGCCCCGCACCACTGTGGTCGGGCTCATTGCCAGCTCCTGCAGGCAGGATGGGAACAGCAATAATTTGGGGAGAAAAGTCAAACTGCTCTGGCAGTGCAAGAGAGAGACCCAGGAGTCTGACACCTGGCAGAGGTGGGGAAGCAGCATTTTAAATATGTTAATTAGCTGACACAGAACAAACAAACAACACACACAAAAAGCCCCAAACATAGAGCTTAGACCAGGAAACTCCAGTTAAGAAATGATCTCTGCGACTGAACCAAACAATGTTCCTCTGTTTAACTGGAAAATGGATGCAAACAAACCTTCAGCAAAAGAGTCATCACTTCTTAATTAGTATTTACCAAAATAGCTTTGAGAGGTCAGGTGAAATACGCAACAGAAACACGTAACAAACGCAGCAATTTATCAACCATCGCAAGAAACGACTGCTTTAAAATTACAGTATTTAGGACGACTAGTTATCTGTGATGTACAAAATCATCTATTTAGTTTTCTACAACCAGATGTTGCTGAAGAGTTTGGAAGTGAAGTATGTTAGCGTATTTATGTGCAAGTAAATGGCTGTGCCTCTATTAGGGCATTCTGCTTATTGCCAAATGTCTTTTTACAGCAATGGCAAGAATCCCCGAGCAGCTCTGATAAGCTGCTATTTGAGGGCCATTAGTGCCGCGATGCTACACCCTGTGCGATGACTCTGCGAGATAATGAGACAAATTGCTCAATACCCTTCCACCTTCTGTATATTTAGAAAATTCAAAGTCCAAGTTCTTATCACAGTTAAAATAATCTCTAATAAAACAGTGGATGACTAACACAATCTTCCGGAGGTGCTTTTTTTTTTTTTAAGGAAGACAGGGTGTTACTTCATTGGAGAAAACCTGGCAGGTGAGAAGAGAAAGGGATTAGAATATGACTGAGTACCTACTTGCATCCCATCACTAGGAATAAAGTAGACAAAATATTAATCTCAGCTATTACTCCAAACACTTATTTTCTGGCAGCTTTAACAGGCGCTGCTCTGGCACTAACCTGAGATGTTATGGATTACTATTTGCAGGAAGGTTTCGCAGCACTAGTCTCAAACAAGTGAGTTAATATGAAAAGAAAGTGTTTGAGACTGCTGCTAATAGAAAAGAAAAATAGAGAATTACGGCTGATGACACCCCAAATATTACAGCCTACCTGTCACAGAGGATTTCCGTTCTACAGACAGATATGATTTGGAACACACACACACACACACAAAAGTCAAATGAGCTTTTTCTAGAATTTTGGGACAATTTCTGGAAGAAATATTATAACATTAAGTCTGTGAAACCTTTGCTTATTCTGTAAATAACCACAACTTGCATAGTTTATCAACAAAATGACAAGACTTTGCAGTTAATTCATCATAACTCGCCTGGACCTGTTTTGACTTACATACGAGCACAAGTAGGGCTGTTACTAGGATTTGCTTATATTTAATGTTTCAGTCTTTGTATAAAATTCCTATTTTTAAGTGAAGTTTGCTTTGTAAACCATCCAAAGACTATTGATGTCTCATCTTACTGGAGAAAGCTAATATTATTTTTGAAACAAGGCATGTTTAAAGAATGCCACACTTGACCTAATGAATGTACTTACTGACAGACTGACAGTCTTTTAATGGAAAAACTACTACACAAACTCTCACTGAATAATCAAGACCACCATCCTTATTATGCTAAGCATATTATAATGATAAATTCTACTAATCATCTGCCAATCTAATACGGTTCCCATTTGTCATTAACTCTGACTCAGTCTGAAAACATTTTAAAACGTAATTATCTCCAGGTGTTTGTTTTTCAAACTGTTTTTGTCCCTTTTTTTTAATGTCATGATTACTTCTACAACACAAAGTGATATTTCAAATACTGTGCCTGTGTAACACGGTTCGAAGCCTAAAATTTGGGGGGAGGATTTTTTTGTTTGGTTTGTGGGGCAGCGTTGTTTGGTTTTTGTTTCATTTTTTAAATACCAGAAAGACAAAAGTTTTGGCTTCTTGATCCCCATAGCATTCAGTAGAATCTGACCTAAAATGAAAGTTGGGTTCAACGCTAAACTTTAACAGATAAACTCCATCTTTGCATTTCTAGAACATCTTTGTGGCGCGAAGGAGAAGGGCTGGAAAGAACAAGGCAGAAGGGAAAAGAGGCGGCATCCCAGCAAGGGATGGCTCTGCTCGGTCACTGGCTATCTGTTAAATATCAATTTGGAAACATACACATATATATATACATATATATAATTTTTCATTGTGTGTTTCCTACTAACCACACATGGATTTCTGACAAAATGTAGAGAAAGTGACCTGGAAGGGGAAGAAGAAGAAAAAAAAGGGGAAATGAAAACAAAAGGAAATCTTACCATGTTTAGCTACTACTTCAAATTCTTCTATCAATATGTAAACACTTGGACTTCCTTTGATTTATGATCTTATATCTATGTTAAAATTATATATCCTTTGATATAGAAAAATATACTGTTTTTCATGAAATGCTACTTTCTTGGCTGTATGCTTAACAAAGCAAACAAGCAAAGTAACAATACTCTTAATTTTTTTCAAAATGTTCCTCCCAGGTCTACACTTAGTTCCCAAAACTGACAATTTGTTTTGTGCTATTCATTCCCTCTGGGCATCAATTAACAGCTTTGGGCAGCAAATACAAGATGTACAGATCAAATTTCATAAAGCCATTTTTTTTATACTGACTTCTTACGTAAGTACTGGGCAAAAAGTCAAACTGACCTGTGTCAGTGCTAGCAGAGTCGTCATTAAAAACAAAGCACACCCATTCGAACACACACAAGTTTAGTTCAGGGAAATATGTTGCAACTTCAGTTAACATTCAGAAAAAGAGTTTTAACATAGGTTACCTTAGGTGTAAGAGTATCATCCAGACTATAGATCTAAATGTGCACATTGAAAGAAAGCATAAAGATAACTTTGTTTAATTAATTGTTATGTATCTGTCTCCCAAAAAGTTTAAGCATTATAAAAATGCTACTTAAAACAAACTTATCTTCTTTTCCCATCATACTGAGCTACTGTTTGACCTGTCATTGGATAAATGATTTTGTACAGCCACAGTAGAACAAACGCCTTTTACCAGAGGATAAAATTTATTTACTCCCAGTATGACTATTACACTTCTAGACTAATTGTGGAGAGCTAAATTTACTGGATCTTCTAATTTGTCCAGAAGGATCAGATCCATGACCTAACAGGAGAGGACAGACCACGACGCTCCTCTGGAAGGACACCTCACCAGAGCCATAGATTTTACTGCAGCAAGAAACTAAAATCCCTTTTGTGGCTCTAACCCAAATGCCTGTGTTGGGCTCTGATCCACCACCACTTTGACCTCACCACGACAAGGAAAACAGAAAAAGAAAAGTTAGATCCATGGGGATTTTGCAGGGGAAAGTCGGGAGCTAAAGCGATCACGGGCAAAGGAAGCCAATGTCTTTTCCTTTGTTGCCACCCTGGCGGTTGCTGCTCGGGAGCAATCGCCTGTGCAGGATCTGGATCTGCTGCTCATTCACTTATTGCTGCTTCATTATCCCGCTCTAATCACAGGGCTTGGATACCAAGGATTCCGCCTTAATCTTCCACTGATGTCCTTTTAATCATCCCATCAGTTCTGTTTGCACTCTAAGTCAGGAGGAGGTCACTCCATCTTCCATTGTGCGGTGTTTAAACTTACACTCTTAGCTGAACAGACAGCACCTAAACAAAGTTATATTTTTCACAACAGCAAGAAAGTTACAGAAAAGAATATCTATGGAGTCCAAGCAACCAGTAAGACAGACTGCCAAGGCTTGACTGGCACCAGTACAATCTGTCATGTCTCTACAGAGACTTTTTCTATTTCATACAAAAACATTGCTCTGCAACTGGCAGATGATATTATTATTTATCAGTCTGTGTTAGCAAAACCACTCAGATTATCTGACTGATAGTCATGTATGTTTATGGCACTCCATTCACAGAAAAATAACACTTCAGCAGAAGAGAAAGAAAAATAAAAAGAAATATATAATTTACATCGCAGCACAGCAAATGCAAGTCAGGATAGCACATACGTAAGCATACGTTGCTTTATGTATTTACATCACTTACCACAACAGTCTTCCTTATGTTAGTAGAGTTCTTCAACATTATAAATAAATAGTAATAAGTATAAACTATTTTTCTAAGAAGTAGGTTTATATAGTATGTTTTATAGGTACTATGGCCAACTTAGCAATCCTGATGGAACCTTGCATCTCGTACTTCCTCACTTTAGAAAATATGCAGCACGTTTGCAGTACAGAATGTTTCTATTGGTGTAGATACCACCATGTGAAGAAGCAGTTCAGCTACAGTGATAAAACTTGACTTAAAATGTGTCTCTTCTCAAAAATCCATTAAAATGCAATACCTGGCCAATTCTGAAGGGTGTATTTTAAAACCCAGAGTTCGCCTCCGGAAGCGGATATGTTAACAGGTTTGCTTTGTCTAGTAGAGATATAAACCATGCTGGTTTATATGTTTTTATATTACATCTCACCACACATGTGCTACAGCATTGTTCAATGACCATATTATACTTAAATTGAGACGGCTAATACCGAAGAAGATAAAATCATTTTCTTAGGGGCAAAAGATAGATTTTGAGTTGAAGTCACCCATCAAAGAGCAAAACATGACTACAGCAATCAACGATTTTTAAAATTCCCTTTAAAACACTCTTTTGCAATAAAGCAGCTTGTGGAATCTTCAGCTTGGTAAGTGCCAAGAAATATTTATGCTCTCCCATGATTAGAATTCAGAAAATCCTTTGTTGAAGCCAACAGACAAACAATGCAAATACATCAAGATGTTTTTAATAGCTAAGTGGGTATGTTCCAAAATAATTTGTCAGTTCCTAGGACATTTTACTTGTCAATTGAGGGCTGCAGCACCACCAAGCTTTACATGACACCTGTTTTCTGCATCTTGGTGGGTTTCCTTCCCACCTCGCTGCCCAGCGCTTCTTGTCAGGGTGAAGGTCTCACTGTTCCACGTATAAATTCCTGCACCGTTCCCTGGTCAATCACCTCCAAAACACACACTACAAATCTCCCTAAAAAGCATTAAGAAATCTGCCTCAGCTTTCACTAGGGTGCACTGATATATTATGAAAACTCATTATTACAAAGAAGAGGTTTTTTCATAATATGTGCTTTGGTTATAAATGCTTAATTCAGAACCCAAAGCTCTCATATATTCAAATATTTGGGTTTCAGTGCATCGTTCCAGTTCCAAAATCCAGTCACAGTAATTCACACTGATTTAAGACAGGTAAATAAAACATATCTGGCTGTTTATAATGGTCCAGCACACTTAATTGATCCTTCTCATGAAATCTGAACTTCAACACAACCAAAATCCACTGATCGTTTTGAGTGATGTATTCGCATTTGAACTAAGTTTCACATAACCTACTTCCCATCCATCCAGAAGTCCTTGGCTGACAGATTTTAACTCAACTTTCACTTCTGTTTGTTTTTAAAAGCAGGTTTACCAGAGCACTTAACAGGAAATGTGAGCAAAGCTGGGAACTGGAAAACATCCTCCGAGAGGTCTCCTGGCTTTCGTCTTCCCCAGCCTCACTGCACCACCTCCAACCTCTGCAGTTTCCCAATGTTTAAATTTGAATATTTGCAAATTATTTACTCAACTCCCAAGAGGTGTTAGGACAGTTATTTAACCACATCCCTTTGAACAGAAACAGAATGCAAATATTTGCTATTATTATCATTACTTTGTTTGTTTCATTACAGTAGTTAGAGAGAAGCACTGGGAACTTTTAAAACTGTAAAACCAATTACTCGATTTCTGATTTCTAAATACATGTGTTTATAATTTTCCGAGAGATTTACTTTTGAGAACCGAAATCCACTCAACAAGTGATCACTGTGCAAAATACGTCAGATCAAGGAGCATGAAATTCTGCATAAGCAGGGTCACAGTTTTGCTGCTGCCATTGAAGAAAACAGGAGGAGGAGGGGAAAAATATGATTTTCACCAGTAAGATTCCAAACACCAACTTCAATGTTTTAAAATTGTATTTCAAAAAGGAGACAATCTCATAATGATAATTTAGGATATAGAATTGATCTTTTAAAATGGTACAAGTAGGCTGGATGGTGATGTGATTCTCTATTAGCGCAACATGAACTGGGCAGGAATGTCCAACTCCACTATGGTGACTGCTGCAAAACGGCCCCAAAGCCAGCACACCCCCCTGAAATCACCACCACTGAAAGGAGAGTGAGGAGCAGGCTGCAGGGTTATTAAGAACATAGCAAAAAATAGCAATGCTAAAATATATTTAAATAAATAACCTTCAAGGGCATCCCTCTCTGCACTTCTGCCTCTCCACAACTCTATACATTACTAAAGCTAGCTTTTCAATTTTTCCATGTTTGTTACTAATCTTTTCAAAACCCCTTGTATTTGGCGTACAGGAGTAGTTCTGCAATCGACTTCCACAGGATTTAAGATTCCTCTTTAAAATACATGGGGTTTGCCCCTGAGAGATGTAAAACAGCCTCTCAGGCATCAACCAGCACATACCATCACCTCAAGCCTGCAGACAGACAAGGGGTTTGCTGTGTCGTGAAGCAATAAACTGGAATTAGGGACAGTCCCATCAGGTTTGTTTTAGGTATTCAGAGCCTCAAGGAGAGCACTAAAGCTCAAGAGCAATGTGGGAAAAATGAGAGAAGCAGGACATTAAATCATTCACAGAGAGAACCAGAAGCAAAGTGGAGTCAGGGAGACTGACTGTTGTGCAGTCCCTTTTGTCACCCAGAGGAAGATGGGTGACAATCCATCATCCTCCATCCCTCTCTTTGCTCAGGTAAACTCAAACACAAGGGCTTTAACATCTCAAAAAGTCTCTGGCATGATATCCAAGATCAAACTTCTGATTCACTTTCTCAAGCAACCTGCTAAGAGGTAGAGGGAAGGACAGATTTCTCTCCAGGGAACCGGCTCTGGACCTTTCAATTGGTAGCTGTCTGGTAAATCTGTCAAGCATTGGAATATAAATATTCCAAAGTTATTACAGAAGGACAGTAGAGTGTCTTAGATGATAATCAGGCCACAGAGAGATTATAATGTCCACATTAAGAGCACTAATCTCTGCGTAGCCTGTTGACGTGACGACATTACCTACACTGTCTGATTAAAAAACAGGTATTGAATAAATCTTTTTCTTTTCTAGTAAAAAAATGTGTTATTTGGAAAAAACCACAAACTTTGGAGAAGTCACAGTGATAATAAACAGAAATATCAGAAAAAGGTAACCAGTACAAAGCAGTGTTGGACCAAGATGCAGTATGGGTCAGCATCCTCAAAAATACAGCTGGAAAACTGTTGTCTCATACATGCTTATCCTGAATAACACTAAAGAACAGCTTCAGTTTTTCAAAACAAGCATAAAGCAAATTTTATTTCAAGTTTGGAATAATTTCTTTTAAATTTAAAGTTGAACTAACAGAAGTTTAATAAAGACCTATGTGTTGAAAGCATGGGAATAAAGAATTAAGGGAAGAACAACCACTTATTTTCTTTCCCTCTGACCACTTTCTACCCAGAAATCAGGTTTACACCGTTGACACCATGTTCTTCCCCTTCAGCATCAACAATACTCCTCACAAGACCTTACCACATAGTATTACAACATTGTGTAACGTATTTAGATGAGTTCACATATCCAAATGCCCACCTAGCTTTCATCTTGCTAATGCTTCTATCCACACCACAATCACGAATTTCAATGTTTTCCCCTGTAGCTATTTCTTTACATGTAGCAAACGTTAATCGTTGTATGTTGACTGTCAGACTCAGCTCCGCTGACATTGAAAACTTGCTCAAAAGATGTTAGCGAACCAAAATACAAAGGGATTTAAGGGATAACTGGTGAAGCTTGGAGATGTAAAAAAAAAAGCTTTGAAATGGAAAGCTCTCCATAGGAAAGAGATCAAGAAGAGTGAATTGACTTTGTTTTGTGCAGGAAAATAAGAGGAAATATCACAAGATACACAAAAATAGTATTGTCAGCTAAGTAAATCACTTCCTTTGATGTCATTAAGAAGTGACAGGATAAAGACATCGAGCACAAATATTTTTCTCACGTACTGCATGACGAACAAGTGACATCCACTGCCACATGATACAACAGCTTTGTAAGATTAAAGAAAAAGATAAACACATCCGTGGCTACTCAGAACCAAGCACAACAGCCCCTCCTCTCCCCCGAGGTGTCACTGCTCACGACAGAGCAAGAAGGCAGCACCCATCACTGTCTGTCACATCTGTCCCCGCACACATGGTACCGACCAGACACACCGTAAGGATGCGACAACCCATGTGCTTCCCTGCGGCAAATGGGACTAAAGCATCACTGAGCCTCTGTACCTACGGGCAGCGCCCGCTGGCAGGAAAAGCTCGGAGGGATCCGGGCTGGGCTGCTGCCTGCGCCACTAACATCCCCATTTCTGGTAACACACAAGAAATGTTGAACTTTTTCAGGATAAAAAGATGGAGACAGGAAGCAAATCTGTGGTAGGGCAAATTGCAATATTTTTTAAAAGATGTTTCAAGATTCAAATAACTCTCCAAAATTTGAAATCCCTCGGAACATAAACAATCTGCAACATCAATAGAAAGCAGAGAATAAATGTTTTGATTTCTTATTTTAAGTCAGATCCTTATGTTATTTTACACTGATTTAACATTTTTAGGCATTAGCCATTTTTCAATTATAAAAAAGGATCATTACAGCTTATTTCATTAACACTGGTCAATCACAATTGGCATGAAACAACTGTTTTCATGTTTAGAATCACCATGTTAACTATACACTAATTAAAATTTTACAGCACCATTAGCACAGCAAAGTCTCACAGAAATCACTAATACAGTCAAACGAGGGCACAAACCTACTGTGCTTGCACAATAATGTCTTTCAAATCAAATAAACCAGCCTTTTCACATTTCACTTTGAAAGAACTGGGTAATGCTGTAATTAGGATGTGCTAACTAAAATGTTTGTGCAAGTTTAACCTTTTAAATAAAAACAACTGCACTTGACACATCCAGACTGTGTCTGTGTTTTCCTTTTCCTCTAAAACTAAGATATAACGGCATGGACCATCCTGCCCACAGTGAGCCGTCTGCAGAGCCGTAACAAGGAATGTATTTGCCCTCTGATTTATAAATTACGCGGATGAGTGCACTAAGGGAAACAAGCTAAAATGAACACGCTCTTAATAGTTTCTTTTAATTAACACTTTGATTAACAGCTGCCAATTGATCTCAAGGCCTGCAATCGGCTGTCTACATTTTTATTGCTAATTTCTCCCTTTCCGCTTCACCCACCAGCGCTGGAGCTCCAGAGCACTTTTTGGGGATTGAAAGTTTCTGCTTTTGGAGCGGGGCCAGACCACGCCGGTGACATTTCAGAAGGGTTCATATGGGACATTCGCAGCACGTAATCCCTCGCTGTGAGATTATCCACGTTGTTTGGCGAACAGCAACATGGCCTCGTGACACCCGTGGGCAAGGCCACGTCCAGGCCCCAGCACCGCAGGACGCTTCGGTATTTACTGTCCTGATCTTTCAGATAGGTCTCGACATCCTAAATTTCAGGCTCTGAGGTCTGAACGTCAAAGTTTGGTTTCCACCCAAAGTCAGCGCATGGATATTAAAATCTAATTTTTACCAAATTACTAATTTCTGAACCACTTCCTAAGTAATCATTCATAAAAATTACAGTGTATCTGCTGACAAAACAGAATAGGAAGAAATAGCTTGTGGCTTTTGCTCTTGTTTTAAATCACTATAATCAAAGCTGAAATTTCTAGTCTTTCCTCACTTATCAAATTACGGCCAAATTCATTTTTAACACCAAGCAAATAACTTCTTCACTATAATAAAGAGTTTGCCAAGAGGAAAGGCAGTTGGCTTGTACAAACAATTTTGTGTATTACTATCAGTGTGTTTTCATTAAGAAGGGTTAAACAGAAGCAGGGAGCACCCTGCCAGCAGACTGGGTTTGGGTTGTGTTTATCCTTTTTTTAAAGGAACATACAGAAACCTGGAGAGTAATGCTGCCATTAACAAGCTTAGAAATGAATAGTAAATCCTAAACCACAAATACTAAATACTAACTTTTATGTGCACTCAGAATATGAGAGAGAAACCAGTTCCTCTTCTGCTCTGAATTTCAAGAGAAGTTGACAGCCCATGTCACCTGCCCGTTAATTTTTAAGAATAACTCAGGAACACAAAGACATTTCCTTGGATTATGCTGTTTTAAAAACACATCTCCTTCCATCGCTAAAATTAGTACCAGAGGCATGTATGGTTTTTAGCGGATTTGTTTCTATTTTATATTCTTCTACTTGACACCCATAATTAAAACTGGGTAAGCCTCCAACATATTTTAGTGGTTCACAAAATTCTTGACTTTAAACTACCACGCGGGGAACCAACACTGATGTATTAGTCTTCTTACCAACCAGAATTTATCCTTCTTTAGTCTTTGATTTGGTCTATTCTCACTTTAAGACCAAGAGGGCAAGCCAAGATCAGGCAATTTAATTCCCACATAGAACAATACAGAAATCTGTCTTCCTTTTGAGAAGGAGTGAGGACAAAGAGCCCAACTGCTAAGAAACCCTCCCAGCAGCTGGGTGTCAAGGCAGGAGCCAGAATGGAAGGGAGAGGCATGACGGTGCATTCACACAATGGCCCAGAGAGAACACAATGGGATTTTATGGTTTGCTTATGGTATACAAGCAGCATCTATGTCAACTGTGTCAGTCTGTGCATTTGTTTTTATTTACTTCTTCCCAAAAACTAAAAGTTTCAAGGTAACTTTATGTAGTAAATATTCACAGGGTTTCACCTTGAAATGGATTGATGCATGTGCCACAGTTGAATCACATGCTGGAAGTATACTCTGACAAACTCAAAAGTAATTTTACTTGATGCAGGAAAAACAACCTGTTACATAAGCCCATGAAATTATGAAGGTCTTTTCCTGGTACTAAATATCACAGGAGGTTGTAAGTTTTATTTTCTACCAACACTAAAAGTCATTTAAAAATCTCCCAAACGCCAACAACATTAAATTGAACATAAACACTTAGATCATCAGTTAATACCTAAGTTCAGAGGCTTAAAATTAACCATGCAAGCTTTGATAATACTTTGTGCAGGCACATAAACCTGTGTACACTGCTTGCTCCCAGGGAACGAGGCTGAAGTGATGAGACTCCTGTTCTAACATAGCTCAAGACAGAAGAGAGATCAGCAGCTCAATATCTGTCACTGCAGAGAACCTAATTTCCAGGTCTTTGGTGTTGCAAGATCATCCAAAACCATTCCACAACCTGAAGTATTCTGCACATTTTGCATCACCAAGAAAATTGTTTTTAAGATTGGGTAGAGAACTTTCAATCTTTTACTTACATTATATTTTCTTGTCTGGTTTTGTGAAGTAAGATAAATGCAGCTCTACCATGTCTCCTTCCACTTGTCTGCATTTTAGCATTCTGTATTTTGAAATGATAGGTTAATTTTAAGAAAACTGGAAGGCTGGATTTGAGGTGGTATGCCCTCCTGCCTCCTCTGCCGACAGAGGTCTTAAAGATACTGGGGTTCATCATTAGCATTAAAATCAGCATTCAGACAGCAAAGTCAGGACCTCTCGGAAGGCAGGAGGATCTTCACTGACCAGTCATCACGTGCACACTCCAGCCGAGCTGTGGCATGTGAATGCCCTGGTAAACCGGCAGGCAAACCACGACATGAAACCTGAAGCTCTGTATGTGCACAGAGCAGGAGGTGTTGCAACAGGAGGGAGAGCAACTGCAAAACACACAGGACAAAGCCACAGACAGCCAGGCTTCATTATCTCCACTGCGCATGAAACAATTCATTTATCCTTTCTCAAAATTCAGCAATCTCAGGCAGCAATTTCACAATCACTTTAAGCTGGCCGGTGCGAGCTAATAGTGCCGCAGCAACACGCGTTCCTGTCCTCTCCCCCAATCCCGAGTGCTCCGTTCAAGCCTTCGCACCATCTGCTCTCCCCATAACAAAGAGCAAAACCATCCCCTCAAAGGCCTGACAGTCTCACAAACCACAAACCTTCTTGTGCCAGAGCTTGTAATTAACTGAGCGAGGATGAGCAAGAATTAAAGTGTGACTTGATCCCAGAGAATGGGCTGGAGGCCTAAAAAACTGGGGATGACAAAGAACTGGGTTGTGAGCTGCAGTAATGATTAGTTTGCCAGTTCCTAGAACTTTTGAAGGGTATATATATAAAAAAAAAATTGAATTTCCAAGTGATTTCATCCGATTGATATCAACACTGCATAAGCTGGTCTTGCTTATACTGCACCCTGCTTATGTTTACATTTAGTACTGTTTAAAATGATTTTCTTGTAAATATTTTGCTTTAGAGAGATTGTTTGGTTACTTGCTACTATTATTATTCTTCCTGGAAGGAAGAGAATGATGGGCTGTGAGCCAACACCCAACTTCTTAAAGTTGATCAATTGAGAACTCCAGTGTGGTTACTTGGAAAACTGACTTTGCTGCTATGGGGGGTGCACAGAAAGAACCCTGCTGTCTGCTATTTGACACCATGAAACCAGCCTTAGCAATGGGAGCGGCACAATCATATACAGAGTAGTGCTACTGATTTGTCTTTAAGGCCTTGTGTAGCTTTTTTTCCCCCAAAGCTGGAAATGAGCGCTTTGAAGTACCATCAGGAATGGAATTCCCAGAACCTCCAGAAACACCAGGCAATGGATTTTGAAATCAGTGGATTTTTCTCTCTTACAACTGCTACTTTGGAGAGTGCCTTACATGCTAGAGAAAACACAAATGTATCACACAAGATTTATGGTTCTAGTGTCCTCTTTTCTTTTCCAAGTGAGCATGCTTAGAAGTTCCTTAGGTTGCAGAAAAGTGGAGCAAGTCCAAAATAAAATGGATGACTGAGTACAGAGGAACAACTTGACAGGCTTGTTGATGCACAATCAAGAGACAGCATTTTATGCCTTAGTATCAACTCCACATACACAACATGCTTGTTTATACCAGAAATACAAAATACAACTTCTACCCCTACAGCACGTGTGTACACACAGAGAATTAAGGCTTCTGTATAGACTTATGCCATTTTCAGGGACTAAAGACAGGAAAAGACACTTAGTACATCAGATTTCAAGCGTCCAGTCACAGCTACTACAGTGGACCACTGCCACCTGGACAACTGGGACAGGACATATGAAGCTGCCCAGGAGCCCACCAGGGCTTTCAGCACATCCTAAGAATCTGCCAAATCTCCAGCCTCCACAGGTACATTCTTGCGATCACAGAGAAAGGCGAGGGCTATGTTCCTGAAGGTCAGTACCGATCCTCATTCTGAACACCAATGGATCCTATGGAGACCATGCTGTACTGAGAAAATAACTGGCCACTATCGAAATTAAGTGACACTAACTGTCATTCTCAGTCCATGACAAACAAGATGTGAGCATCCAGCCTCGCAATGCTATGTCCATATATAAGTTTATATCATTTCTACAGCTATCAAAGCAGTCACAGGGGTTTGTAGAAGCTGCAGAGCTTTGTGACTCACATGGTGACCTCTGGTCAAGGAGTACATGGCATGATGATGGGGATGGGACTGAACTGTGGCAGTTTAAAACCTTTCCTTTGACCTTAGAGGCCAGGAGAGAGCCAACATGGCATGGTTCCAGGCATATACATGGTTACGTGTGGCTTGTCCAAGGCCATAAGCCAAAATGAAACTGAAGAAAATGAGTGCTAGCTAGTCCCATGCCAAAGATGAGAAGGGCCGGAGCCTTACAGAGTACTGCAAGGCTTCTCATTATGATCTAGAAAAGTGAAAGCAATGAAAACAATTAGTTCACTAAGCCCAGCTTAATACAGCATCAAAATACTTAGCGTACAAACTCAAATGAAGACTTCAGTCATGTAGTAACAAAGATGACACAGCCTGTTTACCTCTTACCATGAATTCCATGTGAATATCTCTCAAAACTATCAAAGTATATCACACAAAGCAGCTGATCAGCTCAAACCCAGCTCTACAAATAACCTACAAACATCTGAAAGTTTCAGGCTCCAAGTTGGAAGGGGGCACTGAAAGGGGTACATCTGCTCCCTAACCCACAGAATTAGCTGCACCACGTAGCAGAAACTGGGTCTTTTCCCACCACCAGACACAACAAACAGGTTCTTTGCAGCCCATGGGGTCACACATAGAGGACAGAGAAGAATACAACTTCTGACTGGTAGAGGAACAATATTTTATGAGGTAAAAACATAAGAAGGTGATCTGCCTAAAAGGGATGGCTTCCTTTTGAAAAGCTACTCTATACAGAATTGCAAGCTAAAGATTTTCTGACAATCTTGCCAAGCAATGAGGAAAAACTCAGTTATGTAGGAACTGCCTCAACTCTCCAGGAGCCTGGTCTAATTGCATCCTTTAAAAACCAGAGCAAAGAATGAGTTTCATACCAACATGGGCAACTCATTATTTGGGGAAGAGAGAACAGAAAAGAGGACAAGAATCTCCTGGTGATAGCTCTTCTTTCTCTAACACAACCTGGAGAAACAAGTTAAAATATAATTGCAATCTTTGCAGCCAGCAGTGCTCTCAGATATTGCAGAAGGTGTATGAGGCAGCAGAACAGGCAAAGTTTATTAGGAGTTTACATATTAGACACACTGATAGCTTATTTCTCCAACATCATTTTTCCTGTTGTTCAAAGCATTAACCTGTTGCCCTGGTGCAGGACACCTAGAGAAACATCTACATAAATTCTAAAGTAAAAATATTCCTACACAAGCACTATGCTTTTTGTTTTATCAATAGCATATAATAGAGTTTGGAAGTATTTTGGCTGTTACTGCCTGAGACAGCTAATGATGGCCTTATTTAATCGATAACAGCATCACAGACTTCAAGTTTTATATGGTACTTATTTCTGTTTGCTGTTTTCTACATTTTGAGAATATTTGTAATTGTTTTCAAGTTTCACGCAGTTGTAGAGCTCTTATACAGCTGGGTAATACAAAAGCTAGTCCAAGATCACTGTTTGAATCTGTTACAGGTGGATACATCACAACAAATGGGAAACTGAATGGACTTCAAGGCCATTTACACTGTATATATAATTATTTAGTGTATAACCAAATTAAGTCTAATGAGAAGCTTAAAAAATAGCATTAATTATGCTCTTTTGAAAGTGAATTTCAGCCTGCAATTTTTTTAAAAAACTTATTTTAATCACGTGGCTACTGGTTGCTATTCATCAATAAACTTACAGGTTTAATTGTATACAAAGTGTTATACACTCCCTCTTCTGGTAATATCTTAAAAACACAGTTTCTAGACTTCTGTGTATCACACACTAGAATTTAAGTGTATCATATTGCCTGCAAAACCAAAATAAACAGTCTTTCAGATGTTGACATGATACTGTTCTTTTAAAAAGTCATCAAAGCGGTGATCAAAAATGAGTAAATAAATAAAAGGTGAAAATTACTTGCCATAATACCTAAGTAGGCAGCCTACATACTTTGCAGCTGTGCCTTAACCCACAATGTTACTGATTCCTTTCAATTTGATAAGAACAATATTGTCTCCAGTGTTTCCTGAGGTGTGACACTCCTGTCCATGCCTGGTGACCACTTGGTGCACTACTGCTGCAGGTGAGAATGCAGCTTTCAGAATGCTGCCTACTTTTGCTGAGATAGCAAATGAAGAAGTTCCTACAGAACACGGCTTGACGTGGCTCCAGCACGGGTAACTGCCTCCCACCCAGCACACTGCCCCCTTTCCTCTCCACTTGTAGAGAACTGGTGAGCGCTCCAGTCACTGCAAAAGCTGGGTGCAAGCTACAAACACTCCAGGCATCTCCTGCTCTCTAAACAAATATTAGTTAGAGTATAGAATATGAGAATTTAAATAAACTAAAGAAGTCCAGCAAGAAACAGTGAAAGGGATGTATAAGAACACCAACATAAGATGACCTATAATAAGAGCACATGCATGCACATATCCATCTCTTTCTTTGATGGCCAGCGCCTAATCACCCCAGGAGAGGTGTCTCAAGTGGGATGCACTGCTCTTGCCCCCAACTCTCACCAAAATGTGCAAAACCCAAGAATGCCATGATGTTACACACTAACAGCATTGCTGCCAAAACATTACGAGAGGAAAAACTAGTAAAAAAGCTTTTGTTTGTTTTGCCCTGTTAAACCTCTCTTCCTTCCTTCCACTTCTCCCCCTCATTACAGAGTAATAAACCCAGCACTGTGCCCACTTCATTCTCCCTCCTGCAAGGTCATTTTCTCCTACCTTATTTAGCTTCCTCTTTATTGTCTTCACCTACTTCTTTTTTATATGTATTTTACTTAAGTTCTTTGTTTTACATTTCCCTTTTTAGCTATTCCCCCATGTCCTCTCCTCCCCCTCCTTGGACACACACCCACCGCAAACCACTAAGTTCTAGTTGTGCTGAACCAGCCCTGCCAAAGCTGCCGTCCTCCTGCCCGCTGGTGCCCAGCCTGGTGCTGCACAGCTCTGTGCTGGGAGCAGTGGGATCTTGGCCAACACATTAATGTGACTGATGGTTACTGATGAGATTTACTATCTGACCTTTGTAGCTGTGCTTGCAGAGAAAAAGAGACCATGTGCAAATCCTCTCTCTTCCAAATGCAGCAGTTGTTCGAGAGTCGGCTGGTGGGATGAGAGGGTACAGTCTGTGCAACTTGAAACTATGTGCTTCCACGAAAAAAAAAAAAAAAAGCAAAAACCAACCCAAACTATTTTCTTCATGACAGCTCAATACTCAACATTGTTCTACAAGCTTCTCAGAATACTTCTCCCTGGAATCACAAAGCGCTGTGGTGTTCATTTGAGTTTTGCAGTTCTTGGAATAATCTACACAGTTCATGAAAACACATACTTCTCCCCCAAAATTAAATTAAGACATCCTTATAAATAATTGATCTGTGTGTGGTTAGCTTTTGAAATTAAACTACCTCTAACCCCACTCTCCAACACCAAGTTCACATCTCAGTGGCTCTGACACATTCCCAATGCTCCTCCACAACAGTAGAAGTCCTGCCCCTTTTTATTCTGATTCAGGATTCTTCCACCTCCCCAGCTCTTCAACAGGTTGCAGCTCCATTCCTGTGTGCTCAGCTCCGGGCTGTGTGCCCGCAGCCTGCCCGGTGTTGTGCCGCCTCCTCTGGCTCAGCTCCAGCCCTGAGGAGCAGCTTCGGCGGCAGAAAGAGCCCCTTTAGCTGGGAAGGAAACCTTCCAGGGATGTAGAACATGTAAGCTGATGCAGAACGGCCTTCCCCGAACCTGCAGAAAACCTGCAACGATGGATGCAAGAGCCGTGTTCTGCTCCATGTGCCGTCTCAGCATTCAAAATGAGTTCTGAATAATGAAACTCAACATGGACTTTTAGATCGGTTAACTCACCCATTGTCAATCGTTTTTAACTGCAGACCTGATATGTCTATCCCAGCTGGCTTCTTCCTAAGCGTAGCTGTAATCAAATATACTCAGCAGCTACTTTTTATGAGAGCTACTTGTTCCCTCTAGATCTTACTCCCAACTATCGGACACCACACTAACTTTCCTCCTCCTGTTTAACAACTATTTCTGTGAGCACAGTGATCACAGCGCTGCTTCCTCTTTTCCCACAAAGATAAATATCTTTGTTTTTCTTTCTTTCCACTTGTTCTTCCCCATCAATGTTTACCTTGAAAAGGGAGCAGTCGATCCCAGTCTCCAAATACCTAGCAAGGGGATCACTATAAAGGAGCAGGATGTTCATGGAACCCTTGTATTATTTGGTATGTTAGGCTTATTCTAAATACTTTAACATTTTAGTAAGCATAGAATTATAAATATATATATATTATATAATTAATAGAATTATAGATATAGATATTATCTATTCAGCCAGTAATAAAACACAAGGATATCTACATGTAGGTCTTCTGCTATGGCAGAACAGCATGAAATTTGATTCACGCTAACTGAAGGTAAGAAAAGTAAAAACCATACAAAAGCACTTTAAGTTTGCAATATTTTAGCACACATGGTGCAATAGGTAGAATAACATGAGTTACACAGTAAGTGGTAAACTAAACAATCGATTTATTTTTTAAAATCTGAAGGTGAACATCACTTTTTTTTTTAGCTGATACTTCAGATTGCTTTATGTCTTCAACCAGAGCCTGATAAATCCATGCACTCACAAAAAAGGAGGATGTTCTACTAGAAAACTGCTGTCAACTTCTCAAACAGACTCCCTGGGCTTTCATATAATAAACAAAGACCACAGCCATCATGTTTACAGAAATATCCTTCTGCACATGAACCATTTGCGATGTTACAATTACCCACAGCACCTCACTTCATCGCTCCTCAAAATCTGCATGGCAGAACTTGTTTGTGACTCGAAATCCCAACTTTAAATCTTACCATTTGGTATTCAGCTAACAGCTTTGGGGTACACATTTCAAAGCCCAAAATACATTTGCAGAGTTTCTTTCCAGGTGGTAAATACTTTCTTATTTAATGATGCATTATTTAAAAATAACTAAATAACCAGCTGAAGCTTTTTATTTTTCCTTTTATTTTTTCTGAAATGAATCCTGTGCTGACCTCTAAGCCCATTCCCTTCTGGGAATATGCCAAGATGATTCTTGCAAAAGCTATAGAATTTCACAAATCTCTGCCAAGAAGAAATTAAACTAGTTGTTGCTGGCCATGGAGACTAAGATCCAACTACTGGAATCTGGACTGTGTCAACTGCTGTGAGAGGACTGTGTATCTGAATAGAAGCTGCTGAAGCTGCCAAAGATAATTTGTTAAATCATATACATTAACTCAAGCCACAATATGCCAAATGCCACCTGTGCACAATTGGCAATATGCTTGGCAAATGACTACAGCACATCTGTGACACACCGCATAATGTTCAAGTTTCATTTTGGTTATTAGACTGCTACAGAAGATTACCAATAGCCAAGAAAATTCCCATGATTTATACAAAGCGTTTTCATATTGCTTTAAAAAGACATTAACTAACAGTGGACACTTAATTACTGAAACAAATTGCTTGCTGATAAAAGTATGCAGGCCATAATAAGCCTTATCGCTCCAAAATGCAGATGAGCTCAAGCAATGTCCTATGAGGAAAAACAAAACAAAATCAAAAAACCCCACCAAACAACCCCCCAGTCCTCAGGTCCAGTGGCTTTGGAACAAGATTCAGTACATTCCTTTCTTTCCCTATCTGCTTCAAATGCTGCCTTGTGCAGACACTTTATCTTTGACTTGTTAATCCATACTAAACACACTATTCTATTCTAAACAAGCAACATGTGCAGAACTTTGAAGAAATAGAACTTAAGAGTTAAATACCAATCTTGGATTTTTCAGAAGGATTAGCTGATGCCAAACTTGAGATAACAGAAAGAGAGTAAAACAAATTTATATTCAGTTCACAGTATGTCAGAAAAAAAACAGATATGTAACACTGCAGGGGCTGTAATACTTAAATTACATATGATAAAACAGCTAAACTACAACAGGATATTAGCAGGGACAGCTAACGGATCATTTATCCCAATTTAAATCACAACAGATATTCTCTCTGAACCCAAGCACTTAACACCAAAACCACTCCTTATCACTAGCGAAAGTAGTAAATCTGCTAACTAAAGGTGGGTGTGAGAACTGGCTCAGGGAGGAATGAGTATGATTAGACAATAGGTGAAGGAGATTCAGACCTTACAATGACTTCCAGGATGAACCCAAATAAGTAACACAAGCGACCATTTCTCTACCGCCAGGATCTGCCCTCTGAGTCTCTCCAGCCTGAGTATAAGGTTGTGGGATGACCTTTTCTATTACAACCTCCTAGAAACCACAAAAGGTGTGCATATCTGTATTATTATCCCATTTCTGACTCCTATACTTCATGTGTGAAGCTGCACTGATCAGAAATGGAAATGCTTAAGCTCACAGAGCATCAACAAGCAAAGCTCACACTAGTGCTCACTTTAGCCACTGCATGCGAAAACTATGGAAGTTAATCAAAACACTAAACACTTTTTTAATGACTCAACAGCCCAACACACTACTATCATCTCTTTCCAATACGTACTGTATTAATGGTTTTCACAATCATTACATGACTCACATGCACTCTCAGTTTAAGTTTTACGGGTGGCTGCCATTATTATTGCTCAGAGTTTAACCCCACTTCGCATTTACGCCAACCAAGGCACAGAAGAAACAAACAACTCTGCCAAAAAAATCCTAGGAAAAATGAGAAGGAGGAAACCTCACATCTCCACACTGACACTGCATCCACTCTGCTGAGCTGCTTCCTCTCTCCAAGGCACAAAGCAGCCCAGATGGTGCAGGGGAGCGTCTCTGCTCATACAGGAGGCTGATAACCACAGAGAGATGCGATAAACCTGTAGAACGGCTGAAATACCATCGGAAGGTCACACAGCCTGAAAACCACAGCGCTTCAGGGTTTCCATGAACAACCTGAAGTAACTGTCGCAATGGCTTCCTCCAAGAACAGCCTTTCAGTGCAGCACAAAACCATCTCTAGTGTGTTGTTGTGGGAAGGAGAGAGAGGAAATAAAAGGGACACAGGCACATCCCGCTGTCTGCCAAGGAGTGTGATGGTTAGCAATGTGGCAAAGTCATTTTTATCTTAAGAATTAATATATTACAAGAGGAGACTGTGCAGGAACTTAAACACTGTTTAAATACAGAAGGAGAGTCTACGTGGCACAGAAGGTGGAGAGGCTGGCACACGATCGTCCAGAGTGTAGAGCAACATTCCAGCTGGAGAAAAACACTGTTTTTTTCAGAATAGGTCATCGTTATAAGTGATTTCAGGTGCTTTACCCATGAGATTGAATGCCTGAACATTATATCTTTTTTCATCTTTCACCTCTGAATAGATCTTGAGCCATTCAGGGAAGATGCTGATACCATGAAAGCGTAACCATTCAAAAAGCAACAGCAAGACTACTAGCAATAAAGGACTTAAATCTCTTGCTCAGCCCCACCAATGAAGTGGTTGAGATCTGACAGAACAGAGGATTTGTCTTGAAATGACCCTTCTCAGCTGGCTGGTCTCCTTCTGCCCTGCCAGACCCCCAGCATTGCTGCCACCCTGCACAGGGAGGGTAAAACTCTTTGGGTGTATGGACAGTCAGGTGCTGTGCACAGCCTGGAAGAAACACCATAAGCAGACTTCTGATATCTCATTATATTGCTTTTATAACCTACATGTCCTGTTACACATATCAAATATGTCACTGAATTCTACGAATCAGTGATAGCAAACATACCAACAGTATAGAATAAATTATTAAATATCTATTCATACTCCAAATGCATGCTTAGATTGCCTCAAAAAGTAAATTTAGTTTTGAATTGATATTTTCTAGTCAAACCTATGAAATAGAAAAGCGTCATTTACATATAAAAATCCATGATTTGTGTCAATAAAGTATTTTACTAAAAAGGTCGAATATCCTGATGAACAAGTTCACATTCAAATTATATCTGACTACTTGTGGTCCAGGGAAAAAAAGACAGCATATGCCCTGAAATGCACTTTCAGCCTACCTAGTTAAGTAGTTTATCACAAATATGCCTTGGAAGAAATTAATTAGCTCATTAGGTTTTGCTAATAGTTTGTTTGGCTTTTCTTTGACAAAAGTGACATTTTAAAAGAGAATATTCTACTTCAGAAAACAAAATCCCATGTGACAAGTTTCAAAGAACACCAAGTACAAGCAACACGTACCACCAGCACTTGTAGAATATTTTAAGAGATTACTATTTCTCTGGTAACAAAAATAACTTTAAAAGATCCTAAGAACATCACAAAGGTACAGCTTCATTGATGCACTCTCATTTTTCAGAACTTGAAGTAATCTCTCCTTTGTCAATTCCTGAAATAATGGCACAAATAAAAACCTAATTCACAGAAAACTGACTGTGATGAATTCAAAGGGCTTTATTTTTTCATAATCACTACAATGTAGATTTGGGTTTGAAAGAACTGCATGTTTTGAGGACTTCAGCAATTTCCTCCTCCTGAAGCACACTGTGTTAAAAAAAAAAAAATATATATATATACACACACCATTGCTTGGTAATCAATCACCTGCCATATTTATCAGCTTTCACAGTCAATTTGCTAAAACAAGGGACAACTGCATAGGGATTTCAAGAATGTGAGAACTGATAAAAAACAATGAGAGCTAGCTCTACACAAAGTCACCAAGTCCGCCTTCCTACCTTTCAGAGGCTATTAGTATGGCAAACTAAGGTCCTTTAATGACGTTCACCCCACCCAAGCCTGTTTTTCTCATCAGAATGACCCCGCCTGTTTCCTCTGCTCACCGCAGCCCTCGCCGAGCAGCGTCTTCATTGTTCACAATGAGCTTAAGAAATACTAAGAATAACCTCGTCATTTCCAACCCCTCCTTCCACCTTTCTCTCCAAGTATGAATCTGCCATTGATGTAAGGTTTACATTACTAAAGTTTTATCCTCAGAGCTCATGGCCCTACAGTGTGATAAAGAATGGGAACATTGCATTCATATTTACTCTTTTATTTTAAAAAAAATATTTTCTATACCTTCATTTTGCAGTTCCCTCTTTACTCTGTCCCTTTTAAATTACATGTAGTGCTTGCAGAAGAGTTTGAATTAATTTAATGTAACAAGTTTAACACTGGTGCAAGCAGCATCACAACACCTCGTGTTTTCATGTCGACACTCAAGAAGCAATGCTGTATCTAATCAGTTCTTGAACTGCTTCTTCAACCTGCCCTCAAGCCTGTCACACCAACAGCTACAATACTGGTTCCTACAATAAAACTACCCGTTTATCAGACAGTATTTGCAGATCACCTGCTCATTTTGGAAAGACAACCCGAAGTGTCTGCAGACATCCCCAGCTCTTCATCACCGCCCACCTGAGCCAGCCCCATATTACTGACCTCAAGATGGAAGAGTCAATGTGCCAACACTCCGAACTGGGTACCGTCCAGTTCTGCCCCATAAATTTATTTGTAACTGTCACAATCCATTTAATATGGTAATTTAGAAAGACTTGTCGGACATCCCAAACTGATATTCAGTGACAGGTGAGGAATCACAATGGCAAGGGGTGGACTTGCTCTTGGCTGATACAAAGGCAAGCAGAGGAAGACAAGCCAATGCTTTTTTTCTTCTTCCAGCTCCCTACAGCTCTGGAGGTTTATGTACACAAAATTGTGGGGTTTATTAAATAAAAATAAAATGAGTACTGCCATCCACAAAATAACAAACAAACCAGTAAGAATTATGTCACAAAAACTACTCAGATTCTTTTCCAAGTCAGTCTGTGCAACACGACAGCAGAATCCAGCAGCAAGGGCAGGGGTATAATCCATAAGGCATTATAACACAAAAGCAAACAAGTGAGAGGTGGAAAGGATAAGAAGTTCACCCTCTGCACAGCACAGGAAGACAGACCCTTTCCCAGTCTCTAGGAAGCAGCAGAAATCAGTATATCTTTTCTTGCCAAAGGGCTGGATTATTTAAGATGCAAGAAAAGTTATTACTTGTTCTCAACATCAGAAGAGACTCCTGACCCCTATCCAGCATCTTCTGTCCCTTTAAACACCAAGGCAACCAGTAGGTGCACTGGCCTAGAAAAAAGGGAATGCATACAAATACACACACACAGAGGGAGGAAGGAATAGTATGGAAGATGCTCTGTCCATCTTTTTTATAAGCACTTGCTCCGAAAACATCTCCTGAATTGCTCAGAAAACATCTCCTGAATTTCCCAAGAAACAAAAAGCTGACTGCCAAAAACTTCCGATCCAAACATTGGCATGAAATCGCGATAATGAGATTAATTTAGAATCTTGCCAACCTCCCCCAGTTTGGCTTGTAGGAAGTAACTGAGCACTTGAACTTGCGCAGCACTTCACATTTCCTCAGTCCTCTGTAAACACTGGCTAACACCAACCAACACAACAAGAGCTTCCTAGCATAGTTTATATACAAAACCATTGGACCAGTAAAACAAACACAAATTGACACTTCCGAAAATAAACAAACAAGCTTACTGGCCATTAGAGGCATACTATGTTTTTACAATGAAATTTGCATGTTTAGCTTTTAGCTCAAGTTCACACTGTAATAGAACCCATGTAGAAATAATCTGTATAAATATACAAGGAGAAATGACATAGAGAGACACAAACACACTACACACACTGTCTGTGAAATACACTATATGTATGTCATTTCAAAATTGAACTGTATGTATGCAGCATTTCAGAAGGCATTAAAAAAATTAAAAGGAACAAGATCTTTATGTAACTGCATTACAATGTATATAAAATGATTAAACACAGGTTATGTTTTTTGACATTATTTATAATTTAATGATCTATGTACCATCAATTTAAAAAAAATGGCAGGCTTAATCCTGATTTAACCTCACCCTTAATTATTAAAAATAGTTAAGCACTTACCATAATGTGATTGAAATGCCTGTGGTTTTACGACCTGATTACAGTGGTTACACATCACCAAATAGAAATCATCATGAGACGGGCAAAGACCAAATATTGGCATATCTAAAAACAAAAAGACAAAATGGCATCTCTCAGCTGCTGACAATTATTGAAAAACAGTTTAATTACAGAGCCATGACACTACTGTTGAATCATAATTGTAATACATTTGTATTAAATTTGAAAATGAGGAAAAAAGAGCATATAATGCAATAGATAATTTTGCGCTGGAGTATTACAAAAGCAAAAATCTTCCTACAAAGATAAATGTAAAATGAGTGATTACTTGTAGAAAACATCTATTAGAAAACTGATTTAGGACTGATTATCTTATACCAGATGCAAGAATGTAATGAAAAAAAAGAGACTGACTTCAAATGACAAACACAACACGAGGGGATGTTTTATGTATTCTGAAAGGGGCTTGGATTTGATTCCAATTTCATTAAATGAACTCAACAATGAACTTTATTTTCTATTTATTTTTTTAAAACCATTTTAAACACACAGTTGTTTACCAGGCAGTATTACATGCCTAATGGTTTTATTTGTTTAACAGTGCATTATAGTCCAGCCATCTGCTGCCAGAGATCTGTGTAACAGCTATAAGAGAAAGAAATAGAGATAACAGTATGTCAGAGCATGTGTGGATTTCCAAGATAACACACATACTTGCAGAGTTTTCCTAATAAAATGAGTTTCTACAATTTTGTTTTTAAGAACACAGTTTCTTCAGAATATAGTTTAACAGTTAAAACTGCATTCAGAGTCTACTGGAGCATTAAATACAACATTTATTACACAACTTAAAGGTATATTACATTTATATAGCTAAAAACATTATTCAATCATTAGAAGACAAAAAAAGAGAAACTGCAAACATAATAGTATAAATTCATTATTGCCAAATATGTGGCTAAAAGATCTATAATGCTATTTAAAGCTTTAAAACTGATTATAAGAAAACTTATTTTATTTTTAAAAATACTCAAATAATAGATTTATCTTAACAGTAACTTAGAAATTAAGTTCAACTTATTTACCTCTGTGCTAGAACTGACCCCAGAGTTTCATTTTAAAGCTACTGATTTCCCTGTGGGTATTTTTAACAATGTCCATATTTTTGTTCATTAATGGAACACCAATTATGAAATAAGCTGAGTGGGCTGCATTTTTAAGAGTGAACATGCCGTAACACAAGGTGACTGCTGGCACAATGAGCCCTGTGGAGCCTCATGGGTTCCACTTTGTCCCCGGCAGACAAAAGAATGTACCCATACCCAATGGCTTCCAGAATGAAGGGCTCCCATTGCAGTTTCTTCATCATAAAACATTTATTTATTTTTCTGTAAAAAATAAGGTCTATCCCACGTTTTCAAAAAGCTTATTACTGCTATATTAAAATTAAGCATGATACCCGCAATAACAGCTGTAAGTGGATTTTGCAGTTGGATGCAAATGCAATGACCATGGACATCTGATGTGACTGTGATAGATCAGAGGTACACTTATCGAAGTTACAGGCACCTTTTTGCAATGGAGGTTGCATTAAATAATGTGATTTGCACTTCATTAAGTAGCAACTCTTGCTTATTTATTTATATGATATTTATTAAAGAAGTATCAAGGCTTTGGGTACGGTTTACTGCAAATTAGTAAATATATGCTGGGAAAAAACAGGAATAATGAACTATTTTTCAATATCTACCTTCTGTGATTTAATATTAAGCTAGGTAAGAAAAATAAAAGGTATAAACTTAAATGTCATTGCTAATACTTCATGCAGGAGCTCTTTGGGTATGGTTGCGTAAAAAAAGTTTCCACACAGCAAGCAAATCCTCCAGGGTAACTTCCACGTGACTCCTGATACACGGTGATGAATGGGACAATAACAGCGCGCACTGCCTGCTATTTACACTGGTAATAGCACACGGACAGGCTACTACTGTAAAATGTCTAACGAACTGTAAATCCACACCCGGTAACCTGTTCTCGTAACCAGATCTTTGCACACAACATAGGATTCGCAGACTTTACACCAGCTTGTACAGCAAATCATTACCACAAGGGAAGGATTGCCCACTCCTGTGTCTCTTGCAACATCAAGCACTTCTTGACACTAGTCTGAGATATCACGTTCACACTATTTAAGTACCTTTTATGAATATTTGCTGGCAATACAGAGCTGCAATTTTAAACCACAAGTGAAACTAATTGGCAGAAACTGATGTAAACAATAATGTTTTCTTATTTCAGTTCTGGGAACCCCAAGAAATCTGAATAATTTATGAGTGTCCTTTACACTGTGAAGTACATCTTCAGAGTTTTCAAATCAAAGCTCCAAGTGACAGAAAGCAAGGCCAAAACACTAGGAAATACACAAACTCATGAAGAACCATTCCAAGAGTAAAACCACTTGACACAAGAAAAAAGGATTCGCTGTACACTCAAAAATCACAGCTGTGATTTCAAGGGAAGTCACACACGAGGCTCCAACCAGGTCACACAAATCAGTGTGAAAAAACTCTTCTACCCCCACAGTGCTCTGCTACAGTACAGATCAGAGAGCAGCACCTCAATCTAACCAGCGCGGGAGGAGGTTAGAGTCCTACACACAATTCCTTTTATTTTCTCACATAAGGTAAAATAAACCAGAGCTTTTTATTATCAAAGCATTTCTTTAAAACAGATTTAATCAAGTCCTTTTGTTAGAGAAGCCCATAGGACCCCAAATAAGAATGGAACCTGGCTATGCTACGTGCTGCATGAACACATGAGACCAGATACTCATAGGCAAAAAGCAGTAAAAATACTTCATGGAAACCTGAATGTTAGTTTTAACAATGTGTTTGGAACTCTAAAGAGTGTGGCCCAACCAAAAGCAGTTAAGACACCTGGAAGAGACCTACACCCACACTTCCCAACCCAGGAGCCTCAGCCAGGTAAGCTCCCACACCTTTAACATCCTACCCTGTCATTCTAGCCAAGAACAGGTTTCAGGAAAATCTTATTTCTGTCTCTGTGTTCCAATGGGGCAAACACCTGTGTGGTATTGTTATGAAAATAAGCTATATTAGATAATGCAGATATTAGAGAATATACAGAACAGTTTATCAAAACCTACATAAGAAGCATGTAGCAAAAGCGTAGGAGATGGATGCCTAATTTTTCTCTTCCCTCCTCAACCACTTATGAAAGTTCACAAGTCTTGCAGCTGATATTCTAATGTCTAATACTTTATACCTATTTCATTTAATGACATGCAAATTCCCTATTTAAAAGTCTAATGAAGTTTATAGTATTTCAGCAGTGTCATTTTGAATGCACTGTTCCTCCGAGTTCGAAGATTACTTTTTGAAATACTTCACTGCAAATGTAAAGCCCGAACCTCTCAAGGCAGAGCCTGGCAACCATGATTCATATGTTCCTCTTTCAAAGCTGGGCTCATTTAACTCTCTCCATCTGGGAATGTTTTTCAAGGTCAAACTGAAAATTTAAACCAAGACCTCAAATTTTCAGTTTATTTTTCCATAAATGCAGTATTTATGTGCTATCAACATAGAAATACTATTGTAAGAACTGCCAGTTACATTAATTCTATTAACACCATAAAGAAAAACCACTTCATTTACCTCCATAACATGAAACCTCTGAACATCATGACCTCCAGAATTCACTTCTCCTTTCAAACGTAGCTTACTTACAGGCTTTTTAAAAAGGTAACTTTAAGCGATATACCACTGTACTCCTCACCATAGCTAGAACAAGCCTATGCCACAGGCACTTCTGAGATATCTCAACTGTGGAGTATGTGGAGTTTGTGGAGTATGTAACAAGGAAAATGCTTCTTATTTGGAAAAGGCCAATATAGCATCTTCTCTAATTAAAAAAAAAAGGAAAAAGAAAAACAATAATAACCTGGCACACTGTACATCAAGAAACACAGATTTCAGCACGTCTACTCTGAAATACTTTCTTAAAGAGCTGCCATCTCTTCTCCTCCAGAGGGATGTAGAAACATGTAAGTCACCTCGTCATTTCTTAGTATTTCAGGTTAGTTACACTACAGAAACTCATGCTTGTGGTCACTAAAAGTAACTGTGTCTGTGTACTCTCGATTCTATTACTTAACATCGCAGAAAACAGAACAAATAGAACAGGCTAAAAGTCGTGCAGCTAGAGAGCAGGTCGGCAATTTGCATTTATTGAGCCACGAGATCACTGAGTGCCACAGCTCCACCGCATATCTTTAGTGGATTTTTTTTTTGTTAATCCCCCAAATTTACAAGATTTCCTACAAATGTTGTTGTCTCTTTTCAGACTGAAACCCTTGCACAGTCCATCTCACCTACCACTTAATAAGACAACAACCCTTCTACAAATTAAATGAAATAGCACCAAAAAAAGCGAGGTCAAGATATTCTTCAAGACAGCAAAGTCCAGAGGAACGGGGTAAAAACAGCCCTAACTGTGGCCATTCGCAGAGACCAGAACAAGTTTCCTATTTCGCAGAAGTCTGTTCACCACGACTGAAAAAACAAGGAGAGTGAAAACTGAAACAGGGGAAGGGAAAGCAAAACTAGCACGGGCAGAAGTGAAAGGCAAAGAACCAACTCTATCAGACTCAGGGCAAAAGAATAAAAATTGTGGTGAAAAAAGTGACAAGAATGTATCAAAGTACTGCAGAAATATTAAGTCAGAACACTTCTATTGCTCCCTTCTTCCTTATCCATTCTCAGCATAAGCATCTGCTTATTAAGATTATTTTTGAAAGTCTGAATTTGATTTATCACAAATAGGTGCGTACTGCTTGCCACTTAGTGTAAATTGACAATGGACATTTCATGCTGATGCCTGATGTGAACGGTAAAATGTTTTGCCTACGATGATCTCCACGGCATAACAAAACGTGCCTTCAGCAAAACATCAACCTGATTATACTTCCACAATATTTTTAATCACTATCGTTAATATTAAAACATTAAAACACAATGCCCTAGACTACTAACTTTACACTCACAACAGATACAACTCCCTATTATCTTTACAACTCCCCAAACATGGAATTTATTTTTCTTTTTACTGAAGCCTGATCCAAATCCACCCTAAGTAAATGTACCAACTTTTATCGATTCGGGCAGCTTTCCAACAAGACTGTTTTGCAGGTACTATGTAAGGAAATTGTAAATATATCCCATTATTGTGAAATGTTGCCAAATCTAGATTGTTTGAACTATTTACTTCATGGATGCAGTAAGTTCAAATAGTGTCCACAAAAGCTATCTTGAATACATTTGCTCTGTACTAGCTGTGTTTTCTCTTTTCATTAGAAGAGAATTAGTCTTGATCATACTAAGGTAAAAGAAATGCGAGTACACCATGTTTTAACTTGGCTTAACTGGTAGATCTCTTCCTCTAAAGGCAGCTTTTATTAGAACTTTTAAGATAAGGCAACTTTTCACCAGCATCTGGAAACAATACAACGGGGAGGAAAAAAACAATGAGCTGCAGTAACTTAAAGCTGGTTGACAACTTGAAGGCAAACTTTTGTGCCACCTCCTGTAATTTGCTTATAATAGGTGTCCCAGCTACTCTCAGATCCTCTTAAAGAAATAAAAATATTTCTATTGATTTATCCTTTGCGGTTGTGGAGCACACAAATGCCATTTTAATATCTGAAAGCAGACAAAACCTCCAAATGACTGTTTTGGAGAGCCTGTGATTGGGGGGCAAGCGGCAGGAGGAGGCAGGTGACTGACCAGTGTTTAGGACCACGTGAAAGAGCCGGCACCAAACCTGGGCACGTTTTAGATAGAGTTGAGCTTGGTTACAACCAGACTAACAGCTTCTGGTCAAGCCAGAAAGCTAAAATTCTGCCATGGAATCTGCGCACCAGGGGTCCGGCTGGATCTATTGCTGACATCAGTTGTCAGTAACAAATAATTTTAGGTGCAAGAAGGATCTTAGATATAAGTCTAAGGCAGTGAGATTTCTGCACAAACAGCACTACAAGGTATCCTAACTATTTTAGTTATCTTAAGTAAAGCTCACATCAATTCTAAGTCATATAGACCCTTGTTGTAATTGATATGAATGTCTAAAATTGATCTAAGCACCTCAAAACTCCCCTTTCACACACAAATCCTTCACTTTCTGCAACTAAAATATCATTTAGTACACAATATATTTCCAGACTGTTTTCCAGAAGCACTTAAGTGCTTATCATTCATGAACACATATCTGGTATTGTATACTTAGCAATGTTGAAATGAAATTAAATTACTGGCAATTTTATTACTTTGTACTATGCAAGATGATAATAAAAAGAATATTCCTAAATAGATATTGTGAACAAAATAACTAAAATCACAGGTATTCAGAGTGCTCTGATTTACAAAAGTTTTAAACCAAAATAAGAGATTCTAGTAACCCATACGTACTTGAGGGTTTTCTGAAAAAATTCAAGTAATGAACACTCATGTATTAATAGAACATGAGTATTTTATGAACCATATGTGCAGGCGTAACAAATTTGTGCCTGTGAAGAACATACGCATAATCAAACAAACCAAACATAAATTGTTCAAATTTACATACAGAAACACTTCTTCCACAAATCTGTCCCACAGGGTTTGTGCTCATATCGCCTCAGACACCAAAGAACCTTTTAATACAAAATAAAGCCAAACACACAGACATTCCCATACCTGAGCTGTTGTATTTAGGCTCAGAGGAAAGTGCTGCTGAAGGATTTTCTGCGAGGTTACCTATTTTTTTTTTACATTCCTTGCCAACTCTGCTCTGTACATTAAGTAACTTACATATTTTGCAGACCCAGCTATTTGAGGAGTCGCTGGGACGGCACAGCTCCCCTTGGCTTCTGAGCACAAGCGCACGAACTGTGCCACCGGGCAGTTGTTGATTGATCGGATGAAGGAAGGAACAGCTGAAGACTTGATTAAATGTTTTTACTGCATTTTCCACTTTGGCAAATACAGCAATTACACAGCATTTTATTAAAGTCCTAAGAATACCTCAAAGTTTTGGCTCAGAGAAATGATTTTCACTTCAAGACCAAAAAAAACTCCACAATCTAGTTTAACTAGGCACAGGAGCTGCATTACAAGCTTTGATCGGTCATAAATCTTTACCAGTGCTAGAACGTCCTGTCTCTGAAAGCAGAGTCCTCTCTATCCAGTCTCCTTTCCAAACTCAAGACAATCTATTTTATCAAAGATATGGTTCTGAAGTTTTTATTTTGCCTTCCCAAATTCAAGGCAGAATCTTGCCCAGTTAAACCTGAGAGGGTGAAGAAGGACCTACCTCTCCCAGCTCATGTTTTCCACGGGTTCAGCCGCACTGCATTTCCAAAATCCAACCCCCTCCAGCAAAAAAGGTTCGCCACATGCTGCAGGCAATAACACTGCTCTGTGCACACCTAAGTGGTAAGTCCAAATACCCGTCCTTTTGCATGGCTACAAGCTCACAATCACTCCAGTTCTCCTGTTGCCTTTCTCCTCTCTCTCTGCGCAGATGCAAAATGCAACACTGACAGTCGCTACACCTCCTGTTCTCTAAAATTGAACAGCCTTGGGAAATTCCTGTATCATGCCCACTGATAAAAACCAAGCAGCAGATACTGAAGTCTGTGATGCACACGTGCACCTGCAGCCCAGCGCGCAGCTGGGAGTTCTAATTTTAGGCTCCCAACATTAGAATGTTCCTGTCATTATATATAAATCACATGTTAAAGCAGACATCTAAGTGTTTTGTTAAATTCTTCGTACACAAATTCAGCCGGATACAATCTTTTAGAAAAATCTAACAAAACGTAGGTGAAATTGTTCAGTCAAAACTAAACATGTTCTCCTAAGTTTATTACAAAAATTCAGTGAGCAAGTTTACAGAAGATTGTCTCTACAAAAGACTGAATAAATTTCTCCATGAAACACAAGTTGCATATTTAAAGCTTTTAGGCAGATAAAAGTCTCCCCCCACACATTGTGTTCTGTTACATCAGGTTTTCATCAGGAGTTTGAAGGAAATCAGTTACCTGCAAAAACTATCCTCATTTACTCATTAATTAATTGTCAGAGTTGATGATATTTTAAATTTCTTCAGCCAATTTGTATAATATTATGCAAATCCTGAACATTCATTTTGTCATATAAGAAATCTTCACTCAATGCCATGCATTACTTTTAAGTGACACAATCTCATCATGTCACTACTGTATTTTAGGGACACCAACAAATTATCATTTATGTTTTTGTGTCAAAAAAAAAAATCTATTTTTTTTACATATCCAGTCCTAAAATAGCTTAAGGAACTCTCAGCGTTGAGTTTAATTTTGTGATTATGACATAAAAATTAAACAGAATTCAGGAAATTAAAAAAAAAAAAAAAGGGTTTACATTGTAAAATTAAAATCTGGGCTAATTTGATACAAAAGTGTCCACAGAAACACTTATTTATGCAGAAGAACAGGGTCTATTGTGAGAAGGAAAAATGGCTCTGAACAAGCAACTAGTCACAACCATACTCTCAATTAAAATTAACTACATCATCCAGAGAATAGTCTAAATTGTATCTTAAATCATATACCCAAGAGCATGCTACTGTTATGAACTGTTCTAACATCAACAGGTTTAGTACTTTTCTCCTCTGTGACACACGGCACTCTGTGTACTTTACAGCAGCTGTACTTTTGTAGTAGGAAAAAGGAAGTTTGTTTTATTTAAATCTAAACTCACCGTTTACATTAAGCTGCTCATTGCAGCAGAAATATTTTGATACATCGTGACCGTAAATGGTGAATTTGTTCCAAGCTCCTCCTCCTGTCCCATCTCTTCTCTAGGCTTTTGAGTAAAAAAGTTTGGCATGTGTGGTTTTTGCCATTTTTCCCTATGTAACTGGTGACGTTACAGCAACACAACGGGGTGCTGGCTGGACCTGGGTACTCGGGAACTGAGGAAGTAGAACAGTAACAACCATTCCATTTACACACTTTTCCTACTAACTGAGAACTGGAATACAATGTACCCATGACTGTGTCTGTGACAGGAGGAAATCAACAGAATTGAGTAATACTAAAGTGACGTCTGAAACACTTTTTCAGAAACAATAAAAAGAACTAGAGGCAGCTACACATCTCTTGCATGATGGCATTACTGCAATCTTCATAGTAAAACCATCACCAGTTAACACATTATTTTCCCTACTACACAAGACATGTTCACCTCTCAACCTCTTGTACCTTCTCCCCAGCTCCTGTGCAACAGCAGCACAGCGTTCTTTAGTTGTGCAAAGACAACCCATCTTTGCACAAAACACGCTCCGCATACATTTTCCCTCATGCACCTGATACCCAAGGGAGCAAATCAGCATATGCAAAGAAAAGAAGAAAACAGATGACCTGTCGACTGAATTCTATTTCAGTATTTTCTTTTATTAGGCAACCCAACTACCTAAAAATCACCCCACCCCTGCCACTCCCATTCTCCATGTACTGGAACATCCATTTCAAAAATAAGACTGTTTCAATCATGTCTAATAAAGCTATAAGGAAACTGATGCCTGTCAACTTTCACATACCAACTTACATTTCTGCACCCCTCTCAGTTTGGCAGCCGCTATTAGTTTTGCCATTGAAATTTACTTCCTTGGCTTTACAAATCTACTAACAGTTGATTTGATATAATAAATAAAATATTGTACAGCAACAGGCATCTCAAAGTACTATAGCAAAAAACCCCCAAAACAACAACAACCCCCCCCCCCACAACCCTAATGCTACTGTGATATTTAATAAGTTTAAAAGATAAAGTGGAAAATGAAACAAGGTTTTTGCTGTTATAGTGCAGTAAAAGAGCTAACCCACTCTGTATTTGAACACACATGTAGTGACACAAAGTATTTTAAACTTCGCCATTGCATACCTTTGAACAAATAAATATTGCTATTTAAATTATGTAGCTGAGGAACCAATAAACTGTAAGTCTTTACTTCTCACAAAAGATACATTCCAGCACATATAGAGCTACAGTCAGAGTTCCCTTCCAAGAGGGGATTTATCTGTTCAGAAGCGTCAGGCTGTGAACCAGCGCTAATTGTCCTCTGAGACACAGTCATATTAACTACATTGGTAAAAGTACTGAAGAAAATCAGGCTACCTGTTCACAGTGAAAGGTCAATAAATCCACAGCTGGTTGTTTGTGATATAACACAAACCAAATTCAGCTTATGAACCTTATGGAAGTGATTTTTTTTCTTAAATTGTTATGGAATTTCAAATTCTTCTAAGGAAAAAAAAAATCAGGTTTCACCTTTGCACATCATCTCCCTTTTAGAATAAGCCCAATCACTACGCTTATTTCAAGATCTATTTGTTCACCGTTAAGAGTGATTCTCCTCCTTTTAGGAGCCCACCTTCACAAAATTTTCCAGAATTCTATCTCCAAACATTACATACAAAATACATGATACTCTTTACAGAATAAAAAAATACTTTGAAAACACTGGGTGAACAAATCTGTACCAAGTATTGTTCTTCCATACCTGGCACTAGTTCTCTGCTACTCAAATTATCTGTTTCACTCTTAACTAGAAAAAGGTTGGGAAGGACTGCAACTTTTAATATTTTTAAATTTAGATGTATTAAAAAATGAAGATCTCTTAGATGATATTATACATGCAGAAGATCTGAAAGGGCTGACATGCTTATAAGTAATTTTTCTGCTTTTTCATGGTCTGGGCCTCTTATAATACAACGGGAACACCAGCACACTTGTGATGTGCACAGAAGGTAATACCTCCAGCAAAACAGAAAAGGAAAGGAGAGAAGAATTTGCTCAGAATACTTAATGTACTGATTTGGTTGGTTTGGTCTAGCTCACAGTTTTGACAGATACTTCCAAGATTACTTCTCTCCTCTGGTCCCTCTGCAGTTAACAGCGCTCCCATCAAACATGGGAAGAAGGTACATGGATATGTATGAATGGACCTAAATACAAAGGCAGAGGTGAAAAAAATCAACTGTTTCCCTTTTGTAGGCCAGCTAGGAAGCAAATAGTTCTACTCTTGAAAAAAAGTATTGAGTCCATAGAATCATAGAATGCTTTGGGTGGGAAGGGACCTTGGAGATCATCTAGTTCCAACCCTCCTGCCATGGGCAGGGACACCTTCCACTAGACCAGGTTGCTCAAAGCCCCGTGCCAGCCCAGATTTGAACAATTCCAGGGACGAGACATCCACAGCTTCTCTGGGCTGCCTGTTCCAGTGCCTCACCACCCTCAGGGAGAAGAATTTCCTCCTTATATCTAATCTAAATCCACCCTCTTTCAGTTTCAAATTGGGCACAAATTTTACTTTTTAGACATCTCGTGTCAAAAAGGACATAAAACCAATAACCCTGATTATACAAGCAGCAAGACAAAGTCATCCTTATGCAGATACAAGATTAAACATGTGTTGTGTATGACTGCAATGAGATGCAGGCAAGTGGTGTCCTGCACCCCCCAGAAGCCCACAGACCTCAAGTGGCGGTCCTGATGCACTCTGTTATGAAACCGGGTCTGTTCACAAAGGTCTGCAGAGGAAATGTCGTAGAAGACATATGGAGTCAGTATTAAGCAAGAAGCACAGCAAAGAACACACGGAATTAGTATTAAAAAAAGAAAAAAAAGGCACAGAAAGGAACATGTCAAAGCACTAGTTAACTGCCCCTAGATGACACAGGATGACAGCAGTACGATCAAATAGATAACAGAAAATTGAAAGGTAAACAGAATCCTTTGATATTATAAGGAATTTGTAGAGTTTACCACCCTCCAGTACACTGACAACAAATAACACATCCACCTTCCCAAAGCAGACAAAACATAACTACTGCAAACATATCTAGGATAAGAAAACCGTGGATTACAGCAGCAGTGCACCCTTTGCCAGACACAGCAGATGCACGCGCATGGATTTCAGGACCTATGCTGAGGTCTTCAGCTCCAACCCGCTCCAAGATTCCGGCAATCTCTACTGGTGCCTATCCAGGGTAGGCAGGGAGCCAAAGCCACTGCTGCCAAACTTGTTGAGCCAGTCTTCCCAGTGCCGGCCCACAATGCACCGCTTTGTGTTTGGAAATTGCTCAAAAGCTTTTGCTTCCAGCAACAGTGCTGAGTACTTGGGGAAAGATGCCAAAGGAGTCCAAGAAAGGGTATCGCAGGGCCACCAGAACAGTACGGACACCCTAAACGTTCCCATCAGTTGGTGACATTCCCCCGAACTGCTGCAATGATGAAACAACATGGCGTTTCCCATGAAGCCTCAGTCTCACAACGCTACTCACAGGAGTGCAGGAAAACTCTTAGTGTGATTAAATTATAAATACAACTGCTGATGTTGCACCTTACCATCATGTCTTCCCATCGTACAATGAGGAGCACCATATGACCGGACTATGATTTTGGTCCTCTCCCAGGACAGGGACCTTCCTTCACGTCATGGTGTTTATCTATGATGATTCTCCATGGTGTCAGCAGGCGGACTGAGAATTGCAGCGTTGCACAGAGAGCCCCTTTTCCATCCCCAGCAGTTGTAAACAAGCCTCAGACGAGACACACTGACAGCACACTGAAGATTTTACTCCCGTGCTCTACCTACTCCATGGATAAAAATAGCATTCTTATCTCCAAGGCTATCAAGTAACATTTCAGATCATTAAATTCAGGCCACAAAAACAAGAGAAGAGACTTGCAAGTGTTATTCCAGAAAACTGACAAAGTAGCCTATGCCCCAACATTTCAGGGCAGAGCTGATAGTCAGGAAGAACCGAAAAGAAATTTCCCAAACAAGAGCGGATGTGTTTTGGACTTCTCCAAACACGCCATGGAAATAGCGGTGTTGAAACAGCCGGGAAAAGCAAACCCAGTCAGCCGGCTCTTAACGCGGGTTCTACAGGAGCAATAGATAAGGAGAGGGCTCTGCCCTGCCCGGATACAAAACATAATCAAACTGTGTCAGGTATAGTTCAGACATCAATATTTCCTCCAGAGTCTCATAAGAGATCTGCTAGCGTCTTCCTTCAATTGCTTAGCTACAGAAAGAGTACTTAGGATGAAAATTTGCAATCTATTATATAAGCACGTATTAGACTAGCTTTGGAATGCAACACAGATATATTGAATTTGTCTCTAAACTTCTCATCTGTAAATTATGAACTACAACATGGAACAGAAGCTCCTTAATGAGTGTGATTTTTAGACAGTTGCTTTGGGTAGTACAACTTACGCAGAAATGAAAAACAAAATTGCTTTCCAAAATTGACCTGTAAGTATTTTTATTAAGTAAATGCTGCCTATCAGAAAATTCATTTAAGCCTTTCTTCTCAACCGTTTCCATTTGCTACCAGTGAGAGCAGGATGACTGTCATCTCTCTTAGCAGAGCACAACACTCACATTCAAACACAGATTCCATGTTTTAAAAATCAAATTATTGGAAGAAAACATCCTAAAAACCACAATTATATTCCTTACCAACCCAAGCCCAGCAAATCCTTCTAGTTGTCCGAAGCAAGTTACCTTCTTTGATACATTTCTAGAGTCATTCTAATCGAACAGGGATGAAACGGACAATGTTAATATTTCCTGGGAAAACTGGAAAAATTTCCTTTTATTGTTTTAAAAGCTGCTTTCCAAACTATTTTACATGGCTGTCTCAATAATCCAACACCCACACTGTCTGACTATTGGGAACACTTTTCTTTCCTTTGACAAATCCACCAAAAATACAGCCAGTTAACCCAAATCTTTGCAGAGTGTGAGACCCCTGCATATTCCACACTACTACAGATTCATTCTGAAGGGATAAGAAGAATATTTGGTATGGTTCACGTTTACAGATACTGGCTACATGATGCCTCTTTCTCCTTTTGGCATCATTGGCAATAGCTCTCCAATGCAAGATAAAAATAAATGACGCCATAACTCCTTCTCAGCAGAGTAACGCAGATCCAAATGGTATTTTTTTCCAGTTCACAAAGTTACTGGGAACTGCTTTGGGAATTTCAGTCAAAGAAACTGTTGATTTCTATTACCTGGCTTTCTGACATAACTAATTACTGAAAATGAAGAAACGAACAAACAAAACACACAAAAAACCCCACAAACAACTAGCCAGTATGTTAAACAATATAAACTAGCTCTTGCTGTTTAGTTTTCACAACATACTACTTACAACTGATTCAGATTTACACTGCAGTTATTTACTGATAGAACATCTCTAGCACTTACAGATAACCAAGATACAAGATCTCCTATGCTGTACAATCATGTAGGTAGCCATGTAAAAATCAGATCAGATTCACTCTGAAAAGATACATATTCAAGTATGGTCCAATGCATTCTAGGATTACTAGACCAAATACATGCTGAAAAAAATCAATATCTTCTTTAAGCAACCATCACCTTGTTTTGGAAACTACTTTAAAATTAGAAGGCAGCCATTATTTCAAATGTTTCACTCAGTAGAGATGGAGAAGCAGCTGAAATAAGCATTATTGGGAGGAAAAAGAGAAAAAGATTGTAGAACCACACCCTAGGTGTAAACTGATACAGATTTTCTTCTGTGTTTTAGCCTGAAACAACAGCCAGAGGGTGTCACTCAGGCTATAGACACCTTAACAAAGCAATGGCTACAATATCTAGGCACTGGCAATTAAAGTGCTTGTGTAGCCAAGTACTTCTCTGGGGGTGCTGAGCGCAGGGGCGTGGGGGACGTGGTCACCTCACACACACCAACTCTCACCCGCAGCCCCATGGCCTGGACCTGCGTCCTCCCTCCAGTCACAACCAAAACCCTTGTTGACTTCAGTGGCTCACGACAAGACCTCACATCCCCAGATACCACTTAATGAACTGGCAGAACTCCAGTTTTCCCACTGACAATGTGTACGATGTCATTTATGCAGTCAATGAAATGAACTGTAGACAGAAAACTGAATTTATGAAGAGCAAAATGCAACAGAATTTGATGTTAAAGGAACAAACATCCAATTTACTGTGTATTCAGTATATTAATCGCTTTACAAATTTAACTCATTAAAGCTTCTATACTTCATTTAATGGATTTTCAGGCAAACATATCAGTGTGAAATTGTCCAACAAACTTTCTTGCAAATAAAATTGTGAGAGCTCTAGATTTGAGAACAAAAGTGCACATCATGGACTAACGTCAAAGCTGCTCCCTAGTGAATTTTAGCCTTTCAGCTGCTTTGTATACATTTTTTCAGTGCCAGGTGAGAACATTGCACTTTCTGCTAGACTACAAACAGTTGATGAAAGATGTGAGACCTGCTTAGCCACAGAAAAACAGATTGAGAACACTGAGTACGTTTTCTGGCTGTTATAATCCCACCAGAAGAGGAGAAAGGCACAACCAATTATCCCTTCCACCTTTTATTATCAATAAACTTTCTCTATGGGCTACACCAAAGCTATCGAAAATTGAAATTAGGGTGAGGGTGAGCTTGTAAATAATGAAATATCGTTCTCATGAGCAAACAGGTTACCACAAAACAGCTTATTCCACAAGGGCTGGCAAGCAGCGTTTACACACAAATAAGTGAGCATTTGAGTATTTCTAATCTACTTGAGCCAATCACCTCCAATATTTACCATCACGGTGACCATTTCCCAAGCCAGAAATCGTGACTCCAAGTGATGTGGGAGGAGCTGTGCATGCAGTTTACTTTGATGAAGTCATACCCCATAGTAACCCCATAGTATTTGGGGTTCCCATGAGTATCTGACTTACCACAGGAATAGTACAAACCTATTTTGATCTCTGTGCTGTCATCTATACTGTAAGAATGTCTAGGAAATAATGTTGACTATCACACATATGTGCAACTTCCGCAGCAGCCGTGATTTTCTTCATTAAACAGGAAGAGAAACAATTTTAAGCATCTTATAAACTATTTAGAGTACTGAATTACAAATCAAATCGTATCATGGCTTGTGAAAGATGAAATATTTTCTGCCTTGTAAGCAATAAGAGGTCACACATATCCCCAGTCAGCCTTTGGCAGTTACAGCCATGGGTCAGGCACAGTAATAAAGGTGTAAGAACTCTGTGCATTTTCTTTTATAGACCCACTGCAATGGAAGAAATAGTTTTTAAATAGTTACCTCAGAGAGAGTAATCTGCATCCTCTTAACTCAATTTATTTATAAGCATTCTTCATTAAGCCTTTTTGGTTTTCCTACTCTTAGATGATAGTGCTATCAACTCACATATATGTTGTATTTTTACATAATATGTATTGCATTTTTCTACTCTTACCAAGCATTTGTTGTTAAATATAGAACAGAAACTATGCAAACAGCAACATTTAATCAAGTGTTATCGAGAGATCACCTCTTTTGCATAGGTATAACCTAGCTAATCACACATAACACGTTGGAAGCGCTAAACAGTGAATTCCTGACTGTTATGTATGCTTATAGACAATTATTTAAATGGTTCTTATAAAGAAAAAAATAATCCTGCTTCCTCCCATATTATGGATGGACTGAGGCATTTTTGTGGCTGTAGCTCCAGTGGAAGTCCCCCCCAAGGCCTTGTAATATCACACTAATACTACATTAACATCTAAAACCTGCAAAGTATCTTTAAAGCATAAAAGATGACACAGTTCTAACTTGAAGTCTAACATCACAATATTCTATTTATAACATGTGACTCATCTAGCCAGAAATAATTAAATATTGTAAACAGAACTTGGATTTAAGGAAAAGAGAAAAAAAACCCAAAACACATGAAGAAAACAAGGGTCAGTCACTGTACATAATGTCACGAGCAGCATCCTTTCAAACTGTATGTTTTTCAAGCTATCTCATAAAATCTCTTCAATTTTCTTACACAGTTCAGTGCACTTTTAAACTCTCCTTTTAATTGTTTTACAATAACCAGTCCACAAATCCTTAAAACACTCTCTGCTAATAGTCAATTAAAATGCAACGAAATGAAGAGAAGATTTATCTGATTGCATACTGAGAACAGCTATGCAGAATGTCAAAAACAGAAGCATGGCACTTTGTGCTGCTACCTTAAAATATTTATTTCAATCTATTAAAAATTCTCATAGTGTGTTTGCAGGCAGTCAAGGACTATAGAGCCCTGTAAGCATCTTTGACATGATTTAACACAAGAAAAATCAACTCAATTGAGCACCTTCCAAGGCTGAATAAAAACAAATTTAAATTTGAAATAAGATGCCGTCTCTTACTTGTATTTACAACTTAATATTGGAACAAAAGTTTCAGCAATGCTTTAATTATTTATTGAACCTGCTGCTGGGAAAATTCTAGACCTTGGGTCTATGTCGTAAAGATGCTTCCAGTGAGCCCTCCTGGACTCATCCTGGATTTCACGGTTCAACCCTGCCCAGCACAGGCTCAAAAGGAACAGCGGTTCATGGCATAGTTCTCATTATGCTCACAGTTCTGGTACCTTCCATTAAGAACAATTAATATAATCAAATCTCAAAGATTCTGCTGAATGTCCTAGACATTCACAGGGTCTCTTCCCCCCCACCCAGGGCATACTAACTGTCCAAGACCAGAAGTGAAACTGCTACCGGGTGACAGGATGCTGAACAAAATTTGCTCCCTCTTGCTCTCCTGATAGATTCTTACAGTCATAAAGTCTTCTAGAGTGTCTTCCGAACGTGCCTAATAAAAACTGACGAGCTGCACTCCCACAGAAAATTCAGCACTTCTTTATTAAGACCAGTATAGTCTGAAAACTGAAAGAACAGCACCACGCTACATCGCCATACAGAGAGCATCGGTTCTGACCTGCGATATATTTGAGCACATCTCACACACCAGTGACCATCGTTCAACTGACCTCAACCTATGATAAAAGTAAATTGTCTCCTCTACATCTCCCTTCATGACCATAGAGGGGACTATCTCATCCAAAATAGCTCAATTATGTACAGAGAGCAATCAGAAACTTCCTTGGGATTCTCAGAAGCACCAAGCATAAACAGTTAGAATAAATCACTGGCAGACTGTATGTAGGCCGTAAAGGTGGCAAAAACCTCTTTTTAGCCAAGATTCAACAATCTTGATCAATGACAATTGATGAAATTGAGCTCAACACCCAAGTTACAAATGTTCTTCTCCTCCTATACTTTGTTTCCAGTTAGCTATAAATTATAGTGATGGAACCAGTGAAGTGCTTGCAATAGGCAGTACCAAGTGAAAAAAAAGGGGCTGCACATGTAACTGAAAGAATGAGATGCTTAAGGTCTTGCAAAGACACCCCATGTTTCAGCATGAACTGAATAAACAATCAAAACAAGTTGTCAAACCAAATCTCTCTTGTGTTCTCCACACTTTTATTTGCCATTCTGAGATGCTGCAGGTTCCTTTGCATTTGTATTATTATATGTATTTTAATATTATTTCGTGAGTCAATATGAGAATCTAACCGACTGTCGTCCCAACCGCTTCCAAAAGGTTGGACACATTAACAAGTATTACTGCAAGTAACAACGATCTTTGTTGAGAGTAGACAGGTTCTTTCTATTTGTCTCCCCGACACAGGCTTGAGGGTTGTGATGGCTTGATTTTTTGGGATTTGTTTTATTTAAAACAAAATACAAGATAACTGGAAGCAACTGGAAATTTACTGTGGAAAGAGTCAGATTTTTTGGGGGTTGAGTCCCAATGAACACCTTTATGCCTTGTCCTTTCTACTTCTCTACTCTTCCACAGAGTGAAATGAGCCAACCTGTTGTCAAATTGTGCAAGAAGCAAAAGTTCACTCTATTGAAGCCTGTCAGAGTTACCGCAAATGAACCCTAGGCCTGCTAACACAGTTCTATTTAGAGATCACCTTCACAACAATAACGGGCTAGAAAATTTTTAAAAGAAAACCAAACTCAACACAGGTTGGTAAGAACCTCCTGAAAAATGAACTTATTTACCAAAACGTTTCAAGCACTAATTACAAAGTTTGACACTAAGAATCTTCTTCTTCAAGTGAAAAACCATCAGATACTAAAGCCACATTAATCTCCTTTTGAGACCTACTGCATTTCCAAGACAAACCGAGTGTCTGTGATCACGTTGGCTGTACCTCATGGCACATGCTCCCAGCATCCCACAAACAAGTTTGAAAGATGCACTTCAGCAAAGTTTCATTTTAAAACCTAAGAAAAATGCATGAAGAGGACTAGATTTTCCACCTCACTGTTTTAGAATGCATTTACAGATCATACTGCAACATTCTATACTTGATTCATCACAGCAAAAGCTGCGTGGCAGGGCAGTCACACCTTTAGCTGGATCACCAGCAGTAAGTAATTAAGTGACTGTATGAGCTAAATGATTCTGTCATGTGAACTACATATGGAAATAACTGAAGTACAATTACTTCTAATGTGCTCTTACACTGATAGTGTTGCTCATCACAAGAAGACTTGAGCATACAAAGTCAAAGTAAAATTTATAGGGAACTTTAAAAATAAAATTTTCCCGTGATGAATGATACCCCTTGTCATTTCCATCTGTTGGGGATTTTTCCGTACCAAAAGAGAGTCACATCCATTGGGCCTGTACCTTATTCCTGCAGCTCTAATTTTGACATTAAAAGCTCAGCAGAGACTGTTACTGCCTCAAAAACCAACACGTAGAAAAGCAAGTTTCTCAGTTTGGTGAAGGTCTGCAAGGAAGCCAGCAAGAATGATTATGTATTATGGATTAGCAGAATAAAAAGTACATAAGAACAGTGAAAAAGAGAAGATAAACATTGGGAGTTTAGGAAGCTCAAATTCAACTTCTAATTCTTACTTTGATGCAAGCTGGGTTACGTCAAGGAGGGTTAGATACAGAAAAAAGTGTTTGAGACTACGGACTAATTTTAGTTTCCTGATCCCTACATGGAACTGGCATCACTGACAGGTATTAAGGACTCATCAGGCTTCACAACCACCAGCGCGCTGAGAGAGGAGCTGCCTGATCAGCAAATAGGAAATGCCAGTGACAAAGGTGTGTCTGAAATCCTGCCTCACTCCACAGCTTGCAAAGATTGTCCTGGAGTTACACATTTATGTCCTTCATTCCTCTAAAAGAATAACAGGCTTCATTCTTTTCCTTTAAATAATAACAAAAGGAGAAGCTGGTAATGTTAAGCCTCTTTTTAATGCAGTGTTACATCAACGGGAACACTCACTTTCTATTCAGGAGACCCAGACTCTGCTGCCTGCGAGCCTGAAATCCACCTCTGGCCATCAGGTAGGCTGGGGATGGAGTTGTTCCTACTAGAAGATGCAGAGAAACAGAACGAGGGAAAGAAAACCACGACAACCCATAACCCAGTGGGTACACAGGCCAGTGGGAGCCTGACCTGAAAGCTGGCAATTGTCAAATAAAGAAAATAGTTCTTGGTTTTGAACCCAATTCTAATAAGTGGGCTGTAAAGTCATGTTCCCTCCTTCGCTCCCTCTCCAGGCCATGAATATTTAATTCTTTTATGCAAACTGGAAGAGTTGCAATGCAAGGTTAAATTAGCCTAAATAACCTTGAAATCCTTTTGTGAAGTTGGGCCTCTGAGTCAACTCCTAATCGGTAGAGAAAGAACTTTCTTACACAACGAGTTCTGTTGTTAGCCATTTTTAACATACTATGTGGTACCGTGACAAAAATCTTTAGGTTATAGTTGATTTGTCAAAATGTATACCTTTGATTCACCTTTCTGTGGTAAGATCCATGGTTTAGACAGTCCAATTATTCAATAAATGAATGCAAGTTTCTTCCTGGGAAAAGGAATCTGTTACAGTATTCCCAAAATTTTACTTGATAACACGACGCATACAAATGCTGGCATGTTTTGCTGCTCCCCTAATTCTTTAAGTGCAAACTTAATTAACATTACTTTTGCTTTATTTTGCAGCAGGCTCAGCTCCCTACAGACTAGCTACAGGTAAACACCAAGTCAGTGTCTCATTAATATGTCGTAAATCAACCAAAATAAATAGACTTCTGGAAGCCTGACAGGGCTACTAAGTTTCACTTTTAATTTTCAAAGTGTTTTATGAACTTTCTTTAACTCGTAACCCTACAAATCATTTACATGGTTGGAGTCAGTGCGGAGAAGCTGTGTCTCAGTGGTCAGCCTATGCAAAAACAGTTTCGTGATCTCTTTAGAGGTAAAAAAAAATTATTCTTCACCCTGCCAGCTAATCTTTAAAATCTGGAAACCTTAGAAATAAGGTAGAAATAAGAAAGAATGTTTGAAATCCTTATTAGTAAAATCTTTACTAGGATAATGTGTATGCTTTTTGTTGTAAAAGCTGTTTTAATACTTGAATGATTTGCCTCTTCAGAAAAATAAATACCCAACACAACTATTAGATTGGAACTCAGCAATGAAGTAATAAAGTCATTTTTCAAATGCCTAAGAACTTACACATACACTCAGGAGATAGCAAAATGACACAAGTGTTTCTGAATGCCGCGGCATAGCTGTCTATTGCATCTCTCCAACACGTCAGTGACCACTGACTCTCATCTTAGAAATTGATTTTTTCCAAATTTTAGCAACATGTGGAATTCTACAATAAATAGGTGGTTTATTCAGTCTCGGTATAGATCACTGCCTCCCAGCCTTACTAGCTTGTGCCACCTCACTTTAGTTTTCATTTGCTGTTTGTAGCTCACAAGTAGAGAAGTGCTGAATCAGATCATCTCCTAATGTCCTGGCAAGTCCTGCCTTCTGTGATTGTAAACCAAGTTTACAAACTCAGTCTTCCACCTCTAACAGCGTCAAATAAGCAACTCAGGTCTAACTGATCTAGTGTTTAAAAAAACAGAAATATGTTCTATGGCATACTTCTCAGAAACAGAAAGTCCGATGGAACCGAGCTAGTGTCAACAATATTGAGAAAGTTTTAGAACATTTCTCTGCTATATAGTAATTTTTTAACTGGAAAAACAAAAAAGCCCTGAACATCATAAATCAGACCCATCACTGTTTTTTCCCACTCCCTGTTACAAAGTTACCAATAATCTATAGCTTTCATTCATCATTTGTTTACAACTTCAAGTAACATTGTTACTCTTGAAACAAACTAGGCCTTAATGGGCTTTTGCTAATCACAGGTGAAAGGTCACTCTCATTTAGCAATGCACTAAGAAATAAACAAAACACACTGACATGACAGAGAAAGGGATCAGCACTCAAACACTGACATGGATTATATTACGAATCAAAATATTTTAGCTCAAGAGAAGATATTATCAGTGCTGGTCACACAGCTTCCTTAGGACTATTTATGTTCTTAAAAAAAAAAAAAAATACAACTAGAAACACAGTAAACACAACAGGTAACCTATGCCCTGCCTTGCAGTTTTGAGATTATATATTAATTTAATAATAAGGCTAATAACACCACTCACTGACAGGCTGCAAACCCCATATCCAAAGTGACAGGATTGAAGGTAAAGTTCCTTTCTCTTTCCCATGAACATCCTCTCAGTAATTAGTTACAAGCAGCAAAACTTCTCTGTGCACTTTTCTTGAAGAACAAATCGCACTCACCTTCTCTGCAAAGTCGCATTGCTTCTCGATTTCTTCCATATTCCTTGAAACTTTCTTCTAATGCTGTTCCTAAAACCAAAAAGCCACAACATCTCAATCCATGTACAAGTCACAGAGTAGGGCTGACCCCGGCTGTAACCCATTCCCCCTTTGAGGACACACCAGCACATCGGGGATACCCACAGTAACACGGCTTCACAGAGAGGGAGATGTCCCGTCCCGTCCCCTGGGCCGGGGCTGCCCGGGCCGCTGTCAGCGGCGGGGGATGCCTCACCTGGAATGGGAGCTCTCCCAGCCCAGGCTGAACCGAGGGCAGGAGATATCGGCCTCCGGGAACGGGCTCAGATCTTCTCGCCCCATGTCCCGGATTACAGGAACTGGGGCAAGCGCTGTCCGCTCCGCGCTGCTCCCGAGCCCCCGGCCGGGGGACGCAGCCGCCCCGGGAACCGCGCACCGGACAACGAACTCGGCCGCGACGTTGGGAGCGGGCGGGGGGGGGGGCGGGGGCGGAGAAACGGACCCAACCTCCTCCACGGGCCCGGGACCCGCGGCGCCCTCCAGCCGGGCACCCTGCCGTGTCGTATCGGCGCCCCACGGTCCCTCCCACGGCGGGGCCGCGCCCGGGGCACCCTCAGCCCCGCGGGGAGCGGGGACCCGGCCGGTAGAGGAGGTTGGGCGCGGGGGGGGGCGGCCGCTCACCGTCGTTCCCGTGAAGTTTAGCAGCATCGACCCAGTGGCTCCAGGGCTGCCCCAGCATCGCCTCGGGGCTGGGCAGGGACCTGCGCTCCCCGACGGCCGCCATTGCCGCTGCGGTGGCGGCGGGGCCGGCGCCGCTCCCGCCTCCTCCGCCTCCTCCTTCGCCGTGGCGGGGCCGCCGCTGCCGCTGCCTGGCCGCCGCCGCGCTGCGCTGCTCCCTTCTGACGTCACCCGCGGCCCGCGCCGACATTCTTTCCGCTGCTATAATGTAACGAGAAAAAGTCATCGGGCGCTTAAGGTGGCGCCGCGCTTTTAAGGAAGCGCTGCGGCGCTGTCAGCCCACTTGCTCTCCTTCCCCCCGTCCCCCCCTTCGCGGGGAACCTGCGGCCCTTGGGGCGGTGTCGACTCACCTCTGCGGCGGCCCGGGGGCCAGGAGCCGGGTGCCCATTATTGTACGGGGAGCGCTCCCTTCCTCTTGGTGAAGGTATAGGTGAGGCGCGTTCGTGTGTTTGCGCTAACAAAGCAGCGGAAGGGAGCGGGGCGCGGAGGTAGGGGAGAAGTAGAGCTACACCGCCCGCCAGGCGCTTCCTAGCTCTACGGCCCGCGACCCTACAAAAACAACGGCCGCATCACAACCCCGCCTGGCACCCGCTGCCCCGGGAAGGGGGGGGCGGATCAACGACGCGACGCGGCTGGGCGGAGCCGGGCTTGCGCGCCCCGCCCCTCTTCGCCGGACCACCTTAAAGCCGGCGCCTCCTTAAAAGCAGCTGCTCGCAGGAAACTCGCTCCGGGCGGGCGGCGTATCCCCCCCCTCGCCCGGGGCCGCCCCGGGCGAGGTGGGGGGACGCCGCCCGCCCGGAGCGAGTTTCCTGCTCGCTGATGTCTTCGTTATATTCGTAACCTGTCTCTCAGGAGGGGTCTTGTCATTGTTATTCCGCATTTCTTTTAAAACAACAGCTTTTTTTTTTTCTTGGTGCCTCAACTTTGCGATGACGCTGAGCGGGTGCTAAAAGCCAGGGTTAGAGGGATGCTTTCCTTGCCTGAAAAGTCCTAGTAACAAAGTTTAGGCTTTGCAAAAATCGAGTTATTTGATTTAAAAAAAAAAAAAATTAAAAATCTGGGTTTACAATCCGTTTATTATGGTTTTTTTTTCTCTCCAATCGACCAAAATGTTCAAATTTCAATGTCAAATTAAACTCTCTGCTCATGATCTGTGAAGATTTCTGGCTACAATGTCCCTGTTGGTAACATGCTCAAGGAACAGTTAAAGATGTATAAACCTCATCTGCTGCCTGCTCTGTAGGTGCTCAGCCTATGGATAAGCTTGAGACCACGATGAGTGGAAGTGGATCACATACACACACATTTGCAAAATTAGGCTGCACAAATCAAAACTGTAAATAAATTTGCTAGACCACAAGGTCCTAGCCCTGCAAATGTCTACATATGTTCAGGCTGAGCTATTGCTTTGCTATTTGCACTTAAAACTGTGAAAATCCACAAAGATATAGCTGTTCCTTTCCAAATTAAAGCATATAAATATGTATAAATAAAAACTCATCAGAGAATTGTCATATGGGATGGGATAGGTTGCAATTATAAGAATAGTTTGAGTGTTCCACCCAACCGATAATACATGTCACACTCAGAATGTATCTTGTAAAATTGTAGATCTAATACAAAATGGCTAGTGAGATTTTTCTCTCCTCTTAATCACTCTAAGTCTAATTTAACTGGTTAAGAAAAACACAAACACCATGAGATTTAGATAGTGATAGCAATGATTACTTCTACCACAGACGTTTGTAGCAGAATCAATTAACAAGGGATATCAGCTTCTTGAGCTGGGCCCTGATCTTTCAGTTACACGTGTTCTTAACTGTACTGGAGCTTCCCCCAAAGCAGTGGAACAGCCCTTCAGCTCAGGGCTGAGCATGGGGAAAGGTGTTTATGAGAGTGGAGTCTAAAGATAAATGATGAATGGAGGATATTATTGTTTGATTAATTATCAAATAGTTTATAATATAGAAAACTACTTATAATTAAAGCTAAGAACATCACTGGAAGAAAAATGCCAGTCAAGTGAGTGCTAAATGATTTCTGAAGAGAGGCCATATAGGAAAAAAATATCTATGATCCATTTCTTTCAAGCCTAGCTCTTCGAATGCTCCACAAATGAAGTCTAATACAACATCTGTAGCTGAACTCAGACTCCAGCCACAGGACAAGGCAAGTTACAGACAGAACTATATTCTCTGTGTCAAGTGTTCTGCTTTATATTACAAACTCCATTCATGGACCTCTCCTTTGTTCTGGAGGAAGCTGTGAGAAAGCTGCCCCAGCTGCAGTTTGAAAAAAGAATCCCTGATACATCTGAGTGACCATCAAATTCATCAAGGCTTTTGCTGTTATTTATTTTACATAGGTCATAAAGCAAATATAGTGATGGGTGACCAAACAGAGCCATAGAACACAAATGCCACCTTATAATAGTGACAGATTTTGCCATGGCATATCAATTTAATGTTCACACACCACATGATTCTTTTCCTTAGACATTACTGATGTATGTATTTCAAATTATGCAAATAGTAAAATGGTTCAATTTGGAAAAATTGCACTGATTAGCTAACTACTTTAGCACACCCATACACTATCAACTTTTCGTTTTCTAAGGCTGACACTCATCAAGCTACTCAAAAGTGTCTCTTGCTTTAAAAGTGCCAGCTGAACAGGTAAAGCACACACCCCTGTCATTTCATATAACTTCGATTTTCCCCTTTCTTGCTCTTTTTTGCTCTTTCAAACTGGTTGTTGCACTTTTTCCCCCTCCCTCTTTCACAGCTTTTCTTTTTTTCCTATATATTCCCACTCAAGATCTAATTCTGCAGTCTGGGCCTCAGGCTGTCCTTTAGTAAACCTTCTTCCGCTAGTAAAATATTTTCCCACTATGTCGTGAATACATCAGTATTCCAGCAGAGGGAGGAAAGTGGCAGCAGAAAGATCAGTTCATCACTTCAGTGCACAAGACTGATTAGTCACAGAGCAGCAATAGGTGCAGATGAAAAACTAATTTTACAAGGACTGGAGGTGGAAAGAATTTTCTTTTCCCACAAACTCACTATGCTGAATATGTGTTTGGGTTTTTTAAGCACACAAGTTCAATTCTCTTGAATTGTTTCCATAGTGCTACACATGGATGTATTGATGATTTACACAAGTTCAATTCCCTTGAATTGTTTCCATAGTGCTATAAAGAGATGCATTGACGATTTTAGGGAAAAGCAGGGAAAACCCTGAAAGTCCATCATGTTAGAAGGACATGAGAATTGAAAATGTGTACAAGCTGTAGACTTTGGACAGAGGTGACTACTATGCATCTGAGACACCCAGGTCAGGAGTATGGTCATCCAAAGCCTCCTTGGCCATCAGTTGAAAGCAAGGGATACTTTTAGGATATTTGGTCCTTTCTGGTCCAAAGCACTTTCTGAAGAAGCCCTTCTCCTCCCACTAACCACAGAAGTAGTCAAGGATGAGCATACACATAAATTAGGCAGCTAGAATTAAGTGGGATGAATTTGGTCAGGAGAGGGCAGAACAGTCCAATATGGAAAGCGCTGCCTGGCAGCCAGTGCCCCCTTAAGAGAATAAGGAACAGTCCAGAAATGCTACAATTCAAAGGGCTTAAATGAGGAAGCAAAACAGCCCAAGAAGGAGCGTTGGGACTGAGATGATGTGTGAATAACCACAGACTGGTTGTATGTGCGAATGAGAACAGGTATTCAGAGAGCAGGGAGAAAAAACAGAGAGGAGTAAGTTAAGCTCAGATAGAAAGTGGAGAAGGAAAAACATGAGGCAGGCAAAGAGCAGAAAACAGCGGATGATGTAGAGAAAATAGACAAATAATGGGGTGAAGAAAGTGTAAACGAACAAACAAATATAACACAGTCTGCAAAAGGACTGAAAGAACGGAGCCAAGAAGAGGAAACAAAACACACAAAAAAGGAAAAAACATCGTTTTAAAGCTCACTAAAAAACATCATACTAACCACAGCTGGCCATACCATGATTAAATGTATGCCTACAAATAGCATGCAACTGCTTAAAACTGCAGAGGATGGTTATTGTGTGGCATTTTTTCACCTGTCCTGGCAGGTTTTGTACTTTTGCCAGGTGGTCTGGGAAAGCTGTTCAAACAGGGAACACTTCCTCAGCTGCTCAGTTCCAATCTGTAAGACAGCCTCTGTACAGGACCTGAGGTGGATAAGTATTAACTAGAATGGAAAAGGAAGGATGGATCTGCAAACTCTTTGGAGAACAGAAGTGCGATGACACAATTCACTGATGATTTTCCACAACAGAAGTGAAAGGATGCGTTAGTTGAAGTGCAAAGGGAGAGATAGGGAAAACCTATGAGGGTGTCACTTTATCAGTACTCAGAAGAAAGAAAAATAGTGAATTCATGAAAAAGTTTGTCAAGGAAAAGATCTGAGGGGCATTACGGCCCTAAAGGAAATCAAGTAAGTTAATTCTAGCTAAAAAGGTATGAAATTAAGAAGGGCTTAAAAACTAAGAACGAATATTATTAGTAAAGACTTGTTGATAGATGAGATTGAAGATGAAAGGACAACTCAAGGAGCTGATATACTGAAGTGAAATCCCAGCCCTCCCCTCAGTTCCTGCTGACAGCGGCAGAACTGGGAGTGTATTCCGTGCATTTCAAAATACGTCTCCAGTATGAGAAGTCTAGGAATATAACTGGGCAAGTAGGGAAGCATGAGATAAAAATTCTGCAGAAATCAGTATGTCCAGATGATGAGAGAACTATCCAGCCATAACAAAACAGACCATTTCATCTAAGCCTCACTGTAGAAAAACATTAACACATAAAAAAATCCTACATTATAGTAATCTGTAGTTCACTCTCATCTCCAGTGAAATCAAGCAACTTCTCCCTTTATAACTATACACAGGACCATGATCCCAAAGAATAATAATCATGAGTAGCACACAATAAATAATTATACAAGAAACCACGCCAGTCTATTATCCCTTTCCCACAGATCCTAGAAACAGGTTAATGAGTATGATTTTATTAATGAGTAATACTTCAAAGGGGGAGATAAATATGCTCACAACTGCTGGACTACAGCTACTTTAAATACTGGAATACGAAATGATGTTGGAAACCTACTCTAAACCACCTGTACCAGGGGAAAGAACAACATTGTTAAGATTACAAGACTAACTTGAAGTATCCTTTTCTAAGAAGACAGAATGAGGGAATGGAGGCTAATAAATGTAAATAAATCTGAGAAGAATTCTGCATCAGGATGAGAATGCAATAGGTGCCCCTGTATGTTTATCCAAACATCACAATGACTGTACTGAAGATAGTATGACATTTTTACACCCGAACAATAAGCCAGTGTCATTGCTATGTGTTAATAAAATATACAGTATCTAGCAAAGCATCGCAAACACTTCCCTCTTTATTCAACTATCAAATGTCTTAAATGCAAGTCAAATTTCTGAAAGAATTTATGCCATATCGATCTACAGCACAATAAGGATTATGTGGAATGCAGGAACACAGATCTTTGCCCTGATTAGATGTCACCAAAATACTGTCAATTCTTGAAAACACTGTCACAGAGTTTAAGTGTTTTCAAATAGATAAAACTACACAAAATACACCCAGTTAATTATTTCAAAATCAAACTAATGTTTATTAATTTTACATAAGGTATCGAAATCACCTTTTGAATTCAGAAATGTTAAAACAATTTCAGCAATGTGACTATGCAGATGAATCATTTTAATCAGAAACTGGTATGACCTTTCAGTTTCTCTTTTATGCACAAAGAATACAATATTACAATTTAGAACTATTAAAACATGCAGCTATTCAGATCAATTGTAACAAAACATTAGAGCTGAATTTCCAGTTTTTGAAATCAAAGCACTTAATGGGAACAGTTTGATATCAACAATCTTCTGATGGAACCTGACTACCATGCAAAGTTTCATAACCCTGCCTGGTTTCTTGCCAGCTTGTCTATGTGGCTCCTTGGCAATTCATTGAGACAGAAGTCTCTAGGTCCAAGCACAGCCCAGAGGACTCAGAAGTTCCTTCAGACCACAAGGACACCTACCTGTGATGTGTGGCTGCCTGTGACCCCATACCCTCAGAAGTCATGAATACCCATGTGCTGATTAATATCAAATACAGGGTCCTGAAAACACCAGCGCATGAAAACTTAAATTGATGCCATTCTTCTCACATTTGATTGCTGCTTGCTGATGCTACCTGCACCGACCACATGCTTAGCAGGCTAGCAACAAAGTATCATAGAACCTGGACACAGATAAGTCTATGGGAGTTGACACAATGCATCCAAGGGTGCTAAAAGAGTGAGCTTGAAAGGTCATGAACGTGGATCATGAGATTGGTGGTAAACTGGCTGAACTGCTGTGCTAAAAGGGTGGTAATGGCTTAATATCAAACCGGCCATCAGTCACAAATGGAGTTCCTTGGGGTCAACACTGGGCTGACTCCTGCTCAATATCTCTTAAAACGATCTGGATGATGGATGACTAAGTGCATCCTCACCAAGCCTGCAGATGACACGAAACTTGGAAGACAGGTAGATACACCCAAAGGAAGTGTCACTATGTAGAGAGACTGTGACAAGCTGGAAGACTGAGCCAGTCCAAGAGAAACACTAACAATCTGGACAAGGTCCAGCAGAGGAACGCCGAGGTGATGAGAAGGCTGGAAAACGTATTGGAGAAAAGAGAAGGAATTGGGTTTGCTCAGCCTAACCACGAAAAGGCTCAGGTGGGATGCAATCACAGTCCTCCAATAAGTAAAACATGGTTATAAAGAAGATGGTGGTACCCTCTTCACACAAAATATGGTGACAGAGCAAGAGACAACAGGCACAAGTTGCTTCAGAAGTTCTGTCTGGGTACAAGAAAAAATATTCAATGTGAGAATAAATATATATTGGAAGAGGTTGCCCAGAATAATGGTGGAGTTTCCCTTGCTGGAAATATTTAACACTTGGCTTGACCGGGCCTCAGATAAACTGCTTTTGACAGAAGGCTGGACCAGATGATGTCCACAGGATTCTTCCAATCCAGACCTTCCTATAATTATATGAAAATCTGATAAATGTTGTGTCCCTGTTTAGTGATGAGGAGTAAGTAAGTAGATAAGAACAATGCCAGTTTTAGTTTGCAACCCCAGGCACTCTGGGTTCACAAACACTGACATTTCTCAGGCTGCTGGAAAATACAGGGAAAAATATTTTGTTATAGAAACCTCAGATATTACAGTTTCCAACCTTACATATTGCAAGAGCCACACCGTGACAAACAGTCTTCGCTCTTCTTGAGCCCAGATTAACTCTGCCACTTCAATAAATTCTGCAGACCAGCTCCATGCTAACTGTAATGGCCCCTTCTGCTGCAATCTATTTTAAAATACATTAAAAGACGATTTGCACAGCAAATACTAGCCAGGCTATAACAGACTGGATTCTTCAAGTCTGTGTGTATGAAAAGTGCTAACTTAGAGTGAAGTCTTTTCTTGTTTGGTGTCAAGCAAAAACATACAAAATGGTAAAATGCATGAGATGATAAAGATCAGAGATAAATGTAAAGAAAACAGAGAAACAAACAGATATTGTTTCAATGAATTACCAGTACCTGATAAAAGAATTGGCACTAGCAGCTCTTTAGCCAAAATTTCAATTTATTATCAGAATTTTCTCCTTTTCCAAACATTCTGCCAGGAATGTGAAGTCATGGAGAATAACCTCGCTGTGTTAGGCAAATGTACAGTATCTGCCTCAGTTTACAAATCTATTTTCTCAACTCATGAGATAACAAAATTGATGCAGCTGGGAGGCTATGGTTTATACCAGAACCTAACAGCCTTCAAATGCTTTAAAGTATCACAGAAACATGGATAGATACAAATAATTACTTGGAAAAAGAAGCTTACTTCTTCTAAAATATAGGAAATAAATTAAAAATATTGCTTCTCTGCCACATCTTACTTGTCCAAATCACTTCATCTATGTGATTGCAATATATAATCCAACTCACTTTTTAAGTTTGACTGTTCCATGCATTGAATTCCCTTTAGGTTGATTGTAAGGTCACTTTATTTCCCATTGAAACATATATTAAACACCTGCAGTTCGAAATAAAAAAAGTCTCCCCACTGCATCTGGTAACACTTCAGACTTGCTTTGCAACCCTGTTAATATCCTGTTCTCCACGCTTCTCACACTTAAAGTATGTGAATATTATGCTTAAGGAAAATATTTGGGTAAGCAAGTCACAGTACCTTGAAAGTATGGTGAATCGCTGGGTTGATTCATCAATTGATCTTCATCTGTTCAGATGTTGGAAGCTTTTTCTAACTTGTACCTGATTAATTCTGAAAGAAAAACAAAAAATAAGAGTATAGCAGTAAGACATTTGAAACCTTGTAACTGTATATACATCTATTTAAAAACTAATATGAAGCATTTTATCAATTTTACGAATAGTTTCTGCAATGAACTTAAAATTGAAAGGTAAGCAGGGAGCTGTTATGCACTCGTACGTACAGAGCAGCTCTTTAAATGGCAGCCTGACATTACCAGAAAGGTATGCATTGGATGAAATCTCAGTCTTCGGCCCAGTTACTGCACTTACATCGACTCTTACTGACCAGATTCCCAAGCAGACGGTTATGTCTGTATCACAAGCTGGTAACATGACAGAGCTGGATTTTTTACACAGGATTTTTCTAGAATATAGCACGACTCTAACAACAGGGGCTCTCGGTACGCAGTCATTGACATTTTTACCATCACGTCAGAGAACGCGGATAGCTAAAAATGATCCTTCACGTAATACTCATTAGTGACTATTACTGTATTGCTGATGAAGAGTTTAACAAAAACCAGGGAGATGTACAGATTGAGTTCCCACAAAATGAACTTTCATCATCTCAAGCTCAGTTTTTTAAAATCCTTTCATTCAATACATATAAACTTACTGTTTATATAAACCAAATTGAAGCCTGGTTTGCTTTGGTTTAGCATAAACCAATGCCTAACTGGTTAAAGCTAAATCAAAGCCCTGTTAAAAAAAAAAAAAACTTCAACCATCATTGTGCACAGATTATATTAAAGATCAAACAATTGATTTTCATAAGTGCTTTGAAATTAAACTGGCCACCTTCTTTGCATCTACTAAAAAGTCATGAAGATAGATATAAATAAGCCAATCTAGCGCTGGGCCTGGATGACACTTCAGAGAAACCTATTTTTTTCCCCTCCAAGGATTAAAGTCCAGATCAGAGGAACACGGTCCAAGAGGGCACCCCCGCCGTGCCGCAGGCTGCAAGCTCTGCCCACGGGAAGGTGCAGAACGAACCTTTCCCTGCTTTCTGCTGCTCCTCCAGAAGCTGTCTGCAAACCGAGCTCATGTCTCTAAGTTCTTAGGCACTCAGGGTAACCCCCTTTTTTTCCTTTAAACTGCAGTTTAGCAGCTGATGCTGTCTTGATTGAGATCACCTGCAGATATGTTTCTAAGCTTTACTCTGCTCAGTGACATAATTGATCTTAAGAAGCACATCCAAGCTTAATTATATTTTAGCTACACCCTATAAAATCCAGAATTTTCTTGTCTCCAGTGGACAACACTTCAAAGCAAGTCCAGTATTATTCTCTCTTTCCTCTCCAGTCATTGTTCTGCATTATGGTTAATAATAACAATTGTTAACAAAGTTCTGCACTAGTAGAAATCTCAAAAAATGTATTTCCTTGTTACACATCCAAGTCTCATTGAATACTGCTGTAGAAAGCTTTCTCTTCAAATCTTGCTGCTGCTAACTGGGAAAGGCAATGCAGTGTTTGTCAAAAATACCTTTTTCCTTGGTATGTTTAGGACAGGAGGCTCTGAATTCACATGGACCACACCCCCTTCGCAGAAGATCATTCAGTGTTTAGCCTTAAAGTCCCAATCCCTTTGAGCATACGTCCCCCCTGCTGTGGGAGTGTCTCACTCTATCTCTACCCCAGTTTCTTCAGGGGATACAGAAGCTCTGCATGCAAAATGCCTTTTGTCCTGATGTAAATATTATTAGCTATGCAAAAAACAAGTTCCATTGCTTCATTAAAAAATGAAAACAAAACTACCTATACAACAGATGACTTCTCCAAAGACTTAAAAATCTAGGAATCGGGCAATAAGTAAGTGGTAAAAGACCAGATGAAGGTGAAGGAAGGAACAGCAAGAATTTTACTCCCGTATATGAGAGATCAGAGTATATTATGTCGCCACATGTGAATACTGCTGTAGGGATTACATCTGCAGTTGAGTTTGAAGGAAGTTAAGAGAATAAGTTTCAAAAGAGCAAAGTGACAGCTTAACGACCCTCTAAAGAGAAGTCTTTCTCTGGATAATGGGTGGCAAAGAACAGGAATGATTCTTGTTGAGAATTTACAGCAGGTCAATTACCACCACAACTGTCAGCAAAGAGTAATGCGAGGAAGCGATGGGATGATTGCGAAGGCGGCAGGAGGAGCTCTCTCTCCAGAAGGTAAGCACTTGGGTACCCTGGAAAAGGGAAAGCTCGTTGAAAGATGACAAAAACAGTCAAAGCAGCAATCCAAGAAAATGGAAAAAGGCCTGCATTTTCAAACCAATGAAGCAGACTTGGCATTATGTCACTCTCGATGCCTGACTATCAAAGAAACTTGGTCGCAATTGCTCCTTTAGGAGTTACTGATATACAAGACAGGAAACCACAGCCTGGCAGAGCAAAAGCTCCATCCCAGTCAAAACTCTGTCTACAGAGATGCATGTAATAAAGACATAGTTATGATGACTAAAGCGTATGATTCTTTAAGGGAAATATATTTACATGAAAATTGTAATTGCAAAGCAACTCATTAAAAGAAAGGAAAAGTAAATGTATGTGATAAAGCTTCCCTAACTTTTGAAAGTATCACAACTAAAGCCTCAGCTATCCAAACTCCTTTAACTCTTTTTCTTTTCAGCTGTCAGAAAAAGGCATCAAAGAAATGTGCCTGAATTTTGGAACATTCTTTCTCTTTTGTTAGCTACTAAATACCCAAATTTACAACAAAATACAATGTACACATTTATATAAACAAAGATTTGCACATGCTAGGCATCATCACCCCACTACTGGGCTTCATTTAAACATTTTGTTCATGGGGATAAACTAGTGAGGTCTGAGTCTGCCCCTGGAAAAGTGGGTGTGGGAGGCGTGTGTTGAAGGAACGGGAGGTGGCCAGAAGACTTGGTGCTGCTCCTAAATCAGAGCAATGCTCAGGCTGATCTAATTTGCGCTGGAGACTGACTCAAGACCCACTGACTGCAGAATCTCAGGGGGTCAAAGACAGTACAAGAGCTGCAGGGTCTAATAATTGGCCCTCCCGTTCCCTTCGGGAGACACAATTCTTTACATTTTCACAGATATTAAAAAGTAAGTACCAGTTACATGCTTCAAATAGCGATTAGATACTGAACTTCTGTAAATACCAATTAAAAAATTGCAGCATCTCAAGCTTTCACATAGTTCCCATGTATACCAATATATTTCTCAGAATTACCTAAATATTTGCTATTATTTGTGCAAACACAAATGCAACAGGATATTCAGTGCAACATATAATAATGGTACAAGTTATTCTGAAACTATTTAAAACATGCACAAGTATAGATAATGAGATAGGATACAGATGAGGAGATAATGAGAAGGGTCAAATTTAAATAATGTCTTCAATGGAGAAGCAACAACATCTTTCAGATAATTCTAAATAAATTGATTAAAAGCTGCAACATAATTACGTACACCAAAGTGCACTTGACGGGTCTTAACTTTGCCTGCTGTCATTTTCCTTTGTCTAATGGCAACAGAAGAAGATTTGCATCCCTTATTTTGCTCAGAAAAGCATGTTGTCACTAATTTTAGCTTTATCTTCCAAGACTCTGTCTTTTAGCTTGGAAGTCTTTCTTAGCAGCAAGATTAACAATGTCATAAGAAGCCTTTGCATATTGCACTTGAGCTGTTTAAGTACAACCACACAAAGGATGGAACAGATAGGTTAAAAAAATACTTGGTTTCAGAAATCATGAAAAAAACTCTATAAGCAAGTATCTTGTCTTATATTTCAAAACAGCTGCATCCTGCAGTATGATTTACACTACCATTTGAAAGTTCAATCCATAAAACACATTAGCTTACTGTAGCAAACTAAGATAAATAAGGATAGTTGAAATTATATTTATATCTTTCTTTAAAAATGGTATTTATATACAACTGTAGAGAAGAAAAATATATGTTGCACATTTTACAACATAGGAATATTTCATACCAATTACAACTTGTATTACATCAGAAACACAAACAACAAAAGACTAGTAGCAAGCAATAAGACACTGGACATCAGGATTTTCCTTTTTTTTAAATAAATAAAATCCTGATTGTCTCATTTAAAAGGGTGCATGAAGTAAAACAGTATATGTGAAAAACAATATACAAAGGCATAATATAAACATATTTTGCAAGACAGAAAGGCACAGCTAATCAAGACAATGCAGAGTACATGATTAACATGATTTGCAAAATTTATTACTGAGCTGCTCTGTTAAAGGTAATATTATTCAAACTACACTGTCACAGTTATTGCAGATTAAAGATTTGAAATTAGCTCCTCATGTATATCATTATCCTGAGTGGCTGCATTTTATCTGTCTAATTTTAAATTACTGCAGGCAGATGAAAGTCATCTTAAAATCTGACTCATAATTTAGGTACCATACCACTAACCTTAACAGAGCCGCTGGTTCTTACCCAGGTACAACACTATTCTCAATGTAAACAAAGGACACTGGCATGCACCCCAGGCTAAGGATGTCAGCATTTTTCAAACACCTTTCTGACTGTTCCATTTTATGGTGATGCAATATGACCTACATTTTCAATGGCCAAAGAGAGACAGAGAGATAGAAAGGGAGGAGATAGAGAAAAGAAAGACAGACAGACCTTTGCTGTCCTTATCCTCCATTAACTACAGCTTTAACTGTCGCTCATGGGGATGGTAATGTGTAAGAATAAAAGCAGAATGACCTAACGGTAAATTCTGAATGAGAAGCTGAAAGATAGGCCAGCATAAGAAATAATAGCAAGATTTTTTTGCTACAGTCCTGTGAACAAGTACATAGTAATACCCTCAACAGGAAAGAACAGTAGAATCAATAATTTTATAATCAGTTGCCAGTACAAAGCTGGCTGTAATACAGATGCTTATTTTACCACCTTATGTTCCTCATCATGTTCCTACCACTACATTTCTATGTATTCCCTTTAGATCTCAAAACGAAACACAAAATAATCCACACCATTATCATCATTTTTACAGACAGAGAAATTGAGGAAGCAGGAATGATTTGCCCAGAGTTACCTACCAGGCCTAAGGCAGGGTTAGGAACAAAAAGCATCACTCTTCATTATCCCCACACTCTGCAACCTATTAGAGACTGTGATACCTGTCATCCTAATACATAATCTCGACATAATACCAAAATTATCCCTATCTTGTCTTTCTTGCACATGAACTTCACACAGCAAACTGTACTAGATTGCTGCTAACCCTCAGAAAGCTTCCCCTCACAAACGATACACGGAGTTTCTCAAACTGGCTCTGGAAACGTGCTTGATTGTGAATGGTAAAACTTTGCATAAAATGACAGTGGTGTTTTTCACTACAAACACGTGAAAATAAAGACCTAATGAAAGCTTTAGTTGATTTCTTATTCTTCTGTAACTACTGCACCTTTCCTTTCAAAAATCTGTAGTTTTCCACAGTTAAACTAGTACATTAAAAAATCAAAAGCTTGTGGCTTTTTGCATTAAACAAAAATCAAGATCTTCTGATTTTTAGTTACTCTTTTTTAGTGATAAAGATCCACAGACTGTTTGCAAAGCGCTTAAAGGATCACAACCCCTTGACCAATGCCAGTAATTAATACAAACAATATAACTGTAAATAATTATTGAAACTGAAGGCCAAAACTTGGTCTCAAGTGTATTTCCATAAATCCAGAATGACTTCAGCACTTTCCAAAGAGTTGCTTGGGATTTGAACATACATAAACAAGAACGCAACTTGATATTGTTTCTGAAACCAGAGATCAATCAAATGTATAGATTAATTCTTGGTTTTGAACTGTATTTATTATAACAATAGCTTTCTGATCGGGCAGTATTAATCTCATGAAGTGCAATCACCCCCACACAGCAAGTGCTGAGAAACTGTTGTTCCTTTGCTTGAGTGCTGCTGCCTTTTCTACCTGCAATGTTACATCAAACTGGTTAGGAGTGACGAGTTAGGAAGGCAAACAGCACCGATACGGAGAAAGGGAGAGAAAAAACCTACAGCCTATCCTACTTGAAAGAGAAGAGGCAGAGTGGAGAGTCAGGAGACAGCTTTCTAACGGGTCTGAAGGAAAATAATCATCTGTGAAATGATGAGAAGGAGTTTAGAAAGTAAGAAGAGGGGATGGAGACTGCAACAGGAGGATGGGCAGATAGGGGGTGATGAAGACACAATGTCTTAAGCAAAAAGAGAACTATTTCTCCAACAACACGTGCCCATGAGACTGTGAGGAAATCCTCATTTGATCAAATGAGATTACAGTTACACATTCCTCCACTCCTATTATCCCCGGTTGGCACCTTGGCCAACCTACTTTACTCTTTGAAACTGAATTTAGTGGGAAACCGGCATTTCTTCCATTATCAAAAAAATATTTCTGTTAATCTAGGACAAGAGTCTTACTGATGTAAAAGAAATATGGTCATTATGGTCAGCATTACTGAAGCTTGCTTTTGTGAATGTTGCACTGCAACATTTTCTCAGTTTCTCTCTTTTTATTTCTTCCTTTCTTCATAGTATCTCTGTTGCAGTTCAGAAGGGAGAGAAGCTGCGGTGACACTTTTATTGCTGTCCAGCACCATAAAAATTCCAACCAGAGAAGCCAACCAGTTCAGAGACTTGCAGAGTCCAACCCTGAGTGCTCCTTCCCTTTGCCCACCAGTGACTGCCACCTGGTGACAGAGCACACGGACTCGCAGGAGACACAGGACTGGTAAGGAGATAGAGAAAAATTCTAGAGCAATGAGAAAAATTATAATCCCAGCCAAAAAAAAAACTCCAAGAACTCTAGAAAGTTACAACTAGCTTAAAAAATTAAATTATTTGGATTTTTCTTCTTATGCCTTCTGACTCACAAGCATCTGGCCCATGGCTCCCTGCTTTTCTTTGTTTTTGGAGAATGAAATAGCATTTTGTTATAAACACTTAAGTTGTACATGTAGGGAAAATATTTTTCAAATAGCACTATAATGCTTTTCAAGTAAATCCTGGTTGTTCGCTAGGAAACACGCTAGGCCGTGCTAAGAAATGGAATACAAAGTTTCATCACTGGCTGAAGATGCAACAGTCGCCTTTCAAAGACTACCTATGTAAAAACACTGATGTTAACACTAATGACATTAGTGATACTAGTGAGATCAGAAATATCTTTCTTGTGGCATGAAACTTAAAAACCTTAACATTTTCATTTTAAGAAATACGTTCATACTCACCCAAATATAGCAATGGTTCAAACGTCTACTAAAGCCGGCCTAAGCCACTTCTGACACACTGTGAATTCAACACATTTATATGCTATATTAATTCACAGCTGTTTATTATACTATATAAAAATCATATATTTTTCTAACTACTGCTACTTATGTAGCTATTAATAGGACACTCAATAGTCAAGCCTTAATCTAACAACCACTAGATACTCTTTAACTGAACAAAAGGAAGGATCTTTCGGTTATTATTTACCTGGAGAATATAATCATTTGCATTTTTACATATTCCCAGTAGCAGTTACCTTCTTTGCAAAGCACACACAGATATGAAGCCACAGCTGTGTAAGTGTGTGCTAGCATACTCTTTAGCTATTAAATGATTAGCTATGGCTAATAATGTCTTGTGAAGAATCATTTCTCCAGTTTCCTCACTCTTCTGCTCACAGTCAAGAAAACTGCTAATGAAGCATTATAAAAACACAAGATTTCTTCTCACATTTACCGTTGCAGTAGACACGCAACCTCCACATCACACAGCATACGTCCTCTTACTGCTAGTTCCACTTAGAAATTAGTTTTTCCTAAGGGGATACGTATTCACAGACAAAATTAAATTAAATGGGATTACAAAGCTCAATGTAGAACATGACTACCTATGTAGGAACCAAATGTCAAGTTGTAGTCTATTGAATTCAACAGTTTCTGCCTCGTGCATGCATGCAGCCAGCTGGAACAATGGCTTGTTCTGATCCGCACTCCAGCCACACTCCTTCCCCACAAACCACTCCACAAACCCTCTTAGTATTTTCAAGTAGAATAATGTTTCCATAACTGGCCTGAAAGCAACATTACAGTAGAGAATGGTATTTAAACAGGAGGAGGATGGGCTATAGCATTGCCTTGGAGGATGACAAACAAGAAACATCCCCCAAAAAACAAACTGATTAAAAAATATAACCTTTACATTACAACTACCATCACCATTCTTAGAGATATAACAAATTCTAGATGAAATAGAACTGCTAAACAGGTCACAAAGGTGGAAAATAGGTTTCAGCATGTATCAGTCTTGTACTCTGATCTCATTAAAATCCCTGCAATGTGTAGTTAGAGGTCCGTTAACCAAAGCAGGGATGGAAGGAACCTCCAAAGGTCAGACAGCCCATCACTCAGCCCCAGGGCATGACAAATAAACTGTCTGGTGGGAACAACACAGGTGATCGGACTTGTTGTGATGGACCTCAGGCAATGGGAGCACCGTTGTCCTCGCAGGTGATTATTCCATTTCAATACTTCCACTAGAAAACTGTGTTTGTCCATCCTGAATCCTCACTGCTGCAATTTGACCTCTTTCTTTCCCCACCTGCCACGAGCCCCTCGCTTTGCAATGCTCTTGAATAGACCTGTCTTCTCACTCAGTCCTCTCTTAAGCTACGGAATTACATCCTTCTGGCACTTCTTTATGCATCATGGTTTTGGATCTTTAAGCAACTGCACTGGCATTTCCACTCTTCCTCTTTCCTAACTTCATTCAATATAGACTCTGTTTTCCTGCACACGTGCAGTTAATTAATACTTTATTTCAAAACTAAAGCAGACCAAGCAGTCTGATTTTCACAAACTCAGGATCCTTAACAATGTAGATAATTTTTTGGTGTAAAAAAAGTTTAGGAAGTGATGTGAATTACTGTAATGCATTTCTCAGCCACAACAAACAGCCCTGTACCCTTCCCAAACCTACTAGAAGCTGTCTTGTGCCAGGAGTACCTGTTAATTATTTTTCCCCAAGCAGTGTCAGTATTGCAGCTGCTTAAAAGACACCACCTGCACAGAAGCCAAGAGAGAACAACTGCTTATTTAAAGATGACTGTACTTGCCAAATAAGCTGAAGAGGCCTCTTCAAAGGAGCAATATATTCTCATAGCATCCATCTCCACAGAAGAGCAACAAGGAGATCCACTAGCAGAACAAAGGCAGAGAACCACAATTCTACTCACTGATACAAGCAGAAAGAGAAGAAAATGTAGGTTGCAAAATGGCTGTCTTAGATTTGCAAAATCTCTGTGACAAATTTAGTAGGCCAGTCCTAGAAAGACACAATGGGGAACAGATTCTATACAGAGGCAATTATAAATAAGGAAGATTTGATAAGAATAATCCAGTCATTAGGAAACTCGTTACCTGTATTATCATCATATTACAAGTCTACACCAATGTTTGAGAGGACTAATAAAGTTCAAAGCTTGTCCAAGAGCTTGCAAGATCAGGGCAGAATTATTTGACATATACATTTGAAAACAGCAGCTCTTGAGCTATTTCCTTCCATTTGTCTGATGATATAAAGTACAGTTACAGCCAGTTGCTCCTGTTTGTGCAAATATTTCACATAACCTGGGAAAGAAAAGCTTTACCAGAAAACCTGACTGTAAATATCCTCCTATTCTAATCCTAGCAAAGTGTTTGCAGCTCAAGTGCAATTTAGTTATTTTTAAAATTAAATTTGAAATTCACTAAATTTTTAAAAATAATATATGTTTTATTTTAATACACATGTGCACGATTTTATTTCAGGATGTTTTATTGCTTGACACCACCATAACTTTACATATATATGTATAAATATATATATGCACACACACACGGAGCAAAAACCACAAGCAGATCTCAAAAACGGAAAAAAACCAACCTGCAACTGCCAAAGTGACACTGAAATGAAACTGAAGGGAAAATATTTACAATGAACGGCTAAATCACAGGTGCATACTTGTAGTTGTTATTAGCACAGCTTTGTTTTACTCTCTTCTCTTACAAGCCAATCTTTATTCATTTAAGTTATAAAATCTAATTTATCTGCCTTGCCACTTTATTAGTTCAATTCTCTCCATGTATAATCGACATTTAAACTTTTATTAAAATAAAGGCAAAAGGCAGAGGACCAAAAAGAAGTCCTTGTGGTTTTCAGACATTCTACGCTAACATTTTGCAAAAGAAAAAACAACAAGCAAACCTGAATGCTTGTTTATACCAAGTCTCTGCTAAAACATTATTATAAGAAAAGTTACCTTGCAAGTTTTATAAATGCTATCAAGAGAAATAACATTTTGGGCTTAATGTTTTGGACACACATATAACCACTTTCATATCTCAACTGAATATACACATGCATATATAAATACATGCATATATATACACACACTTTATGGATAATGTATTTTGTGTCCAGTTTATCACTTTCCCAATGTTTGACATTAATTTTTCTATTTACCTTTTGCAACTCACCAAAACAGTTTACAAATAAGGTTATTTTATTGCACTTTTTTTTTCCTGTTTGCCTATACTTTTCAACTCCAAATTCTATCCCTGCTTGCAAATAAAATGTGGAAATCACCAGGAAGGCACTCACACATCTTTGAACAGAATCTGGTCTGCAACGCAAAAATTATCTTGCATGTTCTTCTCTTGCACTCCCAAACCTACTAGTTTGCTTTTATGGATTATTTCCTTGAATCCCGTAGTTTAATATTTTCTGTGTTGGGCTATACCATCATGTTCACTCCCTCTTTCTGACAGCAACACCACCTCATACTAGTCAAGAGCCTGGTGATTACAAAGTTCACTCTGATGGAAAGAATTAGGGGCATTAATCCCCTCAGGAAGGAGGAGAGCTGGGCTGAAGTCTCCCACACATGTGGCGAGCAGCCTGGCGGCTAACAGCTCTGCTAATGACGGAAAGGGAACCAGAACCATTCCCACCTCCTGGGTTTTGAAAGCAAAGATTGACCTTTGCTCCCTTTTTTGAAAGAAAGGGCTTATGATCCTAATTTCAAGAGAGCGTGAATCCAAAATGCTCCCTAGAGAAAGGTGCTTAGCCCTGGATATAGGCAGGATTTAAGCACATTCCTACTTCGGCGACCGAGTAGAAAATGTGCAGATTCATCATCCCCTTTCAAGCTGTGCCAACTGGTATGATTTTAATGAAACACCAGCAAATATTAAAGCATTTGGCTCTCTCCATCTTCATGGGAACACCATCCAACTGGCCTCAGCCAGCCCAACCTTCCCTTTGGTACAATCAGCCTGAGAAAGGTGAGGAAATGTCACCAACTGCATCTGACCCTCTGGACCTGAGCGTCTCTGCTTGGAAGGACCAGTTATCTTCTCTACATACATCTCTTACAGTATTTCTTTAAACCACCTGCTCTGACAGCAAGTGAAGCAATAGTTTACATTGTAAATGTACATCTGCTCGACTCAAGAGACAAAAAGAAACTGAGGAGAGTGTGCGTTCTTCCTAAGGCCACAGCTTCTTTTTGGGGTTTTATCCCACTTCCAGTCTCTATTGATAGGATAGCGATTGTCTGAAACAAAGTTCAGTGTTTTCAATCAACATATGACTTACTAAAACCTAAAACTGAGCAGGCATCGCCAAAGCATGCGACCATGCCTCTAATTATTTCTGTTTCACTGCTCAGGCTTGTATTTCACTCAGAAATCAGGGGGTGAGAACAGGCTTCAGTGTATCATGTTTTATGGGAACTGTAAACTGTAGCTGTGCTTAAACACCCACAGACAGAGTTACCCTATTAAAAGAAAATAAACTATAAAATAATCCAAAGCAAAACATAAACCCAATGTAAAAGGAGAAACGTATGTTTATCGATATAGACCTGATACTCTTTTTCTTTATCTTCTGGGATACAAGTGTTTCTTCCAACATCTCTCCATGACGCAGCCAAGCTCAAAGCCTGTAAAATTTCTGGGTCTTCTTTTACAGATTTGGACTGCTTTAAAAAAAAAAAAATAAAACAAAACAAGCCCAACCAACCAACTTTTATTAAAATTTGAAAAGCTGACTCAGAAGCTGTGCAATAGCTCTGATTCAGCTTTCTTAGCCAAGTCAAAGCATCTGGCCACGTGATTCAGAAAACACCTCTCTGAAGTTGGGCAAAAGCTGCTTTCCACAGGAGGAAATGCCCCTTTTCCCTTGTAATCCCTGTGCAAAATTTCCTCAGTAGCACTAACAGTTATATATTTAAGCATGATTCAAGTAAATATGATATTCACAACTCACTTATTGTTAATCCAGTGTTTCAACCCACAGTTAAATACATTTACTACTTGGCCCGATGCCAACAAAGACAAATTCTTCTCCTTGGTCAGTGTTAAAGCCTCATTCATTATCCGCCTCTTCCTCTGACACCTCTGGCACGCCACTGATGATCATCAGGGCACAATGCACATGCTACCAAACCCATGAAGGACTGGGGAAGCAAAAATAAAAATACGCTCTTACTCATTAAAAAAAAAAAATTAAAAAATTAAGAAAGCCACAATGAAAACATCCTGCCAACAAACTAAGAGGGTACTAGATAGCTGACTAATCCTGCCAAAAACAATTCTAAAAGAATGGGAGGCTGCTTCCTTACAAAATACATGAAAAGCTACTCTAAAACTACCTGACAGTCATTTTAAATCATAGAGTGTGGGATCTCCGAGGCATCGCACAGACAGCTGAAGTCTACAGTGTCAGTGATTTTTAGATTAAAAGAAAAATCTAACCATCAAATCTGTCTTGCAGCAGTTTCATGACACTGAGTTTCATGAGAGACCTGTTGAAACACCTTGACTTTCTTGCCAAGTGGGAATCTACTAAGTCACTGGAACCAGGCACCACGATCCCGGGTAGCACTTCTAATGTCTGATAATTCCCCCTCCTCAATTAAAGCACATTTGGCATGTGTGTTTTCATTCACTGGGAGCATCCCTGCATCTCTAAGGTCAGTTTTCTACACTGAATACCTAAATACCCAGTATCATGTCATTTCAACTTGAGTTTGACAAGCTTTAAAAAATTAATGACAAATCACCTTCAATGTACAATAGTTGATCTTCAAGCTTTATATATGTTCAGTAGGATCCAGATATGAAATGTGGAAAGCTGTTACATAATTCCTGTGAAGTTATCTGTAAAAGTGCAATATCAGGATGCCACCTGTATAATCTAGATTAACCAAGAGACAGGGCCTTTTACTTAGGCAAAAATTATTAAAAGGACCATGCAGCACTATTTTTTTTAAATTACTAAGATAAGCTTTTGTCTCCCTTCACAAGAAAATCAGGAGTAAAGAAGTATCTTTCTAACAAGCAAAATATTTCCAGGACTTGTACTTTGCAAAATACTTTGGTCAAAATTTCTGGAATTGTACACGCTTCTTTGAGTTACAAAGTGAAAAATAATTTAAAAAAGAAATCCTACATAAAAGCCTACAACTTGCAGTCACATTATTATCTGATAGGAGCCTGGTATTTAAAGTACAGTATTAACAGTACGTTTAATCAATCTTGGTAACACAGGCAGCAGACAGCAAAATCGATTACTGTTTGGATAATAAAATATTGCATTTTTAAATTATTGTTATTGTTACTACAGTCGCAACAAGTATTTTCACTCTCCCTTCTCTCGTTACATTGTAATTCTATGAAAATGTGCTGGCTCTGCAGAAACACAAGGGTCCATGTTAGGAAAGCTTTTTACAAGGCTAAGAAAGAACCACATTGCTCAGGATCTGAAAAAGAAAAAAAAATAAAATAGAAACCCTATTTCTATTTTACCCCAGTCACTGGATTGAAAAAATTCTGTTTTATTATCTAAATATCTGCAGAACTAGACAGCCAGTGTCTAAGAATTTTTACAGAACAAGATGACAAGCACTTGAAATACTGATGCTAGTTTTCAGTAAACGCTGAGGCTAAAAAAGGCTGCAAAGAAAATACAACACTCTAGCATAATTTAAAATGAGAGAACAGGGTGACACCAATAGTCTAGCTTGGTATCAGTTTTGCACAAAATCATGGTACACAATCAACAGAAAAATAAAGGATAGTGGCAAAAAGTAACGCTAAACATAGGCTTACAGAAAATAGGTCTCGCTAAATAAATTGGGTATGGCTTCCTGACAAGAATATAGGTTGGACTGGTTAAAAATACCTTGTAGTTTCTGACCTACTATTCTTAGATCTTTGTAAGATTTAGTGCCACACAACAGTCTGATTTAGAAGTTATTCAACACGAAGAAAACCTGGAATTCAAAACCACCTTATAAATTATTAAGGAGGCTTAGGAAAAATATTTTCAATCCACCTCATCAATAGTTAAAGTTGTTTTCTTAGCTGTAAAAATCATAGCTCATTATAGCCTGGAATACTATAAAAAGCTTCTTCCCCTTTAACTTTTTCTGTAGTTGGAAACAAAATTATATAAATACATAGTTAAATAAAAGGGGAGGAGGTATAAAGTCACTTTAAACTTTGCCTTTCATAGATTTTTTTAAAGGAAATAAAACTTCAACATTAACAGATTTCCTCAATTAAAAAAAAATAAATAAAAATCTGGTGTACTTAAAAGCCATTTTCCGCAAAGAAAAGATACTGATGAAAAATCTGAGCCAGCTCCACACACGTGTAACATCTTGCAGTACTAACCTCACCTAAGCTTATACTTCCTGTATCCAGAGTCACCTGGAAACATTACAGAGGATCATTTAACACTTTTGACAAGGATAGCTGTGCAACAAATTATTATGTATAAGCTGCTTCAGGGTCTTACCATATGGTACACATAAAGGAATTCAAGGGAAGAGGGAAAACTACACCACATTTAGCTTGGTTGAAAGCTTGCACACACAGGTACTTATTCCAAAAGAGCTGGCATGGAGAAAGGTGCCATACTCTGTGCAGGGCACTTTTTTCCTGTTGCAACACACACTCCATACAAGTGAAACAAGGGTTGTTTCTTACTTACAAAATAAAGAACCCTACTTGGAAATGGATAGAAGACTCCAGATTGAAAGAAGACTCCAAAGACATAGTGAATACTCAAATGCTTATAGAAATCCAGCAAGGTGGAACTAGCTTCCTGGGCAAAAACATCTTGTGGTTGTTTAAAATGGCAACAGAGAACAGGAAAGAGAACATTTATTACATCAATACATAGCCTTAGCCTTGATGATGTATTTACCAAGTTCTACTTCACATTCAAAAAAATTTAATGAACATTGACGACGCCTGAAAGCCCTGTCTTAAAAAGAAAAAGAATGGGTTTGTTCCCTAAATTGTTCTTATAAGCCTAAGACCCAGAACAAAGAATTTGCAAGAATCTTGTAATTAGTAACACATATGAAGATAAGAACAGCGCAAAAGTCATTAAATATTATTAACTAATCATACGGGCTACTGTACTCTAAATTAATTACTCAAGGACTATCTATTTGTCATTGTGGAGAGTTTAATAAGACTATCTGACCAACACTGGAATGATGAACAAAAAGCAAGAAAATATTATATTGGATTGAATGGCAGAAAATAACACTAAAGTATTCTATCATGACTAAATAAATAATAGTGGATTTTCACCTACACTAGTCTTCAGATCAACTTTTCTCCACGGTAGAAACAGAAAGGACTCAGAAAATTGAAAGAGCTGAGAGAAGGGCAAAAAAATGTTAAGTCTCGATAAGAGCAGATGCTTAAGACTTCCAAGAGGTTATCAGTGGGTAAAGTGGGAAAGGCAACAACAAACAGTACTGTGTAAAATTTGTGTAGAGAAGTTCAACTAAGTCTTCTTCCCACTCTGTGCCAAAACAAAATGCCTAGAGCATAGTGACCAAAGCCTTAGGAAAAACAAAGGCTTTTGTCAAACCAACTATATTAAATGGCAACAAATTCAGAGTTCATAAGAGTGAGGGGTTTTAATAGTGCGTACATAGCTTATGAATTCATGGCCTGCTCTTTGGTCCAAACTTTGTGTAACTGAATAGAGAGTTATGTTTTCATATAAAATTGTATCACCCACTAATCACATAATAATACATAAAAATTTCAAGAACACGAATGGCTTATCCAGGTTTTCTATGTTGGAAACTCTTTATTCTCAAAAGTTCAGGTGAGGTTTAATGACCTCTCCCTGTAATGCTTTCCCAATAGCATCTTCCAAAGAATCTATCCAGTTGCCTACTGAAGACAGAGCACTGGCTTGAAACAGTCTACAAATCCATAGTGTTTAAATGCCGCTATCCAGAACAAAACAAGCACCTTGTAATCACTCACAGCTCTAAAACCAGGAAAGCATAGGTTGTAGAACGCACTTACTTTGTTCTCTTCTTACCCTGATCTCATCCAGGACCCTAAAATTACAAATGCAAGGTGCTTTGCAGAACAAGCTACTTAAGTGTCCAAACCAAAATGAAGAGGGGACATGAGGGTGTCAGGCTCTGGGCATATGTCTCATGCACTATGACGTACCACAGTAACATTGCCAGCTTTAGCACTGCCCAAGTGTTAAAGTCTGTGGACCAAAACCCTAAAACTCAACACTTGGTGTTGGTAACACCTTAATATATCTTTTCTCTAGACACCTCTAGCCTTTATTTCCAGTGCCAGCTTAGTTTTTCAGGGTAGGAAGAAACAACTTTTGTTCCCATCCACTTGTGACAGCCAAACTCCCCAGGAAACATATCGGAATGATGATTTTCGGCACACCCCAGGCCCTGCTGCTCGTCTTCCCAGCATCGAGTGGGGATGATCCCAAGGGTGGCCCAGGGCAGCCAGCCCGGGTCCCTCACACCTGCGCCATGTCCTCTGCACCCTCACCAGGGAGCAGGACCGCAGGGCTGGTGCTCCCGCTCCCTCCAGCCACGGGGACCAGCCTCCAGCACCCTCACAACGCCATGACCTCGGTGCTGAGCACCATGGCAGGACCAGCCACCTGTTCCCCTGCGCTGCTACCACCGCCACCCTCGCGGGGCCGAGGCCACGCGGGAGCCCGGCGAGGGGAGGATGGGGCCGCCAAGGGCGATGGTGGGTGGCCCCGGGAGGACGCTCTGAGGCGGGAGCGCGGCAGGAGGGCAGCGCAGGGGCAGCTCGGGCGCCCCCCGGGCCGGCACGTCGAGGGCAAGGGAGCATGTGCCGGGGGCATGGCGGGGCGGCTCGGGCGGGGGGCGGCGGGGCCGGGGGCGCGGTGGCGGGGGCGGGAAGGTGGAGCCTGGCTGCGGGGACCGCCGCTTCCCTCCCCCGTCGGCCCCTCACCTGGCGGGGCCGCCCCTCGCCAGGGGGCCGGTTCCACGCGGGGCGCAGGCCTCGCCCGCCGGCCCTCCCCGCAGCCGCCGCCGGGCCGCGCGTCCGCCGCCAGCCGGCTCAGGCCCCAGCCGCCGCCGTCGCCTCCCCCTCCATGGCCGCCGCTCTCGCCGGCTGCATTGTGGGAAGCTGACCTCACTCGCTGCTGCCGCCGCCCCGCCGGCTCCGGCACTCGCCGCCATGGGGGCCGTGACCGACGGTGAGACCTCCCTCCCTCCTTCCTCCCTCCCTCCCCGCGCCCCGACCCCTGCCCGCTCCGCTCCGCTCGGCTCCCCGCCGCGCCGGGCCCGCCTCGCCTCCCGCCCGCTGCACGGCCCCGGCCGATCTCCGGGGACGAGCTCCCCGTGCCGCGGCCTCGGGCCTCTCCCCGCGGCCCCCCGAGCCACATCCCCGGCCTCTCACCCCGCAGATGGGCCTCCATCCCGGCCGCGACCCCGCAGCCCCGCTCCCGGGCCCTTCATGCCGGGGAACGCCCGGGCTGTGGGCGCCCCCAGGGTCCCTCAGCCCCGCGCTTCGCCCGGGGCGGGCTCCTGTTCAACAGATCCTCGCGGTTTAGCCCCGGGAGTCGTTCTCTGAAGGCGCGGACTGAAACCCGCGCTCGGCCCTGGCGTGCGGCTGCCATTAAATAGGAGTTTCTCCTCAGATGAAGTTATCCGCAAGCGACTTCTGATCGATGGCGATGGTGCTGGTGACGACAGGAGGATCAATTTGTTGGTGAAGAGTTTCATTAAGTGGTGTAATTCCGGATCTCAAGAGGAAGGGTATTTGTTTTCTGGTTTGGTTTGGTTTTGTGTTGTTGCTGTTGGCTTTTGTTTGTTTTTTGTTTGTTTATTTTAGTCTTGAAACTGCTTAGCTTGCATTTTAGTGGAAAACTGCGCTTGATCCTTTTTGGAAACATCCATGTTAAAATGTATACATCTGCTTTCGGGTATGGCTCTGTGGTGTTCCCAGGACAAAAGCTGAGCGCTGTGGCAGGAGAAGAAGGCGAGAGCCAGGTCAGAAGTTTCTGAAGGCTGCAGGCGGCATCTGCCAGCGCCGCTCCGGTGCCCTCAGGATCATGGTGCTGCTGTGTGATCCGTCCCAGAGTCCCACTATTGTAACAGGATCAGGACTCGAGTGTTTTACTTGGCAGTTCTGCATTTGTTTTGTTAAGGAAGGGTAGTACTGCTGGTATTTCTGCTGCTGCGGTTCTCTTGTTTTTTAACAAAACAAAACAAATGCCCAACAGGCTAAGATAGTAAGGGATGAGCGACAGTTTTTGTGTGTTGCTGTGAGGTCCGTACTAGCAGTGGATATAAATTCCAGGAGGACACAATATAGCAATTGTGCGTTCAGAGAAGCACTGCAGTACTAAAATACTAATCCCAGCAGTCACAGAGCCAACCTTAGCCGTGAAGTTTATAAGCCCTGGATGAATCTGCCCATTGCTTTAATACTCACTTTGCACCTTTAAGGACACGACAGCAGAATTAACGGGTACAATGTTTCTAACTGCACTTTCAAAAAATTATATATTGAGTCTTGGAAATAATTCTTTAACAATTGTTATTTAATTGTTCCTTATGCTACATGAGGCTTTGTTTTGTTTTGTTTTGTAAAGGTAGGGGCTATTTTTATGCTGCTTGGGAATAAATATCTTGTCTGTTTCCAGTTACAGCCAGTACCAACGAATGCTGAGTACTTTATCACAATGTGAATTTTCAATGGGAAAAACTCTTCTGGTGTACGATATGAACCTGAGAGAAATGGAAAATTATGAAAAAATCTATAAGGATATAGGTAAAAATGATAAAATTTTACTGTTTTCTCTTTGGCAGTTTCTGTTTTATTAACAAGCTTGAGCCAGTTCTGGTGAACATAATATATCACAGAATCACAGAATGTCAGGGAGTGGAAGGGACCTCAAAAGCTCATCCAGTCCAATGCCCATGCTGGAGCAGGAACACCCAGATAAGGTTACACAGGAAGGTGTCCAGGCAGGTTTGAATGTCTGCAGAGGAGGAGACTCCACAGCTTCCCTGGGCAGCCCGGTCCAGGCTCTCTTACCCTCACTGAGAAGTTTCTTCTCATATTTAAGTGGAACCTCCTGTGTTCCAGTTTGTATCCATTGCCCCTTGTCTTATCATTGGTTGTCACCAAGAAGAGCCTGGTTCCATCCTTCTGACACTCACCCCTTACATATTTATAAACATTAATGAGGTCACTCCTCAGTTTCCTCTTCTCCAAGCTAAAGAGACCCAGCTCCCTCAGCCTTTCCTCATAGGGGAGATGATGATAGATATGAGTGGTTGATTTTTTTTTTCCCCCTCATTTTCTTAATAGATAGCACTCATACATAAGGTGTAAGCATCTTATCAGTATATAAAATATATACAAACATTTTTAACCTATTGAAGTGCATGTACTTGTGAAGCTGATGGAGCTAGCAGGCCGCCATGTCACAAACGGCTCTTTATCTTTTTATAATTTAGCAGAATGGCTTGTTTATATGTATTGTTTGATTTCAATATGACTCTGTACATTTTTTTTTTCTTAAGAAAATAGTATAGCTGCAGCACATGAGAAGATTTCTGAATGCAAAAAACAAATCCTGCAAGCAAAAAGAATTCGAAAAAATCGCCAGGGTAAGGAGCAATATCTGTATTTACACTGGTTGCCTTCCTTATTTTGTTATCTTCTGAATTATATTGTATCAGAAAATAGTTTACAAATTTTTGAAGTGTAAGGGAATATACTGGCATCACGAATACTATGTTTATAGTCTGGTGGGTTCTACATCCACAACTGAAAGTTTTTGGTGGATGAGGCAGGCAAGAGTGAACCAATAGATCTCAATGATGTCCAAAATCAGAAAAAAATAGAACAATAGTTCAGAGAGATGTTTTCAAGCCAAAGAAAAACCCCAAGAGCATCTTACCACAATTCAGGTGACTCGTGAAGAACTAAAGCACATTATTAACAGTGGGAAAAGACTTACAGCCAGCACTGATGATCATGCAAGTGTGTTCCTTCAGCTCTCAAAAGATGATGATGTCTCAGCACACAGACAGTGGTGCCAGTTACACACCCAACAACTCTGCATGTGTCTTTACTGAATACCTGTTATGGCAGGTGTATTTTCTCCCTACTCTTAAACCTACGTGCTGATAATTTCAATTGAAACAAAGCATTTCCCTGTAATACTCTCTTATCAAAAGATTAGCAATTGAGGAGAAGCAAGAATTTGTTTCTTCTTAATAAATGGAATGCAAAAAGAAAATTATTAAAAGTACAACGAAGGAAAGGTTTTAGATACAACTATTTGATCAATTTTTCAATAATTTTAGACTTAACTGGAAATTTAGACTCTACTGGAAATTAAAAGAACCTTAACTAGTAGGAATGTAGAGTTCTTATATCTTCACAAACATAGGTCTGAAGTGTTTCCTTTTTGATATGTTCTGTCCAGCTTGCAGCACAAATTTTACCATGTGATGAGGTAATTGGTATATGTGCAATCTTACTATCAGGAAATGCCTTTGTTAGCTGCCTGTAGAATCATAATGTTATTGCTAATGTGGAATACAGTTTAAAAAAATCCTGTTGTTTTCATACGCAGCATTTTATACTTTTTTCTCAAAATCTTAAATGTTTATGTGTGACATCTTGTTAACACTGTGTTCTGTACATATACACTACATTGTATCTAAAATCAATACTGATGTTCACATACAAAAAAACAAGTGTGCAGCAATGCAGAGCAATCTAAAAGTTGTGTTTTCTGGCCTTATCCTTTATGAATCACTAGCACTGGATAGCTTAAGTTTGAGTGAGTAAATAATGGCCTGTAATCATATCTGTAGTTTATTTAAAATCTCTTTTGATGTAATCATCTACTTTGAAATGTTATAGCGTAGTATAAATTATATACCTTAATATATATATTTGTAGGTATTTATATCTATGTAAGGTATGTACAAATTTGAAAAGTGTAAAACCAGTTTTTCAAGAAGGAAAAAGAATCTGTACCGTTCTAGGGTACTTGATTTTTGGTTCTTGAATCTATACTTCCAGAATTATTTAGACTAACTATTTAAATTTCTTTCAGAGTATGATGCGTTGGCCAAAGTCATACAACACCATCCAGACAGACATGAAACATTAAAGTAAGTATGAGACTCCATTAAATTATGATAAGCCAGTAAGTTAGAAGTCATCAGATTTGATATTTCTTTTTAGTTTGACCTTTCCTCACTTCTATATAGTTTCTTTTGACACAAGGAAAGCTTGGGTTTCATTTTCAAATTGTGCCTATCTGTATGGGTTCAGAAGCATTGCTAATAATTTTATATTTGAAAGTTTTCCATTGTTAAGGTGAATAAGCAAACTCAGAAGTAAATGCACATCTAATGTCAGTTTGCTGGGAACCAGTTCCTCAGAAAAGAGAGATAGTGTGGAAGTGCTGTAAAGTACACCAGCAAGGGGTTCAGTAGCCATGCAAAATAAATAACACACGACAAGTAAAGTGGAATGAGAGAAAACAGGAGAAAGCTCTTGGATTTTATTATTTTGTTTTTATGTTTTCCTTGTAGTGGTTGTTCCTGCATGCCTGGTTATAAATTACTATGTCGCGTCCCAAAATATAATGTGTCCTGGCATGCAGGTTAGACCTACCTGTAATGTAGGTCTAATGTAACTTATAGCATTGTTTGTGTCATTGTTGGATTTGGATCACTATCTGTGCTTTTGGATCATTTTTGGCAGTTGTAGGGAGATAATATTTTTAACTTTATCAAGCCACAGAAACGTTTCAGGACTCGTTGCATCTATGAGTTTGTTCTTAACCTGGTTAAAGATGTAGCATGGGGTTACTGTTCTCAGTTAAGTGCAGCTTGTCCCTAACCTGCTGCCAACTTTCAGTGAAATTGCAGACAGAGGATTTATTTTCCCATTCTATGGTCTTTCATACCAAAAGCAAGATTTTTGGTTGTATTATAATAGCATTTTTATAGCTATAAGCCACAGAGAATATTTCACACGTTTTTCTTGTGTGTTGTTTTTCTGTGCCTTGATTTCATTACCACAACTTTGATTATTACAGGCAATTCTCATGAGGCTTAACTACTTCTTATTTCATTAATCAGCATGTGCTGTTTATGAAGTGAGGCTTCATCATAAAGAATTGTCAAAAGTGAAGTTTTTGAGATGAGTAAATTGATAAAGAATGGAAACAACTAAATGATAATACTTTTTTTTTTCGTAGAGGGTGCTATGTCATTTAGGTTTTGGGAGGTTGTTCTAAGTTTGCTAAACACATCCAAGCATAAGTTTCTTTAACAAAGCTAGAAATGGTCGTAAGTTACAGCTAGTAAATGTGGCATTTTTGTCTTAAACTTGATTTTGTCATCTCTTTAGGAGACTATACTACATTTAGAAATACCAATATCTTCATCCACTGGAGGAATGACTACAGTATGTGCCCTTCTGTCCTTAGTCCTTCATATCTGTAGTCGAAGACACAGACTTGAACTGTAGCAGAGTATGATCCCCCATTTTACAGATGGGGGAAATAGGACATAGTAATAGAATGGAACGTTTTTAAAGGGAGCTTGGTTTGTAGGTATTTTAGCTTTAACCGACCTCTTTATGTGCATAGATTTTAAATATAGGAACTAGATAAAGTTTTCATCCAGTGTTTTCATTACAAGGCTTTCTTTCTCTCCAGTTTGAGGAAAGTATGCAGAAAATCCTGCGATGAACCAAAAAGGGCAACCCTTCAGTCAGAACAGAGGAAGTCTTACTAACAATGTCATGCTTTTCATGGAACTCTTAATCACTCAAAACACTTGAGAAAACTTGTGAGGAGAAATGTCCTGGTTGATTGCGAGAGATACATTTATAGCTTTTGCAGCTCATGTGGCACAATAGGACAAAGTTCAGAAAACATACTTTCTTTATGCTTTTAAGGGGCTGTTTCTCGGAACAACTAGTCATACAGCACAAAAGAAGAGAAGCTGTTATAGGCTTAGTCACAAGTAATACACAGGAGCCAATTCAGGAAGTGACAGGAGCTGATCTACTAAATGGCAGTGCCCACAGTGTTATTAGATGCCCTATCGGACGAGCTCTTAAGAGGACCAAGAAATGACACTAAGTCATAGAAAAGGAGATACAAAAATGAGAAGGCTAGGCACAGATTCCCTGAAGTGGAAAGTAAAAGAAGTCAAATGCCAGATGTGGCTCAGATGTTACTAGAGAAAAAATTCACAGTCTGCTTATACCTGACAGCACACTATAAACACCCAGATTCGGCCAAACAGAAGTCTTTCAGAAAACAGAAACCAAGTACTGGGAAAACCACTGTATGAGCCTGTAAGGCGTTAACCCATTTCCATTATAGGAAAGGATAATATCACATCCAAGCCCCTTTCAGGCATTTGCTCGAAGTACCAAGCATACTGGCTCAAAAAAAGACAATACCTTCAGGTAGCACTAAACCAGACCTTTTTTCCCATCCGTTACTTAGGACTGGAGGCCTTTTAGTGGTTCCCTGCCCAGACTAGTTGCAGGAGTAATAAAATCCCTTGCTGACCCCTGTACGGCTCTGCCTCCTAATTAATCAGGGATGGTCAGTCTCAGTCCAGGTAATCTTTAAATAAACAGATTGTTCTCATTACATGGAGCATAAATTATGATGGGCATTAGAGGAAAAGCAGAAAGGCCAAACTGGAGGTTTGAGTGTAGGAGTTGATGCTTCATCCTCATTTGAAAGCACATGGTAGTACCTGTTATTCTTTCTCCTACCTCAGAAAGGATCATGGTGGTCTGTGGTGGGGCCAAGTGAGAACAGAAAACAGTCAAATGCTTGCAGAAAGATCCCGAACAGGTGTTGAAAGATGATGTATTTCAAAAGGATATGACTAATAATGAAGATTGTAGGTGTTGTATGTTTCCTTTATCTCTTAATGTGAGAGACAATCAATTAAAATAAAAACTGGCATTTGAGAAGGAAATGAGCATTTATATGGAACACAGTGCTGAATTCTGTATGCTGAGGCATAAGCTGTATTATGTAGTCTCATCAAAAATGTAGATTATTCTACATATGCCTACTCTAAGGTCTACATGTTGCCCAGTACTCTGCCCCGTGTACAACTGCAGTCATGCTTGGAGGTCTTGTTTTCTGTAAAAGTCCTGAAATTACATGTTTATGGCATAATAGTGTAACATTTATGTCTCTGTTTAATTTCATTTTTTATGCTTTGTTTACATGTGCTGTTTATTTAATGGTTCCTTTTCCTCCACTTAGTTCAAATCTATTTTTGAAGAATTTACAGAACTTTGAAAAAATACTGTGACAATTTCTTTTCAGGCAGCTGGAAGCTTTGGGAAAAGAACTTCAACACCTTTCTCATATTAAAGAAAATGTTGAAGATAAGGTAGGGATTTCACAGAGATTGTCATATAATTATTTATTAGGAATATAATTAATGGAGCTTCTGCTATGGGTTGTTTGGTGGTGGTGCTCTCTCTTTCTAAAATATATATTTTATCATTCCAGTTGGAGCTGAGAAGAAAACAGTTTCATGTTCTCCTGAGCACCATCCATGAACTTCAGCAAACCCTGGAAAGTAAGTGGTGTTCTTAGGTAATATATATGAAACTGGGTTGGGTTTCAGTGTATCAAAAGGAATCACAGCTTCCAGCAGTGGACTGGCTTTGTGCAATTGAGGTTGGTGCCCTCTTGCATTGGCAGCATTTCTTTTCCCAGAACTAAGTAGTAGTCCAGAGCCTACTCAGAAGTTCTTTCTTCTACAAGCCAGCCACTGTGTCATTTCCTGCCTAGCTTCACATTAATCTGTAGGCAATGGACTTCTTGAAAATGTGGGGACAGAGAATAACAATTTGAGTGGTTAGGTTTTTTTTATTTTTTCTTTTTTTAAACAGAAGGTATTTCGTTACAGAAAAGTAGTTGTGTGCATAGTTTCCACACTTATTTGTGTCATTCCTGTTTCAGTAGTTTTGAACATGTCACTGCCATCATGGTATTGTTTGACACTTTACTAAAAAGAAACTGGAATACAGGAAAGCTAAATGACTTACCTACTTGGACAGTGAGTCCGGAATAGAGCAGGGACTATAACTGCCATACACAAGAACTAAATTCAGGAATTCAGTTACACTCATCTTTTGTCATACAAGTACTTAATGTTTTCAAATCAATGCTTTTCATTCTCTAAGATGGATAACATTGTTTTAAATATTATTTGCTGGATTTTTACTGTGTGTTTCCAAGACAGAATAATTAATATAGCCACTGAGCATGACCCGCTTAACATACAGAGATGGCTATAAGAGCAGACTTTCATTCCCTAAGGCCGTCTAGATCTTCTTAAGCAGAATGAACGGTTAATCCTAGGTGCACTTTAGCAGAAGGTTATTGTTATTATGTGTTACTAACGCTTGCTTAAATATTAGTCTCTAAAATACATTTTCACATGAATGTATAGATTACCTTTCAGCTACTAGAATTTGGGAAGGAAATAACATTTGAGTGGAAGGCACAGCTTCAGTTTGAGATAAATATTTAATAGGCAAAGAGAAGGCATGTAACTTAAAGCAACCCAGTACTGTTTGCTTGATTTGGTACTATAGGGCTTATCCCATGTTTCCTGTAATAGCTGTTACAGGTAACAGCCTTAAAAACTTTGAAGATTTTGTTTTGTTTGAACAATAGCATTTTGTATAATGACATACTCAACTACACATTTAAGGCAATTACCATAAAATATTTAAGTGGGACACAGCTCTGCAATATAGTCTGTAAATATATAACCAAGCATGTTTGACTAATAGTACTATTGAATTCTAGATGATGAAAAACTTTCAGAAGCTGAAGAATCTCAAGAAACTCAGATGGAAACAGAAACCAAACAGTAGATGTAATATGAAGACTACTGACTATACTATTGAAGAATATCCAAGTGTCTTCACTTTGTATTAAAGCCAAGAGTAAGAGAGATGGAACCGAAAAATAGTTTTCTACTGCTTCCATGAATTTTTATACAAAAATACGTGTTTTGCTTATGCTTCAGAGGAAAACAGTTACAGGTCTGTGCAGACAGGCATTTGCATTAATCCACAAACTTTGTAATTTGTGACAAGAAATACAGTTTGTTTTACAAAGGATGAAGCTTCTGCACAGTACTTGTTAACTGAGGTGTTTGCAAAACATTGTCAATAAAAGGTTTTTACAAAGAGTTTCCTATTTTTAGTAGGCATTGAGCCTAATAGTATGGGCTTCCTTTCTCACTTGATGCTGGGCTGAGGGCAACGCATCTGTGCCTGAGTCCCACCTTCCACACCCTTGTCCAGATGGGACCTAAAACTGAACTAAGTTTGATCTTAATTTTTTTAAAGTAGCTGCCATTTTAGAACTTACCTGTGACTAGACTAGAATTTGCTAGTTTCATATAAAATTACTTCTGTAGAATTAATACTTGTCAAGAGGTGTAAAACAGCAAAAATCATACTGTACTAGCTTTATTTTTTTCCTTAACATGATGGAAAGGACTGCAGTGATCTGAGCCTCGCTGTGCTGTGGTCTGTGCAACCATATCAAAAGTCAAATTTTGAAATGACACGTTTAAAGATGCAATTTTAAAGCTTTGTTCTTGTAGAACCAGGAATCTAATCCTGATACTATTTGTAATCTGCTTCTGGAGTTTATCTGTCAATTGACTATTATGAAATACATCATAGTTCCTGAAACAGATGGTGGAACCCTTCCTTTCTCATAATGACAAACCGAAGTGGTAGAGCGGCAATCGTAATGTTAAACAATTTCAAATACTGTTATTATTAATAGGGAGGGTGGAATCTGGATCATCCTGCAGTCCAAGCAGTTGGTTGGGAGGTAGAAAATACAGATTTTATAAGGCAGGGAGGAAGAAGCAAGGGACAGTAGCAGGTCATGTCACTACCTGTTAGCCATGATCTAAACCACCTGTTAAATCAAAACCTTACAGTGGTTTGGGTAAAGGACCACATTTTGAATCTCGCTCAGACTGACCCATAAGCATACATGGTTTAAGTAAAATAATGATGTTATATAGAATAGGGCCTCTTCAAACTAGGTGACAGCTGAGGGAGTTTTCCAGGATTGTGACTTTGGACTTTTATAGTCTAATGCCATATAGTTCCCACTCTCAGTGCCTGTGGATCTGTGTGCGTTGGGCTGAACAGACGTATCCAAGCTTGTTTTGCTTGCATTCCAAGTTTGCTAAAGGCAAGCCAGCTGAACAAGAAGTCACACAACTTCAGTAGCATGGGGCAGCCCCGGACTAATAAGCTGTCAAAAGTTGTCTGGTTCACAGCTGGTCAGCTCAGAACACAGGGGAAGCTCAGGTTTGCCTGCTAGAGCCTGTGTAGACATGCAGTGCTCCTTATGCACTACAAATTTCGCAGATGTTGGGGGTAGGTAAGCAAACAAAAGGGGATTAATATGAAAAATACACTGTCAAAAAGTATTTAGTGTGCTGTGTTTTTTCCCCTCCTATCAAAAGTGAATAGTAAAATATTTCTAAAGTGGCAATACTGTTATTGCCAAATCAGGGAGGAGTCACTCTCATGAATGTGTGAATTATGAAGATGACAAAGTCTCAAGATACTTTTCAAGCACATTAACATTTTTTGTGGTTGAAAGGCCCTCCCTGAGCTACCTTCATTGTGTTTTGATGCAGATGTGGATGACATTTATCAGCTACAAATGGTCTCTGTAACAGCATTGTCATGAAAAACTCATTTTTTTCTGTTCATTGTTTTACGCAGTTCTTTGGAAATCACTTGGATCACAAGTATCTTAGCTCAGAACTTGCTCTGCTCTGTACAGAACCTGACCAGAAACCTGACCAATGTGTGAGTCTGTCCCTCTCATAAGGATTTCATACACAGAAACAAAACTTGTACAAAGAGAAGCAATACAGATGCATGGCAAAGTAAGGAGCAGAGTCTAGTTTTAATTATACTCATGCAATCTTGAAAATAAATTATTGCCCTAGAAAATCAGGTCGCCCCAGCACAACGTGGCAGCAAGAGGGTGATATGATGTCACCGTACGGCCTTGGACAGCAACCAAACCAACAAAAATTACATCAATTCATTGCAAATACAGCCTCAGCGTGACATCCAAAATCCTTGCTACTGCTTTTTTTGGTATTTATACCTCTAACTTCTTAAACATTGGATTTGTAATGAAAGAGAAACAAAACTGAATGAAACTCATAATACTAGGCAACATTTAACCTGCTCTGTTATCAAGCCACAAGTTCTGCTATGCGTATGTTGAAAATAGATACCTGCAACCCCTTTATTCTTCTATTGAAGCTTTCTTTGCATTGGATTTCCAAGGCGCAGATGATAGTCACCATTTCATCCCTGCCCGGAAAGCTGTCCTGCTATGATGCTGCCTACCTGCATTAACTCTAAATGTACACATACAAAAATCTATACATTTACAGACTCAGGATCTCAACAACCATGCTATTTAAGTAAGAAACCTTTCCCATTTTTATGATCTGTCTCACCCCTATCTGAACTGAAACATTATTACATACCCAAATGCTCCGTCTTAATGCCATTGCCATGTGGATGCAAAAATACAAGCAGAAAAAGAGATGATTAAGTGATAACCTGGCATTTTCTATACCAGGATTTGTTTTTTCATCCTCTCCAAATGAGAGAGAAGTAGAGTTCAAGAGTGGAACCTTGAACAGAATTGGTAACTTGAAGAGACTTTTTTGAAAGAGATTTAGTGAGCTTCATGAAGGGATGGAAGGAGGAGGATAAGGAAGGTCACAGTGACACTGCCAAGTGATGGGATATCTCTGAAACTGTAGTAATTTGAAGACAGCTGCTGCCAGCAAAGAAAATTGCAAAAAATATATCACGAAGATGAGATAGAAATTATTATTTTAGATACTGGTCATGTAACTTTTCCAGAAGTCACAACTGACTTGCACCATCCTTTCCCTCATTCTTTTTTCTCACATCTTGGAAGGTTATATCATTGTAAGTTTAAAAAAAAAAATTAAAAAAAAAAAGAAGTACAGGCAAGTACTCTTAGTTTTGTTCTAGGAACCTGTGTGATTTTTATTTTATAGAATACATGCACTAGGGAAGTACTATACTAGTATGTGAACCACTTAAAATACATATATATATATATATACACCGCAGACCCCAGGGAAAGCAAGTTAGCAACAGAGAAGCATTCTGCCTTTCATACTTCATCCTGATTGTCAAACGTGTTCTTGGGTTACCTCAGCCTTCATTTCACCAGTCTATTTTAGTAAACATTATTACCTGTGTTGCAGAAGTCCCCAGAAGTGCCACTCGTAGCCCAAGGCCTGTGTGTTGCTAGGGGCTGTGCAAAGGCAGAACAAAAAGTTCTCGCCCCTCTGTGCCACAACAACCAGGAGGCAAAACCAGGCTCAGAGCAGAGTGTCCTGAGCGCAGCAGCACCGCAGCCTGCCTGAAAACCCCTGCTGTTCCCGCTGGCCTGGACGATCCTGCCTGCTGCCAGCAGGCAAAAAGGCGGCAGGAGCTGGCACAGTGTTTCTGCCCGGGGCTGCTCAGGTGCACACCAAAGGCACTAGGGGAATGGGACACCAGGGGCTGGGGGCTCAGCACATCCCCATGGACAGGACTCAGCATCCTCACGTTGAGGAGTTTCCCGGGTATTCAAGAGTAATCTTAAAGCCAGGGGTGCAGTGTGCTGTGGTGTTTGTCTAGGTTGGCAGGGTGCTAAGGAGAAGGGTGAGGGGCCTTGCACCTCTGTGCAGGGTGGGATCCTGGGGGGCTTGTGTCACGGAAGGAGAAGCTCTAAGTCTGTCCTCACTAGAACCAGAAAGCTGGTTGTGTTGGGCAGCCACTGCTGTTAATGGCAGAATGGCAGGAGCGGGTGTTAACTGAGGAACCCACAAAGAGGAACTGAAACAAACTTGTTTTTCTAGATTTGGTGTTTCATGTAGCTTTTGTGGGGGATCACACATTTGGATTCCACAACCACTGCAGCTCCCGGGTGCCAGGCAAGCGGGAGCTGCCAGTGAGGTGATGCTGACTTATACCACCCAAGGGTCAGGCCCCGTGGGCTCGCTGACAGCTCCGAAACGCAGACCTGAAGCGATTCGCCGCTGTGCAGACGAGCATCTCCTGGAGTATGATTTAGTGAGCGTTTGGTTCTCCCACCCCACTGGCACAAAACTAATTCCAAATTTCCTCATTTCCACCGGCACAAAACCAGCTGCAGGCGCTCCGCGTTCCCCTTAGTTTAACACACTGTCCCCAGCAGCCCAGACACGGATCTCCACGCATGGCAACGCAGCCCGGCCGGGGCCGCTGCCGCAGGGCGGCCGGCAGGGGGCGGCAGAGGCCGGCAGGGACACAGCGGCCGCCAGGGGGCAGCAGCCGCCGGGCGAGCGTTTCACCTCCGAGCGCGTCACGGTCGTCAATATTCGTGTTTTCATCGCTCCCCGGCCCCGCACATCCTTTTCAAAACACTGCCGTCCCTTTAGGTTTTCATTTTCCCCGCGCGGAGAGCCCCACCCGTGTCTAGAGCAGTTAAAAACCGTAGAGGTTCTCTCTGCTCACCCCCCCCGCGTCCTTGGGTTTCAGTGTCCCACCTGAATTACCCTGATCGTCAAAGCCTCTCCTAAAATGCCCAAATACACAAGACGCGGCAATGAAACAAAAAGTGCAATGCTAAACCTTTGCTCTTTGCAACACCCCATAAAGTGACAAAAACAGACAGTAACCTATTCTTAGTTTTCTTACTGAATGTAAAGAACAAACAGATACTAAACCCTCTGAGCTGCCCCATGTGAGGGCAGTAGGGGCAGAGCTTGACTGCTCTCAGCAGGGCTCCAGCACCCTCCAGCACACCCAGCACCGCAGCCCGAGGCCAAGGTGAGAACCATTTCAGAATCATTTGATACTGCGATGCTCAGAATTAGCAGCATCACGGTGAGAAACTTGGCAAAAGTTTGCTGAAAGCATTCTACTGCGTGAGAATTTGTAAAATAGGCAACAGCCCCGACACGTGTTTTTAAATTGCTCTCTCGTTAAGGAAAAATAAAACCCAAACCAGCTAAACAACCTTTTTTATGCTTTGCCAGTTTGCTTGCAGTGAAAAAGTCACCACTGAGAGAATTTGAAGTGATGGTTTATTCTCAAGGAGAAAAGGATCGTGCTCTTCTCAACAAAAAACTGTTTCATCGTAAGTACACACTGGAAATAACAGCGTGTACTGCATGTAACAAATAGGCCCCACTAGCAGCCCTTTTTGAACAAAAAACCCCAACATGTAATTTAAGAGCTGGCAAGGCAAGTTTTCTGCTGCCACCTTTCCAGTGACTCTTATGTAGAGCATTACTACACTTTAATCTCCTTATATGAACCTGAGTGAAATCCATCTTTACACTGAACTTGCTGCACCAAAATCCCCATGCATTAGCTCCTATTCCAAACAAAATATTTTCCCTGAAGGGTTGTACTGTTGTTGAAAAAACTCCCAAACGACACTAGGCTTCAAAGCTGAAACCAAAAGCCTCTGGTTGTTTACCAAACACAAGAAACAAGTATAGACACGACAAAGGAAACAACCATCACTGTCCAAAGCAGCTTCTCCCAGTTACATCCAGGAAACTTTTTCAACATGGTAAAACTTCAGAGATGGAGGTATTTTAACTTATTTGACAGCAAAATTGAAGAAAAAAAAAAAGTAGTATCCTGGTTTCTTTCTTTTTCGTAGTGCCTGTTATCATCCATGTCTTTTGACCCTTTCTGCATGAACCTGCAGAATGCTTTCTGATCATTTCTGCTTTGCTCTGTTATTGTGACTGCTGGAGATGGGAAGGGCCATGAAGCACTGGGGCCACCACCCCTGCCATGCATGTCATTAGTGTCCCCAGTACCCAGCAAGGTACAAAACCACAGTAGGAGCATCCACTACCTGCCTACACATCCACAAATGCTCCAGTGTTGGGAGACTGTTTATGCTGAAGCTTCTCCCTGGAGTAGCTGGTACATGCAGGTTATTTTTCAAAGCTTGTGGAGCTGTGTGAGGTCTCCGTCCTTCTGACATACCAGCGTGACATTTTATTGAGCTGACCTGAGAAGTGATTGAAAGCAAACTGATGGACCTGGTGACAGAAACCTTCCCTGGGAGACCTGTGCCTTGGTCAAATAAAATGTAAGGATCAAAACTATTTGCTGGAGTATAAAAACAGCGGGATTCACTGAAAAAATGAGACAAATTCTGCATCTCAGAACTCACCCTGTCAGGGACATATTCACTCAGTTTCTTGCATATAAAAGCAGGTTCTTCCCAGCACTCCCTGGCACATTGATGGAGAGAACAAATCCCCAGGACCAGCCTTTCCAGGCCATGTAAAATGCACCAAAACCAAGGGAAGATTTCTTCCCGCACGTTGCGTGGGCCCTGGTCCCTTCACTTGTGCCCGTGGGACAGCGGGTAGCAGTGGGGGGACAGGGAGCCAGGCTGTCTGCAGGAGCAGCACCTCCAGGACCTGCCTGGGTGAAAAGGCCATGCAGAAGAGCTGGGGGAATGAGTTGTGTATTTGGGGTGTGTTTGGGTTTGACTTCTCAGTACTACTCATTCAGAAGGGTGCTGTAACAGACAGCAAATCCCTCTTTGAATAGATAGATTATATTTATATTTAACTTGTGCTTAAGTTCTTGCCCTTTCTCCTCCTTACTCTCTAACCTGTCAAACCTGCCAGCTGCTTCTGAAGTACACCAAGCAGTGACAAAGGATCTCAAGGGAAAAACCATCATGTAATCTCCTTGCTCCATTGCAGTAAATAGCCATCGCATTTATTAAATGTACAGAGATGTAAAAAGGGGATTTGTGTTCCACTGCAGCATCTCTCAAGATGCAGAGATATTTCCTATGCTTGATAGGACTAAAGCCAGACCGCAATCCTACAAGTGCATCAGCTGACGCTGGTATGCCAGTACCATCCAACACCAAATAATGTAATATGCAATAAAACTAAATGTTTCAGCTGTATTTCAGGCCTCTCACGTGATGTTGGTTTGCTAGACATCATATAATGGCTGTAGCTAGTACCCAACAAGCACTTCCCTTCGGGGACAGGCTGGTGACAAGTCTTAAGAAGGAAACAATGCTCCTGTGGTCTGGGTAAGGGGCTGTGCTGAAAACAATGCAGGGAGTTTGCAAAACTATTCAGATAAAACAGAAGAGTCAAATAAGAAAGAACAAAAACATGATAGCATGATTGGAAAGCAAAATCCTAAGGAAAGCAAAAGCGTTGTTTGGCAGCACAGAATTTCCACAGGGTTTTGACTGTGGGAGCAGCAGAACGGCTGGGTTGTGTAGGGACCTCAGGGATGCTGCTCGCCCAGTTCGGCAGCGGGTCTGCCCGGGGCTACCTGCTCCCTGCTCCCACAGGCTTGAGCCTCACCAGTGTTTACTTGTCCTGTGGATGCTTTTTAATCCGATGTCATGGGTCTTTCAAGTGTGCCAATTCCTGCTGTAGCCTGCTGCCAACTGATTGATGGTTTATGCCATTAACAGTGCCTGAAGATGAGAATTGCTAAAGAGCAGTGGGAATATTTACTTTCTCCTGCTAATGCAACTAGAGGACTTAAAAAACCTCATAGCCTGTATGCAGCCAGCTGCAGACTGAGCCTGGCTGTGGGTGAAAACAACACAGAAGACATCTCCATAGCTAAACCGTAACAAATCCTCAGGACAGAGTGCTCAAAGGCAGGCCATAGCATTAAAGCATTGCATTGCATGCAGGGAGTGACCATGTAAGAGATGCGAGCCAGTGGATTTATTTTCTTAGAAGAGCTGAAATAAGAAAAAAGCAGGAAAAAAAATAAGAAAATTAACTGTGAGCTGATTGTCCCTGCTTTATTCCTGTTCTCCAGGACTAGACCTTTAGCCTCTCTATGTGCACATACACACACGCATCTGCACAACTGGAAGCCTTGCAAACTGCTGGGTATGCTGTACAAAAGCACATTTGGAAGCTTGGACTAATTAAACCAACACACACATCTCAGTGGCTCCCAGTTTTTCCAACCGTGTCTCAAGCCTCAAACCCACTGCTATCATAGCTTCTTGATTCACTCCCACACCTCCGCCAGTGATACAAACACAGAGAAATATACGTTGTTATTTGCCTTGACACTTGGGAAGCACTGGAACTTCTGTTTGCTATTTCGCATTGTCCTGTTATCACCCATTGTCAAACTTCCTCCGCTTGTTTGCTTTACAATTGCTCATCTCTCAGGGGAGTGGCGGGGGAAGAGACACAGCATGCAGAGCAAAGAGAAGCAATTTTAATGAGAAATAATAGTAACTGACTAAAATGAACTGATTACATGGATATGTCAGTGCGAATGAGACAAGAAAGATTCCCAGATGTGTTATCTCCAAATTGCTACCTGCCTGTTTCTATGCCTGCGATTAGCCATGTCAGCTGCAGAGGGACGGTTCAGCACCCAGCCCTCCTCCTGACCATTAATTTCAAGAGCAATTCCCAGCGACTACAACAGGAGCAGGTTGTTTCTGTTTGCCAAAATGCAGTAAAGCTCCTTGGATGGTGCACTCAAACCAGAAAGACTCCACTTCACTCTGAAGTGTCTGTTCCCGGGGCACCATCATAGAACAGCTCCTGGTGCGCACACAAGGGGCCTGGTGTGCCTGGGCACAATGTATGGATGCTGTACATCCCTCCTGTACACCAGGTGACCTGTTTAATTATTTAGGCCGCAAAGGACCTTTGGAGGTCTCTAGCATGACCTCCTGCTCAGAGTAGGGACAGCTTCAGATTGCTGAGAGCCAGGATGTGGGTAACCACGCGTCTCCAGGGATGGAGCTCCCATAGGCTCTCTGGGTCCCAGTTCCAATGCTTAACTATTCCCATTGGGAAATTTTTATTTCTTGCTGTCTGATTGACTTTCCCTCACTGGCTGTTGTGTCACTGCCCAGGTCCTTGTTGGCCACAGGACCAACTGGACTCTGTCACATACCTGAGCAACATCACTGGGATGTGACCTCCCCTCGGCAGCCCCTTCCCATCCCAGGTGTTCTCTCTGGGGCTTCATGTGCCAGGATCTGGCCACTGAAGTTAGCAGGCAATTCTCCTCATTTAGACAAAGCATTGGGGAGGTTAAAAAAGCTCCTCTGTTTATGATGCTCCGTTTTTTTGTTTGTTTTTTTTAAGTAAAACAGCAGTTGAGGAGTTAGGGTTTCACATAAGATGGGAATCGATCTCTTGGACAGCGTTATTACTTCTCCACCATCAGCGCAGCCACCTTGGCTTTCCAGCAGCCAAGAGAAGGGAACAACCCCAGCATTTATCAAGTCAGATCCTACTCTGCCATCAGCCTGGATGGCTGAAAACCTCACCCTGAAACTTTTCTTTCTGGAAGCAGTTTTGCCTGGAGAATCACCTACTGAGTGCTCATGCCGTGCATCGCCCCAGCACAGTACGCTCCTCCTCCGGCACACTGACATGATGACCGTATCCTTTCCAATAATATTTTATTTGAAGATACTGAAGAAGAATAATTAGTCATGATCCCCATCAGAAAGCCAAACAATTACAGTGCCGAATGATATTGTAGCAGTGCCTCTCATTAAGGAACTGCCAGCATTTTAATAATAACTTAATATCTTCAGTGGCTGACAATCCAGCTGTACAGCAGACCCGTTAAAAGTGAGATTGCAGGTTCCAGACTTATACACCAGCAATTAAAATTTTAGGGAATTTATTTATTTATTTTACTTCTTGCTCATTAAGATGTGTTTCTTGCCTATTTTAACTTTGAGAAAATTTCATCAAAGTCCTTATGTTAATAAGTAGCAGGCTTCCCTTTAACTTTCAATGATTCTTCTGTCATGGCATGGGATGGGGACACTGTGAGGCCAGCAAGTATCTCGATGGGCTTTGTCCCATCACACTGAAGCCGATACAGTGCTGCTTTAACATTTTCCACCTTCAAAGCTCTGGGCCATTGTTATTGCTCAGTACCACTGAGGAGCTTTGCTAAAGTCTTTTTAGAAAGTACCCTAAGTATCAGTGGGGATTTATTTAGTTATTACCTGTTAATGAAGCTTCAATAAGCTAAGGCAGTCTATTCCCTAACAGTACCTAAAATTAAAAAATACATTTTAAACAATAAAATTTCATTAAGCATAAAGAGGCTGCTAAGAACTCACCAGTCTGCAATATCCAAAATATTAAAAACAAGGTAGAGTTTGTCCCTTCCCCAGCTTCTGAGTCACTGCAGAAACAAACTCTGGTTCTCTTGATTTTTTTCCTTGTTCAGGATTTCTGACAAAGAGTTCAAACTTCGCAGACACGGAGTCCCTTGGGACTGTCTGTCCCTGCAAGAGCTCGACCCTGCAGCGGAGCAGGTCGAGGGGAGCAAAGCAGCCACCAGCACACAGCCAAGAGGCAACCAGCAACAGAGCCTGAGCTTACAGGTACCAGGCACACCAGTATCACGTACTTAGGGAGTTCTCTGCTGAAAAGTTTCCTACCCTTCAGCAGGCACCACACATCTCAGGGCTGTGATGGAAATGCCTTTGCTGACTTGGATTTTGCTAGCTGGTCCTGGGACAGATGGGCAGCAGCACAAGATGCTGAGGGCAGCAGGTGTTACCTGGCTACAAGGTAGGAATTTTCAGCTACCTCTGATCTTCTGAGATCTGGGAGCTATAAGCTGTGCTGCCTGACTTACACAGCTCACCTTGCCCTCGCTGCAACAGGAACAAAACCCCAGCCAGGGCACAGCCCACTCCCTCCTACCCCCTATCACCTCCCTGACTTTTCCAGCACGGGTCTCCACTGAGAAATGATGTACAAGCTTTTCCCTGTCCTGTCCCTGGAGACATGCAGGGATGCTCGGGCTTTGCACAGAGACATTTACCACCTGGAAAATCACCCATGCTGGCATGCATTTCTAAGAACATATTTCTGTCCTTTGGGGCTGGCTCAAGGGAAAGGTCCCCACAGAGCTCAGCAGAAGCAAGCAACACTTGGGAATAAAAAACTGCTGAATGCGACATGCCACGTCTTAATTACACAGAGTTGCTATTCCCCAACATTGCTGACACTTGCACTGGAAGATAAGAAGTCTGTTGAGCTACCTTCCCGCCACGCTGCCTGTACAGGGGTCCCTTGGGCAGACAAGCCCCAGAGCCCCCGCTCTCACTCACTGTCCCAGGAGCATCACACACCCCAGCAACCACAACATTGGGCTGAACAGGAAGAGAAGGAACAGGAAGAGAAGAGCCATGATGTATCAGATGAGGACAAGTTGTTGACCTCAGCTACGAGAGCCACTGGGGCAGCATGTTCACTTGGCCAGCTCATTCCCACTCCTTCAGCCCCCGTGTCTCAGCTTCCTGCATCCACCGCTGCCTCCTTGACTGGGAGCACCCGTCCTCCCCAGGCTCCCCATAAAACACCAGAAAAAACAACTTGTGCCATTTGCAGCAGCCTCTCAGGGCTCACAGGGCAGATGTTCAAAGCTTTTAGATGCTTGTGTGCAGAGAAAGCAGCACGTACTGAAACTCTTAGCAACGTCTTGAGAAAACTGTGAAGCCTCCCTCCCTCCTTGACCATGCTGATGATCCCACTCAGGGACTTGCCCCTGCACTCAGGCATTAAAAGACCTTTTAAAAATGTTGGTCCATAGGCTGTCATGGGATGGAGGCAACGTCCTTACACCAACAGCACCTGCAGCAGTTTGGAATGAGCGCATCTCAGGGGGATGGCCCTCTGCAGAAGCAGATATTGCTGCCTGGCCTTGTGTGATTTTAAATGCCACAAATCTATTTATTTGTTTCCACTACTTACATTTTGCATACATATTTTTCTAAACCTCAGATTATTAAGCACAATTTTCTATGCTGGAGAGCTCAGGTACCTAAACACGCAGGGGTATGTCATAGCACTCATCACCACGCAAACACCCCAGTTTAATCCAGATGCAACTGAGTAATTGCTGTTAGCTTTGTACCCTGCACGGGGATGGCATGTACAGGTGGATTTTCCTGCTGTCCATGGACAAAGCAAACCCCAGGGCTGGGAGCTGGACTCCTCCAGGAGGGATGAGAGTCCATCTCCCTCTCCCAAAAGGATGCAGGCACCAAATGTACTACAAACGCAACCTTCTAGCAGGTGCCAGTGACAAAACACTTTTGGTTCCTGCTTAAATCTTATGAACCATGATTTGACACCTTTTCCTTAAGCTTTTGAGGATCTGTGCTGAAGGAGGGAGGATTAGCCTCAGGGCAGGGCATGGGCAAGGACAGAAACTGGGGCTTGTTCATCACTCAGACCATCACTTCTCATTCCAGGACTAGTTATGCGAGATGTTAATTTGAACTGGCAGCAGATTTTGCATAAAGGCAGCTGAGAACACCAGTCAGCCCCAACATTTGCCATAGAATTTATTTTTTGTATCATTAAAACCTTATAATGAAGTTTTCCAGTGCAGATCTTGCTTCAAGCTTTACTGCAGTGAAATTCAATCTAGTGTAGAATACACTCCAAAGGGTGAAGGGAGGAATGTTAATATTATTACTGTTAAGTGCCCTGTGCTTGGTCTTAGCTTCTTCACAGTATAGGACACCAAGAAATTTTCAGGTTACTTCCAAGTGATTACCAGCATATTTTCTTTCCATAGATGAGACAGGACTGCCTAGAGCTTTTATGCAGGAGCGAAGAATTTACTATTGATGAGACTGGAACCATTCTATGACATCTTATTTCAGTCTAGAATGTATTTCTTTTATCCCTAGCTAAAGTGTTCAGCTAGCTCTCTCTTCATAAAGATATTTCCACAAAATTGGTTACCACTTCTCATAGAATCCTACTTGGATATGTTGCATTTCCCTTCTGAAACCATGGCCATTGCTGAAAACAGCTTCTTCCCTTTTTTTTTTTTTTCCTAATTAGAAAAAAACCTCATGAACCCTGGAGTTGAGTCTTTAGAAAATTGATAGCAAACCCTAAATTCATTCATTTGTTCTGTGCATACAGTTCTTCAGGTGTCTCACAGTTCTTATCTACTTACTTTATAGCTCTTTGTTCAGGCCTCCTATTTTGTATTTTTAAAATAAAAATAAGCAAGAACAAACCATGTGAAAATACTTATTTTCCTCTCCACCTCTGTCTCTGTGGTTTGCATGGGGATGCTTTGCAGACCTGTTCCTTGGCCACCTTCTCTCCACTCACATCCCAGCCCAGTGTTTGGAGCAGAGCTGCTCCAGCATCACCCCCAGCCAAGATGAGGACATCATCAGGTAACTCATTCCAGCAGGTTCCTGTACTTGCTGGGAAGCGACCCATAGTCCTGAGTGTAAAAGAAGAGTGACAAACAGGAGAAGGATTGCTATTCTTTGCTTGCACTAATTATAGGTAGTACTGTTACACACAGGCACAAAATGTTAATGTCAGGGAAGCACATTTCTGTCCTGTAGCTTCTCTTTCTTATTCCGCACTCTTCCTAGGGCACAGGAGAGAGCAACTCCTACATGCAATTTATATATATCTGTAGATATGTGTGAGAGATTTTTAATAAAAAGAGGATGATGGTTGCTACAGGAAATTATGAATACATGCATATTACACACATTCAAAAACACATCCTGAGCCTCTGAGACCTTTCAATTTCTTGAAGGAAATACTTTTAAAGAAGGGTGATGCCCTACTAGTAGCTCCTGCTTGAACCAAGAGCTCAGCAGCAAAGAAGGGGATGAATATGCACCTGAGCCCTCCTCATGAGCTCTGATCTAAGAGAACATGTCATTTTGTGATGTGGGCATGTGAACAGGTTGTCTTCAAGGAAGTCATAGCACAGCTACTCTAGTAATTATACAGTAAATGCAAGGTAACGTATAGGGAGGGGTACCTACTTCATATGATATAGTGATTGTGAGCACCAGCTTCTCTCTATGGGAGAGAAAAGTAGGGTTTCATTTCTACTCCACCCTATATAAATACAGCTGCCAAAGAGATGAGGCAGCTTCATCTGAGACCTACGCACACACAAAATACATTAAGACCCTTGAGCTTTTGTTTTCCTCTAAAACTCCTATACATAAATAATCAGTTTAGTAGAAGATGGTTCAATCAATCTGGCCCTGGGAAAATGTTAATAACAGTTTTGTGCAAGCTGCAGACTAGTGTATTTATTAAAAACCTACATCAAAGCCCATGCCTATTCGTGCTACCGTGCTCATTTTGAACATGCTCATACACCGAAGAATCCTGATGGATTGGAGCCACAGGAGGTAAAACAGCAGATTGAAGAGGTTAAATGTATTTCTTTACTAATGGGACTGATGCTGTTCAAAGCTCCCATAAAAATTCAGCATGGTGAGCTTCCTAAGCTCACAGGTTGTATAGCCTTCATGATCATTCAACCTTTAAGCAGATACAAAGAAATTTTTTCTCCACCGCTCTTTGAATATATCTATCTCCTCAGGAGCAAGTGAAAGACTTTTATAGAGAACTTGATAAAATTCCGGAGACAGCTCATTAATTCTAGTCACTTCAGCACTGACTTCCCCACCACTTGTGGCACTCAAAGAGGCTATAGATTGCGTTAGTAAGAACAAATCCTATTCATTAGCCATTTCCCTGCACTTGCATATTAATATTGTCTGGCTTTGTTAAATATAGAAACCTATTCTCTTTTAATATGTTTTTAACAAGCTTTCCCCCCACTAAGGATAGCCATGAAATAATTGATAATGACTTATCCCACCTCTGAAAAGTCTGTAAAATTCCCTCAACAGCCTCCCGTTGCTGCTGGGGAACTGGGGTAGGCCAGTTCGCTCTGTGGATATTGCACTTGTAATCCTGTTTTGGTGGCAAATTTAAAAACTTTTGCATTACACACCCTCTTCTCCACTTTGTGGACATAATTTAAACAGCATAACTTTTAGCTGTGTTACACATGTGCTTATAAACAGGATCCAGTGGGGAGAAAAAGAAACAATAATCACAAATGGTGCAGGTGGTAGGTGTGAAGGACCTTGCAGCAATCCCTTATATTCTCTACAGTTCATCTTCCCACCACACAGCACAACCCAACCAAACACCACCAGTACTCTCAAGTAACTCAAAAGCAGAAAGAATTGGCAGCAGTCAATAACTTGCTACCAAATAAATCTTTACTCTACAGGGTAAAGAGAGTCCTGTTAATTTATTTGACTAAATTGGAGCTGGTTGAAATCTCTCAACTGTGTTTTACTGAATAAAATTTTTTGTGTAAACAGAAATTTTGAAGGACCTTGGGGAGAGGAGGCATATTGGAGAAAATGTTGCTTTCTTGGCAGTGGAAAACTTGAAAGTTTGCAGCCTTCTATGAAAATGAGGGCTCTTGTGCTCTTCAGTACATAAGGAACAGTGTTTTACCCTGAAATAGGAAATGAGATTTTCTGTCCTTTTTATCAGTTTCCAAAATTAATAGCTTTACAAGAATCTAATCCTTTCAGAAATCCAGCATAAATATTTCCATCTCGCAACAGCAAACTATTGAGCCAAAGGGGATACACAAAAACTTAGCAACTAATTTGTTCATTCTGGCGAGACTGCGGGAAGAGAATCAGAGGCAGAAGAATTACTGAAGAGCTCTCAGATACTAAGTGGTGGCCAAAATCTCCCCCTGGCACTGACAACGCACCAGAAACAAAGAGCAGCTCAAACCCCCGGCTGCTGCTAAGCTCTTTGTTGGTGTGGCAACGTTTTCAATATTCATTATAATGAGGAGTTTCTGATGAGCTCTTGGTGCTGTTCATAGCACAAGCCCAGGTATAGTTCATTTTATGAGAATAACTGGCAAAAAAAATCAGTATCTGTTACAGTTTTTTGGCAACTCATGATTACAGCTGGAACTGCAGTCAAGCGATTTCAGACAGAAGAGCAAGTAATTTCCCAAAGTTATCCAGAGGGCAGCACCTTCCCCATCTGAACACCCATGGAGAAGAGAGAGTTCCCACTGTTCAAGTTCCTGCAGAGCATGTGCATGAGAGGAAAATGCAACTTCTTTTTTTTCTCTAAGAAAAAAACCTTCTATTCTTCTATACTTTACAATCTCTAGTGATTTTCTGCATGCTAACTCTCAAGTACTATTCCCGCACAGCACTATTCTGACTGAAATCTGGAGTCCCCACTGCTGTGTGCTGGAGCCCCAATGGTCAGCATTGCACTTCAGCAATTAATTCTGACTCAACACAAAACACAACTATGATAAAAGTCCTTTTCCCTGCTCTTTTAGGGACCAACTTGCTTCCCATCCTCAGCACTGGTGCTGGATGGTTGGTCACTCCAGAGACAGTGTAACACTCTTGCTGGTGGACCAGGTCCTCCACGTTTTCAGGAGCCGGCCCCTCGTGGGGCTGCACAGATGGCTTTGGGACAGCAGAGATGGATTCAGCTTCCTTCAAACCAATGCTGACTTCAGCACTGGTACAGCTGAGCCGACCCCTAACAAATCTCACTACTACATCAATGCAAGACTGGTGTAAATGAGATCAGAAATGCGATTAATCACTTTCAGAAGTGACTTTGCTGTATTTTTCGAAAATCATGATACTCTTTCAGCTGAATTTCACCAAGAAATCAATTACCTACTAGCTATTGCATTTATTAAAACATGTTTCCAGTGGTGTAAATCATCATCACCTTGCTGAAGCCAGTAACACCAAGCCCATCTGCATGAGCTGTGCAAGTAGCCCATCGCCTATTAGGATGGATGGCAATACATGAACCTCATATAGCTGACAGACATTTATAGAGAATAATTATGGTGACTGCATGAATATCAGTTACTTTGACATGTTAATGGTTTCTTTTTAATTAGATACAGCAGAGAGGTGATTGCAAGTAATTCAGTTGCTGCTGAGCTAACATGTCTTTACCAGGACAGGTCCCCAGGGGTACTTTATTGCACACCAAAGAGCAGTCCATCAAGTATAGGGATGCTCTTCAAGCAAGACCAAGGCTGGGAACATCATCTGTGAAGTAAAACTGATCCTAAGTGCCCTGTTTGCCACAAACTGCCCCATTTTTGGTCGTGTCTAGCCTGACCAAAGCCCACCCCAAGCTGGAAGCAAAGTGGACATGGCACAGAGCAGCTGGTGCTGCAGGGTTTGGGTGTGCAGGGGTCACAGGTCATGATGAGCTGATTAACCCCACACAGTGGGATGTACAGTTGTGCATGGTGCACCATGGCTCTGGGAGCAGCAGGCATGCCTTTAATTATTTAAGCCAGCATAAATAGCAAAATGCTTTGATTTTGTGAAGCTGGGGGACAGCTGTCAGCATTTGGCAGGGCTGGAGCCTCCTTCTGCCAGCAGGGAGGCTGTGGGCATGGCCTCACCTCCGAGGGGACTGGGTCCCAGGTCCCTGGCTGGGGACAGTACCTGTGGGCACCCTCATCTCTGCAGGAACCAGCACCTGCCAGACCACCATGCTGGCAAGGCAGGTGGGTCTCCTGCTTCAGCACACCTGGGATGGAGGTGGCGTTGAACAGGAGATTATTGCCTCTCACCTACTTTCAGAATGCAATTAGAAAAATGAATAGATAAACACTCTTTTGGTTTTGATCTCAGGTATGAATACCTCCAAGAATTACCTTGTCATTACATGGAATATGTAATTCCAATCATGTACATTTTTAATAACCACCTGGCACTAGTGGAATGGCTTGATTTGCCAAGCTTTCAAGGTCACTGAGGAGTTAGTTTATGAGTAACCAACTGAAGCTGCAGGTGTCAATGTACACAAAATGATGGTATCTGTATATAGTGACACAAGACCTTACCATACAGGAATGTTTTTTTAACATTAACTACTTATTTAAAAATCCTTTCTACGGACCCATCTTATTTTTCTATCCATAAGCCGTATTTCATATCCATTTCATATCCATTTTCATATCCATAAGCCATATTTCACAGAAAGTTTAATCCACTTCCTAGAAAATTGGCCAGTGTAGCAGCTTCCTCCTCTCTCTCCAGATGCTACAGCTGTGATACCATGACAGACCATCTTCCCTGGACTCCATTTTCTCAGGAATTTCTTCCATGTGGTTTGCAGCGAATGCCAGTGTGTAAAAGAGAGCAGTGAGCTGTGAATTGGTATCTAATCCCTCGTTTCTAGGAGTAGGATGCAAAGCTGGCTGGGTTTCCAGAATGGATGCTGGCTCAATTAGTTTTCCCAGTGTCCCGTAGCAATCCCATCAGTATCCATCATCCTCCACACAGACACCATGAAGGCACATTCACACCTGAGTGCAAAAACTATACGTGTTTCATCTTCTCTTTTTTAACCCAAATGATGCTAATGGAGCACTGCATGGAACATGCCAGCTCTGCTGAGATTTAAGGAAGAACAGAATTCCCCTCATCCTCCTGCCTGTCTCCAGCAGTGTCCACAAGAAGACAAGTTCCTTTGGTAACATCAGCCATCCTTGCTCAGAAAGAAAATTTTCTTTCATCAAGGCATACAATTACTACACACGGCATTCATAAAAACAATGCTATGTTTAGCTATTTGTAGCAATAAATATTGAAAGGAATTTTCTCTGATGGAGTTTGACAACTTTGCCTCAAAAAAAGAATTAAATTTCTTTAAGCTGCAAATAGTCTTTAATGGAAACAGATTTAAATACAAACTAAAGTTCCCTTACACTGTGCTGTAAATCACAAGGGAAACATAATTCATTTGCAGCAGTTTTCAACAAGAAAACTTGGCAGCCTTTCAGCAAGTTTCATAATTGCTCTATTTTAAACTTCAGCTTGAAAACGCTCAAGATAGCTTTTAGTTTTATTGAAAGGTTAATTTCACACCTACAGAAAAATATCAGCTTTCCATTGGATCTAACGGAGTGTTAAATGCAAAAATTACAGTCCCTTCACATAAACGTGCAAAGTTTGTTGCAGTTTTAACCCATCTGGCTTTCCCTTTCTTTCCAAGCAGAGCCGAGGTACAACAGGCGGATGTGCTGCCGTGGGCACACCAGGCACGGTGCCTGCAGCACCAACACCAGTTGCACCTACTTACATATTATTCCTTGGAGAGAGCTGCAAGACGATGCCAGCTGCAGTAATTTGGGTGCTAGCTATGCGGGGTGGTGGGCATTAGCAGCCTACACTTGAAGAACACTCAGCGTGGAGGGCAACTGGGGACATATCTCTGGGACAAGCGTTGAACAAAAATGCTAATTCTTCACAGATTTCTGCCAAGGTGCCTCAAAAATCACCGTTGTATTTCTGGGCTTACCTTATTGTTAGAATAGCATGAAAAAGGGGTAAGCAAACAAGAATCGGAGCTGTCTCCCTTCCCATCCCCACCCAGTGACTTTTCTACTGAGGTGAGGTGTGCCATTGGGAACCAGCCTGCTCCCACCGTCCATCTACAGTGACCAGGCAAGAACAGCCCCAGTTCCACTGTTGGGGTCAAATGTGGGCACAGAATTTGGAAAAAACCCAAAATCTTTCTGGTGACCTATGCACTTGGTGCAACATCCCATCCCACCAGTATGCACTGAGTCCATGAGTCATTCAGGGTGGTGGCATGTCCCCCCAGAGCCACTCCTGAACATCCAGAGGAGTCCCAGGAGCACAGTTCTAAGTATCTAGGGCTAAATATCTTGCTGTAATTATTTTGTGACACAGGGCTGAATTTCAGCCTCCCATGCCGTAAGCCAGGCTTTGAGAAAGTCCCTGCAAACAAGATGCTTTTCGCAATCTTCACTTCCCCAAAACCAGTGCTTTTTCCCTGTTCTCAGCTCAGTGCTTCCCAGGGATTAAACACAGACAGCACTTGTAGCAGTAGTTTCAGTTACCCCTGACAGATACAGACACTTTGTGGCTCCCAAAACTATCATTTCTCCAAGCAACAAGTGTGTGTGTGAGCATTAGGTGTTCACACTGCCGAGGGGGTGGAGGAGAGGAAGACATAGAGGAGCGAGTTCATGCAGCCATATGCACAAGGAATGCCATTAGGAAAAATCATAGTTTTGCCTTCATGGAAACTATGATTCAGTCACTACTTTATGAGGAAAAAAAAAAAGGTCACGCTGAATTTCATTTATGTATTTTAAGTTGAGTCTCACCAGAAACTATTTGTTGAGGGAAGAGGGGAAGGGAGGGGGTTGATTCATCCAAATGAATCCTGGTAGGATGGCTTTGTGCAAGGCATATTTATTGATTGCATGATGCTTCCTTGAGCATAAAACATGGCCCCACCACTGCCAGGGGTTCCTGCCTCTGCTTGGGGCAGAGGGATCCTCCTCAGGGGTCAGAGCATCCATGCCCACCCACCCAAGCCAGCAAGGTGCAGCGCATGGCTGCCAGCATGCTGGGCTCAGCTGGGATTACAGCACATGTGGGCTGCTGCACCTCAGGTTCCCCGAGAACAATTTAATCACTACTTGCAGGCAAAGGACTAATGCACCTGAAGAAACAGGTTTATGGATTGTGAGTTACATCCTCTCTGCATGTGCTTCTCTATGCCAGGGCACAGATATGTCAGGGGAGACAGCACAGCCCGGATGTGAACATCAAAGCACGTGAACAACCTCCAAAATACACAGTTTCCATCCCATTCAAGAAGACCTCTTGGGTTTGTGCTAGTTTTGATAATCAGTGACAATTTTTGTTGTGTTTTTATTGACCCACAGCTCCCCCCCAAGTAACTGGGGGCATCTCATCCTCCAGAGCGCTGGCCTCAAAGCCAGTCAAACGCTCCTCCCTGCAGCAGCAAAGCAGACCTGCATGGCAGGGGCGGCCAAGCCTCTAAATACCTTGGTCTGGACTCCTCACCAGTCCGAGAGATTTGGAAAACAGCTTAAAGAATCAGCATTCAACCAGGTGTGGAGGCTGGGAGCAGCCAGGGCTGAAGCCATGTTCCTGTTGAGGTGGCACCTTGCCTTTTGGAGGTTGGCATGTCTGAGAAGTGAGGCAGAGCCCTGCTGAGGAACTGCCAGAGAAGGTGTCAGTAAAATAACTAGGTTTTCTTTAGCTTTTTGCTTTCTTTTTAAAATAGGTTTCTGGTTTCTCCCTACAATTATGAAAATAAATAACTCTGATGCCTTGGATTCTGTTTTCTAGAAACAGCAGGGAAAAATGTAGCTTATGAAAGAAGCTGCTGTCTTTTAAAAAATAAGCTTCCTTTTAACATTTGCAAGTTATCAGCATTGCAAGGATCCTGGCAGCGGGTGAGCCATCCTGCAGGAGACGGATGGGCAATGGCTGAACAAAGGCTTGTGTCATTTGGCTAAAAAAAGTTCAGTCATCAGTGAAAGCACCTCCAGGCATCCCCCTGGATATTCCAGGTGAGCACCATCCCTCATCCAGAAGGCAGATAACCTTTATATCTCTCCCTGGCATTCAGTCTCTGGCCTTTAGAATCGCTGCTCTTCCGATCTTCCCCATGTAAATCATCACACTTCCCCTTTTTATGATATTCTAATTAAGAAAACTGTGATAACAGTAACTAATTATGTCCATAACACATTTTGAAGCGCTCTCTCCGCCTGTCAACACTCAGAATGGGAGTCTAAACTTTGGCAAGAGTCCCAGAGCCAAAAAAGGGTCTGAGGCAAGATGGCACTAACCTCCTGTCATTAATCTTAGATACAGAAGTTCCTATGAACAACCAGCTATTCGTTTGCCTCCAGGATCCTCGTACAGCTTTTCTGACACAGCTCAGTTACACTCTTCTAATCACTTGCTCTCAAGCATATCGTCACTTTCATTTACTATCCCATTTTCCTGAACAAATGATACCTTTTTGGAAGGATTTGGTATTACAATGGACTACAAGCAATATTTTATTATCTTAGTTGACACTGGAATACACAAGTCCTTTGAAAAGCTGCTAACAGATCAACACAATTGAAAAGCTCCCCCAAATACACACAAAACCATGAAGTTTTGTCACCTTGCTCTTTCAGCTGCAACATCTCTCTCAGCTTACAGAGCTGCTCAGGATAGCCTGAGTGCACCAGAGAGAGTAGAGACAGGAGAGAAAGCATCCCAGAGCTCCAGAACTCAATAGACACAGGGTTCCAAAGTTGGGGGAATACAATTGCATTTAACATAATGAGACAGCAAAGCTCTGCACACTGTCAAACAGATCGATAAAGCAAATCTAAATTTCAGAAGTTCCAGCAATCAGCAGAGACTCTCACACCTGCTCCGCTGGGACATCACCAGAGAGGTGGTGGCCAATACACCTGATGGGAGGTGTCTTGAGATATTGTCATTGCCAACAAGCTTCCTCCATCTCCAACTCCTCCATCTCCTCCTCCACCAGCAGCACACTGAGCCTGGAACTGTAACTCCAGTCTCCCCCTGTACCAGTCCTAACTGGGATGTCTGCACCAGTCCTAACTGGGATGTCTGCACCAGTCCTAACTGGGATGTCTGCACCAGTCCTAACTGGGACATTTGTCCCCTGCTTCCCACCATAAAGCACCATTGCCAGCTGGAGCCCTGCAGACATCTCTGATTGCCTCCACAGGGGATTTTTGTGTTTAAAATGATGGAGAACAGACTCCTGACTGTCAATCAGTAGCCAGTATGGGGGTTAAAGGCCCCCAGAGCACCTTTGGTCAAAGTGCTTATACCATTTTTCTCCCAGTTTAATTCCTGAGAAAAATCATCTAACACATTGGATTTCATATGGCAAGAAGAGATGTAAACTGTTTGAATGTGACAGCCCTGGGCTGTACCCACATCGTCAAAGGAAATCCATCATCTTGACAAATAGCAGGTGAAATTTGGAGATATCTGGCTGTCTAGATGGTAGGGAGTGCCTGTCTAGGGAGTTTTAATACTTTAGTCATGTCAGGCCTGTGAGTTACAGCTTTTTGCAGTGAGTAAATTGATTATGTAGATTCATGTGGTCTACAGAATATGTGCTACACACAAAAGGTAGCATAAATCTATATATTACAGTGCCAACAACTTGTTTTATATCAGTGCCTGACAGGTTACAACTGGCATTGAAGAGAATAGCAACTAGCAGCAACTTTGCAAGTCCTCTCTGTAAAAGGCAACTGTATCTGACAGTGGTACTGATGGGACAAACCTCAACAGTTTTCAGCTAAACTGTTCTGATAGGGACTTGAATAGCTCTGCAATGCAGTTTCAGATAGTATCTGGTAATGTGCTTCGTGCTCTCCAGAGCTTGCTGCAATTAGAGATGAGTTGTCACTCGTTTCTTTTCGATGAACTAGTACCATGTCTGTGTAACACAGCAGAGTCCTACTTGCCATTTAGAAAGCAAAATGTAGTAGAAGGACTAGATAAAGAGCCTACTAACAGTGCTTGTTTCATTTCTATTATCATGGTTAAAAACCACGCAGCTATTGCCAAGCCCATGGGTGCAATTCAATGTCTGAGAAACAGCAAGTGTGACCCAGATGACAGCAAAAAGCAGTGGTGGGGTTGCTGATAAGGACACCCCAGCCAGGTGATGCAGGTGATACCCACATCCTTCACAACATGCTTACACAAGAAATGAAACCACATCCTTCTGAGACACACAACAAAAAAGAAGAGCTGCAGACTCAGACCTCAAACATCCTGGTGGGATTTCAAGGGTGTCAGAGCCAAGCCACCAGCACTGTGTGTGGACTGCTAATCCAGGCATCTCTAACAGCCTGTTACATTAAATGCTGTTCTGGGTCACTGCAACCTCTGCTCACAGGCTGTAGTGTTTGCATGTGATGTGGAGACACTGGGATGCAGACTGACCAACACATGCTCACAAAGCAGCAGAAAAAAGAAAAAAAACATCAGACAGAGCAAAAACAAGTAGTTATCTCTCTTTGATGCTACTTTGCCCAGGTGATCAACTGTCATGAGGGGTTTTTATTTCATTTATGCCATTGTAAAGTGAAAATAAAATGTTGCCATGCTAGAGCAGCAGCCCCTTGCTCCCACTGCGATCACAACCAAAGAAGGTTACACCTCTGTTCGAGAAGTTCACAACAGCAGTAGTGGTGACAGTCTTGCCCAGGGAAGGCAGCAGGTTTGAAGGTTAAACCACGACCAGCTCACAGGGGACCGTTTGGCATGGCCAGCAGGCTACAAAGTTCAATCTGTTCCTACACAACAGAACTGGGGGGTTTTCACCTTCTGATCCCAGGCAACAAGAAGAAGAATAACCAGGTGGAGTCTCTCCCAGGGCAATTTTGCACTAAAATGCAGGTATTGCCTATAATAATGTTGGTGGGGGGTTAGTGGCCTTGGTGAAATGGAAAAAGTGAAGGAAAAGTCAAAAGAAAAAAAACTATGTTTCAATTGAAATGTATTTAATGATTAAAGGAAGCCAGAGGGGAAAAAAATGCTTTCCTCTGTTAAAAAAAAGAAAAAGAAAAAAAAAAGAAAGAAGTCAGAACATTTTCATTTCACAGCCAGAAAGTATCATCCTACTTCTAGTGCTCTCTGCTTTTTACTGAGGAGCTAGATGTTCACAGAATGAAACAACTCTAGGAAGTATCACCTAGTGGAAAAGCAAAATTTTTGCCAAGAAGCCATTTCTGGGAGTTTTAAACATACAATGGGATGCAACACAGCATCTGCTGCTTTGGCAAACTATAGCCTCACATTTGTCTTGGGACATCAACAGCTTTATTCATTATTAAAGATCATTCACATGCCAATGAAAGATTGGCGTTTCCGAGAGATGCTCACAAAATTTCCATGAGTTTAACACATGTCTCCTTATTCAAAGTTTACAGCAGAAATATGGCATCCACCATCCTCTTGTCCTTAAAAATATTTCTCTCACTCATCAGCGCGTGGTTTAGATCAAAACCAGAAGGCAGGAACAATTCTAGTCTGAAGGATACACATCCAGAAGTGATGAGTTGTTGATCGCTCAGACAAAAAAACCTTGAAAACGCTTTGTAAATGAACTGCTTATTAAGATATAATTTGCAGCTCATCACCTGACTCTGTCAGCTCCACATTGGTTCTGCTACCACCTTACTGATGGATCACACTTCTTCAGACCACAGTGCTGCTATAATGATCCCTCTCTTCACTGTGACCAAGGCAGCACACGTGCTGGACGTGCTCCCCCAGCTTTGTGCAGGTGGGGGTACGATAACAGGCAGAAAGATTATCAAAGCAGAGATAAAACTAGATTGGCTCTGCTCTGTGATGAACTGTACATGAGATATGGGTGGTTCTTAACACAGATGCCTTCAAACTCTTCCATCATAACTGAGGAAGAACCCAGCTCTGTACACGAGCCCCTGGCTCCCTGCTGGGTTTTACCCACAGCAAAGCTGGGCAGGCACAGAGGGGTTTTGTCCAACCACTATCCCTGTGCCTGGCAGAACTGGCAAGACTGCATCACTTTCCATAAGGAAACCTGGCCAAAAAAACATCAGAAGAGAAGATGTAGCTCTTCCCAGGACAATAAGCAGCTGAGCTCCAAAAAAGCCAGAAAAGGCAATGAGAGACTGTCCACAAGCAAAGCACAAGGCTGATCCATACAGGGTCCCAGAAGGTTCCATGCCAAGAATACCTTTTAAACCACAATTTCACAAATCTTTAAAGCCATATATTTGAATATTTTCATGCATATAAATGTCTGCTTTGCTACCCTTTTAGGATAAGCCAGTTAACTGATCATCTCCACCTATAAAAATCTATCTTCTGGCTGCAGCAAGCATAAAGACATGAACAGATTCAAGGCAGCACAAAGGTATGTTTGTATAACTTCAAGCTTGAGCCAAAAATGTGTGTTTGTAACTCTAAATGCTTGAACATACACACCCCTAACTCTGATTTACACATGGACACAGCTTATTTGGGAGCAAATGCAGCACTTGTGGCCCGCTCCCCCTACCCACTTCCATGGAGGCTACAGAACCTCTCAGGCATCTACTGAGTGGCTGCAGCTCCCAGCTCAGCAAATCCAGCCAGCTCGTGTCAGCTGTGTTCTGATGTGCTCATCTGCACGCTGCAGCAACTCAGCAGCTGCTTTACAGCTGATTGAGATGTCTCTGCCTCTGGCAGAAGGAAAAAGAAGCCCTACAAAGCCAACCTTTTTGAGAGTTGCAAGGGCAATATTCTCCCCCTGCACACATGTAGCCATATTACGTGTCTCTCTCCACTCATGGGGATGCTCCCTTTGCATCCCTCACCCCCAGGATGTACCTTTTGCTGGGTGACACGATTTAACAAGCATGGCACACTTGCTTTCACTAGGTGAGGCACAGGAGCTAGTATTTACAGCAGAGATGTCAAACCCATCTTTGCTGGGGGCCACATCAGCCTCACAGTTGCCTTCAAAGGGCCGAATGTAATTTTAGGACTATATAAATGTAACTACTCCTACATTTATACACAGTTCTAAAATTACATTCGGCCCTTTGAAAGCAACTGTGAGGCTGATGTGGTCCCCGGTGAAAATGAGCTTGACACCTCTGATTTACAGGCATTAATTGGCCTCATATACCTGAAATATATTTCTTTTACTATATACAGAAACAAAGTAATTTGGAATAGAGAAAGCTGTAGCATGGTTTCTTCATTGGACAGGCTTCAAGTCAGTGTTCAGCCCCACAGACAGCACTGCCAAGAGCTGGTACCAAGCTGCAGTGTAGGAAAGATGCTGTACATGTTGTTAAGTCTTTGGAGGTACTCTCTCTGTTGATCACCACCTATTGACTTTGTTTACCAAATATTTGCACAAATGTGTGTTTATACAGGAAGGGTGAAGTGCTATGATATTAATATTTGCACACACATGCTTTATTTAAACAGTTACTCCAGTATTGCAATACAGACAGAGGCTGCAAGACACACCAGTGGTGACAGCTATTGGATGCCCTCATGCAAAGATGACCTACTGCAAATTCTGTCCCAAAGTAACTCAGATTTTAGCCTGGGGGGGGACTGGGGTGGGGGTAGTGTAGGGGGTGCTGGCTGAGATCCTGTAAATCAATGCATTATGTCTAAAGTTATGGGGTACTTTCTGCCTTTTCTCATAGACTTCTTGAAAGGAGATGTTTGAAGATACAATACTGCAAAGCCTAGGTTATTCATATTTATATAAGAAATAATTTACTCTTCAGAAGAAGCTGTATTACAGACAGGGGGTGGAGGGGCAAGCCACATATAAAGTGGGGGTAGAATCTATTGTGTATGAGACACAGATTCCTGCAATGATTTGTCTGGGTAAAGGTTATTTAATTTAGTGAGATATGTTGTACTCAAGTGTTTAAATTAGAAACTTGCTCTGAGCTGAGGATCTTTGATTAGACATAGAGGAGAACAGTAATCACTTGGAGCACTGCACACAAGGGGTGAGCAGCCATTCAGAATCCCTAATTTGTAACTTACTTATGCACAGCAAAGCCCACACACCTTAATGGTTTAGACATTCTGTTTTATGCCAAATGACTAAACGCTCCTTTTGTGAGCAGATAGCCACTCACAGTCAGGTCATTTATCTTTCAAAATAGCCACAGAGCAATCTTGTCCTCTCTGGTTGGAGGTCTCTCTCTAGGCACAGGCATCTTGAGGTGGCTCCATTTCAATATGCATCATTTGAGAGCTTGCTGTGAGCAAGTTCAAGCAGACAGCAAAACTGTAAAGTTGCTTCCCAATAAGGAAACCGCGATTGTTATTACATGCCGTGGAAGTACCAACACATCATTGTATCCGTGACCGCAGGAGAGCTACTTCTAGAAACAATAGGAGTTTCCTTTACCCAGCAACACACCTCTATTTATATAGATCATGCATGGAAGGCCTGAGCCAATGAACTACTTATTCAAATATATCAGGACCAAGGCATCACCACCCTTAGCACTTTAACCTGGCCTCTTCCAAGCCCAGTAACAGGAGGATGTAGCTTACTGACTTGTCTTCAAATCTAGAGCCTTATCTGCAGTTGAATTGCAGATGTAGGAGCCAACAGCAGGCTACAGAATCATAGAAGAGTTTGAGTTGGAAGAGACCTTTAAAGATCATCTAGTCCCACCTGCACACCCCCCCCCTCCCCCCCTGCCATGAGCAGAGACATCTTCACCCAGATCAGGTTGCTCAGAGACAGGTCTTCACTGTTCCCAGGGATGGGGCATTTACCACCTGTATGAGCAACCTGCGCCAGTGTTTTACCAGCCTCATTGTAAAAAAATTCTTCATCATGTCTCACCTGAATGTCCCCTCTTTTAATTTAAAACCATTCCACGTCTTTAAAAGAAACACGCTTGAAAAGGAATAGTGTCACCACTCAGGAACTGATAACACATTGGTAAAAACCAAACAGACTAGGAAAAAGAAAAAAAAAAAGTATATATTTGGAGCAAAATAGCTCTGTGCCTATCACCTCTGGTCTAATAACAGCGCTCTGGTATTGTCAGAGGTGGTCTGAGCCTCTTTTAGCTACAGTTTCAATAAAATGCGCTGCAAAGCCTATATTGCACTGAGCTAGAGACACAGAAAGACATCCCCCTGATCTCTTCAGGAATGAAAGACCCCTGCAGTGAGCTGAGGACCCACACTGGGGTCTCAGGCTGTACCTGCTGGGAGGATGCACTTCTGTCCTGTGCACTTGGGAGCAGATTCCCACCAGCCTGCTCCTGTCTCACAAAGACAGTTGCTCACAGTCATATCACAGAGGCAGAAGAGAAGTGAAAAACCACAAGCATCTTCCTTAGAGGCAAGCACAGATACTGCTGTTATCTTTATTGCAATTTTTAGTGGCATCAGCACGCACCAGGCTCAGCAGTGCAGTTGAAATCTGTTGTACCCGAGATCAGCACATAGATCTTTGCCTGCTGTCTTTGCTGGTACATTAGCATGCCCTACATTAATTTATCAAATTAAGAGTGCCTGCAGTAAAGCAGAAAAAACTTGTTGGAAAAAAGCTTGTTAAATATGCCATGCAATTTTGTTTTCAATATTCTGGCCAACAGTGTGCACACCCTGGGGCACAGCAGGCAGAAGACAGTCCCTGGGCCAAACTCTGGTCTGGGAGGAGCAGGGTGTGTGCGTGGGGAAACTCAGGAGGGTCTCTTAGCCCAGTGATCTCAAACAGCCAGGAGCTGGGCTTGTATGTCCTGAAGCATATGGAAGGAGAGGGCTCAGTGCAGTGGCTGCAGGAGATGTGGTAATGTACTTAATGTAAGGATATTCATTCCAAATGGCAGGTGTTGGGAGAGTTTTGCAGCTTGCACTGTTGTCACAGGCCTATGAGCAGAGCACTGGGATTTGGCTGGGCTAGCACACATTTAAGGAGAGCATGCCGTATTGTGCTCTACATCTCAGTGTGTAACTCCAGTTACCCCAGTGCAGGCTCCATTCATCACCAGTCTGTCTCCCAGAGTTCCACCAGCAGCATGGCAGCCCCAAGAAGGTCACTGCTCACCTTTCTTCACCCTACAGCATGGGTTTTGGGTGTTCAGCTGTTTGAGGTTTTGTTGGCTGCTCCTTGAGTCAGTCTACTCACCACAGGGGAGGATTTGGGATTGTGCCCATCCACGAAACCGTGTTCACACAGAGCATCTCCAGGATGTCTGGTGTTGTAAATCACATAAACCACTTGTAATATTTTTTGCCTTGTAGTTCTTGACAGGCTCCCAAGTCCCAGCCTTCCTTACACCCCGAGGGAACCATTAACTAAAGAATAATTGTGACACCTGATTTTGGAGCAGCATCTCAGAGCTCACTTGAACACACATCGCATGGGACATGACATTTGGTTCCCACCACATGCACCTGTGAAAAGGGGTCTCTTGAGAAGGAGCCGATGACTTTTCTGTGGTAATTACCTTCAGTGAGATGCACCAGTGTACTACAGATTAAATGACAAACCAGCAAGTATCGCTATCATCATGGCCCTGCTTCTCTCATCTCCTAATAAACTAATGGGCTATATTGAAGTGGAAGAGTTGCTGAAAAATTAGATTTTAAAAAAAATTGGTCAGGAAAAACTCAAACCCTTATGATTTATACAGCACTTTTTGGATTCTCACTAGCAGGAAGGAGAGAAGAGAAATAGTAAACTATGAAAAAGGCTGGCTTTGTAACCTCTACACTCTTACTGCCAGTAAACTACTACTCAGCTCACAGATTAAAAAAATAAGCTATTTTTCAAAGATTTTTCTGTTAGCGATGCTAGCCACAACCGCATGTGGGAGAGTGACAACCCCTCCCTTGTTAACATCAATACCAAAGTTATGAGAAAGGACAAACATGATACCAAGTTTTAAGATAAATCCCTGGGATAGGGTTGGGGGAATATGGAGACCTGTTAGCTTCAGTATCTGGACAACTGGGGAAAAGCTTTGTCATGAAGATCATCAGGGGGGGACCAGGATGGCTCCTGGTAAGGGAAGATGCCATCACACCAGCAGGCAAGAGGAGTTGCAACCAGCAGCCTGATTGCCTGCTCCATTTAGCAGCACTTTAATGCCAAAAGGCTTTTGACAAAACCCCCTCTCCAAGGCACTTAAAGCTGCTAGGATGTTTCAGGATGAGAGGGAAAATCCTTTAATGCATTATCAACTGGAGGGATAAAGTACCAAAACCCATGAGGGTAGGAAAAAAACCCAGTTTTTCCATAGAGGAGTGATGTACCCAGGGATCTGTACTGGTCACTGCAGTCACAAATGGCCTAAAAAGTCATTTGGAAGCAAGAGAAAGTTTGTAGGTGAGATAAGCCAGGATAGTGAATACTAGAGATACGCACACGTAGAGATATTTTATATATAGCTTACGTATTAGTAGTTATATATTATACATATTACATATATAATATAATTTGTGTATATATAAGCCAAATTATATGTTATTTTAAACATATATATTTTACATACACACGCACAAATATATATAAGCTAATGACCATCCCCTTTGCTGCAGCCATTCCCCGGGTACTGGGCACCAGCTACTGACACGGCAGAGGTGGAGGGAGGCAGTTAGTGATACCGAATGCAACACAGCAACGTGCAGAGATCACGAAGCAATGACAGCAGAAAAACCTTAGCAGCAAGTTAAATGCATTCCCTCAGAGCAAACTAAGTGCTAAACCCTGAGGCCAAGCTCCACCACAGTCCCAGAAGCCAAACCCTCCTGTTCTCCCCTTGGGCAACATCATCCAGTTTCCATCGCAGCCACGCAGCAAGTCTGGTAGACAGACACCAGGACAGCCGCTCTCTGCCCAGACCTATGCAACAGTTTCCAGAAGAGCCCTTGAGGGCAGTGTGTGTTTTTAAGAGTTGTTACAGACACCAGAGATGTTGCAGGAATTGGTAGCACAGGGGTCAAAAACATAACAGTTTCAGTTCATTTGTTTGTTAGCTAATAATTCAGGCTCTAGTCTGTTATTTTAACAAGCTGATTGGGCACTTCAATTGATCTTAAAGTGCCTATTGGCCCCTGTTAGCTCATAGTACTCATTAGGATGAATACACCTACCTAGGAATCTTGTAATGAAATAACTATCGATAGCAACACACTCCAAAGTGACATGAGAGCATACAGACAGCTCACATGTCTTCTAGCTCAGGGGGACAGTCCTGCCTTTCCTAAGCTCTTGATAAGGCCAGTCTGGACCTTCCTAAAGTACCAGGATGCAAGGTTTGCACTCAAGACAGCTTCACAACTGAGTTACATCAAAGACAGCCCTCCCCACCCCCCACTTCCCCAATTAATAGCATTCACTTCCTTCTATATTAATAAATCTCTGGTGCAAGGAGACATTTTACATACCTGTCAGGCAGAATGAAACAGCTCTTCTGTCTGCTCATCCTGGGAAGTCCAGCACCCTGACCTCCCTCCAAAGAGCTCTCCAGAAAAAGAATGTTTTCCCTCTATCAGAATTTCTGAGCTGATCTGAATCACTCAGTAGCTGAGAGCTCCTAGCTGGATGCCCAAGGAAGAACCGCTAAACGTTTGTCTGAGGTAGAAGAAAGGAGAGAATTAGAGCCAAAATGTTCTCTTTTGAAGGCTCCTTTAGCTATAACATCTCTGGGGGGCAGCAGGCATGTCCAGAGCATGTCTGCTACTCAGTAAACCTAAAAGTTGGTTTCCTTAGGAGACATTTTCCACTGTGTTAAACATATGCATTCAGCATCATAAGAAAACAGTCACTTCAGTTTTCAAAAGTCTCCAGACTCAACCTTGAGCTTCCTTCAGGTCCAAAGCTCACTCTCCTGTTGCATGAGTTATCTCTTTACTCTCACAAAGGAGGTAAATCCTCCCGACCCTGCATCAGGCAGAAGAGACCTTCCTCCTCCACCACATCTCCCTTCTCAGGGCCAGCAAGGCTGCAACACCATTGCTCCTCAAACAGAGTCTGGCATCCCAAGCTCAATATGGTCTGGGGTTTGCTAGATGAATTCATATAGAAGAGCCTTCCTTTTAACCTATAGTGGCAGCTCTCCTCATCCTCTAACAGCGATAAAGAGACCACAGTTCTCCTGCTGTCTCAAGGGCTATAATAAATATTGAAGAAGAATTAAGCATTGCTCTTTTATTTAATATGCTTACCCACTCTTTTCCTCATGTGTACTCAAGCACTCCCAGCACTGCTTCATCTCAGGATGCATTCACCAGAAGGCTTTAGGTGCTCATTAATTAATGCCTAATTTATGTGGGCCTCTCCTTACAATTCTTATGCAAATTGCTCTCAAATTGTGTTCTGATTTCAGCTGAGCTGATTCCAAGCACAAAAAAGTCAGAAGAGGAAAGACAAATTGAGGAGTATATGTGCAGGTAATAGAGCTTTTTTCTTCCTCAGAGGCTTTGCAATAACCTTGGGTTATGTGTACTACAAACATAAATTTAGAGACAAGATAAAGAGCCTTGTAATGGCTGAGTCTTGCAGAACATGCAAGTTAATAGCTGCTGTTGGAAAGAAACCACTGTGTTGGTTATTAATGTGATGTTTTTATATCAACTCCTCTTCCTCTAGGAAAATAACAGATTTTTAGAAGAGGAGAAAAAACAGAGTTTTTCCATATCATTTAATCATCGTATATGTTGGCCACAGTTAACACAGCATTTGACAAAGCCACTTCTAGTGTGATCTGGTTTTAATTTGTGCTCTTCATTATTGTTGTAGCTGCCTAATTAAATTTGTCAGGGAGGTAATCAGCCTTATTTTCATAGTGAGTTCAGTTTAATAAGAAGGTAATTTTGCAATTTGTTTCCATTAATTAATGAGGCAAAACCCTACAAAATGCACATAGTGGGATATAAACTCAGGGGAGCTGTGACAGCAGCTACAGTGTCCAAGGAAAAAGATGTTTACCTGTTGATGTTCTATCCCCATGTGGTTTTTGCTCCTGACAGCTTTAGAAAAGCGAACTGTCATACAGTGCCTAACCTGGATGTCTCTACTTGTGCACGTTGTTTCCAAACAAACCCCAAAAGAACATCACGTGAGGGTGGAGGCAGAAGAACCATATCAAGAAAAATTAACCAGGAAATGTGGAAAACAGGTCAACATCTGTACACAGGCTTCTTCCCACAGGCCCAGGTGTCAAAGTAAACCAGTCTCACAGTCCTGGGAAAAACAACCAGAGAAGTGGGGGGTGGACTCTCTGGGCCACCACTGGAAGAGAAGGAAAGGTCTCAGGGCTGGGTTGTAGATCTTTCTACTTGTCCCTACTATAAGAATACTTGGACTCTTTCCAGTACTATCGAGCTTTGTTTTTCAAACTCAAGCAGAGACCTATCAATTTACCCAGTCAAAGATTTGTCCTAGCTTTATCTGTCTTCCCAAAGAGCTCATATTACGTTTTGTAACATTGACTAACACTTAACAAGCCGCACAGGAACCACGTGTAGCAAGGCAAGACTTTCACCAAAAATCATTTACCATGATGCTTGTTCTCCTGTGCTTCAGTGATGCTAACATGCCTGGAGGCCCACATGCTGCTGTGTGCAGGAGGTTGCAAGGGTGGAAGAGCTCCTGATATCCTGTACATCATTTATTGATCACCTCAGGACAAGCAGGGGCTTGATTTGCCCACTTACGAATTCGTACATCCGTTTGGGCTGCCCTCTTGAGGAGCTGCTTCCCTCCATCCAAGAGGTCCTGGCCTCTCATTTATTTCAGCAACAGCTTCACAGGAATGTGTTGAGCTTTGTCTTTCTCTAGACATCGGTCCAGCAGATAGCAATTAATAAAGCTGGATCAAGGCAAGGGTAATAAAACAAAGAGGAAATCACAAATGGAAATTTGTTCCTTGGCTCCAGGCGTTGCACTGTGGGTGTCAGATATGTGAAGGTGACCCTGTAAGGGGCTGCAGCTTGTGCTGCCATTGCATGAGGACCCATCACCTGGGGTTGAGCTTGGGCAGTGGGGGTCCCTGAGTGCCCAGAGGCCTTTGGTACTTCAGGTCCTGTTTGAGACTCAATGGCTTTTTGGCAAGCCATTACACACTCATTCACTCCAAAACCCAATCTGCATTTTGGCCCAGAAGAACTGAGCAACACCTGTGATTCTTTGTGCAGCAGATCCTTTCCTAGTTGGCCTATTTGGGACTTTTGAATGGGAAGAATGATGACCAAGGCACTACACTAGACATGGACAACCAGCCTCTGCTACAGACAACTGATGCTGGACTTAGGTTGATCCTATGGGTTTCTTTATGTTCAGTTTTGGGGATCACGGTTTCACCTCCTGTGTACGTGCTGGGACTGACTATCATTATGGCGATGCACAGCATAAACTCACTCCTGCAATAACAATGAATAAAAGATAAGTCCTGTAGCTCTGAATCTATGTCTAATGGCTGTTTTTTGCAGTTTGGGATTAGAGAGACAGCCTGATATATCTGACTGTTGAACATCATTTGCTGTTTACCTTCGCTGGAGGAGGACTCAGAACTAGGGCTATAAATACTTGCGGGATAAAGGAACAGCCGATGAACAAAGTGAGGAGAGAAGACATATCTTCACTGTAAACCTTGTAAACCACTGACTGCAGTAAAAGTCAGAGCAGGAATTAAAAGCTGTCAGTTCAGAAAGCCATAAAAACCTATCATCTCTTCTTTATCTAGCTTCCCTAACTGAGCTTGAAACAAAGATCTTTTTTCTTCCAGGAGGTGTTTCAAGAGTGCTCCTTTGTGGCTCACAAACTATCACAATTTGGAGAGAGCATAATTCTGGGACAAAGCTTTTCATCTGCTCTGTAGTGAGCTCCTAAGGGGATGCACCATGTAGCATCTTTATGAATCATTCCAACATTCCTGAATAAGGTTTTCCTACCATGTAGCCACAATTTAACTGCTACTTTGGTGGTATGATACAAACCTCTGCCTCTCTCTGCAAAGTGACCTGCTGCAATAACTACTTGAGTGGACACAGCAAACAGCTGCTGAGAGGCTTTCATGGACCATGACACACAGAAATACTTGGGGGGAGTTTCCACCACACACTTGCAAAATATGTGTTACCAAGGCAAATTTTATTTTATGTGAAAAACTATCACAACACTTAGTTTGAGGGAGGAGTAGAGAGACAAAATGTCTCTCAGACCACAAGGTTTCCTCAGTGTCCCAGACAGGAGGTCTTACTGAAGGTGCAGTAACGGTGAGACCAGTGGAGAACATATTTCTCTTTCCTGAAAGGTTTCTGCAAAATTGCACACACAGCACGTGTGGCCTCAGGCTCCCAGCAGAAAGCTCAACATGTAAAACTCTGCCTTGACTCACCCCTGGAAGTCAGCAGGCTGGATGTGAGGGCTCCCCTGTGATCTGGGGGAAGCACCTTAGAGATTAGACTAATGCTGGATTTCCAAAACCTTCCAGGTTCAGCAGGCTTTGGAGTTAAGGCCAGATAGGAAGTAAGAAGTCACAATGAGAAGCTGTAGGTGTTGTAGTTAAAGCATGAGAATGAACCTGCCTTCCTGAGCCGATATTTCGAAATGGAAGCTGAAGACCTGAGGCTGAAGCTTTCCCTGACCCTCATTTCTCCTCTGGCAGTCATTTGAAAGCTCACGTAACTGCAGAGATGACTCAGACTTTCAGAACAGAACCTTAAACTTAGATCCAAAGTCTACAGAGCCTCCCAGGGTGGCTATTCACATCTGGACAGTGCAGTTGCACAAACTCCAACCCAGCCCCAAACCCACAGAGGTCAGGTTTTGACTAGCTGCTCTTAATGTTCTAGGGTGTATCAGATATTGATATGATGTTCACACTTTCTGAGGCAGAGGAGCCTGCGGATTTCACCAATTTAGCTGCCTGCTCAACTCTTTGGCACTTGTGTGGGCTTTGCTATGAGAAATCGATGATGAACTCCCAGCACTTCCAATAGGAGCAAGCTAGGAACAAAATAAAGCACAACAGTAGCCTTTTAAGCAAGCTTTTAGCTAGCTCCCCAAGGATGCGGCCAGACATGCTGTCTATGCCAGATCAGCTTCAAAGCCGTTAGCTGAGAGTGCTCAGGGCAGCCACAAAGAGTCTGTGCTAATAAAAGAGCGTCTTCCACAGCCGAGCTGCAAACTTCTCCCTACTCCTAATTATAAGATGTTGGGGCTGTTCCAAGTGCATCTTCTGCTTTTGAGCATCAGATGGGACTTTCAAGGACTGATGCAGATCAAGCCTTTCACATCCCATTTTGTCCAAAAACTCTTGCAAAAACCATCACAGTGCCTCTTGGAAAGCCATGATCTTCTATGCATCCAGTTCCAACTCTGCTACATGTGCTGGGAAAGGCACTTGTTTTTTCTATGCCTCTGGTTCCTTCCTTGTCATTTGAATGTCTTTGCTATTGAGTTGTTCAGGAATTGCTTCTTTGGATTTTCACTGTGCTTAGCACAAGGGGCTTTTGATTGAAGCCAGGGACTCAGGACGCTGGCTTACAACACACTGCATTAGAATAAAAAGGGTTTGCATACAATGAGATGACAGAGCACATTGATCTGATAAAAGGCTCTTAAGTCATGAATTCAAGTCATGCAAGATAAAGAAACATTTCAGCAATAATAGAAACTGTGTTAGGACCTTAGTGATTTCAAATAACTCTTTCTTAATTGGCTTCACAATATTGTTCTGAAATTGTCTGTTGTAGAAGAGGGTTATCAGGAAATTTATGCTTTAATGTCAACAGTGGCTGCCAAATAAACTTTTCAGGGCTGTACTGTGTTTTCTTTACTTTAGTAATGTGAAAGCCTTCTAGGGATTCTCACATTCAGCCCATCTCTCTACCCCAGAGAAGGAGTATCAGCTGATGATCCCACCACAACAGTGGGATAAATGTTGATTCTGAGCCACAACTTTATAGGTAGGAACCAAAACAAATATTAGGATGATGAGCATTTAATACTATGGCTTTGGTCCTAACCAAGCCCACAGCCAGTATCACTTAGCTCCAATACACATACTTTATCAGGCACTCTTTCCTCACCATCCTTAGTTTGGACCAACTCTTAGCTTATCGGATTTCTCTTCTACACAGTTTGATGAAACAACAGACTCATCTGAACATCATGTTAACTACGTCATCCCTTTGGTCACACAAGCACAGCACTACCAAAGATGCATTGCAAACACTGGACTTGAGATTTCTTCCCTAGTGAATGAACAGGTCAGCTGAAGGAGGAAATAAAAATAAATAAATGCTCCTTTCAAAAGGGTGGGTTGGAAACCACGTAAACTAAAGTGAATGTTTACCAAAGGCTACAACAGATTTTGTGGTCAACTGACAATTATGAAACCCATCATTGGTATCACCCTGCTCAGGGCTGAAGTGCCCCGAGCTCACCAGGAGAACCCTGGGGAGCCGACCAGCCCCGTGTGCTGCTACCCCAAAGAGAGATGGGGCGACACGGTTTTGCAGCTGTCTCCCCATCATCTCCCCATAATGATGCCGGAGATGATGGAGAGGTCTGGGAGAACATGGGTTGCCTTTCCCTGTCTTGATGCTGGGCTGGGGTCTGCACCCAGCTGCTCACTGGTGCAGGGCCTTGGGACCAACCAAGAGCTCGTCCAGACTGCACCCTCCCGAAGCACAAGTAATGATCACAAAACCCCGAGCACCAGTATTTCACTCCACAGACCATTCCTACATAGGAGTGAGTTCAGCCAGGTTCAGACAAAACTTTATTCCATTTAAAAGGCACCAGCACAGGTGTTATGTCTGTGTGCAGTTCACTCCTGCTTTCCTTATAAAGTGCCAAGCCATTTCTTCTTTTAAAACACCGATCATTTTGTGGTTTTCACTTTTCTGATCTCCTGCAGCAGGTCAGACATTAGACTGAGACTGATTAGCACAATCATAAAATCTTCAAAATCGAGTTTGTTCTCCGATTCCTCATCCAGAGAAGAAATTATTTCTTGGTACTTTGGTTTGTTTTCTTGGCCCTATGAAGAATATTAAAAAAAAAACCTTTTTATTGCATCATCTGAAAAAAAAAAAAAAAAAAAAAAGACAGACATCTCTGTAAAAGTTAATGTATTTTCTGTCTTCCCATTCAGGTTTTTATGTGCACATTCATATTAGTTTTTTTAAAGGTATCCCAAGAAACTCAAACAGAAATCTTATTGCAACCAGACAGAACAATCAGACCCCAAAATTTCCACCTGAATTCAGAACACTTTTTTAAAAATACACTTAGTCATGACTGAAAATGTGGTAGTGATGAACATAGCTGGTAATTGCTAGAAAAAAAGTCTCCAAGTTTACAAGCACCAGCGCCAATGCAGCTGTTTTTCCACCATACCTAGCTGCTCCTGACACTAGGGTGAGTGACTATGGGGAGGCATTTTCTGCTCCTTTTCTCCCAACAGCCCCACCAGTAACCACTGTCATATTGGGTCAGTGCTCTGGCAAACCACCAAACACCTAATTAAATGCAAAGGGTTTATTCTCTTCATAAATACAGTCTCTTGTAATCATTTTTTTTCCTGAAATTGCCCAATTTTCTTTAAAAAAAAAAAATCGAAGCAGGCATGCCAGCTGTGGTTTATTGCTGTCCCCCCTTCCTTTACCCCTGTGTCAGACACAGGTTCAACATAAAGCAACTAATCCACTGAAGACATTTGTACCAAATCACTGAAGTCTCTCTTGGGGTAACCCAATGGATTGATGCCCACCCAGCTGCAGGACAGAGCCCAAGGTGCCATTCCTGCTCCCAAAGCACCCGACTGGTGCTGGCCCAGTGTCACCCACTTGCCCAAACCCCCTCACCTGTATGAAACTCCCAAACTGGGTTTGCAGCAGGTTTTTGGTGTCAGCTCTGCTGAGCTTGCCCTCCAGGTCAGCAGAGTTGTTATACACCAAAGCCACAGTAGCAAAAGCTTTTTCAAGGTCTGAGCCTTTTCCTAGGGCTAGTTGGGGGGAAAGAAAAAAGTTATCAGCCTATTGGAAAAAGTAGCATTTGAGATATAATTGAAAGGAATCTGTCAGAACCGTCCTGAGTGGGTGGAAATCTATGTAGTTTCATTAAAGTTAATGAGACTCAAACTGTTCATACTCACAGGGGAGCTGGCCCAGATTTTATTTGGAGTGGGCCAGCAGCACACCTCGTGTCCCATGGAAACACACCCTGAAAAGAAGCTTTTGGCCAGAGCTGAGGCAGTAATGCAGGGTGATGTGTGAGACCCACTTGGTCTGTCCCCACCCTGGGCATCCAGCAAGGACCTGCTACACCACAGGGACCAGCCACTCTGGCCACCTCCCGGGTGCATTTGGGCTCCCAAGATTCTGTACCAGGGAAAAAGTGGCCCATTTGGGAAGCGTGACTGAACAGAAATGCCCATGTCTGAGCATCAGCACTGCACTTCAGCATTATGGTATACTTGGGGTTTTGGGTGGATTCATTTCCCTCGCTGCTAAGCCATGTTCTAAAGAATGCACACTCATAACCCTCAGTTAGCAACAGCACCACACACAGGGTTGTGATTTTTAATGGAAAAGCAAGCAGAAGAGGAGACACAGATCAACACGGGAGCACAACGTGGATGGACTCATAAGACCCTCTTGTCTTCCATCAACCAAGGGTCTGCACAGCCTCCACAGCTCTGCCAAATCTCCAGAATTTACCACACCTAAGTTATGGCCTTGGAAGAACTGAGCCCTCCAGGAGGCAACATATGGGTCCCCTTACCTTTTATTGATGCCAGCTGCTTGGCTATGGGTATGCTGGTAGTGAGAGAGAAGAGAAGCACAGTTATCACCTGGTGAATTGTATGTGTATATATTTCTTCATGAGTGAGTTTGCTCATTTCTGTTTCATTTAATACCCTGAAAACTCAGGGCTTTCAAAAAGAGACTGGCTTTCCTTCACAACAAAAAGGAAAATGGCCTTTACAAGCAGCACACAACATCACACAGCTCCTAATTCCTCACCTAAGCAAGTAGCTTGGAGTTGTTATTAAAAGCGCCTATCAGGTAATTTTGAAAGAGGCATTGTGATGTTCTCCAGGTATTTTCTTCCGAACATGAAATTGCCCCAGGAAGTTTCTCAGTTTTAAGCCCATCCCAGGGAAGTGCAGAGGGGTCTGTCATCCCCCACTCACCAGTGTTCCCAATTTGGGGCAGACACACAGATTTTATTTCCAGCAGGACTCACATGTCCAAGAAGCTCCTCCCTGCTTTTTATTAAAACTGAAAGCCTGCTTACTTTTGCTAAAGTGCTGGAAACTAATTACAGAGCATCCAACACACAGTAGAAGTTTGTTTGTGATGGACACAAATAAACCTGGATCGTGAATTTCAAGACAAACAGCAGATCATCAGAGATGCAAAAAACAAAGCGTGACTTACCGCTTGGCCATACCTGCTGCAGCCGAAGGGCTCTTTTTCATGGAAACAGGAGCAGGCTGATTGACCGAGTATTGCTGTGTGCTGGGAACACTGGCCCTGCAGCCACACATCTCAAGGCTGGGGTGTTTGTGATCTCTAAGCAACTCGAGTAATAAATAGCAAACAGGTGAATTCAAGCTCTGCCCTGTGAAAGCAGCTGCTTGCAGCCGTGCTCTATCAATAATGTAAATGCTATCTGGTGATCATGGCGCCGGATAAATACATCAATGCAAAACAGCCCCCATAAGGCAGCATTGCTGGGTTGGCAAGTGGCATGGCTTTTATTTTGTGTGAGAATTTGACAGAAACAAACCAAAGTAATGGAGCCTGAATCCTCTTAGATTTGTAGGGATGTAACTTTGCATCAGGAATAACTAAGACATGGAATCCATTCAGCTGTACACATTATCATCTTAATTGGAAACCTTTCTAGTGTGGGCTAATGTAACTTGCCCCGAGCTATAAAGTGAGCTGTTCCTATAGACAGTCAGAAACCAAGTGTGTTTCTCAAATCCTGACCCAGCATTTATCCCTAGTAAGCATGTTCCTGGTCTAGTATTTCTTCCCCTAGCACAGTGCAAAGAGAAGATCTGTTCTTCCTCCAAACTACTTGCAAAGCAGCATCCAGCTCGGAGCCTCTGCTTGGGTTCCTACCGGCGTGGTTACTGCCTGCTTCCCAAAGCAGCACCGAGCCATATGGCAGAGCAGTCGCACATCAGAGGAACTGGAAGGGCTCCGATGAACTTTGTTATTTATTGGCAGCGATATCACTATTCGAAAACACACAGCTTGTCTTGCTGCCTGTCTCTGTGCACGGTCTCCTCTCTGCAGATCTTTTGCTTAGAGGTGTCTAGATGGGATAACTTTGACCTAAAAGACCAAGCGGTTGTTTTAATCCCAGGGTGGTCTGTTAATAGGTCCTGACTTCAACTACTTCATTCAGCCCATCATTCCTGGTGAAAGGAGACAATACTGATGTTAAAACTACCCAGGATGAGACTTTATGTAACAGGACATGCAAAGGAGACTGCAACAGATGGCCTAGAGAATTAAAATGTTTTCCTCATTTAGTAGAAGCTAAATTACTGAAGGCTAATGAATAAGGATGTTCACCACCTTACTGTTCCTGGATTTTAATTATCTTAAAAAGCATGGGAAAAGAGAACCTTTAATTTTCCATCTCAGAGTGTCATTACTCAAACAATTCAGAGCTTTTTCTGAGAGGTTTAAGCTGTCTTAGATCTCTAGCGCGTTCTTTTGGATTGGCTCATGAATAAAACAGAGCCTGTAATTGCAATGACGCAGCCAAAACACATATAATCAATGCTCATTATCCCATCAATTAACACACTAAAATTAAACAAGAATTCGGGCTTAGCAATCTACCATCACCTAAAAAAACACAAAACCCAAAAAACCCTGAGTCTTGATATCATGTTGAAGTGATAATTCCCTTTCACATCTGTTGAACCATACAAGGAGGCATGAAAAGCCTTACATCCTGATTAATCCACTGAATGGTAATGTTTGGTCTTAGCATCTAAGGTAAAAATGAGAGTGAGAAACAGACTCTGTTGCATGTTTATCAGCTACAGGCCATGCTCTGAGCTGGCTGGCAAACCCAGCCCTCTGTGTTTTGGGCTCTTTCCACCCGAGATCAGATTTCAGCTCACAGTTTTTTTTAATCTTAGTGACTTTTGAGAGCCTGAGCTCTAGAACAGGTGATTTGCTTTGCTGGGGTACTAACAAGTTCAAGCAAGCCTGGGGTACACTATCCCTCTGGGATGCACTAATTAACGTTTGCAGGAGCATTAGTGCCTGACGGATGAAGGGTTCCATGAGGATAACCCTTGCCTTTGCAGATGATCAGCTTTGAAGACAGCAAGATTTTGGCTGTATGTGTTGCTTGAGTATCTGGTCAGCAAGGTGTGCAGGGAGCCAGGCCATCTGCTCTGCATCTATTTTGATACACTCTGTTTATGTTTTAAATATCCAGGTGCTTTTATCAGTCAATTTTTAGCACATTTGACACATTAACAATATTGTCTGCACCAAATACGCAACCCAACAACTAAAACTGAAAAATCTTTACAGGCAGTTCACTTAAAATAACTGACACTGAAAAAAAGCCACAGTCTCCACGCTTGTTATTTTACTTTCTAAGTGCTTTGTGCAACTCAAGAAGATTTACATTGCGAAATGGTTGTGTGTGATGGAGCCTGGGCTCCCTTGGAGATGTCCCTGCAAGGCTGGGCAGGTGCAGGCATGTCTGCGCTGGGCAGGCACAGCCAGGGCATGGGGACACAAGGGAACACCTCAAACTGGAGCTGCATTCACACCATCAGCGACCCAGACTGCATTTCTTCAGTGAACTCTGTAACAGCTGAAGGAGAAATACTGCTAACCTGCACCCAGGGAGGTAATAGCTTCATTTCTTTGTGACCAGAATATGGTCATTTTGATCTTTTATGATAGGTGTATTTTCTTCTGAAGAGCCAAGACTGAGAAGCCCCCCATTCTATCTTCACCCAAAGCAGTACTGGCTGCCACAGCCTAATAGTATTTTCGTCTTTCTCCATCCCTTTGAAATCAATTAATTAACATAGGAAAAGCCAGCAGAAGCAGCAGGTCTAATGCGCTCCCTAAAGCTGAGCTCTTAACACTAGCCCCCCCAGGCAAGTGGGCTAAGCCTTGCTGGGGAAGGACCTTCTTCTCTTCTGCACAGCAGCATGCAAATAGGAGAAACAACCCAGTACAGGTTCATGGGGGATTTAACCAGCTCAAGACATCAACAGCCATGTCACTGCAAGAAACAGCTGCTTTGCATAACTGTAATTTAGGTAATGGCCACTGTACCCTGCTGGTCACAGAGTCAAACTAGCTCCTGCTCACTGGTAGCTGGTTTACCAGTACTAATATACCACTAAGCATCCAGAAAAACAAAACAAAACAAAAATTGAACACCTACCTTTATTTGAGGAGGCAGGGAATGCGGAGCATAAATAAAATCACGGGGTGAGTGTTTCCTACCCATTTGTTTCTCAATCCCCATGCCTTTTGGAGTGCACGCTGCTGCTGCTCTTATCTGTGCTGGGATGGCATGACATGCCGTGCGTCCCAGGAACATTTACCTCTTGGCCATCAGCTCTTTTTTTTTTTAAGTGTCTCTTCATAGTCAATTTGATTTCACACCAGGGTGAAATCTGAACCACTATTTATCTGCATTGGCCATGCTGGATGCAGTTTGCTGACCAGTGGCTGATTAACCCGTGACCAGGCTCCTCCAGGCAATGCAGAGCTACCCTGTGGCTCTGTGCTGGGTTCAGGATCAGGGGACACCCCAGCTGGGAGGCATGAACAGGTCAGCCCATCTTCCCCATCCACACACATGGGAAATAGCTCAGCTCAGCCTGGAATTCAGCTCTGGGGTCATGAATGATTATGAATCCCATTGCTGAGGACAGAGCAGGTAAAATGCCATTTAAGAAGAGCTATTAGAACTGACCTGTCTGCAGGGAGACATCATTTGTCATCTCACGCCCAGGCATTTTTCAGCTGTGGCACAGCACCCTGGCTAACACGTGCTTGTACCTTGTACAGGGCTGCCAGGCAGCAGCGTGGCTGTGGGGACTCCTGCGTGCAGGCACCCAGCTCCCCCGGGTTCTTTGGCAACCTAATGGGTAAGGGCCAAGCCAAACATTTTTTGTACGCTGTTCATTTCCAGAAGGCTGAATATACTATTACCAAATAACTTTTCCTCTGAGAAATGTTTCATTACAGGACGTTTAGACTCTAAAAAGGCAGCTATATTCACAAAAACCTAAAATCTTATTAAACAAGGACACAACAATAAAAATGTAAGAAAGAAATCAGTAGCTAAAGGCAACAAATGGGATGCCTCCCTGCTGAACTATTTAAATTTCGTATAGAAATGAGAAGATCTTCCTACTAAGGATGTATGGCATTGACAAATGACGGGATAATCAGCACCAGATATTAACACTAAAATACTGATTATTGCTGCTGTTAGAAAATTCCAGGAGGAAAAGCTCTTGAGTTTAGTAGAAGGAGAGAATAAAAAGAAAAATTGAAAATGAATAGTTAAGTCAGGGAGAGAGCATAAGCTAAGTAGCCCATCCATTCACATGTATAAAGATTTTGACTCAAATCCGACTTAAAACTAGGAGACAGAGGACTAAATGCTTATGACATGTTATGCCATTATATGAGAAGAACTTTTTCAGAAAAGGATGAAACAATGTGTGGCAGTTTTTACACAGTAATTCTTATCTGTCTGTAATATTAGCCACAAAACTAGAGATACTGTCAGGAGCAGACTATAGAGATGTGCAATGCACGTTGAATGTGATTTCTTCTTTCATCAGTACATCAGAGTTTCAGCCAAGAGTAATTCAGGACTAGAGCTTGAATCGCTCATTCAGATTGAGAGCATATACAAATTGGAAATAATTAACCTAATCAGGTCAGGCAACTGCAATACAAACTCATGCAACAGGAGCACAAACTTTCTCCAAGTCCTGGCTATCACCAAGGCTCTGTTATGGGCAGCTCGATGGCCACGGTGAAGGAGATTTGATCAGTCATCAGGAAAGTATTGCACAATAAAAAAAATACCCTGTCAAGTAAGGGCACAGCTCTGTGGGCTGGATTTGCATCTAAACTCATCCTTGTTGTGCTGGGCTGGGAGCAAAGCAGGCTGCAGAGCTGCTGGGTACCCAGAGCCATGCTCCCTCCTCTCTCCACCATTTCCCTACGCAGGGTATGATGCTGCAGCTTTGCAAACTGCATCCCCTTCCCAGTCAAGAGCAATGGGGAACCCCTCAACCAGCCTGTGAAGCTGCCTCTTCTTTGGCCTCTGAGACACCTGGAGAGAACGTCCTGTGCTCCCACCTCCCCCAGCACACTTGCAGAGGTACCTGCTTCTCCTCCACAGCTCTACACTTGATAATGCAAATGCTCTCCCATCTCTGGTAGCTGAGAAGTGGGCTATAAAGAGAAACGCATGAGAAAACAGGAGGGACAGCACAGAAGATCAAGGAACATTTTATTTTTTTTTCCCCAGGCTGACCTAGTTATTTAACTAACTGGCAGAGATACTCACTAATGATGGAGTAGGAAAGCAATCAGTCTGACAGTAGCAGCTTCACAGAGGATGCCTGAGTTTACTTAGCTATTTCTTTTAAACCCCAGAAACATTAAATACAATCTTTTCTATCTTGCTGCTCAACACTTTGCTATACAGTCACTATTCCTCGTTCAAATAAACTTCCAATTTATCACATCCTTTGGCAATTGTTGAGAAGACTTGAATCCAGAGGAACACGGAGGAAACATTCAGATACGTTTTCTTATATAACCCAGAAAAATGCATGCATCATTTTTGTTTTCACTTTTGCTGCTGCCATACTATATTAATCTGAGAAGACACAGATGAAGACATTTTCCATCCCTCCTAATTCACAGTGAAGATTATAGTCCCTGAAGGACCAGCACAACTGTTCTGCATGGCAGTAAGGAGCTAAGATACCTGTGAAGATCTGGCCAGCTGGGTAAAGGGCAAGTATTTCATGAAAACACGTGCCTTTTTTATTGCTTTTGTCAGCTCTTCCAACCAGCTCTGCCTTTGATGAGAAGATCTTAGCTTTGGTGTTACACAAATAATACCCAGAATAAATCATCATCATAATTCTGTCCCAAGTCCCCTTTCTCCAGGAGTGAGTCCCCTTTCTTCAGCTCCTGAGGGTTTGAAAGCTGCAGCTCCAGTGCTTACATGGTTACACAAGAATTTCAGCTTGTTTGAAACACAGGGATAAATCTAAGTGAAACTCAAGTTTCTAACCCCCAGCATCAGAGAGAAACATTTGGAAATGGGACCCTGCTGATCCGAGTGGAAACATTCATGAAGAGAAAGCTAGTAGATACAAAAAGCTCTATTTCTAGTGCAAAGACTTAGATAAACCAACTTGGGATTTTCCTGATTAACTAGTACAAAGTGGATTAAAAAGAAAATAATAAAGAGTAGGATTATGTGGGAGGGAGCATGAAGAGCACACATCCCATCCTTTCTCACACACACAGATTTCCCTTTCCCCTGGCTTGCCTATATCTAACTTTTTCCAAGCTTAAAAAAATAAGGAACAAAAGAACTGAGAGACAAAATGACATTTTTCATTGTCCTAGAAAACTGCATTTTGCTTCCATTTGGAATACCAGGATATTTAGATATTCTGGTTTGTCCTCCTGACATCTCAAACATGGCTTTCCAGCAGTCCACAGAACTGGGATAGTTAGCACAGTACTGGGCTAGTCCTACTGACAGGTGGAAAGAGAGGTAAGGAGACAGGCAGGTATTAAATCACACACTTTTAATTTTTTTTTTTAACTTCTGATACTAACCTTCAATGACAAGTGTCTGTAGAAATGTTGTACTTCACTGTACATTAAAACAATCCTCATAAAAGTGTTGGAAAACAACAAGAATATGACCAATAAGGTCAAGCACAGGAACAGTTACTTATCTTTAATAGTTATCTTAGATATTTTTCAGTGACATTTTGATATTAACATACTCTGAAAACATGCATTGTATGCAATAACTTTATTAGGGTCAAATAGATATCACAATATAGATTCATCCACTGAGTAGCCATAAATTGGTTACAACAATCATAGAAGAGACTAAGCTGTTTTAAGCTAAGATGCTTTCAACATTACAGCTCATACAATAAGATTATATACTGATACACTTCGATTTAGAAATGCAGATGATCAGTTTTGATTAGTATATTGTGCTTCAGACTTTCGTTTGTGTCAATGCATCCCATGTGGTGTTGTGAGGAAGAGCTGAATTTCCCAGGGAGAAATCCAAATGGGCTACAAGTCTGGCTTTGGCTATTTGGGGTTGAGCTCCTTCGAGCCTGGGTTATTTGGTCAATCCAGTTACATTCTCCAGTAGCACCAAGCTAGTGCTCAGAGCAGCGACAGAACAGAGGGATATCTTAACAATCTTGAAACAGCACATATAGAAAGGTTTTCTTACTATAAAGGGGATATAAAGGAATATTTAACGCTTTGTAAGGTCACAGCAATACATGCGGTTTTTCTGTGTTGCTGTATTAAGCAACAGGGCATTTTCGCATGGTTTTGTATACTGATATCTGCACCTCTGTTATCTTAGTTAAATAAATACCTTTGTAAACATATAACACAGTTACTTGGTCCTTATTCTCCATAGCTCACATTAAAAGATTCACAAAACATCCATAGAAATAGTGATTTATAGAATGAATACTTAGCTGAGTTAAATGGAATAAACATTGGTCAGGTACCATATATACTACTGAATGCCATTTTAAGGAAAAACATTTTAGTTACAAAGCATTCAGAACTTAGGTAAGCCATATATTCAACTCTGCAAAATATATAAAAGATGCATACTTCTTTTAAACATACATTTAACAAAATATAGTGGCAGAAGTTGAGACATTTCATTTACACAGTCCAGACGTTTGGTGGTATGAAACTGCTTATCCATGCACTAAATTACGGATGACTCAGTTAACTGAAATAATAGTAAAAACTTCTGAAACAGAAAAGTGTAACCAAAACAAATGCTCTGAAGAGTCACAGACAGGCAGTTTTGAAAATTTAGGTGCAATATTACATGCATGGATATACAGAATAATCTGTAGAAATAATAGTAAAACACTTTTGTTTTTCACCAAAATGCAGAAGGAAATTCAATTATATTATGCATATTAAATACTACAGACTTGAGGCTACAAAATGCTTCTACCATCTTAACACATACAAAACTACCATAAAGTTATCTCTACAGTACATACTACAACATTGACTCCAGGTCACCTGCGATGAGCGCATCCCCTGTATCTGGCTAGTCAGGGAACAAAAAAGCCAACTCCAGCCCACTGGCCACCTCCCATCTGCCTCAGGAGGTAGGCTTAGATCTTCAATCAACTTTAAACACCGTGTTGTAGTATTAATTTATGTAAAACCCTTCAGAATCTGGCGCTGCTGAAACTTGAGACCTGTTAAACTCTCTATGTGTGAGGGATGCAAGAGCTCGTGCTGCGTAAACCCTAAATTTGATTAGCGAAGGAGGTCGGCCCGCTCTGGCCGTAGCTCTGGGACTGGCCATATTCACCCACCTGGCCGTAGGAGCCTGGCTGGTTGTAGCCACCGGCCGGCCCGTAGCTGTCTTGGTTGTAGCCCCCTTGGTTGTAGCTGCTGGACTGCTTCTCCATGGTGTCTGGAGCATGCCGCTGGCCCGAGGAATGCCAGCCCGTCTCCTTAAACACAAACCAAATGTTTCCTGCCCAGAGGATAAAGTTCAAGAAGCCAAAGACCTAGGTCAGGAGAAGAAGAGCTCGTCACTCAGCAGCCATGGTCTCATAGATCAGACTGATGTCATGGACCCTGCATGGTCTTGGGAGAAGTTAAAGCTGCTCCCAGTCTATCCTTCTCCTCAAACTGGCTGGAAAATTATTTCAGCTTTGGAGCAAATTCCCAGATTCACCTCCCTTTAGCTGTAGCTCACAAGGTGTCTGTTTAATTTTGTTTCCAAGAAGAAGGTTTTTAGGCCAAAATAATGTTTTTTTGAAAATATAATCTAGTTTAAATAAACTGTGTAAAGACAAAATTAAAATAAATAAGTAAAAAGAGAGATATTATAATAATTGGTCAGCTGGCCTGGAGAGAGTTGTTGTGGGTTTGGTTTTTTGTTTATTTTTATAAACATTCTGAACATTAATTTTATGTTGCTCTTTTTGAGAATTTCTAAAGGAATCTGCAAGGCACAAAACCTTTTCTTCTTAAAGGAGATCACAGACCCCTTTTCAAAAGCATTGCAGTTGGGGCAAGTTGAAAGCAGATGGGTGAAGCAATGCCCTTGGACAGACACTTTGCTTTCTCCCCATCACACCCCTGCATGCTCATCCCACTGCTGCTCCACGACAAAGAGCTGTCCTGAGTCACGCTCTGCCTTGCCCTGCAGCAAAACCGTATTTCCAATTAAATCATTTCAGCTAACTGGTTTACACCACCCAATTTAGGTCAATACACGGGTAAAAAAGAGATGAAAATACATTTGTAAGGTAATGGCGAAAAGTAATCAAAGTCACTTACAACTGAAGTGTTGAGGCTTGACATAACAGGGCTGCGAACGGGCAAGCATTTGTTGGACTGCTGTTTGCAGGCAGACATCAGTAATAGCACTTCGTCTGGGTCGGTTGCAATCTTTACATCTGACAGTCCTTTAGCCCAAGCAGATGAGCTCACTAGCCACAAGAATGAGAAGACCACTGTCACAATGAAATCCTAAAAGACAAATTAGTTAGAAGCATTATACTGGTGTGTCCATTGCCGGGGGGGGAAGTAAGAATCACTCGAAAATTGAAAGCTTGTGTCAGGGGAGAGAAAAAACAAGAGGTGGTTGTTTCATGGAAGGCTGTGATTACTGTCATCACCTACAGAGCTAATTTTCAGAAGCGCTTGATGTTCTTAATGGAGCAGAGCCATTTGCATCTCCAGGCCTGAGGACACGGAATCACACAAGCGTGTGGCTGGTACCCAGGATGCTGAGCTGCCTTGGAAATCTGGCTGTTCACAGCACCTGGCTGATGAACTTGGATCAATTTTAAGAAAATACAGATGCCTGGAAAGGAGCTGGCTCTCCTGAGGGCTGGCTCTCACCTCAGGTGCTCATACAGACAGCTGGGGTAGTTTCCAATATGAACAGTTTCCATCCGTGGAAGCATCTTGGGGAGAACCTGAAACTGGCTAATACTCAGCCAGCAGATGAGGAGTTTTCTCACCAGCTACAGGTAAGGCCAAATGTCCTTGCTCCATTAGCCATGCTGCCACTAATTATCACGAGCAAACAAATAATCGGCAAGACTCGCCAAGCACAGCGACTCCTCGGCTCCTCTCTGTGCTGGTAAAGCGTTTACTCCTAATTTCCACCCACGTGAAAAGAGGAGAGAAGGTGTGACAGTCCCTCCAGGATCCAGTGCCTCCAAGCAGCTCTGCTCTGAACCACTCTGCTCACTTTTCCCTTGAAAGACTCTCAGGAGCACACACAGGCATAAACTTCTCCTTGTCTTAGCCAGAACAAGTGGCCAAGTGACACCGTTGTTGTGTGGGTTTGGGGGGAAAGGAGGGAGGAGGTGTGATTTTTCAAGCTTTCTTGTGTCTTGCTAAAACAGAAGAGCCTTTCTGCTGTCATATTTCATCCCATCTGTCAGCCCACAACAGATGGTAGAGGTGCCAAAGTCTAACATACCATTAACTGCATCGCTGCGTCTTGATATCCCACCTCCCCTGGGGGCTGCTTCCCATTCCCCCTTACAAAGTAAAGGTGTACATAGGAGGAAGAGAAACTGCTCATTAAGAACACAAAGTTTTGGGTTGCTATCTAAAGAAATAAGTGATCCCTGGGAAGCATCATTCTCCTCTTCTACAACACACCTGACATTTGGGGAAGCAGCTCTGTGGCACCACAGGGACAGGGAGCACGAACCTCCATCACGATGGAAGAGGCACCAGTCAATAAACCAGCCGCACAAACGAGCCATGAACAAAGGATTTCTCCGCTCATGCAGATGGGATTAAATTAACTGTGCTTGGATGCTTTCTCAAAGGATATATCCTTTTTTAACAGCACCACAATTTGTTTTCTGCAGGCCTGTATCTGCTGCCGAGCTTTGAGTTCCTCTGACCTCCCTTCACAATGGCCAAATGGGCTCTCTTGAAGAGCATGAAGCCCAGTAGCTGACAACTTTCTTAACACCCAAAGAGACTCCAGGCAGACAGAGGCAGATAGCCCAGAGTAATTCTTCTCAGGGAGATTTCCAGCAAACAAAATTATTGTATCTTATATGTCCTAGCAGTAACTGAATGAGAAATGGTCTCCTAGAGGCAACAGTTCAATTGCAAACATTTCTGAAAAATTCCAGCTGGCAGAAACACCAGATATTCACTGAGCTGTGGATTATGATGGGATATGCTCTTCATTTGCTATGAGGCTTGACATGTTATCTACCTGGATGCCAAGCCCCCATATTGGTTCTGATTGACACAATAGACAGAGAAACAGCAGGGTTTTGGGGAATACATTTTTAAAATGAGAAGGAATTCTCTGTCAATGCCACCACACTGTTTGCTAGCTAAACCAAGGTCTGTGATCAGCACGTTGGCAATAACAATAAAATAAACACAAAACACAGGTAGAAATTTGAAGAAAACAGAGACAAACTGACCCAAACTAACACAATGTAGGAGCTTAAACTTGCTAAAAATAAGGAAATTTTTAACAGTGAGCAAAATTCTTCAAGCAGGTGACAGCAGCAGGGGTACAGACCTGCTGTCAAGCTTTCAGAGCTTGCCCTCATGTCAGCGAGCCATTTGCACAACTCGTGACACAAATTACAGCAATCTGCATGAGTCCCTCACTCCAACTGCTAGTAGCTTGTGTCTTGGGCTATAAAGCACTGCTAGGAACACCCAAGAGCACTGTGCAGTTGAAAGACTGGTCCTAAAGGGACTATTTCATATTATTTCTCAGGTCTGGTCTTCTCCATCTCAGCCCAGCCTTCTGCCGACTTCCTCTTCTCCCCTGCACCAGGGTGTCCACACGAGCCTAACGCTGCCTGATCCTGCCCTTATTTGAGAGTACATCAGAGCCCTGGAGAAAAGGCCCCTGCTTCTGGGGGCTGAGATCAGCCCTTTTACACAGGAAATTCAAAAAACTGCCTGGGTGCAAGAAACACACCAAGCCAAAGGGGAAAGATTGCACAGGGGGACTTGGAGAAACAACTATGCAGCCCGTCTGCCAGCCAGCCAACACCTTGTCAAGAATACAGGACAGAAAGGCTAATGAAACACCAGGATTTTGTCAGCAGGTGCTCTCACCAAGGCTACATAGCCAGACTTGGGCTCTTGCAGGATTTGTTCTGCTCCTTTGCACTGTGCAACAAGCAAAATACATGACTAGAGCAAATTTGTGTCTTCCTATTTAATTTGAATCTTTGCTAACCTTCAGCTTTGGCTGGAACTTGAGCCTCTCTTGTTTTCAAGTGGGTTTCAATTTCTGGCTGAACGTTTTCACAGCTCTGGGTGGAACAGAGTTACAAGATAATGACATACTGAAAATAAAAGTGAATTTCAAGCTAAGCTGTTCTGTGGCTTAATGTCTATCTGGGGAATTTCTCCTTGGTAATTAAAGCCAGTGTGTCTGCATAATAAAACAAATCTTGCATTTGAATGTTTAATATCCCTATAGCATGGGTGACTTTTTTTCCCTTGGAACAAAGTAATTTTTGTAGTCACTCTCTTGAAATCTACAGATCTCTCAGTGTGTACTGTTGTATGGCTATGCTATAGTCCTAATTGCAAAGTTTCATAGATGTCAGCTGAGATACTTTGGTTTGCCTACAGGTGCCTTTGGGAAGGAGGTGAAATAGGAGCATGTAGGAGAAAGCAGAAAACAAGATTTAAAATATGCTGAATATACAAGGGAGAGACTTTTTAAGAGCCTAAAGTATGTGTAAAAGAAAAAAAATAAAAATCTAGCTGCTTTTTTCAAGCTGAAACTTGCTATGCCTGAGTTTGCCAAAAATGCCTACTTGGAACAATTTTATATATGTTTTAGAACAGAACTGTGAATGCCTTTTCATGGTAACTGAAACATTTCTCCATGGCATCAAGCTACTAACTTTCACAAAATGCCCATTCTTGGGAGGGAGCAGTCACGTTGCTCAAGCCTCCCGAGTGCAGTTTTGGACCACTCAGTGTCCAAAGTGCCAAAAGCATCTGCAGAAGTCGCTTGTTCACTCAGGAAGGGGACACGTTTCATCTGCTCTGAGCTGGTCTGTGGCTCCAGCAACCCCCAGAGTGCTCTAACACACATGCCCCTGTGTGCTCTCCATGCCCTGCTCTCCCTCCTGGCCAACATGGTCCAAGTTTGGCACGATGGCCCTGAGTTGTTATATTTGAAAATATGCAAAACCTCAGCTCTGGCCTGACTGAAGGGTGCCTGGCATCCCTGTTCCACTCCCTCCTCCCTCGCTAAACCACAGCTGCTGGCCCCATAACTGGCTTCCATGCAGGGCTTCCAGCACCTCTCCACAAGTGCTTCCATCTGCCAACACTCATGCTATCAAACTTTTTCATTTGACAAAACCCTCTCATGCTTTTACAGCTTACAAAGGAGCAACTCCTCAAATGCCAAAGGCTATAAACCCTCCCAGCCAGAGCATGTCCAGCCTGGCAGCACTGTCAACAGGTTTCATGGACAGCCACACAGGAGTAGAGGGAGATTTCTTTACCGCAGGAGGAGCAAACCACTCAGAGGATTTGCTTTCAGAGTCACAAGTGACCTAAAAATTCAAAACCCACCCCAGCGAGAGCCATAGCCACGGTTCCCGCCTGGGCAAGTGGTCAACAGCAGGTTGCTACAAGCAGCAAGCACCTTTCTACAGTGGCATTTTAGCTCTTTCTTTTTTTGAACAAGGTCTCACCCTAGATTTTGTGCTGAATGAAGCTTTGGAAGAATTGCATTGTTCTTGCAATGGTGCATGGCCTTGCAAGCTTTCTTTCGGTGGGAATGTGCAGAGCCCTTTGGGAGGCACCAGCACATACAGCAAGGTCACGGGCTTGTGTTTCAAAAAGGAGATGACAACAGCAGGCTGAAGCAGCTCTTTGAAATGCAAAGAGTTATTCTGGTTATTAATTATTATTTTTTTTTTAAACTGCAAAGGATTCAGTCATAGTTTTACAAATGGCTCTTTATTCTTTCCCTATCTATTTTCCAGAAAGCTGGACAAAGTGAAGGAAATAAAACATGTTTAATCAAAGACATCTTCAAAGAGTAGACTAGGAGTGTACTTAACTCACTTGGTCTGCAACATATATAAAGAAACAAATGTCTTTCTGCTCAATGTAGATTATTGACAGGACTCCAGCTGCAAAGGAAAGAGCTCACCTTCTTACATGTAAGCATCTTTATGCACCATAAGAATGAGATTATAAAGTAATCACTACAAAACTGAAATATCTCTTTCCAGGGCTGCATCAGTCACTCTTCTTGGCTGAGTAATTTTTTACTTTTATACTAATTCATTGGAATACTAATAAAGTGTTTTATATTTATGCATTAATGCATGTGTTTTTTCATGGCCAATCTATAACTTCCCAAAGACAAACCTGAAGGCCCATAGAGACAGAGTTGTTAGTGTGAGTTTTAAATGGAGTACATATGGAGTACTACAGAAACAGTAAGAAGTCTGAGTGACGGGTACTGATACACATTGTCTGTGACTATTCTTTCCTTTATTTTCCTACTTCAGAGATACATGGAAGCATCTAGTCCTGATCCCCTAAAATTTTGGCACAACTGTTGGGTTGGTTACTCTGCTCACAAACAGCTGCAGACGTACAGATCTGAAGCAGGGAATTGAGTCAGGGGTGCTTGGGTGGCAGTTCCAGGGTGCAGGTCACCTCTGCTCTCATCACAAACCAGCAACGCCTCCCCAGGGTACGTGGTGGTACATGAGTGGAAACCAGCTTAGGCTGGTCTGAGAGATGCAAATCTACTGAAAATTGGAGAGATGTTGTACATCGCATTCATTAAAACCTATGTCAGCATCTCCAATTAATTTCTTTAAAATGTTTCTGGTGCTTGAGCACTAATCAGTCATTTGAGAAACTGGCTTGTGCTTATAGCCACCAAGGGGAGCCCCCAGCTTCTCACCATACACATGCATCTGGTGGGAGTTTGCAATGAAATTAAAATCACAGCTGCCAGTTTGAGAGCTGAGAAACACACTGCACATATCAATTAGATATTTAATCTTTGGTAAACTGCTCCTTGTTCCTTTAGGAACCGGGAATCCAAGGTCATCTCTTAGGTTTACCTATCCAGTGTGAACCCACCCAAATCATCTCTCCATGGAGGTAAGTGGAGGATGCACATGGTAAGGGCTCGCTGCCAAAACCCCTGTGGAAAGGGGTGACTCTCACCTCCATCACAGGTAAGTAACACAACCTGTGTGACCAAAAGGAAGATTTCTATACCCAAAACCCGAGAGGTAACACTAGCAACAAACACGGCTCACTGCAGTGAATAAAACATGCTGGTGCCATCCAAACAGTCATGGAAGGAGTTAAGGGCTTCTCCTACTGGAAATATTTCCTTGCTGTGATGTCTCACTTCACACTGAGCATTAAAGCATTTTTCCACAGTTAAAGGGATGCTCAGCACATGCAGTTGTGTTTCCTTGTGTTTGTATAAAAAAGGTAAACTTGAAACTTTTGTGACTGAAATTTTCTCTGTGAGTTTCTTGTGACTTAGTGGTCACTAAATTCTTTATAGTTGCATATTCTGCATCCAGTCAGGCCACTACAGGCTGGTGATGCATTGATGGTGCTCTGAATGCCTGCGCAAAGGTTTCTTGAAATAAAAATAAAATAAAATAAAATTAAAATTTCAAGTGAAACCCTTTTTTTCTTTCTCCTCCTCTCCTGTCATACTAATTTTTCAAATCCTGAAAATCTATCAGGAGGAAAGGCAGCCAGCTCTCAGAGGGTGCTGCTTAAAGGCAGATGTCATCCCAGACTGAGCAAATATCAAGCCAGGAGGAAGCACAAGGCTTAAATGGGAATGGCTTTAAATATGAAACAGGCACTGCAGCAGAAGAAAGAACAGATGAAACCATCATCTTCTAACTCTTCACTAAAAGGCAAAAAACTGGTAGTCTGGAAACAGTGCTTGACACATGGATCTCACCTGATGATGAGGAAGGAGCAAGGGCTGCCCTCCCTCCAGCACCAACATGTGCTGGGGACTGCTGGCTGGATTTGGTGTGCACAAAGCACCTCAGATTTCTGTAACACTTTTCTTTGGGAGGAACAATCTCAGGGATGAGACATACCCACACATCTGATCTGATGTATGTGTGATCTCGCTGGTTATGTCAGTTCAGTGTAGCATCTGCCTGGAGCTGGAGGATGAGTCGCCTGCTTGTTGCATCCCTTAGGTGAGCCCTGCAGCCATGGGAAGCTGGTTTTCACTCTGAGTTTCCCTTTAATTCCTCCTGGCTACAGCTGCCTGCTTGTTCTCTGCCTGGGGCTCTTCATTTTCCCTACATCTCCACTGCACAGCAGTACTGCTATCATTGCACTGGGATGCCTCTGGGGAGAATTGCAAGGATGGAAAAGGGTCTGTTTTTCTAAAAACACCCCAATACAATGGAGCTGGAAGCATAGAGGACATGCTGGAGCAGGTATAAGCTGAGCATAACCCTCAGCCACTTCCCAATACCACTCACCACAGAAGCTGCTTTTGCTGTAGGACACACTCAGAAGCATCTTCATATTCTGAACAAATAAGGTCATTTAGGCTTGGTTTAAAGACTGGGAAATTGCAAACAACAGCTTTGGTAATGGACAACACTTAAATTTAACCTGTAGATTCAATTACAATCCATTACACAGAACAAATTAAATCAATGCCACGTTAATGCTGCAGCAGGTTGCACTGTGCATCCTGTGATGAACACGACTGCAGCAGCTGCATCAGGAAAGTCCTGGACAATGGCAAGCAGCCACATCACAATCTGACACATTAGAATTATTTTTTCCTCTTCCCTTTTTCTATTGCTGCACAAAATAATGTGGCCAGAAGAATCATTTTCCACAAGAAGATTAAAGTGACAGATCTCTGCAATTAATCCTTTGATGAGACAGTTTTATATGAGATATTACTTGATATCAACTGAATGAAGCAGAAGCAATGCACTTCATTTATTTACTGTTTCTGTAGAGACCTCTTTAACTTGCCTGTTCTACCTCTCCTCTATGAAGATTTTTCTCTCCTTTCCTCATAATTTTTTTGGAAGAGAGGAAAGGTCCCAACAACCCTGAAACGAAAAGGTTTAATTTCCTTTGACATGGAATGAGAATTTTCCCTTCTGTATCGATTCATCAGTTTTGAATTATGCAAACTTAAATAAAAAAACCTCACATCTTCTTGCAGCAGGAAAACCTTCTCAAAACCCTGTGATGTTTAGATTACCTTTCTAGAGTTTAATATTTTGCTTACTGTCACACTAGTTATTTCCTTCAACAGGTACAGTCTTTCTGTCCTGGTGATTTTATTTTCCATTCTATTATATTTTTCTGATGTTTTTTATCGGTCGCTTTCAGTCATTTAAGGTGCAAGTCTCAGCCAAATGTCTGGTTGCTGTCAATCATAAAGTTTAGCTTTTTCTTAAAGCCAGAACTAACTCTTATGTCAGTCCTCACTAAAACTCCCACCACCTTCCCTTTGAATCGCTCTTCACATCAAGAATTCAGAGAAATATTCCCTCTACTTTAGCATAATCTTATCCATGCAGCCATGGAGGAGAGTGCTCGCCATGGATGGGAGAGTATGAGACAACCCTACAGAGACCTGACCCAACTTCAGTGCAGTGGTGGATCAGTACACAGACTTCACCAGCCCAGCAACACCAAGGGGTGTATCATGGGGTGTGATGCACTGACAGGTAACAGACACCTAGAACAAAATAGCTGTCACTGGCTTCATAGTCTTGATTTAAGAGAAAGTGCATGGCAGGACTTTTTTTACAGGCCTTCAGGAATCAGTACAAAGAACAATATAGGTGCAGACAGTCACAGCTTGACGGGTGTGTAGAATGATAACTGGAAAGTGAGGAGCCTCATAAACCAGCATTGAGACACAAATGTGCTAGGAGCTCTTGGTAATACTGAAAAAACCAGCTACATAATTCTCTAAAGCAAAATCATTTAGCTGAATGTAGCAGCAATTAGCAACAAGCAATCGACCTGTCTAGGCTTTGGTCAGGGGAATGGTTTCTTTTGTCTCCTAGGTTAATACCAAAGATCTCTTCCCTTTTTTCCCCACCAATGAAGCTCTGCTGCCACAGATGTATGGCTTGGACCCCAATCCTGCAACCACTCAGCTACATCTCATGATTTGTATGAACATCACCACTGCAGGCAGTGGGAGAGAAGCAGGGAATCCCACAAGGACATACAAGATTAGGACTAAACACCACCTGCATGTAGTCTGTTACCCTTGATATTAAAAGTTTAATTCAAACCAAACAAAACCCACAGGCAAATGAAGAGAGGCTTTGGGCATTATGTCAGTTGCATCTCCCAGACCACACCACAGCCTCAACCACCAAAAAAGCAGGAGGTTAAGACCTACACCTAAAAATGCTGCAAATACACACTTACAATTAGAGGCCCTCTGTTGTTTTCACGGTACTTGTTCTGGAAGAAGATATAAACCACAGTGGCAGCCAGCGAGTATAGGAAGGCGAAGACTGCAATGGTGACGAAGAACTCTGCCGAAGAAGAGAAGTCCCCTATCAAGGAGAGCTTTTCTCGACGCTTGCCTTCACAAGTGGGAGCATCGAAATTCACTTGATGCAACCTGGAAAACATCCCAAAGAGTGGCAGGTGAAGTACAGAAAAAGGAAACTGTTACCCAAATAATGATATAAATACATTTACTCTGTCTCCCTATCTCATTCCTGATGTACATTGATCCCCTTCTTGAATAACTGGCCCTATAAGTAGTCTCGTGGGCTGTGCTCTTCAGAGGTGCTCACACACAAGATTACATCCACGTGAGCATCTAGGCGAGAATGACAACCTATACACGTCTTTTAATCAACCTCAGAGAAAAGTTGATGTTGCAATGGTTTGGTACAACCTCCTCCTGTGGCTCCACGTCCTCTCCCAGGTTTTGCCATGGCAACAACTGAAAAAGGATGAGAAACTATTTGATTCTTGAATTCTTACAGTCAAGGCAGCAGAAAACAGGTTTTATCCTCTATATTCAGGTCATGGGATACCTGTGTTTGGAAGCTCACAACTTCCTGACAGCTACCTGTGGCTGTTAGCCCATGGGGCTGTGAGCCATATAGTGTCTCTACATTAAAAGCTTTTACAACCAAGCTGCAGCAGAAGTGAAACATTTACTGGGTCAAAGAAACAGCCCACATGCCCTGGTATAAGCAATCAGCAGCCTTGTACACACACACCATTTGCAATTAGCAACTAAACCAATAGATTTGTGGTTGTCTGGCCACTCCTGCCAGATCCTCCTTTTTTCCTGTAATAGTTTTAATTTCTGATTTAGAAAGATAAAGCAAGTCCTCGGAGGAGGTATTTTGACAGGTACTGTTGCATGGCCTATATTAGCTTCAGTGGGAACATGGGGCCTGATGAGGGATCACACTATTCTGCTCTGAACAGGGAGAGCAGAGGGGATGAAGCCAGCAGCAAGTTAACAGTAGCAATTAAGGAGGTTATGATCTGGTGCAGAGAAAGGATGAGGCCTTCTGGGAGACATTCCTCTGCTCAAGGGCAATTAATGTGTGCAACAGCGAGCCAACAGCAGCAGCAGCCATGAATATATGACAAAACAAAAAGTTAGGTCCCCAGAGGAAAACAAGGAACCCACAGTTGAAATCACAGAAAATGGATTAATGGATGCTGGAAGATTGCACGACTTTTTGCTTTTCCTGGTCCAAACTAAATGTACCCAAACACGTAGGCAGAACCTTTTCATCAGTGGTTGATGCATAATGCCGGTTATTTGCCTCAGGCATTTTCTTCCCTGAGCTTCCGTCACTATAGTAGTGGTGGGATGAAAACAAGAAAAGCGTCTGCCTAGATTGCGGAGATGAGCAGCATCTGACTCGCCTCTCCTACGCAAACACAGCAATGTCTGATGAAAACAGAAAACATGACAGAGACTTTAATGCTTATGATCAGGTTCCTGACTTGGTTTCAAAGCTTCCCAGCATCAGCGCATACACACTTTTTGTCAGGGCTTACTGTTCTTTCCTAAAGTGGAGGAAAAAAGGGGAAGATTTCTTAGAACCTATCATGCCAATTCTGTAGCCTGGAGAGAAAGTGGCTTTGTTTTATCCATCACCAGCATTATGGAAAGGTTTGAAATGCATGATTTGCACGGTCAGAAAATAAAACTTTCTCCACTTTCCTCATGCACAGCTGCTTGAGTGCTGTACTGACACAGAACAAAACTGAGACCCCTGTTCAAAACCACTTGAAAACAGTAGCAACCTCGGTGGGGTTTTGGATCAGGAAGAAATTTCTTATATGATCCCTCCTTCTCAAGGGAAATGCAGCCTCCATAGCCCTCCTCAGGTCCTGTATTTACTTCAGGGCTTGAGGCTGGTGAACCCAAGGTGTCACCTTCCACACAGCCCATGGGGCTGCAGCCTGGGGCAGGGGGGACATCTGCCACGGTGTGCGGAGCCAGAGCTGGGGACCATCCTGTGCTCCCTCCCATCCTTTGGTAGACCCAGGGTTCCCCCAGTCATCCCAGGCTTCGCAACTCAAAGGCATTCAAGGTTGGATTTTCGTTCATTTTGTTGTTTATCCTACCCCCACATACCACCCCCCCCTCAAACCACCAAACGCTAAAGTAGCATTTTTCTGTTTTTTAAATAATTAACCACATTCACTTTGTTTGAACGGCCACACTCGGGTACCACAGCTGCATTTTAAGGGCCTCACTGTGGGATGCGGTATCTGCTTTTCTGGTTGAGCACAGTGAGAAGGCTCTGGCCCCTCACGGGAAAGCCAGACTTCGCTGCCATGGTGGGAGCTCCACGGTTTTACGTTACCAACTCACACTGCAAACAGGCTTTAGAGAATTGCTCTGGCCCTCATATTACTTGCACAAGTGCTATGGAACTAGGCTGAGCTACATTAGATACAATCCAATTGCTTTGGGGGGAAAAATAACAAGGCAATTCTGCATACATTTTATCATGTTAAACACATCTTCAGGGTGGCTGTTGTTTTTCTCCCCTGAAGTCCTGAAATAGCACACCAGGCAATGCATGGTGTTGCAAGTAGCAGTTCAAACTCCTGCGCATACCAAAGACAAAACAACTTAAGGAATGTTCCTATCAAGATTTAGACCTGGAGTTGCTGCCCACCCCTTGCAGCTTCAACTGGCCCCAGTCACCACAGCCCCATGCACTCCGATCATCAACAGCCCACCAGCCTTTCTGAAACATTAAGTAACTGAGACCACTTTCCTTCTCTATCCTGTTTTCCTTACTGTACTTCAGTTCTGAATACTGATAAGCCAGAGAAAATGTTCATATATTATATTATCATCTCACTTGTATGTTCCCAGCAGTGCTTCTGTGGCCAAGCATCTGTCAGGGATGCCAGATCATACAAACCCTCTTCCATCAAATTAATTTTATTCACTCACTTTTGTTTTAGATTTCCCTAGCCTCTCAGAGGATTTGCAGTAATTGGTGCCTCTTGTGGCCACCTCACCTTTGCCCAAACAACTGAGATCTCTGTTGTGCAAAGGGCCCCAAAATAGACTGTTACTCAGACCTGGGAAGAGGAGACGCAGCAGGGAAGAGAAGTGGGTGAGCCAAGCCCTGGGGTGGTGAGGGTGGGTGCTGAGTTCACAAGATGCATTTGAAAAGTTTCTTTAAATCAGGGGAAGATCAGCTACAGAAAATCCAGTTTTACTAATCAAAACCTCTTTGATTTGGAATGGCATTTCAGAGGGAAAGCTCTGATTTTTCCATCAATGTTGCTGAGTCAGCCTTTCTGGGGGAAGGATGGCTTGGTGATGACTCACAAAAAATTAATTGCCTCTACCTCCGCCTCCCACCTTTGATGTAATTCTACCTGTTCTGCCCTTTACTTCCTTATGATGTATTCTTTTTTCATCTTCTCTTATCTCTCATTCTTTACACCCCACCTTTTCCTTCAAGCCATCCTCGGCCAGTATCTTCTTTCTGCTGCTTTTCTGATCTCCAGCACCACTGCTGCATTTCACCTTTGCCTCCCTAAACAAAACCAGGAGCCCTGAGGGTGACCCTTTGCTCTTCTTTAACACCTGAGCAATACTCTTGGGCTGCATTAGAATAGCTAATTTTTGCTGACTGATGGACAATGAAAATAAGCAACACTTCAGTAATAGCTTTACCTAATTAGGGAAAAAAGTAATGAAAAACCTTTCCCCTCTAAGTTCCTCCAAAAAAGAGCTGGCAGTGTTTTTTGCCTTGTATTGTGCTAATTACTGTTATTAATTCAGAAATAAAGCTGATGACTCAGGAACGTTACACCCTGCACCCCACACTCAGCAGAGCGGCTCTAAGGTCAGCCTTGCTGCTCATCCCCACCGACACCATGCCCTTCGCATGCTGGCTCTGTTTGCTAACAGCAGCCACCATTGCCAAGACATCCGGGTCTGAATTCCCTCAAATTTGCTTAAAACGGAAGCAAGTCCACCAAAGGCCGTCAATTTCACCAACAAAGTCACAGTAATTAAAGGGCTTCTGAGGTTTCTTCTACCCTTTGGCAAAATTTCCGTTGCCGTGGGAAATATGATGACAAGACAGCTGTATTGTCTTGCTTGACAAGATCAAAAGAGGGCAGGAATGTTTTACAGTGAAAAAAAGGATTTATACATTGTTTCACAATAGCAAAGAGCAGTTAGGTTTTCAGACACTAATTACCCCTGCTCTGAAAACAATACATGAAGCCAGACACGCTGAACAAAGCTACAGCTGTTACATGTGCGTGGGGGAGCAGAAGCTGTGCTCTCTCCATGTAAATGCGAATTTCCCTTTCTTCCCTGAATATATTCAATATATTCAAGCCACAATTTGCTTTTCATTATAACCCCTCTTTTTTTCTTTCAATCAGCCTAGTCCACCTGATGATCCTTGAGCATAAAAACGGTCAGAGCCAACCGCCTCAAAGACACATCTTGTCCCATGTCCCACTCTACCTGCAGACACAGAAGAGCCCAAGCAGGAGAGTGTGCACAAAATGATTTCATCTTGCCTGACTCCCAAAAACTCCCCCTTTAGCAATGCGCATGGGGCTTAGACTTGAAATTAACAGAACATACAATTAACAGCAAGTATGTGTCATTACTTTATCAGGTATTACTGATTAACCAGCACAGATTTCCTCTCCTGAGCTTCAATCAGTACCTGGCTTAATAAATAATAGATAAAGTTCTGCCTCCAAAAATGCTCAATGGGTGTTAGAGTTTCCCCATTTCAATACTAGGAAATGGGGAAAAACAGGAAAAAACCCCCACACAACTGTTTTGGCAGGTTGTCCTATTTTCTGAAAATAGCATCTTGTAATCCACCCCCCAACTCGTCTACAACATGCTTGAACGAAATCTGCAACACCCACATGCTTGCAAAAAATATAGAGATCCATTATCCTTTCATTGGGCTTTATTTCCCCCTCACTAGTTTCTGGTAGTCAAACTGTCAGTTGTATTTACTGTCTGCAAAGCAATGAGAGAAATACACCACTGGAAATCAGTTACTGCAGGTAGAGCTTGTGGAGGAATTTGTTGTGAAATGTTTAGCTTGGCTGATAATCTCCAAATGAGGGGAAAATGAATTTTCAAAATACAGTAGGGAAATGCTGAAATGCACAAGGCCCCTTAGTGAGTCAAACTGCTCTGTCTAGGCATAAAAACACAACAGGAGCTTTTTGCCTTCTTTTCTCAGAGATACAAAATAAAGGTAATTCTTTTCGTTAGTTCTGGAAACACTGCAGCTCCCTTGTTTTAGAGGACTCTGCTGATGTGCTTTCACACCAGTGCCTCCAGGCAGCCAGTCCCTGGGCAAATGCCTCATCTCAAGAGGCCAAATATGGATTTTGCATAGGCTTAGTGGAAGAACGCTAATAAATGGGAGCCTTTCCTCTTGCAGCAGAGTTAATGATTCCCATAAGACTTCTCTAGAGATATTACCTGCATGAAGAAAAATACTTTAAACATAAAGTGAAAGTAGAAATCTGCTTGAGAAGGTAAGGTCTTTTCAATGAAATTGAGGTCAATTGACCCTTTCAACACTCTTCACAGACTGTTTTCCAGAAGGAAGCAATGCATACAGTGCTCCTCACTGCAAAGAACATTTTTGCTGGTGCTGGGCATCCCCACATGTTCAGTGCTAAATCCTGGCTATCTGAGGGGCTTCTCACACCACAGGGAACAGGCAGATCTGCTCTGTAAGGACAGACTCCTGAGGGGGGAACCCTGCAGCAATGAAGCCACACTGTGAGGTCTCATACACACCATGAACTCTTCTACAGGAAACCGCCGCTAAGCAGTTGCCCTCAGTCCATATTTTTCTGCCAATTATAACCATTATCCAGTAATTCCCATAGGATCTGAATCTTTACACCCAGCCATCCTGAAGTCAGTCTCTTTTTGAGGCAGCCAGCCTGTTAATACCACATTTGAACTGCTTGAAGTCATTAGTGCTGAAGTTCTCTCCAGCCCTTCAAAGTCAAATAGCTGAAATATTAATAGAGCCCTGGACAGCTGGGGAGATGTGATACGCTCAGCCCAGCAGTGGGACAGCAGGTACCGTGGAGGGGACTGCTCCCCAGCCCTTTTCCACCTGTGATGTTCTGCCAAAACCAGAATTTTTCACCCCTTTTCTAACAGCAACAAGGCACTTTCTCAGCACAAACCTGCTCTCTAACAGCTCCTTCTCCAAGATGAAGTTATCATTTACTCAAGTGGTCCCGTCCTCATCTTTCCCACCATCCATCTGCCTTGACACATGACAACACTGCCTCTGTATACCAGAGCCATTCAAAACTGAGGTGCTTATTGATGTTTCCTAACTGTCCCAGCAATTTTTTATAGCAACACCCCCTCCAGACTCCCCGGTATCCAAAGGTACCTTCAGTACCCTCCTCTCTTTGGTCTCCTCCCCTTCCAGAGCAGCAGCACATTAATTTCTACTGCATACAGGTCCCTACAAAATTAGTTCATTTTTCTCTGGAAACAGGAAACGAGTAAAATTCTCCAGCTGACTCAGCAATCTAAGCTTTGTCTTTTGTTTCTTTCCTTTGTAGAGGAAGAGAGAATACAGTTTGTTGATAAAAGAGTATTTGAAAGTATTTCACTTTGAACTTCTGTCCTCTCGATTTCTTCAAAAAAAACATCCCAAGGCCCATTTCTCTCTAGAATTATTCAATTCTACTAGTAGTTTCACATAAACACATGCTTTCTCTTGCAAGTATTTATTCCTGACTCCTCTCCTGGACATCTGAACACCCTGAAGATCTCCCCTTTGTCACAGCTGCCTTCAGTGGCTTATACCCACCCAGATGCATGTTCAGAGCAGCATCACCAAAAAAATCCAAAAAGACACTGCTGGGAAGGCGACAAGGAAAGCTGTAGCAACCTGTATTATCTTCTGTTTTATGTCCAGTTAAAATAATGGAAAATATTTTCCCCCACTCCCATATTTTCAATTTCTTAACTTGCCAGGCTCCCAGCCCTCACTTGCACATCACTGTCGTGCAAACATTTGGCCAGTACCATTTTACCACAGTATTGTTTTAAACAGGACAAGCTGTCAGCCACAGTTGCTGTCTCAACATGCCACATTGCATGTGCCGTGATGGGAGAAGTGGTAATTCCCCCAGACCCAGCATCTCAGAGCAGGCACATTGTGATACCCACCCAGAGCATCACAACATGTGTCCTCTGCTCCATCCCTCCCCACTTCTCCTGTTAACACAGTGAGTCAGAGACCCTCTGAAGTGCTCAGGTCCCCAGGAAGGGAAGCTACAAAACCCTTTTGAGGATGGAGTCTAAAGACATTGGAATAGGGACAACCCCAGCAGTGGTGGGGAGACAGCACCAGTGCCACATCCGCAGCTGGAGATCCCTCTTGCAAAACCTGCTCCCAGTGACTGCATTCACAAATCTCTTGGAAAACAGCCTGCAAAAGAGCTTCATCACACTCCCAGAGGAAGAAACGTCCCGGACGTGTGCCAGCCGTAGTAATGAACCTCCCCAGACTGCACACATAACAGTAATGCAAACCATAGTACTCCACCGTAGCACCAAGGAGGAAATAAAACTGCTCATTATAGAACACGCTCAGAAAGCTGAGTGGGTGATCCCAACCCCACTTCCAAGCCTACATCCAGACCCAGATTTATCTCCCGAGATATCTTCACAGCTCTTCTCAGAAAAACACACTTTCTTGCTGTGCAAGTAGAGCACAACACCCAAAGAGATGCTCCACTCGTCTTTACAAACCCAAATACCTTCTCAGATAGGACACTTATATTCTTTGTGGTACAGACTGGTGGCATTGCTCTCTGATTTCCTCATCACTGAGCTATTTTCTTGGGGTGAACAGCTTCCTACTCCCTGGGAAGCTTATCTACTATCTCTCAAGGGAGGTAACCCTTGATTATCTTAAAAAAAAAAAAAATCATTTTGTCTGTGGAGCAATGTAAATTAGGAGGTCCGGAAATGCCACACACAACTGTCCAACACTCCCTGGTCCTATCATGACATCCTGACAGAACTCATGGCTCTGGTGTCCCTCCCATTGCTTTCTCCTCCAGACAGACACGGGAATCAGCATCCAAACTAACAAGCCTCTGTCAAAGCAGAACAAAAGCATCTATTTGGAGAAAAATCTACAAAGATCTAAACATCTAGAAATATATCATAAGCAATAAAAAGCATAAAGCAAAGGCCTAAAAACTAGTCATTGAATCTAATATGACCATTTCTTGGCCATCACCTAATGTTCACACAGAACCCTCTGAAGGCATTAAGCCTTTGCCCTGTGAGAATCAGGGTTCACACACAGTTTAATCTAGGTCTATAAACCCTGAAAGCAGCAATTTCACCTCTAGGGCCAGCTGAGATAAATGCAAGAGCAATTACAGAAGATGCAGCAATGTTCATTTTTTTGTATCATATCTTAACATTAACTTTGTATTTCAACTATAGTTGATTCAAGTATATTGTCCTAAGGCACTTAAAGCAATCAAATTAAGTCCTCTGTAGAGTTTTATGGCATGACTCCAATAAAACTCCCAATCAAAATATTATCATTGAAATTACCTGTCAAATCCTTTTCTCAGGGAGGCCATGGGCTCGATCATAAGCTGAGCAGCACACAGGGCAGGAGCCAAGGCAGACCTGTACAACTGCTGATGGACCTGCCAACAACCTGCCTGCATCTTCACACTAGAATAACCCAAGAAGTGTCACTTGTGGGAATTGAGAGAGGACGGTGAGAGGTACCTTGCTGCATGGGGCTGTGCTGGATGGGGTTGGATGCCCACTCTAACCAGAGTCTATTGAATAAAAAGAAGTATCACATTCAACTCTTTGACAAATAAATTCACATAGAAGCCAAGCGTGGGAAGAGACCAAAGACATCCCACTGATCCAGTTCCCTGTGCTCATGGGGAAACCTCAGGGCTGCTGCACAGAGAAAGATTTGGGAGCAGAGGAAAGGGGAAGGATGTGTGTTTGATCGTCCCCTACTTGGGTCACCACACACTGTCTGGGGTATGGGATCAAATGCCAAACAAAGTAGGGTTTCTGCTTTAGTTGCTTCTGTACTGGCAGCATGAAAATGTGCAAAAAAGAAATTTGCAAGGGAAGCTGTAAAAAGCCTGACTTCTGGAAAAAGCCTTTGTGGCAGGCATAGATAAAATACCATCATTGCACAATACTGCAGAGACTATTCATGAATATATATTAAAAGCTCAACTTGGGAAAAAGCTACATATATTAACAAATCTGAAAGTGACTTCCACTTTAAAAACTAATTCTGGCCAAAGCTTTAATGAAGAATTTTTCTGGCACCAAAACCGTGTTAAACATAAAATACAGCCTTTATGAAACAAAAAAAGCCATTCTGGATCAATACCATCCAAATTAATCAGGAATCCATTTGCTTTGACTACCAAAAGAAAAGCTTCTACAATTTAACAAAGATTTAAGCAGCAGTGTTCTCTCTTCTCTGCAGCAGACACCATCTCCAGAAAATTGCTACCTTTTTCCTCCCACGTTTACCTCCCAGCCTGCTGCGTGTCCATGAGCTCTATGTTCACACAATGTTTGTTGCAAGACGTTCCTAACAGAAGACAACAGCTGACCAGTCTCAAGAGCTGCAAAGCAAGACAAGTCTCCTCTATGGCCCCAGTTCAGCACTCAAGGGTGCATTTGCTTCAAGCTTTAAGAGATTAAAATCTAGAAAGTAGAAATTGGAGAACACTGAGGATAGCAGCAACTGAGAAGACTTCAACATCTGGAAAAGTTGTCCCATCTGTAGAGCTGCTGCCCCGTGACAAGCTGACTGACTGGTGCAACCAGCCTCTCCCTGGTTGAGCAATGGACAGGGGACATGTCCGCAGTTTTACAAATACTGGCAGTCAGACCTCATTCTCCAACCTACTCAAGCAACATAACATTGCATTCAATCCAACACACCAGCAGCACAACTTATGTAGCCAGCCTTGAGCTGTGGCTTCTTGGCTGCGCACAAAACTTGGCAAAAGCTAAGCCATTCAGATCAGCTAGCAAATTGTGGGGGCCCTGGGATGATCTCTTCCTTCATGTGACACCACGCATCAGATGTTCTCAGGACCACGCATCCATGATTAGCCTCAAAAGAGAAGGTGAAGGTGTGGTTGTATCAGATTTCTGGTGGTTTTCTATAGATCTTATGCAGGAACAAAGTGTCAAGTGACTGGAAGCATCTCCCAGTCTCTTCCTGCTGGGAAGAGGATACTTTCATTTATCCACAGTTCAAACAAAAGTGAAAACTGACAGGCCAAGTTTCCAATCTTGATGGTTTCTACAAAGTGGGGTTTGAAGGCTGTAACTAGGGTGAGGAAGAGCCACTCAAAACTAGAAAGGCCACAAAGTCATCCTGATTTTCATCTGTTTTAATCAGACCAGCAATGATTTCAAACTTCCTGAGAATGGGAATTAAATTGTACATTGTGCTCAGACAGGCACTCCTGCAACCACAGCTGTCCAAGTACAAAACCAGATATTTTCTCCCATTCTGCTATGCTTTTGATCTAAAAAAAAAATAACCCATCCCACAGGACATGCAAGAGCAGAGAAGAAAAACACCAAGTTGGTATTCCCAGGGCCAGCATGGTCCTTGGAGACTCAAGGACACTGAAGAATGCTGATTTGCAGATTTTAAGTAGTCTGCAGCCATGCACCAGTAAATAAAAATTAAATCAGTGCTCTGTATTATGACATTCACTCTCTAATAATAACTACAATTGATTACAGAAACGTGAAATACATTTTCTTATTAAAAACTATGTTCATTCAAAGCTGAAAAGAAATTAATTTACTCTGCAGACCTGGATCGCCTTTTTCCCATCCCAGCAGACAATGTAAGAGCAAACAGCTCTGGGTAAGCCAACAGCTCATTGATTAGAGCACTCAGCTTGGTCCTGTGAGCTCCACATTCAGGGAGTTTATGGATTTACTTCAGCACAGAGACTTGACCAAGGTCTCTGATACCTTCACCACCAGGGAAGCCATGTTCTGAGGCCATACTTTAAATACCTCAGAAAGGTCTTGGGTTCACATCACTATGGAATAAAATATTTGTACTGTGTTTCCATTGGGAAAAAAAAAAAGATTTTGAAGGAGCTGCAATTTTATGGACAGCCCTATAAACTACCAGAATGTACAAATCACAATTAAGAAAAAAAATATATTTCCTAGTTAAAAAACATCTTGATGCTTCAGTCTGCATTGCATCATTAGATCACATTAAATATGAACAGACTTCTGTGAAGGCATCATAATTAGAGATGCCTGTATCCTAAAGGATTTATTTCCTGTGTTTTGCTCAGCAGGATGCAGCATTAGGCTCCCCACTCACATCATTTTCACTAACAGTAGTTAAAACCTGGAAGTCCTTTTGAGGCAAATTGTTCAACAAGAGGCCAAAATTAGGTATAAAAAGTACTGAGATCAGGGTTTTAAACTGTTGTGGAGAAGATAATTAAAGCCATGACTGAGCCCTTAGTGCCCATGCTAAAGAGCCAGTTTATATAATTAGGGAATTGACAAAAATCTCCACCTTCATTGGTATATTATTCAACATCTTTCCTTGTCAGACCAGACACTAATCCCAGATCTGCAGTATAAGGAGGTTACAGTTTGGCAAGAAAAGGAACTAAATTGATGCCCCTTTCCTAGACTGATCGATTGCAGAGCCAGAAGGGACCACTGCGACCATGCAGCTTGTACTCTTCCCTACTGAACTTCACCCAACCATCCCTGCAACTCCTGTTTGTGCAAAAGCACAGGTTTTTCAAAAAGCACCAAGCTTTGATCTAAGGAGTTCCAGGACTGAGATTTCTCCCTTCATGAAGCTGGAATGGGTCATGCAGAGTTTAACCAGCAGCTCTCACCTTCCCAGGAGCTCTGCCAAATCTGCCTGGGAACTGGAGCATCCACATTTTGGCACAGAGCACACCTGAGGTTAGTGCAACTTCTGCTGGCTTGCTTCTGCATCTATCTACACAGATGTGTTATGAGGCCACAATTTGGCTTTGCAGAAGAGGCATATATTGTGTTATGAACACATGCAAAATAAAACATGAATCTTACAGAGTTTAACTGACTAGATTACTTTGTTCCTTCCTATCTCCCATCCTCAACTGGTACAGCAGACCAGGACACCTGGGAGGACAGCCTGCCAAAGTTGTCTGAAAGTCAGCATTGCAGGCAACTACTTCGTTTAAATATTTCCCTATTTATCAGCAGCTCCTGGTCTCACAGCCATAATAGACATTTATAATTTTTTGGCCAACATATTTTCCACTGAATTCTGAAGCCAGATTTACTACAAATGGATAATAAAAAAGAAGGATAGTATACCCTGACATAGAAATGTGCCAATATTAACAGAGGCTTTTTCCAAAGAAAGATAGTTGCAAAGCACAAAGTGTTAGCTACTTTCTTCTTAATTATCATCTGTAGCTTTTAAGTAGGCAATTTAGATCTGGCTGTCATATTTCAAATGAAAGTCTAGCCAACCCATTGCATGCAGATGAGGCATACACTTTAAAGGATGCTCAATGGGAATGTCTTTATTCAAATGAGATGCTTAGAGAGTGAACGCAAACCTCCCATAAAATACAATTTCCTTTACCTTCAGAAGCAAGGATTGCTTCAAGAGACATTTTTACCAGCACACTGGAAAGATATTAATAGATGATTTAAAATGAAATGGAAAACATTTGTTTTGCTCACTGCTGTGATACAAAGACATGCACAGACACTCTTTCATCAGGCTCTAGTGCTTGCACCACCAGGAGATCCCATTCTGTCCCACTAGTACCTACAGCTCAATTCTCCTAACACCTGTGCACATACTTACAACAGCCATTGGTTTAGGTGAGGCTGTGTTTAAACTTTAATCATGTGATCCTCTGGGCCAACTCTGCAAGTTACAACAAAAACATGAAGTTCGCGACATGAACAATTATATTGCAAAAATCTTCAGCACAGACTTGGTAAATCAAACCTGACAACTAAGCTGATAACTGAAAAAAGTTTACTTTTAGGAGAATTGGTTAAAAAGCACCTTAAAATGATCAACACCAGCAACAAATACATGCATGGCAGGTATATTATTCAACCACTTACTATCAAAGTAAAACCATTGAATAGCAAAGTACATGATAAGTGTTGCTGGGATTTGAAAGAAATAATAAACAAATAGGACCTTTATAACCATAGAAAAAAATATTGCTTCAGGGCATTTGGATGAGTGACAAATCTGAACTGAAAGAGTGACGTATTGCAGGAGTAACAGATCATTCCAAGATGCTGATTTTATCCCCCATTCCAAGAACCATTACTGGGGTGAGCATCAAACTGATAAACATCCTAATGTGCACCAAAACTGCAATAGATACTGTACCATGCACAGATGCTAATGCTGAGAAAAACTGCTAGTGTGGGACCAGAAACGTTTTTTCCCATATATGAACTTGTAAAAACTTCTGAAATATATATAGAGGTATCCAGAAAAAAGGCTGATTCATGTGTTAAATCATGAAGAGGTAAAGAAATCCTTTGTGATAAAACTAGAAGCAGGCAGAAGAAATGAGAGAAAACTTCAGGTAATTATTTGAAATGGTCTTATGAAGATCAGCTTGAATATGGAAGAGTCTGGGAGGATGCGTGGAAAAGTGTGGCAGAGTTCCAGGAGAAATTGCGGAAGGGTATTAGGGTTTGGACTACAGGTTGTTTGCACATTACAGCATAACTACAGGGTCATGAATCTGGGTTGCAGAAAATTTAAATGTAGTTGTAGAGAGGAAAAGCATCCACCCTCTCTCCTATTCCAGAAGAGATGGTAGAGACAGATTCAGGTTCAATTACTCATCAGTGACAATGGAGAGGCTCTTGTATGGTTATGCACCCCAGTAGTGTGCACCACAGTACTGGGTACGCCTTAGAAAGGGAATGGCTCTGCCTCCCCATACCCCTGCCACACAACAGTCTCACACAGCACCCACCACATGGGCTTTCTCTGAAGGGATCACTTCTCCCAGCTGTGCATAAGCATCATTTTGCCAGATTACTCTGATGGTCTTCTCTAGTGATTAATGTACTTATCAGTATTTCCTCACTTCTCCCTTTTCAAAGGGCAGATGAATCCCCGTTCAGAATTCTGGCAGAAATTAGAAGAAACCACCTTGTGCAAAGGTTTTATTTGGGGGGTTTTTGGTGCTTCACAAGTTGCTGCTGAATTACAACAGCATTAAGATAATGCAGGAACCAAGCACAATTTTTATCTTCCCATAACTTTAATATCCTTTCTTAATTCTTAACTATATCCTTCAAAAATTATTAGTTCCAGCAGACAGGGAGTTATCCTGAATTCATTTACATTTTTGCTGGACACTTTTGCAACTTGTAGATTGGGACTAAGAAAAATCTCAGTAAGAGGGTAGGGAGATGCTTCTTGATTTGCAGCATCTGGAGCTGCCAGCTGTGGAGTGCAATACTGCTTTCTTTGTTACAGTCAGGACTGGCCTGAGGCTACATGGCTCACTGGTTTGAAGTCAGCTTGGCAATCAGTATGTTTTAGTCACACACCCCCAGACCCCATCAGCACTGGTTTTGCCCTCCTGCATCCTTCCTTTCTTTAAGGTGATGAGCCCCAGAAGCACATGGTCACAAGTGAGGTGCCACCCCTTTCAGTCTGGAAAGCTCCTTCCCCATTCTGATCTTGCTTTACTGGAAACATTTTCAGGCTCCTTCGATCTTAATTCCAAAACATCCAAGTCCTCTTGCTTCACCAAGCTGTCCTGTTAGCCTTACAATTTTATTTACTTAAAGCTCTTGACACCTACACACCAACTAGCCAAGGTCTAGCAGTTCAGCTTCTAAGAGAAGAAAACAAAACCTCAAACTCACAGCAACAGGAATGAAAGCAGCTGCTAGCACAGCTGCATGGCTTTCTTTATTTCAAGTCATGCTGGAAAGCACAGCTCAAAAAACAGTGCTCAGGTATTCAATTGCTTCGGTGTTAGTGCTGACAACCATAACAGTGCTGCCATGTCAGATGCTCGGCAGCATCTCTCCTTCCTCCTACACCTCCCCCAGCTGTCAGCCAATAATCAGAACACTGAAGGCATTTGAAAAGAAAATACCGTGTGAATACAGACTTATTCAGTCTTGAATGCAAGACAACTGGTGGGAAATTCATCCTACCCATACAAAGCCTACGTGCCCATGCAGGTAGATGAGTTTCAGGATCACCGTCTTGATGAGAGACCCTGAACTTAAAATGTGTCTGCTTTTTCCAAGGGTATCAACTACTCTAATACAAGATATTACCTTTCCCAACCAAGCTCACTTCTGTTTTTAGAGCATCCCCTCTTCAGCCTGTCAAAGGAGCAGTGGAGAAAAGTAGAAAGAACAAATGTATGAGGAAGTCATGAGAATATTTATATGAAATGGTAAAACGACACCAAGTTCCACAGGTAGCACCAGGCCAGATTTTCCAGGCACAGATCTGCTACCCCATGTACTCTGTACATCTTTGGGCATTTGTCTTTGCACATGCCTCAGGTTTGCATGCAAAGTTCCAAATTGCACAAACACTGAATAACTTCATGCATCTCCCAAAGCACCAGCTGGCTAAATGTCATCTCCTTTCTCACCTGCAAATTACAGGTATATTTCCACCCTGTAGCCAGCCATCCCACTGTACAGGCCATACACACCAGCTTTGGGTGCAGCCTCCTCCTCATATGCCCCCCTCTGTTCCAAACACACACAGTTTAAGAGCCAGCTACAGCCTCAGCTGCATCCCTTCTGCAAGTAAACCCTGTTTTTGCACCACCTTTCCAACATGCTGGAATACTAAAACTACTCAGCAATATTTCCAGTTTTCTAATAAGCAAGACTGTGGGAAACTGCAGATCCAGCCATATCCTTCTAAAAACAATCATTGACATGCCTGGCAAAACACCAGGAGATACTTGCTGGCTATGTCTCTCCATTTTATTAACTTTTTACATAAAGTACTATTTTATAATCATGCAAATTAAAAGCACTTCACTGTACGATGTATTCTGTAATGAATGCTGGAGAAATGACCCATTTGGAAGTAAATCACATTACAAATTCATATAACTCAATTTTCAGGATCTATCACATGCATACTAAGCAGAAATGAAAGAAAATGCAGATGAGATCAAGACAAAAAATAAACATTTGTAATATCAGGAAATGTGCCCCTTTGGAGTAATACATGTGTGTCAAGGAAGAACAACAGTTCAAAGTATCAAATTCAGTTTCCACTGTTTGGTAGATTATATATTTTAGAGCATTTTAAAGAAGTAGATGCTATTACCTCTGGTCTGCACATTTCAATCGTAAGCAAAACAGCACACAATTTCCAAAGGAAGCAAAATAATTTTAGAGTCATAGTGTACTGGCCTTCAGATCAGATTATGTATTCTTTTCTTAATCATCAGTTCCTTAAAGAAACCACTTATATAGAAATGAAAGGTTTCTAGAGTGGACTTGACATCTTTAAAAACAGAAAACTGTTGATGTTCTTTTGAAGCAGGATTCTAAAAGGCATGAATATTTTTATATGTATATATGTATAATTTTTTAACCTCACTACAGCATTCAGATTTATTTAAATAAAAAAAAAAATGTTCTCTCAAGTCACAGCGTTCCAAGTTTTAAAGTATTCAGGCACTGAGATATGCACACAGGCAATTAGTAGAATTTGCAAAAGCATCTCAAAATTATTGGTTTAAACTTGTTTTGTCTTTTGCTGCCCCTTCTCCATGGAGTGGCTATTCCAGGTCCTTGTTAGTCCAGTGGCTGGGAATCTTCTCTCACTGCCAGCTTAGTTAATGGCTGCTTTATGCCTATTTTTTTCTTGGGCTAATGTGTTTCTGTTCTTTTTTCTTGCCTGCTGTTTTCCACTCCCTGAGCTGTCCTGGCCTTTACAGAGCTCTACGTGCCCATAACCCCTCTATTCTCCTTTGCTGAGTTCCCATTCCCCAGAGGTTCCCATGCCCACATCCACACCATGCCCAGCCAAATTCATTCCTCCTGCACAACCAGAGCCTAAACAACATTATGGGGAGAATTCAAGAACCGCAGATAGGTACTTAATCAAAAGCTGCTACAAATGATGGGAAACCCCACTGAAAATGGGCTTCGCATCTGCAAACAACCCACCACGAAGCAGCCCGGGTTACCTGAAGGGGTAGGCAAAGGCTATGTCAATGCTGAGGTCACTCTCTGACTTGTTTGCACAGTCCACACTGAGGCGCAGTCCTCCAGAGTACCCACCGCATGTTGCAAATGCAAAGATTGCAAAAAGCTGTCAAAAACAAACAACATTTTTTATTTTATTTCGTTTCAGCGACCACCACAAGCAGATCCATGCAGCAGCTTTCACTCAGCACCAGCCCCCTTGGGTCAGGTTATCCATCACTCCTTATGTTTTTCCTGTGCCCTTCCCAAAAGCCGATGCAAAGAACTACAAAACTTGAAGCTCCATTGCCACATGTAGACAGAAACGTCACCATTTGTCTGTGTCAGCCATCTCAGCCCTCCCCTCCTGTCTTGAACCCCATTTGGGATTCACAACCCAGGCAGCTATTTAAATCATCCCACTGACAGGCAAGCTTCGACAAGAGAAGGATGAATATTGACTGAGCGTAATGAGTCAGTCTTAACCCAAATAAAACACTGCCAGAAGTATTTATAAGGAGCAACAAAAGAAGCAATGCTGTAGACCAAAATAGTTCATGTGGCCGCCATCCCATTACATGGCAAAACACAAAATTGTGCTGCCCCTCTTCCAGTTGACGTATGGCTTGGAGAAGAACCCCACAATGATATTTTGATTATCTTTTCAAAATTACTACCATAACCCGAGATGGACATAGAGGTGCAGTAAACTGAAACTCAGCAAAGCAGAAAAAAATTCAAGACTACTTAAGATAAACTCAGGCAAAGTAGACAAGGAACAAAGAGCTTGGCTGATTCTGATGCAAATCCATATCACATCTTAATCTTCCAGGAGAAGGAGGTGAAGGAGGAGTGTGGAGGGCAGAGACACAACAGCATTTATATTTCCATTAGGGGTTCAAACAGAGGAATAGGAAACAGAAATGGGTGTATTAAAACATAATTGATGTAGGCTTCCTCAGAAGACCCTGAGCAGAAGGGGAAACAGCTTATTTATGCAGTTGTAATCTAAATTAAAGGACAGGCTACGTTTTGCTGATTGGATCACTATAGATCTGAAGTAGCTCCATCAACTTTAATAGAATTACTCTGAGATCTACAGTGGGGCAGATATGGAAAATGACAAGTAAACCCCTAATTTCAGTCACAATTAAATAAGCTAAAAGTCAGCAACCCAGAGGAAACAAACAGTATGCGCATCTGGAAAATAAAACACGTTCTTGGACACTGAAAAATGATTCAGTAAATGTAATATCAAAATACAATAAGTAGAGAAAGACCTATTCTTATTGCACGAGGCTCTGCAAAACATGCCATTATCCTGAGGTCTCCCAGTTCACAGCATGAGCAAAGGCAGGAGTTTCAGCAGCCTCCTTGGACTTCACCTTTACAGGTCCATCTTCTCCCTAGATGCTGCCAGGTTACAAGGTGACTCTTGACCCACTCCAGCTGCAGGGTGATGTGCCGAGCATGACCAAGCACAGACAATAACAGGAGAACAGTGTGAATTTCCACCCTGCTCCTCACTTCCAGCATGACTAGGACATATCACTGATGAGAGATTTGCAAAGGTATTTAGGTGCTCAATGACAAGGAAAGTTTGAAAAAAAAAAACAACTTTTACTGAGTCAGTTCTTCATATTTAGCTCAGGGAGGGGGAAAAAAAGAAAGCTGAACTTTACTGTGAATTGACTTGTTAAATATGTGCTGCAAAATACACGTTTCTATTAAAACTTGAACTGTAAATGCAGTAAGTTTCTGCATCAAAAATCAGTATTAATCATCTCAGTTTAATTTGTGATGCCATGTCAGAAAACAATATATTGAGGAAACCAGGAGAGATCAGTGCTGACCTGCTTTCTGGTCTAATTAACGGAGTTGCAAATGCAAGTGTTTTGGAGATACATAGGGAGGCACAAAATTAATGCAGTGAAGAGAGAACTGAAGGGAAGGGAAGTAGAGGAAAAAGATGCAATTGTAATGCATCTCCTTCCTTTAATCAAGTATTAGAAACCAGTATAAATGCATGCCACCTCAGAGCCATGCTCCAAACCACAGCTCAGGCTATTCCTTCTCAGGTAGGATCTCCTCTGGAGTTCCAAATCTTCCCTCTCCCTATTAAGAGTATCTTTGGCAGCAGACTGGGGCACCTGAAGTCTCAGTCCCTCAGACAGTTCAGATCTAGCCCTTACTCACCCTTCAGCTTCATATTCAGCTCTTAACCAGGGGCTTTTCAGGTGCTTTCACTCGTTCAGCAAACCCTTCAGCCTCTTTCCTCTCCAGCCACAACCCACCAGGGCTGCCCAGCAGTTCCCACCCTGTCTCAGCACACATTCTTCTACCAGCACCCAGAAGGCAGGTGGGAACAAGAAAATGATTCAGCTGGAGACTTTTATACCAAACTTAACAAGGTCCTAGCCAACCTGAGCTCGGCTCTCTGCCGTGGCTGGATCAGGTGCTGCTAAAGGCTGGGACCGCCCAGCTGCCAGTGACACTCAGCTGGTCCCCACAGCTGTGTGCTGAGGCCATACAGCACCTTTTAGAAGCATATTTACATTTTGCATTGCAGGAGAGCAGGGTGGGGGTTGTAAATAAATGGTATTTTCCCAGGGTATCTTGGCCAGGCAGTAGACATAATTTTCCTCTTACTGAAGCAACCTTCTCCTCTGACCTCTGCATTTTCCCCTTTTTCCACCCCCCTCAAGTTTTATGTTTTCATTGGAGCACCTGATGCATTAAGCTAAGATTTACTCATCAGGTTTTGTGCACGCTGTAATTCTGTGGTGGTTGCAGGAATGCTGTAAACATCACTGTATTTTATTATAGCAGGGTTTGTGTAAATGGCAGTTGTAAACCCCATAATGGGAGCTTTATGGGCCAGATTCAATAAAACCTCCATCTGTAAGATAATTTTATTGAATCTGGCCTCCCTGAAATTGAAAAGTTTATGGAGAAAAGGAAAGCGTTTCCCTATGTTCCTATTTACTTTTTGCCTATAAATCCACACACAGTGCTAGCCCCATCTGCAGTGTGCATGCATACCGCTCTTCCCCTTCAGCTTAGATAAATGTCCCCAGCACCCAGTCACCTCTGGTTATCACATGGCTGCTGCATCTCAAGCTTCATCCCCAATGGCCAGTGTTGCGCTTTCCTTCCCCAGAGGAATGGCAGCTGGGAGAAACATGGTGCCCTTGAGGCAACAAATCATTGCTGCTGCGGCTGTGCCGGCATGGGAGTAGGGAAAAGCCCAGCCATCCCCTGCTCATCCTGTCTCTCCTGCAACAGGGATACAATGAGGAGGCTCCTACCTGGACCCTTGAGGGACATGGAGGATGCCTGTCTGCAGCCTGGATCAGTGGTCCATGGTCGATGTGGGATAATACCCCAGGAAAGCATCTCACTTGCTTGATGTGTGCTATGGAAGCAGTTACCAACCCACCCAATGAGGCCATGACCAAAGGGAGGGGGAAGAAGGGACATTATTTGAGCTCCCCAGCACAGACCAGAGCAATGCACGTTTCCTGTGTCCAGTCCAGCCTATCTGGAAGATCATCCTACTTCCACATGCTTTCAGACACATCTCTGACTAAGCAGCACATCTCTGAGGCTTGCAGTGCCTTTCTGTATGATGATTAACATCCCATCCCCTGCTCCCATTATGGTGATATTCCCTTTATGACCTTGCAGCCTTGGCCTGCGTTATTGGTATATTTTTGTAAGGAAGTCAGGTAAATCCCACAGTCTAACTTAACAAACAGAAATTATATTTATTATGGTACTGTGCAATAATAAACAGCCTTCACTGTCAAATCAGGTTAGCATGTTTTATAGATCAGTTGTCTCCTTAGCACTCTCAGAAAAAACAGCAATATAATCTCCAGCAGAGCATGTGCTGCTCACACCAGCTCAGGGCAGGCAAAGGTTCATCAGCTGATTTACAGGATCAGCAGGAAACCCTCCTTCTTCTGATGTTAGACTTCACCACAATGGCAATGGATCCTCTAATTCAGTATCCTGGAGCTGTTATTTATCCAGACTCAAGGCTGGTTCCCTCGTTTCCCAGCCCAGCTGTCCTCAGTGGCCAGGGGCTCAGGGTGTGTGATGCCCTGGGGCAGCTAAAGTCCCAGCTGTACATTAGACAGTTGGCAGCACCTCAGCATATGACCCCAGACATCACTCGTCCCACTCTGGAAAGGAAAACCAGGATGATTTCCCATCGCTTCTCCGCGTTTGGCTTGCCGACAATTCCCCTCAATGCCTGCTGAGCGACAGGCTCACTGTGCGCACCAGAAGAAGGCAGAATGGTTCCTGACAAGACGAGTTAAAAGGCTTATGCAGAGCATGTTACAGCTAAAACATCCTGTTAGGAAGATAACACTGTCATTTAAAATTGATGAAACTTTTATATAAGCCACTTGTTTTTCCCAGGAGCACGTCTGCCCTATGCAGCAGCCTTTGGCAGCTCGCTGGCAAATCAGATGGAGCTGGCCTGGGAATGCACCCCAAATCCAGGCTGGTGCAAAGGGGAGATCCCCGCTCTCCCTGAGGGCTCCTCAGGGACTTCTCCAGGATGTCAAAATCTCAAAAAGAACCTGCGCTGGTCTCGCCTGGAGCTGTGGTGGCCAAAAGCAGGCTGCAAGCGACACACAACTCACTACGTGGGTTGGTCTTCAACACTTGGGGTTGAGGGAGGAAAATGGGGATGAACCTGCTGGACGCTTTCCCAGAGAGGTCCCCCCTGCCCCCCACTACTGCCCTAACACTGGAAAGCCAGGGGGAACTCCTGGCACTTTTAAAGAGCAACCTGAAATATTTGAAACGCCTAGTCTTTTATTAGTCATTTTACACATTCAAAGTGTTTTACAAAGACATATTTTTCTGGCACCATTTCTGGATGTAAGACTTCCCTTTCTCTGCATTGCCATAATAAAGAGACTGCAAAACGTTTGCCAAATGTTATATTGGTTTACACTTTCTGCTGCTCACAGTGGCCAATGGTGCTCCAAGGGCTCTGGAGACATCGTCCCTGCAGCCAGCATCACTCACCCAGCAGAGTGTCTCGTTAAACTGAGATTATTTATTTATAGAGCAGAACCAGTAATTGAACATTATTATTAAGACTGTAAAGGGAAGATTTGAAGGCACTAAATGACTTTATGGGAAAACATTTACTGTAGAGCTGATGGCCCAAAATATATCACCAATGAAGGATGTGGAAGCAGTCTCTCCTCCAGGTCTCTGCCTGTTTCTTTTTTAAAATCTGGCATTTTTCCTGTGTGGATCTGAGCTGCAGACTTCCTGGAATCACTTCTCCTACATAGAAGCCTTTGTGCACTGTAGATTATCAGATTATTGACTTTGGGATTCCTAATTATATCAGCTTGACTGGTTGATGAATTGGAGGTGGATAGCATCGCAGCCGACGCAGTGCTAGGGGGGTAGGTGATGCCTAGCAGGAGTCATTTTCCTCCAAGAGCTGTACAGGGAGAAAGCAGAAATATATTCTGCTCCTGCTGAGAAAAAAACCCTGAAGTAATTGTTCACTAATTGCTGGGATTTAGTGTGCCCCCTGACAAAAAACCAGCAGCATTGCAAAAAAGACCCCACACCTACCCAGAGCTGGTCTGCATGGAGGGAAAGCCCAGGGATGAGGGAACATCTTGGGGCTTGAAGAACCACATATGGCCCATCTGGGGAATGTTGTATGTCTGCCCAAACAACAACCCCAGTAGTGCCTCAGTTTTAGCACACCACTGAAGGACCAACCACTCCAGTCTGTTCCATGTCAGAAGGCACTTGCAGAACACAGGCGCCTCCAGGATGAGATGGCAGCTGGAAAAGGGCTCTTGGTGTCACCATGCCGGAGATGGGGACATAGAACCTACCAAAATCTCATACAAAGCACCTCATAGCTTTCACTTGGCTGCCCAATTCAATGTTTCCAGTGTCGTCTTAACAGGGAATGGAAATGCAGCTACAGATGTGTTGGAGGAAAATCTTTGCATCAACAGCTTTGTACAGCTTTACACAGAGCTAAGCGAACGAGGCCCTTTCCTGAACATGTTGTGTGATAAGGATGGCTACTTCTGGAAAATACCATGTCCTCTAGCCCCCGAGGTCAGCAGGACCCATGCAGCACCGTGTCCCCAGCCAGTGCCATCCACCTGGAGGAGAACAACCCACTGCAAGACCTCCCTGCTCAGCTGGGGTCTTTGTTAGGGCATCTGCAGCAAAAAAACTGTTTGGCATTTTAGGGGATCCAGCAGAGAACAGCCCTTAATGCCAGTGGCTGTGCAGAGAGACCTGACCCCATGGTGGGCAGGAATGCTGTAGAATCCTCTATTTAAAGCACAGCATTTCATCTAATGCCTCAGATTTTTAAAATGAAAAAAAAACCAACTTAATTTGATCCATAATGGAAAGATTTATGGAAATGAAATTGGGATATTTTTAGTGAGTAAAGATCATGTTATAATAATTCAGTTCTACAATACTTTAATCCCAAAGAGACAATTTTCTCTCTTTTTCTTTGAAGAAAACCTTTATCTTTTTTACTCATCTTTCATTGATTATTCTAAAAATCCCATTTAGCTCCACCACATAATGGTATGGGAGTCTTTTCTCATTACATTTTAATAGAATAAAACCCAACTGTATATGAGAGGATTAGATAGCCATTCGTTAAGGTAAAGAACATTGTTCCTCCAGATGGCCAGACAGAATCTGTGTAATGCCTTTCCTATTTATTAAGTTCAAAATGTAATGCAAGCTGATGAGATGTGTTTCATCTGGTATTTAACGGGTCAGCCATAAAATTGAAAGCTAATGCTAAGGTTGACAGCATGCATGGAAGAGTTAACAGGCAGAAAATAAAGACATATTAAGAGCATCTCTCCTTGGACGCAGTGAAATGAAACGTTGTCAGAGGACAACGCTACTTACACAAGCAGGGTGGAGATGCTGAGCTCTTCCAGCCCCTCTAACCATTTGTCAAGTGTTTGAGATAATTGAAGACATTTACAAAGACCTGAGGTTTGGTGCTGTGGTTTGTTTGTTTGGGGTTCTTTTTGGTTTGGTTGTTTGTTTTGTTTGTTTGGTGCTTTGTGTGCTTGTTTGCTTTAAATTTATTGTATAAATTGCTTTCTGCATGTGGGTATCGAGAGGTTGGAAATGAGTCTTCCATGAAACAAAATACACCAATATTTGCTGCAGACTGACTTAGGAGTACCTGGGGCAATGGCTGGGTGTTCATTCTTTCATTTGGGATCTATTACAGAGTGGTACTTTTGCTGCATTTACAGCCTTTCAGCTCTTTGCCCCCCCAGCTGCAGAGCAGTCTGGAAGCTACAGCTCTTCCTCTGCAGTCCCCACAACTCCATACTTGTGCCTTTTACTTTTAAGGAGGTGGGAGCACAAGTTGGACAGATTTGTTCAGATTTGTACCTGAATAACTCATGTTGTGACATATGTCATTTCAGCAGAGACATGCATTCCTTTTTGGGCCTGAAAACTTTTCCAGTCCCAGACTGCTAGCAAAAAACCCCAGCTGTGATGGTCTCCACCAGGATCCACGTTGTGACAGTGCCCAGGGCACTGCAAGTGCCAGCCCAGGAGAGTGGCCACCCCTGGGCTGGGTCTCCTTCCTTTCGCCCATGCCAGCTGTGTCCCCCCATGCCCACATCATCTCATGAGCTGCTTTGGTATCAATCACCTCTGATCACCACAGACAAAATGCAAGGAAATCCATAGTCAGGTAAAGGAGAGGTTTTCTAACACGTGATGTTAATTCCCATTTTATTAACAGGTAAGGTTCAGCAACCTAGCAAAGACTCCAGTTCATGCATAAATGTAATTCTGTGCCTGCTTCCTCTTGAACACGCAGGCTTTGTGCAGGCTTTACCAGCTGATTGTATGGGATTTATTGTGTAACAAGTGTAAACATTTAATTATAAAATAAAAAAGGTTGGACGGTTGCTAATTTCCTTGTTCTCTTGGTGGGTTTAAAGGCATCTGGGTTTAAAAAGACCCACGATCTAACACAAACACATACAGACCATGATCCAAGTTATTACTAAGTAGGATTTACTCCCTCTAATAAACAGGGGATTTACATGATGGCTGAGTGACATCTGCACACGGGAAGGACTCTAAGGGAAAGTGCCTCCAAACTTAATGCTGCTAAATCCCTGATAGTTGATACAGCCTCAGGAGCTCAACAACAACCAAGACCACACCGTAGCTCCTCAACTGCAGCCTTGGCTGGCAGGGGACAGCAAATCCAGCTTGCAAGAGCAGTATTGTACATGATGAACTCACTGCCTGCCCCAGGCTGGGGCTGGGACCAGGCACCTCTCCCAGCTGGGGAGCCCAGCCCCATCTCCAGCTCTCCCAGCATCACCACCAGGCAGCACCATCTAATGGCTGCTGTAATTGCTTCCTTATCTAATTTGTGTCTTTCTCCTTTCCATTAGCTTTGGCTCTTTCCCAGCATTACCTGGTAGACATGGGCTTCAGTGGAACTTTTTTAGGACAAGAGGAAATGGCTTCAAATTGTGCCAGGGGAGGTTAAGTTTGGGTTTTAGGAAAAATTTCTTCACAGAAAGGGTTGTGAAGCATTGGAACAGGCTGCCCAGGGAAGTGGCTGAGTCAACATCCCTGGAGGTGTTTAAAAGACATGTAGATGAGGTTTTTAGGGACACGGTTTAATGCTAGAGTTAGGTTATGGTTGGATTTGATGATCTTGAGGGTCTCTTCCAACCAAAATGATTCTGCAATTCTATTATTTTCCTGCCCTGATGACAGACGTACTCAGCGGAAACAAGAGGTGGGAACACTCCTTTAATCAGTAAATGCTCCAACAGCTCGGTCCCGCTGCCTGGCACCGCATGGGGGCTGCAACAAAACCCTCCCCGAGTCACCACTGACTGAAAATGATTGTTACAGGAAAGGCTCCTGTCCTTTCCACTGTATTATTTATGACCTAATGATTATCCATTGACTGGCAGGGATTATATGTTTGCTAAGATTTTTCTGGGTGACTGAAAGGGCATTAACCTCATTATTATCACATCCGTGCTCATCAGAGGCCATTAGTAGCTTCCTCTCTGCTGTGTAGCTCCTTCGTGTCCTCTGCTGCCCCTCCACCCGCCCACCCACAGGCATGCACGCCTGCGTTCCGCTCAGTCTTTCTCCAACAGATTTAAGGAAATGGGTGAAAATTATTTATCTTGGGAAGGAATGCAGAAAACCTTTGGGATTAATAATCTGGTGCAACAGTTTATTCCCATGAGGATGTGAGAGTGCTTTCAAATCACTATGCAATGGGGCCTCCAGTCCCTCCTTGCACACCCAGCAGCACTCTTTCAGATGATGTCTGGCCTTTTTCTTTTTTCCAGCCGACAATGTCTGTATGAGCAGGATCACTGAGAGCCAAGACTTTGCTTTTGGAAAAGAGAGGCTGGTTTTCTAGACAGTATGTCTGCAAAGCCCCGCATGGACCACCCAGCCCTGGCCAAAGAAGCCCATTAGGGATGTCCTTCATTAACCTGACCACTGCACATGTTCCCTTCTTGCTCTTGGCTCTAAATGAACGTTTGCCTTGTTGAGCTCTGGAATTCACAGGGAACATTTTGAGCAAGAAACATTTTTAAAATTCAAACCTCCCTTTCCTCTTCCACCACTTCTCTTATACTCTGTCCCCTGAGATTGCATTGCTCTCCTTCCTCACACTTAAACAGCAACACCTGAACATGAACATTTTTAGGAAATGTTAATAACAGTGTCCTTAAATTAAAATAGAAAAATATTTCTTATCTCACTAGCTCTTGACACAATTCATCTGGACAGCTTAAGTTGTCCTGTTTCCTCTACATCCTCCTCCTTACTGTGCACCTCCACACCTCTTGCTTATCTCTTTTTCTTTTTATGCCCTTTCATTCACATTCCCTGCAATCTGCAGCTATACCTGCTTCTAAACACAAAAGAAGATAACAAAAAAAAAAACTTGGCAAAAACCTTGTCTGAATGTTCCCCATTTCCTTCGTGGTTCAAAAATACTTAATTCTGAAATAACCAGGCATCTTTTTCTTTCTCACAACTGCTAGTAGCTGCTGTATGTCTTCTGTGCTACTTCCCAATGTATTTCAAATCCTACCAGATCCTGGAAAAAAGCAGGCACTTGTACAAAGCCAATAATGCATCAATATGGTTTTGGCTGTTGCAATCTTTATACCTGCACAGCTGGAGATGGTTATCTAGTTTTTATTTAACTGTAGATTCAGGCCTGTGGAATAAAACCAGGGCAAATAAAATAAGGAAGCAAAGAAAACACAAGCAGAATGAAAAAAAACAATTGAACATGCTATAAATTCAGAATCAGGTGAGAGCTAATTATGGCCATGCTCACTAAAAGATAAGGACACAGCGAGGGAGACAGACTTATTAATTATTTGTGTTATGGTAGCACTTAGAAGCTTCAATCCTTTATCTGGGACTAGCTGTGCTATACACGGCAAACACTCAAATAGATCTTTGGATAATTGCACATAGTTTTAAGGAAAATGTGCAAATGCTCTGTTCTTTCACCTTCAGCAGTTTCTGGTTGGTTAACACTGTTAAAGGAGTCTGAGTTCACCATCAGTCTCACTCTGAGCAGCTTGTGGGATGGTCTCACGGGTGAAAAAACAAATAATTCAGCATGAGGGCACCGTCCAGCCATAGCTGGATTGGGCAAACCACTGCCAACCCCTCAAAATGGTCATGAGATACATCTATGGCCATTCCCATCTCCTGGCATGGGGTTCCGAGCGCTCACTGCTGCCAACAGGGACAATTCATCCTCATTGACTCTGTGCAAGTTTGATTGCTTTTCTAATTAAGACACATTTTATGGTAATCTACCAAGCTCCTTAAACTAAATCACTCATTTAATCTGTTGTTAGTGCCCATATGTTTACAGCTTTCCAGCCTGCTGCAGCATATTTGCTTTGCCACGGCACCGGGGAAGTTTGGTGACAGATGAGACGCTGCGCAGCCATTCAGGTGGCGCAGAGCCCTTCCACCCAGACAGCCTGCACACAGCACAGACGGACAGACAGACAGACCGCCCCAGCACCCAGCAGTTTGGAGAGGAGAGGAAAGGGGCAGCACTGCAGATATGGTCCCCTATGCTGATCATCTGTCTCTACAGAAGGGCTCAGCACATCTTCCTCATTTTCCTTTCTTTCCACTTTTTTTTTTTTTTTCTCTAAAATAAGAGGTTGTATGTGACAGGAGAGGAAGGCTGAAGAGTTTCACAGTATTGTCACATCTCTGTTCCCAGAGCTTGCTTACCAAGGAGTTTTATTGCAGGTTCAAGGTCTCTGAGCACCCCCTCAGGTGGAGGGCAACAATCACATCTGCAAACTAAGGCCAGGCAGAGTCAGCCCCTCTATCTGCACTGGACACTGAGTCAAATAAAAACTGTGCAAGCATTCCACAGTTCTGCTCCCACAGACTCTGCGAGCCCGGGCAGGAGTGTGTGTCCCCAGTCCCACCTCCACCTGCAGCCTAAACACACTGATGGGCCCCTTCCAACTTCTTCAGGGCTGGTGCTATGTCACTGCATGACCTGGCATGGAAATAAATCTCTCCTTTGGGCCTGCCTGGGCTTTCTAGCAACCCTGTATCCCGCATATGGACACACGTGTGCTGTGCTGGCAGACAGCAGCTTCATCTCTTCATCTTACACAGGCTACCCACACCAGCTCTGGATGAAGGAGCAGGGATGCGCTGAACAGGGAACATGGCTCTCGCTTGTCCCCAATCCATGGCTCTCCTCACACCCTCCCACATGCCCTCATCCCAAGGCAGCACCCACACAGGAATCTGAGGACCCCAGGTCTGCTCAGATGAGCCGGGCTGAGCCCCCAGTATTGTATTGACAAGGGTGTACCATGCTACTATTTGCAACAACTTGTTTTCAGCTTGCTGGGGGAAAGAGAGCCCAAAGGCAAAATCAGGAAAGACCAACCTCTAGGTCAAGTTGCCATCTGCCACCCTATGTACAGGGAAACATTCCCGGAAAAAAAAATGGTCATATAATTGTACAGGAACTCCTAATTAAGAGTGACATGAAGAATAAACCACCACCTGCTATCACCAGCAGTGACAGGCAGCTGCTATCCAATATCAACACAAATACCTTTCCCCTTGCAGAGCGCCTATTGATCTGAACGGGATTAACAGAGGTGAGGAAAGTACTCATTAAGTCTTCCAAGGATTTGGCTAAAAAAAGAGTATATGGCATTCAGAAGGAGCCAGATATTTAATAAATGATTTTTTTAAGAATTTAAGGAATTTCTGTAGGAACTGTTTGAGATGCTAGTGGAGCAGCTGAGGCAACAGGTCTCAAAGGAAAAGAAGCTCCCCAGGATCCAGGCATCCCTAAAATAACACTTCAAACTCCTTTCAAACTCTGATGCACCTGCTAGAAAGGGGCAGTGACTCCTCTATCTCACTGGCACAAATCTCATATTTTCAGCCCTGGCAGCTTGCAAAGCACCATGCTGTGGACCTGGCCCCACGGCCTCACCAAGCTCTGGTTTGCACATTGGCCTGAGGTCTTCTTGCACAAGAGGATGTCACAGTCCTGGGAAGGTGGCAGAGGCTGCTCCAAGGTCCAAGAGATGAGTGGTGGTTGGGGGGACTGGACAGGGGAGAAGGTCCACTCCTCCATACCTGCTACCACCAAGCAGCTGGAGATGAAGGGGCACAAGGACAGGCAAAAGGCAACAGATAGAAAACCATGAACACTGAAGACTTTGTGTGTACAATATGAGGAGCAAGGCAAGCTCTCCTGTCCTCCCAAGTTTGCCTCAGTTCTATTCTGTAGAGATAGCATGCACAGCTGAAGGGATCACTTCTGCTCAGCCACAAGCTCCTCTGCCAAGGAAAAGTCTTGCAGCGATGGACACACATTATTCGCTTCGTGCCTTACGCTCCCTTGGCTGCAGGTGATCTGCCTTTGGGGGCAGGGGTGACAGCCCCCCCACCTGCACTCAAACCAGCCATTCCTGGCCACTGTTCCCACTTCAAAGCTATTCAGATGAGCTCAACTGGCATCTTAATGCCCAGCTTTCAGGGCAGTCTGGCACCTCTGCTACTATGAGTTACATGGCACAGAAACCCCAGGCCTTCAGTTTTGCAGGGTAGGATGCAGGAACTGTGCTCCTCAGTTCATGCTGCCCAGCCCCTTCCCCTCCAGGGCCACCCAAATGTGCTCTGTGACCATTGTCCTTCTGCTCACCTCAAGGACACTGCACTGAGTCTTACCAAGTCTCAGCAAAGTACGAAATGCTTAACGCTGTCCTCAGGCAAGCAGGACTATGCTTAGAAAGTGTGTGAGGTGTGCACTGCTCAGATATCCATGCCCTCTACACCCGAGGAATTAAACAATTGTGAAAAAGACAATTATTCTTATGCACCACATTCTCCAACACTGTGCCAAGCACATATACTCAAGTTAGGCACCTGTTATAAATATATCTGGTCCTTATGAAATAGCAATCATGCAAAAGCCAAAAAGCTGGGTGCAGATTAATTACATTTAACTACATTTTAAGGGAGGAAGGAAGCAGAACCTCGCGTGTGGACTCGCCTGTCCAACACCTGGCTGCCCATGGCATGCTGCGTCCCAGCAGTAGCTCCTGCCCCGGCACAGAGCCCAGCAGAGCTCCAGAGCCTGCTGCGGAGGGACACACCTCAAAATATTCCCATCAGCTGCCCTTTGGGGAAGTGCAACTATTTCATTTTGGAAAAACAGGAACAATTAAACTGGTCCAAATGACTAAGCAGTTATTGCCAACCTGAAATTCCTCTCTGGAAGAGTTTAGCTTGGATTGCCAGATGCAACAAACATCCTTACCTTCTCCTGTGGGTTTAATAAACCCAGTTACAGTCTCCTAACATCTTATTAAAGTACACTTCGTATATCTATTAGCATACTCTGGTATCATGAGAGTAGGCAGATTATTCTGGGTCTAACATGTTGATTTTCTCAGCAGGTATATACTCAAGCATGTTCTCATAGCAGCTCCAGCTTGTGCTACAGCTGGAGTTTTTAAAAGACTTCTGAAACACCAAAGCAGTCAGCTTCCATGGATATGATTCAGGTATGAAAGAATCAAAATGCTAATAAATTAATCAATATAATGCTGCAATTTATTATGTAGTCTGAAAATATTACAGCTGTACATCTTGTTTTCCTCAGCTGTACTATTACCACCACTGTCTTGTACTGCCTGGAAGGCACATCAGGAGCTGTGCTGGGGGAGAGAATAACTGCACCTCACTGTTATTTACAGGTAACAAAGACATCTCCAAGTTAGCTGAGAGCGCTGGGCAATGAGGCTGCTGAGCTGCACAAAGCAGAGGCAGGGAGCAGAAAGTCAGAGCAACAGTCTATTGACCTCTATAAATGATGTTACACCCTGAAAAGCAAGCTACTTTCTTAATTACTTTAAAGATTTTCGTTATTTCATTAATACATTTTGATGAGGAGCATGTTGCTGCCAACCTGCTACACTCTAGGTTGATCTTTCTAAGGTAATATGCAGTCAGATATTTATAGTACAGCTTGATCAATCTTAAATAGCTTTTACTGATTTTTTAATATCACATATTCTGCATTGTTTTTGAGACATTTTTGATTTAAAATGCCAGAAGGAACATGATAAATCAGTTCTTTTTCCCTTTAATCCTCACTCTCCACGTTTCTGCTGTAAAATGAAGTGCAAAACAAGTTTTCAAAGCAGACACCCCCCTCTGCAAAGCAAAATACAAACTGAAAATATTTCAATGTATATAAAATCCACAGAACAGTTGGGCTCAGCATGAGATTACAAAGAAACCAAACCTAAAAACAAGTCTGTGGGCTTCACAATTCCTGTAAAACCCCACTTCTCCCCCAAACAGTATAGTTACATGAATAAATAGAGATGCATATAACTTACCGGAGCAAATATCACCATACACATTTACAAAAGGATTTATAATCCAACTTGCGTCTCCTGAAATAAAGCAAGGTTTGTCTCATACTAAAAATAAAGGCTCCCAAAAGCTTCTTCCAGGAGAGAGAGAGAGAGAGGAGAGAGAGGGAGGGAGGAGAGGGAGCAAGCGAGCACCAGCTCCTTGCCTCGCTTTTTATGAAGCAAATAAGGAGAGCAAGAAAATCAATGCTGAGAGAAAGTGAGATGATATACCAATCAGGCAGCAGCCTCAGCCTTATTTGCAGAGGGATGGCAAAATGCTCATATTATTAGACAATGACTACACACAGCCTAATACAACAAGCAAATACTTTCCCCTGGGTGCAAGGCTGGTTGCTGTGTTGTGGTGCAGGTACCACCACAGCGGGCTGGGAGATGCAGCCCCTTCCTCCCCACCACTAACACAGCATCGCTTTGGTCCTTGTACCTGCTCTGTAGGAACAGCTCACAATTTTGGGCTGAAGTTGCAGCAAGCTTAAGTATCTTCCAAAGCTTTGACACTTACAGACTGTCATTGGAGCAGTGTATCTTCATTGCTAGGTTTAGGGGATTTTTGGACTGTTTTATTTTGAGATGCCTTTCATTGCATCTCAGTAAGCTGCCCTGCAGCTACAGCAAGGATCCCACCCAGAAAGGGCAAAAGACCTCTCAGGTCTCCCATACATCAAAATGCACCGAGCTCCTCCTGTGCTTGCAGAGGATCAGACTTCCAAAGCATCTGCCTGGAACTTGAGCTTTTGCCCTGTTTTATGTATCAGATAAAACCTACTGGAAACCCACCGTTCCCTTGCTCCAAAAGGGAACATTTCTGTGCTATTGGTGCACAAGAACAAAACCTTTGCTGTGCCCCTTGTGTGTGTTGGCAGGAGGAGAAGAAGGTAGCAGGAGGGAAGCTCATTGCCTCCGACACACAGGCACCTGCTTGCGAAGGGGACACATCAATGACAAACACATGCCACATCTTTGGAAAGATGCCACATTTGCTCCCCCCCTTCCCCCATCAGATGTACAAAGACACAAACCCCACACTCCGTCACTGCAAACCTCCTCACGAGAGGGCTTTCAGGCTGGTCCCAAGTCTCTGTTCTGTATCCAGGACTTCAGCACATTAAGAGCACAAAATGGACCCATGGATCCCTCTCTGCAATGTCTGTGTGTCCCCTGCATCACCCCAGTGCTGCCTGGTGTAACCAAGACTGTGAATCACGCTCTGTGCTATGTGTTTATCATCCCTGTATTTATCACTGTTTTGCCCTCTTTTCTACACACTGCATCACATATTTTCAAATACATGTGACATAACAGATGAGACACAAGGTGAACTTCCTTTTTTATTTGGAGACAGAAGTTACATGCTGGTATAACAAAAACACCTGCTGGGTGACAACAGTTCTCTATGCAGCAAAATTAGAGCACAATTGCTTTTCCCCAGTGGCTTGGGATTTACATTGTACAAGAAGAGATGTAGTTCATGGGGAAAATCCTGAAGACAAAACCAAGGAGACTGAATACATCCGATAATTCAATTTATCTGTTCAGGGCTTGCACTTCTAGCACAATCCAGGCACAGATGAGACTCGAACAGCCCTGTATGAGCTCTGAACTTCCAGGCCCCTTTCCCACAAGCAGAAGCCACATCACCACACTGACAGATGTCACCGCTGATGATGTGGCCCCGTGTTTCCAACAGATACAGCCTGATGCCAGCTGATGCTGTAATGAAGAGACATTGTGGTGCTGAGCAAGTTCTCCAGGCTGAAGTACTGCTCTGCTGCCCAGTGCATTTTAACCTACATGAAAGCATTTGCCAACTACTGTGCACACTGCCTGAGTCCAAGCCATAAAGATTAAACAACTCAGCACCTCTGATCTGCAGCACGAAGCAGCATTTGCCTCCCCTTACCCCATGAGCAGCCTTGTGATGCCTTATCCATGCAGGAACTGCGCCCTGCAGCATCACTCACACCACATGGGCTGCAGTGGTATCAGCATTCACCAGGCTGGCGTTGGCCAACACACCTTCCCCCCACAAGGACAGGGCTCACACATCGCACTCCTTCCTTACCACCTCTAGAAAGACAGAGCAGACAAGACACGGAGGAGGTTTTGTAGGAAGAACACAGACCCAAAGAGGGACATGAACCAGAAGCCAGTGATGAGCAAAGGCGACCAAGAATCACACAAAACCTACCACCCACTGCATCAGCATGAGGGGTGATGCGGGCTCTCCCACATCTTGAGGAGAGCTCTTCTACAGCCTGCAGGGACTGGGGTTGCTCCCACACATTGGCAGAGGATGCTCAGCCTGCCTGAGCTCCCCAGCTGAGACATTTCAGTGCTTGTGGCCTTTTTCATTGCATTCAGCTCTCCAGCTGGCACCAAAACTCGCTGTATCTCATGGTGATCAGCCTCTTGCTGTAAGGTGTGACAGTAAGTGAAACGCAAACACCTCTCATTTTCATTTTCCGGTGAGATCATTTTATTTTCCCTTTCCACAGCTACACAACTGCTGTTACTTAAACTCACTGAAGACTTCTGAGAACTTAAAAAGACATTCACAAAAATCATTTTGCAGAGGTGCCCCAGGAGCTGCTGCATCTCAGCCCTCCAAAATGTGCCTACTTAGGCATCTGCAAGGGATGCAGGATGCAGTTTTAGCCAGAGCATGATGTGTTGCAGCAGGTGATGACTCGTGTTGTTGCACAGCTCCTTCAAACCATGCTACAACACAGACTTCATAGCACAAGGAGATCAAAGCCTTTCTTTCTTCCCAAAATCAGTGACACACTATGAATTATGTGAATCAGGTCTAATATTGCTGCAAGCGGATGCATCAGTGTTTGTTGACCAGGTAAAACACTTTTTGGGGTGCAGCAGACCCTGCAGCACCGCAGGCTGGTGCTTTCCTCAGCTTTATTAGATACCTTTGCAAAAATTCATCTGAAATACGGGACAGGGCACTCAGCCTCAGCAAGCATACAAACAGTTGCCACCAATGCCAGTGCTGACATGCCACATCTCTATCCATGCTGTATCACAGCTTTCTGCTTTTGAATTTTTAAGTTAGTAGTTTCAAAGCAGACTAAAAAGCTTCATGGGATTTAAGCACCAAAACCCTTTAGATACTACTGAAAAGCTATACACGTCCAACAGATTTCCACTAGCTTTGCCACATCGCTTAAGGGCCTAGAGAGATTTAATCCACTGCCTGTTCATGGCCAATGTAGCTAAAAGGGATGCAGTGACACCAGTAACAGCAATGCTGCAGCCTGGGGAGAGACTTCTCCTCCCTGGGTACAGCAGTAGCCACAGGAGGCCTCTGCACAAGGACAGCAAGAGACAGTGCCACCTCTTCCCACATCTGGGTACCTAAATCCCACATAGTGGGAGCCCAAAAGCACTGGTTACATCCAGACCATCTCATTGCTGCGTTGCTTTACTCTTAGCATATTTGCTCATATCACCCCAGGAGCCCTGTTTATGCTTGTATGTGTGTCTAGATTTACAGATACCTACAAAATCACACAATGCATGGTGGAGATGAAGTTTTACTGGTTCTGCCATGCAGGATCTGAGATGGAGTTTTTTAGCATCATTATCCCCAGCTCTGCCTGAGGCTGCATCACACCAATGCTCACCCTGCCCAGGCTAATGCAGGAACAGGCAGCATCACCACAGACCCTTTGGACCATGTCTCTACAACTGTGCCCACTCCACATTTAACAATATCAGAGCTCCATCCCACCTGTGCTGGAGAAAAAATACCTGTCAAGGCAGCAGTGGCTGCAGCCCTGGCCAGGGAGATGTGATCATCCAACCTGGAGCTGCTGCTGCAAATGACCTGCCAGCTCAGGAAATATTAAGACGGGCTGCCTGTTTGCCAACAGAGATTTCCACATTTCCCTCTCAATCTTTATTTAAATCTGGGAAGACAGAAAATTAACGAAGTCTGAGATATATAACCGGAAACCATTTGTTTTTCTTGTGGAAAGGCAACTTTTCCTAATGAACCTCCCCTCCCCCTGTGCTGTTCGGCTCTGGATGCAAATATTGCTGCAAGTTTATCAATCTGTGGCTTGTTTCACGCAGTTTGCAATGCTAATGAGTAAACCAATTTTGACATATTATGTAAGCCAGTTTCTGAAACAGAGATTCTTGGCAGGCCAAATGTAAACACAGACACCCTCTTGCATCCAATTTAAATGAGCATGTTGCTGAAAGCACTAAGGGCTTGATTCTGTTGACTTATTCCTGATTTACTCCAGCGTAAAAAAAAATAAAAAATTAAAAAGACAACAAAAAATTCCACCCTTGAATTCAATTACTAGTGCAGCAGCAATTTGCAAAATGGATTCAATTTTGTAATAAGGAAATGTGCTGGAATAAGCTAATGCAGGGTGGTGACTCGGGCACTGTATGAGCATCAGCACACAATTGGGACCACACATGCCATTCCAGATGGAGTTAATGGAGAAGATGACAGCTCACCTCTCCCTCATCCTCCCAAGCCAAATTTAGGTCCAGGTAGTGGCCCATGGTCAGCAGACAATCCCAACATCAGTACCAGGTGTATTGAGCCACATGCTGCCCCTGCTGCAGTGATACTGGGGCTGGTAGGAACCCAGGGTATGAGAGAACATTTGTCTCAGCAGGTGTTGAAGGTCTGTACCACATCAGTGCACGGCCAGGTGCTGAGAGCCACTCGCTACCTTGTCCACCTGGCCCAAAACTGGCAATTGGCTCCACCACCGAGACAGTTGGACACCCTGCTTAATGGATCGTGTCCAGTTTTTACAGACTATGATCTGAGCACCAGAATGACGTGCTGGAAGACACACGTTTTGGATGGCAGACTGCAACGACCAGCAATGACACAGGGATAAGCTGAAGGCCACAAACTCAGAGCTAGGGGTAGGAGAAAGGAGTAGGGATGAATTTTTTTAAGGGCCCTTAAAGAAAGGATCTACCAGTTAGATGAACAAGATTTATTAGACTGAGGAAGGGCTGGAAGCAAATCTTCCATTTGCACTTCTCCCAGTACCATCTGGAGCATTTGCATCTGCCAAAAGCACAACATATTTCTGCCAACAAGTGGAAGCAAACAGGGCAGCAGCACACCTGGAGGTGGCCTTTGCCCTGCTAATGGCTCTGGGCATCTCCAGAGTGTTTTAAAACTAAAACACACATGTGAAGTTGAACTGTGGTGTTCCTGCCACAGTAGAGGAAAAGAAATAAAATAAGAGACATGCTCTGCTGCAAGGTCGGGTGTCCTGCTGCAGACCATATTTATTGCGTGTCTCACAGATCCCACTAGGCACCAGAGCTGCAAAACACGACCTTGCACTCAGTCCCCTGTGTTACCTCGTGACATCCAGACCAGGATTTCATTTATCATACCTGGATCTTTTACATTATAAGAGGAGAGCAAGAGGAAGAATACTTTTAGCCTCCAAGCAAACATCCCATCCTCAGCTTTCAATGACAACAGTAAACCCGAGAGCTCTTTCCTTCACACTGTGTAGCACTTTCAAGCCATGATCATAAGCAGCCGAAATGCCACACATTTGCTGGCTCATCAATTCTACCCTGTAAGTTCAGAAATACACAGTTGCTAAAGTAATTCAAGTTTTTATGCCATAAGAGAAAACTTAATGCTGTCTAGACATGAAAAAGAAAAGGACAGTGCTTTAAAAGAGGGCAGCTGAGAAGGAAGCATCACTTAGGATGTAAGTGACAGGGAGACGAGTTGCCTGTCCAGCCCCATCGCACATCACAGCACTGCAGGGGAGCAGAGAAAACTGAGAATAAGCCACACAGACCTGGGGGACCACACAGGTTCTTGCTTGAACTAGCATAAGTCCAGCTCTTTGACAGCTGATAAATAACCCCTATCCCACCACAGAGCCTGAGGTGGGAGCAAAGCCCAAAAACAGATCACAACATCATTCCATAACAGAGGGTAGGGCAGCAAGTGACCAGCCTGCAGACTGATGCACCACAGCACCTCCCTCCCATTTATCTACACACAGCACATTACAGGAACAGGCAGGCAAAAGAGTGCTTAATTTCTAACATCTAATTTTTTCCTGTAATTTTAAATGATTTGGAATAACTCTTGTGGTTAGAAGTCCAGCTGTTATTCAGGGTGAGTCAATTTGGAAAGCCCTCACTGTCCAGACAAGTATCGCCTGGATTTCTGATGCTGAGTGCTACTGCCACCGCTTTTATTCTTGCTGCTGCCTGCATTTTTGACATTAAGTCCTGTTTCTGCATGTCTTAAGTACCAGACACTAAAAACATACAAAATAATGATCTGAAGGTCAAATGGGCACAGACTGGATGATGAAAACAGCATGGAATAAAAGGGAATCAGATGAATTTCTATTGTAATTTTATAGCTATTTAACAGGAAGAATGAAAAAATCTAATTACTGTGAACTCTAAGTTTTCAGCTACCCAGCCAGCAGAGCGCTGTTATTAAACTACTGTATAATTGCCTCTTTTACTCAGCTTCCCACAGAAGTTGTGTTATTTCACTCATAGTTAAACTCATAATATTGGCTTCATAACTAATCCTGTCAATTGAAATCCCCGGGGGCTGGTGCAAGGATAAAAATAGCAAGGAGCTGTTTCTTCCCTCAGCTTTCTTTCGAATCCCATTTTTGCAAGTATCAAGGCTGTAGCTCCACAGTGCCACGAGCTGTTGCACCCACCACTGACAGGTGAACACTGCTCCTCTGGCTCAAGCAAAACCCAGAGGAGAGGGACAGGTCCTTCAGCAGGCAACTCATCCCCTGTGCACCATGTGTCTGTCCCAGACAAGATAAATCCCGGCCGTCTCTCCCTCCTGACACAAGCAGCTTGAGTAAGATATTTGCTGTTGCACCGCTGAGCTCCCCCTCCAAGCCCAGATTTCATTGTCTACCCTGGGACTTCAGGCCAGTGTAGAACTTCAGCTGACACTTGCAAAGTCTGTGGATCCACAAAAAGCACAAGTTCCTTCCTTACCCAAACACCAAGTGCTAACATAGCATCTCACAAAACCACACCGAGATGCCCAACTACATGTTCAAGTACCAAAGGTATTCACTGAGATATCTATTGGACTTGATCTTAACATCCTTTCCACGATTCTATGAGATGAGCACAATCTGTCTGTGCACTTGCTCAGGAGACCGCATAAAGCACCAGATTTTTACCTACCCAATTTTGTGAGCTCTGTATGAACCCCTACTTGCTCCTTGTGCATTGGACAAATGCTCCTTCCTCAGTCCCACTGTGGTCCTACCCTGGAGATGGCAGTGAACTTGCAGAAGACCCAGGCAGGGTCTCCTGCCAGAGCTTCTCAAGGCAGCACATCCTCCCTGCCTGCCAGGATGCTCCTCTTGCTCAGGACACAGCATGCATGGGGGGGGGGGGGGGGGGGCGCAAAAGCCACCATTCAGCTCAGGTTTGGGATGAGGTGATAGGGCTGGAAGGGGTGAGGGAAGATGGATTTGGCCTCACACCCAGACCTGCCATTCCTGACTGTCTCTCTGGAGACAACAACCCTGTGCCGGGGTTGCTCTCTGGTGGGCACATGCAGAAACTGCTGAGAGTTGGCGAAGAACAGATGGGAAACAACATGTTTCCCAAAGTGGTGTCGCAGAGGGAGAGCCCAGGGTGCCCATGGTGGGATGGAGCCAACACCAGGGCTCTGTATGCACCTGAACCAGCTCTGGAGCCATCGCACTTGCCTCTACCCTGCTCAGCCACCGCTGGAGGAGCCTCTCGCTTTGCTGTGACTTGATGCCAGATAGCACAAACCGCACCAGTACAGTCACTGCACCACTGGGTCTGTGGGGGAATCACAGGAGACTGCTCTGGCTAAGGTGTTTTTCCTCCTGGAAGAACCACTGCCCAACCTACTACTGCCATACACAGGTGGTACTGCACAGAGCTGAGGTACTGCAACATTCACTCATGACTTGAGCCATCCTCCAAAGGGACTGCAGCAGCATCCACCAACCCAAGAGTGAGAAAAGCAGAGAAGCAGTTTAAAAATCTGTGGGGAAAAAAAAATTGCTCACCCTCTCCGCCATCTCACAGCAAGGAGGGACCAGCCCCAGCACAAAGCTCTGCAACCACATGGAAACCACTTCTTCCCAGCAAGCCTGAGATACCCTCACAAAGCACTCAAGAGGGATCTGAGGGTTAAAACCCCTCTGTGTACACTGAGAGAGCCATGAGCGTGCGCAGTGCAACCCTCCATGGGAACACAGCTCCCTGAGCTGCATTATTCCTTCCTCCCTCCATCATCGCTTTACTATTTGATACAGGAGGACTGAAAGTCTTTCATGCCATTGCCCATGCTGCCAAGCAGCACCATAGTGCAGAGCCCACAGCCTCCACATCTGTGCCAGGATGAAGTGGGGAAGCACCGACATACCAGGGATGATGCAAACCCATTAACATGACCAAGAGGCCCTGTAGCAAAGTACGGGATGAGAGGAGAAGAATAAAGGGCAAATAGGAAAATTTAAGCTGCCAGGCACAGGGCAGCAAAACTGCTACAGGAACAAGTATTGGTGATGGTTCAGCAGGCAGAGAAGCTCAGAGCAGCAGAACAGATAGGGTGGCATGAGCCATCCTGCCTCCAGAGGTGATAGCATATATCCCTTCTACGGATGCTCAGCCAAGTCCTCAAGGAGAACATGGCATAGCAATCACTCTTACAAACACAGGCCTTAATATCTACATGAACGTCCTTGGGGTCCAACTCTTTAAAGCCTCAAAAACTGCTGGGTCTCTTGATTTTCCTCCATCTTCCCTCAGACTCTAATGGTCATAGTGTGTCCATTTAAACTTGTCAACTCTTCATCCTCAAAGAAGAGGAGCAAGTCCCAGGCTATCCTGTGCTCCTCCTGATGTGTCAAAATGTGTTTCGACAACATCCCATCAAGCAGCAGTAGTTCCTTCAGGAGGAATCTGGAAGAGAGTACAAACTGCATAAGCACTGGGTAAGTCAAGGCCACCCCAACTTTCAAATTTGCACAGTGGTCTGAGCATGCAAGAAAATGTGGGCAGGGTCTCACTACTCCCCAAATAAAAGTACTATAGGTAAAAGGGTGAAAGTGTATTTCAGCTGACTCTTTGGCCAGTGCAAAAAGAAAAAAAAAAAAAAGGTGCATTCCTGCTTCCATAACATCTAATTAGCAGGGGGATTTTAGATGCAAAAGTAAAGCATTCATCTTGTCACCTACTTTTCATTTAACATAGGTCAAAGAGGCCATCAGCTTTCATAGATGGAAGTAATAAAGGAACACACGGGCTGTTGTATTTGCAGTTCAGAGAGGAGCCTTTCCTTTGGCAAATCTTATGCTCCTGCACACATCCAAGCTACCAAAAGTTTTCATCCAGCTGTTAGCCTAAGGCTTTTTCCCAGATGTGGGGAATCGACTCTCCACTGCTCCAGCTCCCTCAGACCTGCAATCCTCCCCCCACCACACCACTACATCCGTCATGGGAGCAAAACACCCATGCTTCTGACACATGTGCACCATACAACAGACATGCCCACATGCCTGGGTGCAGAGAAGAGTTGTCTGCACATGCCCATCTCATGATGCAGGACACTTGTGCTTGGGCTCTGTAATGGATGGACTTCTACTCACACTCAAAGGAATAAATGGTCATATTTAACAGGATCAGGGACCATTGAAAAGCTCCCATATGGAGAAAGAAGCTGAAGGTAAGGGGTTGGCCATTTCGTGAAGGATTACACTTCTCCAGTTGATGCCCAGGCAGGGCAATGCAAGACCAAGAGGATGGCTACAGCACTGTGTTGGGTATCAATTCAGTTCTGTCTGAGACATGCTGACCACTGATTGTCACAAGGGTACCTTGTATTGTCCAAATGCTCAGGAAAACAAAAAAAATATCAGTCATGCCCCCGACAGCAAGTAACACAGCTGATGCCAAAACCAGATAGTATCTTACCTGAATCATCAGCAGCAGGTGTCCTCCAAGCATCAGCTTCGGGAAGGGCAGGTGCTGAGGTACTGTATTTCCCCTGTGAACGAAGGGGAATGGTGCATTTTTTAAGTTTCGCATTAGGCAGTCACACAAGTGCTTTAGGTGGACTTTGTGGATCGCAGGACACTCTCCTCATCCAACCAACAGAGGGTTTCTGTGCAAATCAGCTAATCATCCTTGAGCTTTTGCACATTTTTGTGTATATAAGAGTCAGGTGTTTGTTACTTCTTGAAGCGAGGAACCCCCAGGAGCACTTAGTAGGTTTTCAATGGAAGAAAACTCTTGCACACCAATGATTTCCGGTAAAGTAATCCACAAAATTCTGGGTGTCCAGTACATGCTTGTTGGGAATTTATGCAGATTTATTCTGCAAATAACCTTGACAAGTAATGCTAAGAGTGAATGTGAGCTGAGACTGTCTGAGATCGAAGGTGTTAGTTAGGTTATCAGACACAGTGGGTGGCATGTTAATGAGTTCACTTCTTAACTAGTGGGTATAAGCAAGAGGTTTGATCTACAACTGTAAGAAAAAAACTGAAAGAAAAATTGAATTTAGAGCAGCTACTCCTGAATAGATTCGCATGTGGGCACTTGTTTTATTGCAATGCCTACATAAATACACAAGGAGCAACTGTTTCAGATTAACCCTGCGTATGGACAAGCCTGTAAAATTAGGTTTCTGGTCTAAATATTAAAATTAACTGTCTGCAAATAACATCATGCAACAGTCTCTTACAAAAATCACCATTTCTATAGATTTTCTTTGCATCACCTTTGCTTATCTGTGTAATATGGGCAAATGAGGTTGGGGGGAGAAGCATCAAACAGACCTGAAAGCCAGCATAATAAATTCAGAGTTATTTTCAAGAGAACTGCGTGTCTCACAGCAAAGAAAATGGACCAGGAAATAGAAGGACAGGGGTAGGCCCCATCTCTGCCATCGTCTGTTTTTTCTATGTGGAAAAGCAGGATGTATTTCTTGCATCAGACACAAAGCATTTTATCTTTCTTCAACCAACACTCATTTTTCCTGAGCAGTCACATCAAACCACTTACAGTTCTTTGCATCCTACTGTAGCCATATTTTACCATAAATGTCCTTCTCTCTTCCTTAAAGTAACCAGAAATGTCATTCACGTTACCCTCTGGATGCAAATTGAGCTATTCCCAAAAGCCACTCAAAAAATACATAATCACTGTAATTATTGGTGGCATCTAATTAACATTCAACTTCCTCTCTGCAGCAGCTACCGCCGGACAACCCATTTATTTCAAGCTAAAACTAATGCTCTCCTAATTATTTTCCATCACACTAAGCAGCCCACCTGTGTCCATCTTCACCGATGCCTGTCTGGCAGGGCGGTACAAGCCAGCACCTCCGCAGGCACCGTGCGTGCTCAGCCTGCAACAGCCTCGCTAACAAATGCCCCATGCAAATGTGAGGACCTGCTTCCATTAATTACACAGCTGCTGGCTCTATTAGCTTATTTGACCAGGATTCACACACACACCAGAAAAAAAAAAAAAGGCAAAGGAGCTGTCTATATCAAATACCAGATAGAAGACAATCACAGAATCATTTTGGCTGGAAGAGACCCTCAAGATCATCGAGTTCAGTCATTACATTAACCCAACACTGTCACTAAACCACATCCCTAAGAACTTCATCTGTGTGTCTTTTAAACCCCTCCAGGGCTGGTGACTCCACCACTTCCCTGGGCAGCCTGTTCCAATGCCTGACAACCCTTTCTGGGAACAATTTTTTCCTAATATCCAATCTAAACCTCCCCTGGTGCAATTTCAGGTCATTTCCTCTCATCCTGTTGTTTGTTACTTGCAAGAAGAGACCACCACTCTCCATGCTACAACCTCCTTTCAGCTGGTCCAGATCCCTCTGTAGAGCTGGCAGTATGTAAAACATCCCCTGCGTGGCATCATCGCTGGAGCAAAAGGCTCTCAGTGCTCTGGGTTTGAGGTCATAGGAGAGGGCAGAAGACAAACAAGTCCATGAACCACACATGCCCCTTGTTCCTGAGGATGCTCTTTGCCTTTTGACATGTCTGTCAGACGACCTCAACTCTCAGGGGTTCCACAGCTGAGTAAAAGGGCTCTGCCTACACACCTGCAGATGGGGCACTACACCAGCCTAAGGCCACCAGCTGCCAAAATTGCGCCCCCTCAGGGAGGAAGCAATGGATCAGGGTGGGCATGCTGGTGGTCCCAAATTCTGGCATGTCCTGGTGCTGGTCTCTGGGCTGAGGCAAGCCCTGCGTCATCACCTTCATCCCTCCCTGGCCACCCTGCAGCAGCAACAGGACCCAAACTGCTCAATCCAAGCATTATTTTAAAAATGAAGCCAGACAGGGTTAGACAGACAAAACAGCTTGTTTTTATGAACTGCCCAGTATTCAGGCACTCACTCTGAATAAACTGAAGAACATATAAATCCACAATACCTCGTCTGTTTCAGCCTACTCCTAGTCCTTTTTTGTAGCTCTTTCTACATCCCTATCCACTAGTCAGGCAATTTTTTAATTCTCTTTTATTTTTCAGACACACATCACCTCTCTTAGTAGGAAAAGCAATGCCTGCTGCTGCCATCTAGATGAGCTCTGACTCATTAGCTCTGTTTCTTTCCAAAACTCAACTGCAAACTTATTTTCTCTTTTGCTCAAGCCTCTCCATTTTCCTCTCTCTTCACTATTATCTCTCTAATTATATTCTTTCACCCTGTAATGATTGTAGCACTTGTAGGAAAAATGCTCCGCAAAATTACCCTGTATTTGCATTCACATTTGAGCTTTCATCATTACATTCACTAGATAAATAAAGGGGGATGAGAAGGGAACTGACAGTTACCGGGGGAAGCTCTGTCTGAACTTCTCCTGAATTAGGGAATTATGAATGTCTCTTTTTTTCCCTTCTCCCCCACTTTCATTTGTCATCTTCGGTGTGAACCCTTGCAGGCACTAACACATCTCTGCTCAGCCCAGCCACATAGAGCCACAAAACCCACAGTGATGCAGTATTTCCCCCCAGACAAATGTGGTTAAGATGGGCTAATGAAGCTCAAAACCTATGGGGAGAAGGAAGGAGATCAGACAGCCTGATCTTGTAGGCTTCCTTTGCTTCAGAGATCAAGGAGAAAAATACAGCAGATCAAGAACTGTCATAGATGGCCTGAGTTTCAGGGAAGAAAAAAAAAAAAAAGAAAAAGAAACAACAAAATCAGTGCACACAGATCAGTGGTTTATTTATGCAACAGTCAAGCAGTTATAGTTTTGATACCAGCATAAGAATTGCAGGCCCCGGTTAAGCTCAGAAATTCAGTATTTTTAAGCTCTGCATGAACTACCACCTGCTGAGTGGTAAAGTGCCTCCAAATTGAATTGTCCAGCCTTCCCTAAACAAATTTCCAGCTCCATGAAAGATAATCTCATCTTGGGAGCTGACTTGCTAAACATTTTAGACAAGGCTATAAACAGGTGATTGAAACTTATGAAAATGCCCTAGCTCTTACCAGTGCAAATCAAGCTAAGACAGACCAGAGAACTGAAGTCTCAGTATTTTATAAATCAACAAGCTGTCTATGTTCTCTGCTTGCTGTCCAGGAGCACTTGTGTTTTGAAGGACTGATTGCAAGTGAGTACATTTTTCTTTGCTATTTTTCCAGAAAACAACAGAGTTATCACAGCAATTCTCTTCTCCAACCAGCAAAACATTGCTAAGGTCATCCAAGTGAACCACTTGCACCTCATTTACCTTCCCCATGCAACCCAGGTTTGCTGACACCTGTTTTTGGGCAGCCCTAGCTCACCTCACATGCTGCCCTGCCCAGCATCCCACCCCAGGGCTCCATCTCTCACTGCACATCCATCCCCCCAGGAAAGGCACCCGAGGGGATCAGCAGGAACAGAGCCCTTGCAAGCTCCAGAGGTCCATGACCAGCCTGGCAGAGGAGGAGGTGTGAAGGTCCCCAGCACAGTGCAGCTACCTCACAGCTCCTCCATCACCACTACAAGGACTTGGCAACCAGCCTCCACGCCTCACATTCAGCAGGTTCAGCTCCTTCACACATGCTCTCACACCAAAGATGAGATGTGGCCTCAGACAGCAGCTGTCGCTGCCAAGCTACCTGCAGTTTGTTGGTGGAAAGGGCAGACAGGTGCTTTTGTGAAAGCAGGAGCTGGTGGTGCTAAGAAATCAGGGAAAATAAGTCAGAGCAAAGCAAGAGCATGAAACATAAATCCCAAGGGCTTCCCTAGCCCCTGGCTGGCACTGGCAGCTCTGCATTCCAGCCGATCAGCTGTGGGTCTGCAGGGCTCTGCAAGCACACACCAGCCCTTGCCCCATTGTGCTTGCCTATTTTAATTGCCAGCAAAGCAGAAGAAACGAGCTCTTCCCTTTCTCTCACATTAGCCCTGGACACAGCATGTCCCAGGACACAATGCCCCCATGCAACCCTCACTCTTCTGGCCGCAGTGACTTGTTTGTGAGCACTGGGGCTAAGGAACGCCCACAGAACTGCCTCTCCCCTGCCCTTCACTGTGGGTTCTTTGATGTCTATAAGAAGTTGCACATACACTACCTCTGCCAGTACTCCCAGAAGGGACACTGAGGGATTTATGGGGTTTCATTTATTTATTGATTTTTACAAAGCTTACAGAAATGCAGACTCTTTGAAACCACACGACCCTGGGCCAGTTGAGTTGAAGCTAGCCAGCAGGTTCAAAATTTATTCTTATACTTTGTCAGGCTGCAAGGAACCAGCCACAATGCAAGCTGAGTCACAATCAGATTATTTCAGCTGATGCTTAAATACAGGACTTACAGACAATAAAACAAACATCCCCTTCGACCTAACATCATTCTCCAAAAGACAAGCAGGTAGCAGCCTACCACTTCAAGCCACAGCTAGCACTCACCAACATTCCTAATTGCTTTTTGTTTCCTCATGAGGCAATTAACATCTCTGACACTTTCTCACTCCAAAAAGCAGTTCTCATTTTACTGGCCTAGGGCTCTGCATTCGGATCTCAAAGCTTCTGTGCTTATTTCCTTTTCTCCGTGAGGTTCTGCATGTGTATCTGGGCATGTGTTTTCTCACCCTGATGAATTCATTATTTATGGCGCTGAAAGAGCAAAGCTGCTGAAATGGTTGTTCATTATTTAGCTCTTCTACATGTCTCTCAAAGGCATAATAAACATTATGGGAAAGCAAATATCAGACTCAATGGGGTTGCTTGAGTGAAAATACAGAAACGAACTTGTGGATGCCATGCAGAGGGTATGCCAATGTGTGCCCATACTCTCCTGCCTGGAAGCTGCTGGGTTTCAGCCACTCCCAACCCCCCTCAGAAGGATGCTCAGAGCAGCCCCAGACTGACACATGTCCGTGTGCTCCAAGGGATGCTCTGGGTGAGGCACATTCCCAGGATCACGGATGTGTTTGGTTTTTACAGATTTGGCATACAGCACTAGAGGGCAGAGCTGTTTACCCTCTGCCTATCTGAGAGAAAGAAAAAAAACATGACTCTCAAGCAGCTTCTGAATTCTCCACAATCCTGTCTGGTATCAAAAACCTGTCAATATGCAATAGCCACCCATATTTCCACTTAGAAGTGACAAGCGCAGGTATCAGTTAGCCAACTGAGAGCCTGCACTTCCTTGCTTTGACCATCTTTACTGATATGACCTCCTGGTGTGGGACAGCCTCTGGCCAACACAGCAGCAGCACCACCAGCCAGGGCCAGCCCCAGTTTCTGACAGTCTGGAGCACACAGGGCAAAATGAATAATCTCCACTGCATGGAGAGAACAAAGCCTGTTTTCTTCCCATCACTGATGTAGATAAAAAGGCTTTACTCATCAGGGAGCTTTGATCACAGAGACCTGAAATTATGGGCCACACTGATACTTCATCACCCAGGCTTGCTGCTAACCATCAAAACAGATGATGAAAAAACAAAAAGCTTCCAAACAGACAAAACCTTCCAGGCTTTGTTCAGCTTTGGTTTGAAGCAGATGACCACAGTCCACAGGAACCCCTGTGGCTGGGCAAGCAGGACTGTTTGAGGGCACATCCATCCACTTACAGCAGGGTCTACAATCCAGAGAGCAACTCTACCAGCCACTGCTACAGCTGCCAGGGCTCAGCTCGCTGCACCTCGCTCAGGAGGGCTGGGAAAGACTGTAATTCCCATACCTGACACACTTCTGCTCTTACATGCAAAGGTTTTGAGACAGTATACACTTGCTAACTTCTTTATTGCACTTTGCTGCAGCACTCCTGGTACCAACAGCTCTGTTGGACAAGGATGCCGGCCCTACAAATCCCACTCCAAACAACTCACAAACCCTTTTCTTATTTCCCCAGTGCATACAGTATGTTTTTCTTTATTATTACCAAAATCAGTCATCCTGCAGGGCTGCCTGCTATTGAGTAGGGAAGCAAAGTAGTCTTGCATCAGTAAGTCACTGTTTGTTCCAGAACCCGAGGAACTCGTTCATGAAGTACCACACCACATTGTACCCAAGCACCCGGCTCCGCTGCCTACAATGGCACTTAATAAGAAAATTTCTCCTGAGAGGGGAAGGAAAAGGCCTGCAAAATATAACTCAGAGCACACTGCATTAATGGATTAGGCAACAGCATAGAATAACACTGGTTATCTAGATAGCATGAAAAAAAAAAAGTCTACTATTAATATTTAAAGAGAAGGAAGAAAATAATAATTATATTGGTTTCAGGCCTCAGTCTCATTTTGGCCCTTACTGCAGCTAATTTACTTCACAGCTCTTCCTCCTGGGCACACCTGCATCTCCTTCCTTGCAGAGAAAAGGCAACACATCAACTGATTTTTGCGCAGAATTTTCTTCCAGTGTCATCACAGCAAAGCGGGCTAGAAGGAGCCTCGGAGCAGAGGCCAGGCAGCCCATCACCCTGCCTGAGGCAGGCTCAGCTCCACCTTTTCTGACAGATGTTTGTCTAATTTCTGACCTCCAGTGACTGCAACTCCACCACCTCTTAGGGCAAGTCTAGCCCAGTGTTTCTCCATCCTCAAAATTATGTATCACTTAATATCACTTTTTCTCATCCCAGCCACCACAGACAAAGAAATATCCATTCCCTTCCTTTCTATAGCAGCCCAGGAGAACTCAAAACAATTACCTCAACTCCTCACAGTTCTTTCTTCCTGACAATAAACAGCCTTAGCCCCACAACTTTTCTCCCTGCAGCCTTTATTCTCATCTCATTTTTGCTGTACATTTCTAGACTCTGTTTTCCTCAATCGTCTCTTCTTTTGAGGACAAAACTTGAAGGCAGACTCTTTCCCAAGGTCTAAGCAGCAAACAATAAAGCAGGAAGGATTACCTCACCTCCCCATTAGCCAGCCCTCCTGGTTTGCTGTAGCCCCATACCTATGTGGCTGCTTTGCAACAGCGTATTTGTTCCTTCCAGTCTATGAAGCATTGTATCACAGCAAGACCCTCTCCTCACAGCTCCCCTCCCTGCAGAGTCCAACCACAGGATCTACTTGTGAAGTTGTTCCTGAACCACCACAAATAACACTTACACAAAATCAAATGGCTACAGATACTTTCTCTGCATCAAAGTCCTCCCTCAAATTACCACAGGGAGTGGCTTATCTCTTTCCACTGGCTACATTAAGAGCTCAGTTGGACTACACAACACAATCTAACTATCCTAAAATCTCCCAGTCCCCTTACTCATTAGTCACTTCAGTTTGCCTTGTGCACATTTGGAGTCCTGTTCCACATATCTCCGCACAAGAGCTGTTTGCTTGTGTGCCACAGAGGAAACCAAGAGCAAGGACCAGGCAGGTCTAACTTACACAGGCATGAAACCAGTCCAGCTTGCATCTCCACCAGCCACTTGATTGAAATTGATGCTCCCTCTCTCTTCCTTTAAAAGCAAAAAAACCAGATGAGACTCTGCAAACATGATTAATGATGGTCTCTTAAACTTTCAGTCTGGTTGACCTGAGCTCACCTGTACTGACTTAGGCACTCAGGATTCAGCGATTCAATTTCATGCTCACAAATCCCCAACTCACTGCAGGTGTGGGCAGGCTCCTCCCCAGCTCATCAATCACCGATTGCTCCCTCCCTCGACACTCAGCTCGGCTTCACCGAGGAGCTACTCACAGCACAGCCAACTTTGGGTTTATGCAACACTTGAGCAACATATAGATTTGCAGAGAAACTTTCTTTGCCCCTTAGTGTGTACCAAACAACTTGTCATGCAGTTACCCTCTTCAGGCAGAGTTGAGCATAGCACTAAGATGAATACTGCCCCTTTTCCCCAAGTAATTACTAACAAATTACTCCTGGAAAGCAGCAGTAGTAAATCAGTATCAGACACATTTCTTTCACCAGCTGCATAGTTATCCCTCTGTGACTGTAGTTATCATGTTGGAGCACTTTGCTGGGCTCATTTAACTTACATGTTATCTTCAGCTCTGCTGCAAAGTTTCACAACCAGTCTGAAAAAAACCTTCATTTTTTTCATAGAAGCTGAGTGACAGATCACTCAGGGGAAAAAAAGCTTATGAAAATCAAAGGTCATAAAGTGTATATGCATATGAGTAATAAATTCAGAAACATTAAGAAAAAGAACTATCTTCCTACCAAGGAGAACACAAAATCTAGCACCCCTGCATAAAATTAAATTAAGCCAGACAAGGTTTAAGCAGCATTACAAAGATAATATGCCTCTGATGTTAATGACCAAAACCGAGCCCAGTTCAACCTACTCTCCAGGTTTCAGCATAAAGCAATTCTTGACTTGAGCTCAAATATACCTGCCAAACCTGCTCGTATGCATTTGTAGGAACTCATGTGGTGGTTCTGCAACAAAATATCTGATTTGCATATGTAAATTCTCATGAAAATCATAAGCATATAATTAGTTTAGACAATTTTTCAGTGCGTGATCGGAAAATGCTTGACAATTTAATTGTTTCAAGTGTAAAGCACCCTATTTATTACTACAAACCTGTGGCCTGTCATGAGATTATAAATGAAACACACACACACAAATTGCTATTTGAGTAGTATGAACCATCAAAGCCAGAGAACACCAAGGCCTGGATGGATTTAAAATCAGAGCAGAGCTGTCATGAATCAATAGTGGTAAACAAGAGCCTTCAAACAATTTAATGCATGAATCTCTATGTGTGTGCATTTGGCTAAATATATTATTGTATTAAATGTGACCTATATAATCTGTGCTTATGCAGTAAGGATGAGAGGAAATGGCTTCAAGTTGCAATAGGGGAGGTTTAGATTGGATATTAGGAAAAATATCTGCAAAGGGCAGCTCCCCGCATGCTGCCCAAGGGGTTGGCAGGTGTCAGACTGCTGTCCCCATGCCCCTGGGTGGCTTCCTCTGTCATACCTTCACCTCAGACCTGCAGCTCACTTCTTCTTCTGTCTCATATGGCTGCCAAGCATTTTTGAAGAATTATCTCAACAGTTAGAGGGAAAAAATATAAAAAAAATAAAGAATATGGGATGCGACATTTAAAAACTGAGAATCACCTTGTAGCTGCGAATCCACATAATTAACAAAGCCATTTTCTCCTCTTCTATCATTAATTTCAAAATCACACAATAGCAGCTTTAATAAAAACATGTCCCATGAAAGAAGTTGCTTTATTTGTAATGTAACTATTTTATTCTCTTCTCAAATATTTGCATAGTTCTGTTTAGTTTCATAAAGACCCAAAATGGAGACTGAGATCAAAGAGACTAATTTCACTAGAGACCATTGGTTTTATAGAGCTCTGCAAAGTTCTATAATTGCCTGAAGATCTTTTAATGCAGGAAAGCTCTTTAAATTTCCAGCCTGCCAGTTTCAGTTAAGACTAATAATTACACTGGTAAATGGACTGCTAGTTCTTACCTGAACTGTGATTTTAACACCCAGTTTGGAAGTGACATCTCACTGTTTGCACTGGGCAACTTGGGGCAGGGTTAGAAATGTTTGCATCAGCCAGGTCACTCACAGCTTATGACACCAGGGCTCAAGTTTTGGATTAACTCAAACTGCCAGTACTTCACTGTACCTCAAGAAGTAAAGAATATGAAATAAGAAAAAAAATCTATACTTCTATGTTTATTTCAGCCCATCATGCAGTAGTATACTATTTAATTAAATTTTGTTTTGATTGTTTCTAACTAGAGTTTGCTGGCTCCTCTGTAAAAGGATTGTCAATGACAAAATTCAATAATATTCTGCAGTACACGACTTCAAACATACACAGGATTAAACAAGGCTTCGTAGGCAGTGATACTAACAGGTGTCAAAACGAGTGCATCCACTCAGCTTTGGGGGAATCAATACTGTTTGTGACTAAGACCAGCTGCATCAAAACCAAGCAGAAGTCAGACTGTGCCCTCACTTTTACATCCATTAAGTGCTGGGAGGAGACAAGGGAAATAGGCCATTATTGATATGGCACAGGATTTCAGCCAGCCCTCTGAAATAACCATGCACTGCAAAATTAATTACAGTTATTTCTTTTTTAAACCATCATCAAAATAAAAAACTCTCTAAAAGCTGAGCATGTTTTCCAAGCCCTCAGCTGAGGCATTCCACTGCCAGCACGTCTCCACAGTAACGCTGGGCAGTGAAATGCAGTTCCCACAGGTGATGCCACGCGTAGCCCAACCTGGGGCCACACATCCACCTGATGGAAGAAATCTGGCTTCTTCTGCAATAACTTTCCAAGTTTATCTGGAAGGGCAGAGTTCATTTACCGCACTCCAAGGTGCAGCGGCTGTACTGAACCTTCAAGATTTTGTTGCTGCAAGGGTAAGCAAGGGTCTCCTCCAGAGTCTGGTTTTCTCATCAGTGTCCTCACCTGCAGACCTGCCTCATTCTCCCCAGGTTCCATCTCAAGCAGTTCCTGCTGCTATGAGGGTAAAACACTGCTCCATTAACCCTGGTGCCTGTTCCGTGCCTGCAAATATAGTGTTGGACCAGAGCTCCCTAAGGGAAGGTCAAGTTGGATGTGCCACCTGGAGCACAGGCCACTGTGTTTTGGATGTGATATACAAAAGGAAAAAAAATGTAAAGGCCGCCTCTTCTACAGAGCTTACACCAAGTAATAACATAATGCAGGTATTTAGCAATGTTGTTGTTGCTATAATCCAGGCAAAGTCACAGCTGAGTCCTTATGGTGCTTTGATTTGAAAGCTCAATCCTTGTAAACAAGTTGGCTGAACTAAGGATACGGATAAAGGCAGTTGGAGGCAAAAAGCGGAAAACGTTTGTCTTGAAAAAAAATTAATCACAAAACTAGGTCTCTATTTAAGCAATTTCTTTCCAAAATTTTGGAAGGGATTTCATTTCCCCTTGAACTCAACATGAAAGCAGACATTACATTTGGGTTAACAAGCACTAGAAGTAAAACCAATTAAAATTTTACTGTCGCTGAAGACAGAACCAACTGGGTGTAACAGCCTTCTGGATTGTCGTTGATGTGTTGATGAAACACGAATATTTATGAGCTGAACGCTGCCTCCAACATCATTCGGAAAGAGTCCTTTTTGTGCTTCAACCAACGTGTCGGGATTACAAGAGGAGGATTGCCACAGTATGCTGGTTTTGGCTGGGACAGAGTTAATTTTCTTTGTAGTAGCTAGTATAGCTAGTGTAGATAATACAGGGTTGTTTTAGTTACTGATGAGCAGTGCTTATATACAGGCAATGCATTTTGTGCTTGTCACACCCCACCAGCGAGCTGGCTGGGGGTGCACAGGGAGTCGAGAGGGACACAGCTGGGACAGCTGACCCCAACTGATCAAAGGGATATTCCACACCATTTGATGTCACACTGCTGTGGAAAGAACTACTCATATCAAGCACCCTATTCTCAAATTCACAGTCTGTGTCACACACCTGCTCTTATGTAATCTCACAGAGCAACAGTAGTTACAAACCTGTTAGGAAAATTATTCACCTAGTTTCTATCATTATATGATCTCCATCGTGTCCTCAGAAGACTGTGAAAGAATATAGCAGCCAGAAAACAGAATCAGACTAGTTATTAAGTTCAAGCAACAAGTTAATTAAGAAAAAAACCCTCCAAACCCGTAGGAAGTAGGGAAGAAGGAAAGCCACTCCACATATGCACCAGGTAGGTTCAACATCCAGCTGCAGGAAATACTCTGAAATAGGAACAAGTGCTGTGTTCTTGCTCGGGATGGTGCAGAACTCATAGCTTTTGTTCCCCGCCAAGGTCATTCCCTTCTCCATATGAAAGAAGAAGGTACAGCTGCAACCTCTAGAAAATATAAGCAAGAAACTTCACCTTAAACTCATGGAGGGAGATTCTAGCTTGACCTAAAGGGAAGAACTGAAGGTTAATTGAGACGCTGAACAAAAAAATTCTTTACAATCACCATACTGCTTTCGCCCATTTATCAGTTTGGAGTTCTACTTTCATAAATAAGAATTTGCCATGAAACACATTACTTGACGTATTTATCTGAGTGACAGAGCAATCCAAAGGCTGAAGTGTGTCGCAGAGCCTGGGGGGGGTGGCTGCTTGGTTTAAAACTGCCCAGCCCACATCGGCCCATAGATGCCAGATCGCAGCAGCACGGGTCTCCCTGTGAGATCCAAAGGCAGGGTAAGGAGTGCCGCGCTTGGGAGAGGAACGGGGATTTTCTGATGACCAGCAATGAGAAGAAAACTCATTTGACGTACTGCAGGAAAGCAGGGGGCATGCCTGTAAAGCCAAGGATCTTGTCACAATTGCTCAAACAAACATAACAGAAAACAGATGCTTTGCTTTAAATTCTACTGCAAGTGAGCACCATTTGTGCACTCACTGAAAAAAACACACTAAAATGCTTGTAATAACTATGGAGACTACCAAAATGAAACTATATAGTATGATGTCAAAACGTAGGTGGCCAGAAAAAAAATATTTTCAATTATTATTTCCTTAACCTGAATTGATAGGTAATATCCAGGGGCAAGTTTCCCAAGGTGTGAGCATGAGATTACCCACAGGACTTCTGCAGCATCAGCCTGATTTGGGGAGCATCTCCTGGGGTGTCTCTTCGACAGCTGAGCTGGGACAAGCTGGCAATGCAGAGGCACTTACTATAAAGAGCCTGTGGAGACAAGGAAATGATGACAGAGAGTTTTGAAGGCAAACCTGTGGTGGCTGGGATGCAGGTGGTGCTGCTGGCGCGGCCATGCCACCCTCCAGATCACACGCATCCTGCACCAACACCGCCAGGAGAAGTGTCCCCAGGGGCTGGGGACAGCCCTGCCTGCACCCCCCTTTTACCTGCTGGGAAAAGCAGCCATGAGTGAAGAACAGCTGGAGTGATGCCTCCTTGTGATGGACTTCAGACAGAGCTTTTAAAGTAGCTTCTTAGACTTGTTTCTAACTTTTCTGACTCTCTGGATGGGCATGGAGTGAGATGCTTTTGGGAGACACAGAGAGCTCAGTGTAGAATCATGTGCTATACCAGATGTTCACCTCTTGACAAGGCAGCCCTCCTTTTTTGCGTGGCCCCTCTGGCGCTGCTGGCAACTGGGTAATTTAATAGCTCAAAGCACCAAGAAGCACAGTAAGAAAGTCTATTAAAAGCAAGGCAAGACTCCTAAATGAGTTACAATGCCAGTACTGTCAGGGAAAGCTACAGTCTCCACAGTTCCCATGAAGCACAGATACTGAAGTTAATGAAAGATCTCTCAGTAAACATTTCTTATGTCAATCCCAATCTAGAGGCATTCTCCAGCCTTCGTCTCTGCTGGCTGTATACTGGTTCCTCTGGGGTATTTCAGAGATGAGCAGCTCTTAGGACGAGGCACTGGCTGCCTGCTCTGCCCAGGAGAAGGGCCAGACCCAGGACATCAGCACCCTTGAAGTGGAGAATTGTGCTGGGGTAGAGTCCATTTTGAAGAGTTTGATTTTCTCTAACCTGCCTTTGCTTCACAAGCAGCAGCAGCTGCCGATTCCAGCAGCCGAGCTCAGTCTGTTAGCCGTTTTCTGAGAAAACAGCATTAGATCTGGGCTGGAGGAAGACATGCTCATTCTTTTTGTATTCTCCATCCATGAAGACAGTCCACTCTGGGCCAGTGTGGCTGCTCTGGATATAACATACACACATCTGTCGAGGAATGACTGGATGTGATCCAGCCTTTTATGCAAAGGCACTTATTTGTTATCAGTCCTCGCTGCTAGAATAGGTCAGGCTGCCTCCTTCCTCATTTCTGAGCTTTTGCATTAAGCCCCATGCAAAGAGCATCCTTGTACTTGCCTTTAGTATCAGTGGGTGTAGTTTCTCAGATAAACATAGATTCTGCTCATATGGAATCATTCCCCATGGCATAGGTTCAGTTGTGACAGGAGCAGGAGGATTTAAACATGGCTGAGAGCTGTGCATATTCAATATAATGTTGAACCTTCAAGCTGCCCCATATTCCTGTCCTGATTTTTATTTTGGTTTGCTTTTTGTTAGTTTGTTTGTTTGTTCCATGTTCTTATGCTATAGACAGCATGTGCATTGGGGATGGGGAGATAAACTGTGGCAGCAGGTGAACAAGCAGGGGAGCGGGGACCAAGGCATTTACCACGTGTTGGATGTTACAGAAGAACATGGGAAATTGCACAGGAACTTGATCACAGCCTGTGGAAAAGGAGCTCACCCCAAGGAGAAAGGAGCCACAGGTGAACCTTCACCCTCAGCATCTCACTGTCTCACTGCAGCAACACAGGCTCCTTCCACAATATTTCAAGTACCATTAAAATATCACTCTTACCACACCGTACACACACTAATCCATGCACAGGAATACCTTTGGCTGTCTCTAATACCAAAGTCAAAACCAATGGCACAACAAACAGGGACCTCTGCTTTTCATACCAAACAGCTTTTCCCCATATTCAACTGCATCACAAGTAGGTTCTTTTATGCTAAATTTATGCAAACAAATGCTATTTTGGCAAATTCTTTTGTCAGCATTTTTATGACAACAGATACATGCATAATGCAATGAATCTGTCCTACTGAAGAAAAAGACAAGCAATTCTGACAAAATCAGAAAGATTTAGAGAAAAAATATTCTGGTCTGGAATAACTGTCGGCATCCTCAAAAATTATTCATTGGTTCCCTCACTGGTGAAATTTATTGCAAGTGAAGGAAAAGAAAACACAATGAAGGAGAAGCAGATAAGTCTCTTAATGACCACCCTCTGCAAATCACCCTTTGGAGCTTACTTGCCATTTACACCACATCGATGTACACAAGGATGACAGGGCTGGTTTTCAATGTGAGCTCATGTAGCACTTGAGCATCAACAGCAAAGCCTCCCTCTTTGGAAGCTTTCCAAGGCTCTGAGTCACCATCACACACATCTGTAGCACACTAAGCTGTGCATTTGTTATCTCTGAACTTTGAGAATAACATCCCCTATCTGGCTAAACAAAATCACATTACTGCTTCAAGAGACATCACCGTAAGGGCTCAACACCCAGGCAGATCCTGGCGGTGGGGCTCCTCAGTCCAGCATCTTGCAAGAATCCACTGAAGCCTTGAAAGACCAGGCTGCCAGCAACCTTCCATGTGTTGCACCTGGGATCTGCTCAGGGCAGAGACTTTTGGATGCTGTGAGAGCAGAACATCTTTCCCCTGCTCCCCTGCAGTGACTTTTCCTGGCATCAGCCACTGACGCTGGCTCTCAAATATGGTTTTCTACACCACACCTGTAGGCAGAGCTGTGGGCTTCAAGATGTCTCCTTCCCTATTTGTGATGAGAGCGTAAAACAGTTTGTGGCATAGATAAGGCCAGATATCTGTGGGGTTGGGTTGGTTTGGTTTTTAAATATGTCATGATCTACTGATATGTGTAATGCAGATTACAGACTCCATGTACAAGTGAAAATGGCCACTTGCTTGGTCAAAAGGTCAGAGTCACAAGGTTGTGCTAAGTCATGGATAAAAAAAGCAACAGCTTTCCTTAAAAGTTTTTAAAAAGTAATTATAATTAGTGACTTTCATCAACCTGGTGATGATGTACCAGCTCTTCCAGATGAGAGATGTTTTATCAAAAATACATTCCCTATTTGGAGTCCTCCATGCACATGGCATAACCCCAATTATAGCACTTCCGACCTGAAAGTCTCTGCAATTATGACACTACTCCCCCTAATACATAAGAGAAATAACTCTTATTGGTTTGCTTCTAGCAACATTTTATGGGATTTGACATAAATTTAGCCACCTGTGCAAAACCAGGCAACTCCCATTCAAAAGAAGCCTGATTGCTGAGATGACCCAGCTGCAATAAAGCACAATGAAACACAAACACCCAGGCAGAGAAGGAAACAGCAGTTTTCCCTCTGCTCCACTTTCCTGACAAATGCGCATAAAAGGCCATCTTGCAAATTAAAAGAGGGACAAACTAACAATTACACATTGGCTTTTATACCTTCATATTCAATCTGAATAATAATACAGTATTGAAGTGAATTTTAGTGCTTACTATTTGCACATTTATTGAGATGGAGCACTAAAAACAAACAAACAAAACATAATACGGATTCAGAACAGTCACAAAAGTTTACAGCCATTCCAACAGACACCCAATGGATCAGAACAGATACACTTGACTGGTGTATTATTAAAAAAATCAGCCAGAATGGACAATGTTATGGTCTTTGTCCCTTGCAGAAGACAGATGAGCTCAAAAAGACACTTTTCAGTGTTTCAGACCAGGTAAGCTCTTTATTGACTGTTTCTGGGAGTTATACAGACTTGACCTTGACTGGAAACACCTGTTATCTTCATCCATGCACAGGCTGAGCTGCCTGTAAAAACAGTGTATATTATAGTATGTGCACATATGTTTATAAAAATATACTGGACTTCATAAAACAAGCTTGTACCACTACATGCCTCCCCATTGGCCTCTGCACCAATAAAAACTACACAAGTAAGCTGTTAGAAACCTAATAAACGTGGTTACACTACTGTACAGACAACAGCAATACACTCAAAAATGGACACAAATCTTTTTTCAGCCCACCAGGATAAATGAAAAGATTTACTAAGAACATAGCATGATTTTGATGTTATCGTGCCTGGGAAAGCAGGGAGATAATGAGCTGTCACAGTCAGTAACAACTGGGCACCAGTGATGCATCTCTGAACAGTCGCAGCTACCAAATAATAATGTTTACTTCAGCATTTCTGTCGAGATCAACTTGACACCTCAGGCAGTTTGGGCAAGAATCACTTAGTCAACATGCAAAATTCAAATTCAAGTGGAGGAAACTAATTAAACTGAGAGCATAAAAGACTTCCAAAACATTAAATAATATCTGAAAAGACACTTAGTACAGCTGAATTGACTGGAAATTGGTGAAGTCTCAGTTTCTCTGATCTTAAAACACTGGGGTTTTTAGGCCATCCCAGAAATATGTTTGATAGTTAATCTCTCGCAATAAAGCCATCACTGGAGGACACAAGCAGCAATACCTTCTGAATGATCCTTTCATGTCAATCCTCTGATATAATGATGCTACACTTCTATCGACCAGAAGATACGATTGCAAAGGATGAAAAGTCACTTTAGAGAAGTCTTCATAAATATTTTAATTGGTTTTCACTTCACAAGGTTTTGGGACTGGAACCATTTCTCTCTGAGGCACAGTAAGGATCCAAATGCAACTTTGCTGAGGCTCAACCTGTGGCTCTGCAGCAGCAACGACCACCCTGAACAGCGGCTGTTGCTCATCCAAAACCACCGGTTCATACAGGCACCAGCCCAGCAGGCTCCAGCTGCTCTCACCAAAACCAGAAATCAGTGACTCCAAACTTCCCCTAAACAGGTGAGTTTTCTTGAAAGTTAGATGCTGGCAAGTGTAGCAGGTATGAGTAAACACAAGCACGCTATTAATATTATCTTCTTTTAAACTGATTTCCTGTGTCTCTAGAAGATGAGTCAGATAAAAGCAATGCAAAACTTAGACATCCTGATAAGCAGAAGCAGCATTTATTACTCCAAAAATATACTAAATAAGAAGTCAGCTGAGCTTAACCTTTGCTACAGTCTGTTCTTCCCCAAATTCCTCATCTTTTACAGGAAACATACTCCAGGTGATTTGAGAGGAAGTGATCAGCTGAATTCGAGCAGCTAGAAAAACGCGGGGATGCTCTCGGGACATTATCCTGCCTGCGCAGGCAGGAGCCAAATCAGAGTCGGGATGCTCCCGTCACTGCACACAATTACCTACCAGGTTTTACCGTTGAAAAACCCTGGGAAACAATAACTCTAATTTGGAGCATTTTGCCTTTGTCAGAAAACAGCAGCAAATTCTGCAGAAGCACATTTAAAGGGCAGTTGTTGAATCTGGGTCAGGCAGCAACGCGCATGTTTTCCGGCGGTTTCGCAGTCAGCGGAGCCGCCACCAGGTGTCACCAACTTCTTGATCAAGGCAGATCAGAGCAGAAAATGCTCCTTTTATCAGGCCACTTATTACTCAAGGCGATGATATTCACACGTACCACCAACATACCCAGAGAAAACGGCCAATTCCCCCTCCAAAATCAGATGCTCTTTGTCTTGTAAAAAAGCTTTCAGTACAGTTGCCTCTGGATAATCACGTTTGCAGTCATTCCTACAGCCTGCCACCTTACAGAAAAAGAGAACCTAACCCAACCATTACGTTTAACTCTTGTTCGCATGTGGGACATGATGGATGTAGGACTGAAGCCTGTCCTAGCCCATGGGGATACCCAGTATTACAGCCTTTGCTTCATTATCAAAAAACAGCCCACAGAGAAGTTTTGGTCCAGATTTCCAGAAGGGAACTGGTTTGGATCAATCCCACAACTCCAGCTGAAGAGGAGTTAGACCCCAGATGTGTAAAGCAAGGTGTAAGACATAAAGCATTAAATGGTACCTTGGAAAAAAGTGATAACTTTAAAATGCACAGTTACCTATCCAGGCATCTGGAGCAAATGGTGCCAAGACAGAGACTTCCTATGTCAAATCAAAATAACAAAAGTGGGAGCAAAGGACAGATAAAAGCTCATATGGGAAAAATCATCTTTCCAAAGAGTCTCATATCTTCATGTTACATGTATGACTCTACACTAAACTTAAGCTAAGATCTTCATACGAAAGCTGCAAGGAACCTTTCAAGATTTGCAATTGTTTATAAAAATCTCAAGGGTATTGTAAAAGGTGTCCAAAAAACCCCTTGTAACCTGGGACAGAAGAGATTTTGACAGTCTGAAAAGCAGACGTGCTACCTGTGGTTTTAGAACAGGCTTATTAGCTGAACTGCACAAAGAAATGCACATCATGCCTTTGAGCCCATGGCATGTTTCACACTGCACATTCTGCTGTGAAAAATATAATACACCATGGAGATGCTCAGTGAAGGAGGCAGAAATGTCCCAGGTTTGGCACTGCTCCCACAGTGGATCAGGGCGGAATCTTCCTCACAAGCCCAAGATCAAGTTCTCTGTATCAACAGAATGCTTAGAAATGGCTGAGTAATATTCACAGTGAAGGCACCTTCTCCTCTGACAGCGCCTGGCTCAAACAAGCAAAGAGGACTTGCGTTCTGCTTTGATTTTGCATCTTGTTATCCCACTCTTCACAATGAGCAGATGTGAGGCTTTTCACTTTCGGAGCATTACTGTATCCAGAGCGGGCAGAAAATACTGCACAACACCAGACAATTGCCCAAATACATAAAAGTGTATATCTTCTTATCCCTTAACCTACTGGTTAACCTAGAAGCAATTTCAGACCTCCTCCTCTACTGAATTTTTGTTTTTCTTGCTCTATGATGAAACCCAGCTTTGTTAGTGGCATCAACAGGGGAGGAAGGTTGTTGCATCATTAAATCAGTGATGGAGACTCAGGAAACTTGCATTAAATTCCCAGCTCAGACACCCATTCACTGCACAAGCAGACCTCAGCCTTTCCTGCCTCTTGCTTTTCATGCATAAAACAGAGGTGGTGGCTGTTTCTCCAGCCTATAAAAGCAGGGAGCATGTTTGGCAGCACTTACAATAAATCACGTTTCCATACAGCGAAGGGTGAAGTGAATGCCTAACCCATACTGAAGGGTTTTAATTATGTTTTTATCAATGGTGAGGCATTGCAAGTCAAGAGCTGTGACAATATACCCTAAATCATACAGGATTACTACATTGTGTCAAATGAACATATAATTAAGCAGCTTTAATATGTTAACAGTTTGGAATCAGATTAGTGTTGTATTAGGCTAATAGAGTTGGTCCCCATTAAATCCTGATCAATTGCTCAACTCTTTTTGTTTATTTAGACTTTTTTTCCCCCAGAAATTTAAAAACATAAACTTAATTATTAGCAGAACATGCACGTGCTGTAGGGCAGGATGAATTCATCAAGATATCTGGGCACGTGGATAAACCAAGTGCAGCTTAACTGGTTCAACCACACAATGCAGAACTAAATCCTCTAATCCCCTGTGATGAGATTTTTGTGCTGTGCGAACACAGAGGGTACCACAAGAAGAGACGATGGATCTGGACGGCAAGGTCCTGTGGCACCTCTCCATGTGTGCAAAGGGTGCTAAGCCCCCTGTGGCTTCACACACCCCCAGGAGCAGTATTAGAGCCCAGCATCACCTTACATTGCAGACATAAGTAACAGAGGGAATGCTGCTTTTGTAGACAAAAATGCAGGCGTGCAAGGCACAGATGCATGTAAAACTTGCTGCTATCTAACCCATGCTATCCAAGCTTTAAATACAGGGCTTTAGGGATCACCTCCATTATGAGAGCAATGCTGAGATGTCTGCATGTGTTCACCATGAATGATCCAAAATGCTGGGCTTGCACTATAGCCGTCTTTGTGAGCCAGCTCAGAAAGGGTTTTTATTTTCCATCCATAGATTCAACTTAAGGATGACTAGGTGGAAGCATGCAACTGAAAAAACCTGTGAATACTCGGCCAAGGAAGCGGGCCAAGGGCCAGCCCATATTACTAGTGACCTGTACGGCACTGATGAGATCTAATCCAGTAACATAGTCTACTCCTGACACATCAAAAATACAAAATGCAGCAGGGTGACAACTTGTCCCATTAAGGTTTGGTACAGATTTCAAACCCAAAGCTGATGCTTCAAATACAAATTCCTACAGCCACCCACACATGTGTTCTCTCCTTAATTTCTATATATTTGTGCATGTGTGTGAATATATATATTCTTCATACATACACATACTCTCAATAATCTATACACAGATGTATTCTATTTTGTAGCAGTGTAATGGCAAGATTTGACTTCTTTAGTTAATCTGGCTAAGGCAAAATCACACATTATAGATGCAATCTCTTTTAAGCCAACTCTGTATAATAAATTTAGACAAAATCAATGCATATTTGTCTTAAACTAGATCAATTGCTCACATTTTTCTATATCACTGCAAACAATAATTTTAACAGTTAATTTAAGCTGATAAATAATGCACTCTCTAACAAGACAATTTCTGAAGTTATTGTCTTTATTCAAGGCAGCATTCACAGAGCTAGAGAGAGATTTGATTTACATTGTATGAGTACTAGTGAGTCACCCAAGCACCCATAAAGCAGACTACACATGTAGAAGTGCCAAAGAGCTAATTCATCACGGCCTTTCTGAGACAAATCCTGCAGAGCAGAAGGCAGGATGCTGTAGTCACCTGACATGTGGACATTGAGCCTTTATTCATGGCAAGATGTTATTCTCAGTACAGAGTACCAGGCCTTGAGTTACAAAGCATAAATCCTGATCCACAATGTTTATGCTACTGGGGACAAAAAGCCTGCTTAGAAATATGCTGGGAAAATGTCAAGCAATGAGCTATATGTGATGGAATGACATGGAGACGATGGGTTTTGTGCTAAGAGTAAAACGGCAAAACAGAATGTAAATAGGTTTGGACGGCACTGGTTTTTCCAAAGCCTGAAGCTCAAGCACACAGCATTAAAAAGCAAAACCATTTGCATCTGTTTTGTTTAGGATGGAGTTATAAACAGCAGTCAGATATTTTTTGTTTGCTATCAAGCACTTATTGATGTGTAGCTCACCAAGATGAAAATATTTTGTGGCAAAGACATCAGCGAGCATCCTTGTACCAGCAGAACACAATACTGTGCCAAAGAAATATAGTATAAACACTTTGCTTATATTGGTATTTACAACATGCAGCAGTAAACGACACATAAAAAACAGGGCCACAGGCACTTACCTTCAAGGGTAGCTTCAGTGACGTGTCATTAACATGTCTTTGCTGACCATTTGGAAAGCCTGAGCTGCAGCTATGCTGGCAGACAGCTCACCAGTGCAGCTCTGCCTCCCCTCATTTTCACCACTTTCTGATGGCTAGGTTTGTTTTCTCATTAATATTAGCTACAAAACTAGTACTGAACACAGTGCTGCACATGGGTAGTTTCCCCTGAGGGACAGGAGGCTCCTCTTGATTTGGGAAGGCACCTTTGGTAGGGTATATTCCCTCCTGATAGCTCTGTCCCCATAGCTGATACAGAGGAACCTGCTGCTCTTGGAGGGGAAGCGATGGACCCATGAGGAGGCATCATGTGAGCCCGTACTCCCCAAACCCCAGCATTTCTCCCAAGATCACCTTGTGAATCCTGTTTCTTCCCAAAAGGTGACAGCCTGATCTTCACTGCTCCTTACCTTTCCATTGGCAACCGGCCACATGCGCAGAGCCAAGGTTCCAGAGCTGCTGGATCCTTGGTTTTGTCTTCCCATTTTCAAATGCCTCAACATTTCTTTGCTCTTCAGCAGATAAAGCCATGTGTCTCACTGGGACTGTGACAGCAGTGCCATCAGCCAGGTCCTTCTGAAAGCTTCAGCTAATGGGGGCAGTAGTGGGAGATGATTTCCCGAGAGCTCCCCCAAGCACTGTTGAGACAGAAGATCCATCTTCTCTTCCCATCAACAAGGGACTGGCTGACTGAGGCTCAAGAGGAACTGCCATTGACTTTCAAAATATGCTACAGGTCCATACTAGCCATTTCCTTTTTCATTAAAATTGGAATAATGTATTAAGCGATGCAGCTGGAAAGGAACTTCCCAAAGAACTATTATTGTGCATGTGTGTTTTCCCCTTAAAACTTTGATTTGTCACAAATCATTACAGACAGGAAGGATGACATGTTCTGTACAGAAATTTTTACATTGTCAAAATTCTTGTTCTGAAGTTTTCACAATGAACAGTTTTGGTTGAAAATTACTATGTTAGAAATTTTTAACATGCATAAAAAAGAAAGTATAATGGATCAAAATCAAAATACTTCAGTTGATCGGATCTGAGTTTTGGGGTGTTTGTATCTTTTTTAAGGCAAGCAAACTTTCAAGACTTCAACATTTCTTCCTGACTCAAACCAGACAAAATTTTGGCAGCCTTGCCTTTTTTTCAGTGAAATGTGAAGGCTGTTTCACACGTGGCTTTGCCTAGCATCATTGAGGAAGAAATTTTCTACAATAAGTTTGGTGAAACACTGGCCCAGGTTGCCCAGAGAGGTGGTGGATGTCCCATCCCTGGAGACATCCCAGGCCAGGCTGGACGGGGCTCTGAGCAACTTGATCTGGGTGAAGATGCTCCTGCTTATGGCAGGAGTAGGACTGGATGAGCTTTGGAGGTCACTTCCAACCCAAATATATATTGTTTGAGGGTAAAGAGCCCTTAAATCACCAGTTTTAAGACTCTGCCACTTTCAACAAATCAGATGGGGTCTTGGTTTGGAAAGGAGAAGGAGGGAGCCTCTGACATCACCAAAACACTAAAAAAAAAAGAAATCCAACAAAGTCAAAATAAACCACTTTCTTATCAATACCAGAAGCCTGAAGTAGCATTTTATTTGTGTTTATATACAGTGAAGACATCCAGGTGAGACTAATTATTAAGTACTCAGAGTCACAGGCTCAGAAGTAACGTCTTCTATGTACCAAAGCGTTTATGAAGACAAATCTGCATCACAGTTTCATTCATACTGAAATCCAAGGTAATGAGCTGGCATAACTGACAACTCCATCTTTTCGACATATTTGCAATTTGCTTTGAAAAACGAATGCAAACACAAAGTAAAAATGTTCAGCACAGAGGATAAAGAAACATAGGATCAATGTCTTCCACTCCCCTCAGCTGGAGACAACACGTTCACTCAAACACAGTATTTATCTTGGCATTTCTGAATTATTCAATGTTATTACTATTTTTTTTTCCTAAATACACGTCAAGGTATTACTTCCCAAATTACTGGCTTCTATTCTTAGTTATCTGTAATTTCCATCTGCCACAGAAGTCAGGGCAGACATGTGGAATGTGGGAAGCATGTGGGACTGTTTGCCCATGAACCCTATGGCCTTCAGGACACTGCAGCTGCAGGAATCCTCCAAAAACCCATCACGAGAGCTGCTGCCCATCGCAAAGGGGTCAAGATCAGAGGGAGGGGAAGAGAAACTGAGTCACAAAGCAGTCGCTTTGCAGGAATCACCCAGGAGAAGAGGTGGGTGAGGCATTATGGCCATCGGCGTGATGGATGCCACCACGCCAACGAAGCAGGTTGTACAATGAATACACCACCTTGCACGTGGCTATGGCCCCTGCAGAACATATTGCCTAAACAAGTGCCAATTGTTTGGCACTCGCAAGAAGCTTGGCCAAGCCCCGTTAGAAGATGCTGTTTGGAATCTTGGTGATGTGTCATCCTCTTGACACAGTATTTTTAGAACTATCTGTGATTTCTAGCCCTTTCCAGGCTAGAAAAAAAATCCCTCTTTGGCCATAATGGGCATATGTCAAAGAAAAGCAACCACATAAGCACCATTGTACTATGAATATGTAGCAAGTGCTGATACCCTTTTGCTGTAAACAGAGGGAGCAGAGAACCGGAGCATTTGGATCCAGATCTTCTCCCTTCAGGTATCAACTTAAAACACTTCGCAACCGCTAAAGCAGCACACGGATTCCACATTCAGTTCTGAACTTCTCCCTAACCTTTGTAGTGGCATTAGCATAAGGCAAGAAGACATATTTTGACTCCCATCTGTGCAAATCCTTCCTGTGCTGCAGAATCAACATTCTGTCAACCAATTATTTTATGCTGTATCACAGCACCGGGGGGAGGAGAGGGGAGATGAGGGGGAATCATCACACCTACAATCAAAAGAGCAAGGTTTTGCAACATAGCATGTACTAAAGATGTCTGTCTTAAGTCAAACTAGCAGCCATATTTTATTCAAGAAGCATGTAAACAAATCTGGCACATTCATTATAAAAAAAAAAAAAAAATTGTGTACCTAGCATGTTCATCACATTTCAGATATTCCATTCCTCCCTCCCCAATGAGCTCCATGGAGACAAGTCAATCACAGTTAACCATCTGGTAATCCTTAGCCCAGGCTGTGCAGCTGCTACCTACCATTTTTAATCAGGGCTATGTCTTCCATTCATGCTAAATAGGAGGCATGAACAGCTGCTTGGCCAACACTTTCAAGCAAGTGCTCTCTCTCTCTCTCTTTAGTATTCCTGGCTTCTCTTCCTTTCAGCTTTACATTTTGCCCATGTTTTACAAGCTTTCACTTTGCGGTGGGGCGGGGGGGAAGTAATAGTGAAACAAGAGGAAAACACTTCTGATAGTTAAATCTTTAGAGGGTATATTTGCCTTAAACAAGTTCCTGGGGGACACACTGCAACCACAGTCTCTGTCTTTAGAAAGTAAAAATCAGTGTGTCCATGGAAATATGTTGGTTGATTTGTTTTTTACCTACGAAGCCCTGCAGAACGGCACTCCATCGCACATTTCAGGTAGTGAAGTTTCAAGCATGTATGAAGCGAGATAAATCATGAATACAGGAATTCATTTTTTAAATGACCACAGTAATTTCTCTAGCTTGCAGGGAGGGGTTCCTGTAGGCTTTTCAGTATCCCAGCACCCAAGCAGAAGCCTCCCTGCCTCCAGGAGATGCGGGGCAAGGGCACATGCTCCACATCAAAGGCTTGTTGTCCAAAATTACCACCAAATGAGGCTGTCTCGCCTGCTTTGCTTAGATCCAGATGAGCTACTTCCCCTGTGAACCATGTCTTAAACTTCTCCCATTGTCCAAAAAACTTCGGATTTATTTTTGTCAGAAGTCCAACTTCTATGGCAACCAACCATCTTTTCCAGAGATCTTAATATTGTAGCATCAGCACAGCAATATTTCAGCTGTGACTGCTCCGGACAGCAGCACCTATCCTGCTCAAATAACTGACACCAACCCAGCTCCACACTGGGCTCACATGAGCAATTCTCTCTCTTCCAACCACCCAGAAGAGTAACTGTAAATGTCTTACTACCATAACATGAAAAAAATCAACTTCTATCCATTGCAAATGACAGAATTGCTGCAAAGTCAAGAAGATGGTCATGCAGTGTATGGTGATGCCACACAGTAGAAATGACTGGAGAGAACTGGTACGCAACCCAGCGTGATTTCCACCTGGATTTTGCAGGTGCAGACACCGAACTGTTATAAAAGTTGAGCCTTCTTGTATAGGTGAACTCCTCCAGCATAGGCTGCTTTTTGTGAAACATTTCTTTACAATTGTTTTTTCCTGAAATTCTCCTTCAGCCAAGAGATGGCACTACTTACATCAGCCTTTTCAGAAGAGTGGTACGCTGAATAAGGAAATTGCCCATTGCCTTCACACACCGTGAAACGACAATCACAATTTATACCCAAATACCATTGTTATATATGGTGTTATAACACCACAGAATATTGTTACCTGCTCAACTGAACAACCATCAAGATCATCAAGAAGGTCACACTGAAAATAACAATAAAAAAACCACACAAAATGCTATACTTCTTAGAAAATATTTTTATTAATGACATGGCATTGGGAAGGTATGATCTTGCATGGGCAAATCTATCAGTTTGCCTTAACAGAAAATAAACAGAGGACATTTTCAGTACAGAACATTGGCAAAAAGGTTAACATAATCATGTATTCCTCATAGCCCACCAAGAATTCAGCATTTAACTTCTAAGAGCTTGCCACAATTAAAAGAAAAAAAAAAGGTGACAGGATACTGCTTCATCTTGTGGAGGGAAAATTCCTACAAAGCACATGAGAGCAAATTTTAAGAGAAAATAAAAAGAGTCTAGAAACGTGGCAGAAGGACCCTGTGAAAAAATAGCTCTAGGATAACAAGTGCCATCAAATCAATAAGGTTCAGTTCTCTATGCATACACACACATAAAAAACACTACAAACATTCTGTTTTAATGACATTTTGGAATTTCATAGGGCATAAAAAAGTTTTTGCTGCTGTATCAGTCGGCATAGATTGGAAAAATCTTCCAGTTTCTCGGTTACAGATTGAAGAATATGAACCCTATGTTAGCCCTTTTGGGAAGTTTTGTTTCACCACAAAAATCCTCCCTCTGCATGATGGACCAATGCACATACATCTCCAGGCAATGATCAGGCTGCTGGCAGTGAGAGTGGGGCAAAAAAGAGGAGCATGAGGAAGAAAAATGGACAGCGAAAAGTAGAATTATGGATGATCCTTTTGGGGGGAAATGCGTAATACAATGGAACAGTTTGCTACCCACAAACTGAACTGGAACTATGTGCTGCATATACCAAAGCGGCCTCTACTGAAGTCTGTCTTCTGCTTGTACGTCAATATTTCCAGCCTACAAATTCTGTACATATTCTCCGATAATGCCCTTCCCCCAGTGCATCCCTCCATTTTATGGAAGTGAATAAAATTTAAATTTAGGACAGAAAACACTGTAAAAGCTAATAAAAAATTTACTGACACTAACAACAAGCACCACCAAACCAGAGGAGTATCAGGAAACCATGAGAGCCAACAGATTATATGGTACTTGCTCTGATTGTGCCAGCTGCTCTACCCGCTGGACACTGAGAACAATGATGCTTTTCCAGAAGTGATGACGTGGCAGAAACTCAGGCTCAGCAGCACCACATGAACAACTTTTACATAAACTACCACATGCCAAATAAAAAAGTGCACAAAACACCTTTTGTGACCGAAGAGCGAGAGATTTCCTCAGTCACTGTAACGCTACAAAGATGTAAAAAGCTAAGCTTTCCAGCCAAAATACTCTTGCGTATTATCCCAAGCAACAATGCCCATGCTGTAGCCGGTGGTTGCTATTTCTGGCAGAAAAGCTGATTCTGATACTGTTAAACCAAAAGGGACCATCTTTTCTGATAAGGAACCATTTCCCTGAGCCTTTGACTGCACTGTTACAAGACTAGGCAAGTGATGTTACCCCTTCTCCAAGCCAGGGAAGGCTCCTATAATTAGGGAAAGCTTATGGCGCTTAAACCCCTTGACAGGCAAATGAAATCAGTAAAGTACCATTAATCCTCACAGTAACTAATTCAGTGTGGAGCAAGACCTGGACAGACACATATCCAAAACTGTGAAGACTCAGAATGGCTACGTGCTTCCATATGGGCAGAAAATGTACAAATACGAGATGTGCTGGGATGCTAAGCACAAAACCTATGCACCAAAGGGCTTGGATTTAGCAATCCAGCCTTGTGCCTTTTCCTCACAAAATAACACATCATTGGGAAAAATCCTCATCTTTACACAACATGGTCCAAACAAAAGAATGCATTCTCTATATTTATTCCTAAATAAAAAACAGCTTGGCATCTTTGTTGGTTGAGACAATAATAAATTACAACCTGCCAGATGTGAGCTATAATAATGGTAGTGGTGATGATTTGGGGCATTTTTTTCCCCCAAGTATACTAGTTATGAAACAGAGAGTGAAAGGACTGAAAGAGAATTTCAGCATCTTTAATTAAGAAAACAGAATGAACTAGAAATCTGGAAAAATAACTTGTGACTAATATGCAGATTTTATCAGCTTGTGGATCGGAAGCCACAGTTTGCTGGAAGTTGTCTCCTTTTTTGTAATTTTCCTCAGAAGAAAAAGGCACTTGTGCGCTCTCTCTAACTGAATGCTTTGCCTCCATGTGTTCTGCAGCATATGCTCAAGTTTGCAGTTACTATTGATAGAATTGTAAAGAATTGCAATTCTTAAAATTTTATTAAAAAATCTGTTTAAGCTCAAATGCTACAGAATTTAAATTCTAATTCAGATATTCACACTCAAATGTCAGTCCTGGGACCTTCCCTTGCAAAATTACTACCATACATGGAATTTCATTTAAATAAAGGCTACAACAACACAGGCATTTAGACTGTGGCCTCACCGGAGCCTGTGTGCATGCATGAAATCTGGCGATGACAACAAAATGGTAGAAATATTCAGATTATTTTCAGCCAAATGTCCAGTGAGACACTTGAAAACTGCTAATTGGGAAGAAGATAGACACATGACTTTAAAGCAAGACGAAAAGTCTGCTCTGTGATCATTAGCTGAAACCCTTGGAGTGTTCACATGAATAACAGAGGGAAACGCCTTAAGAAGAGAGTGTGGCCTGGAAAAACAAAGCCCTGCAAGTGAAGGATGCCCATTCTCTACGTACATCTCCATATCAAGCATTTCTGGGACCTGTCAGCCCCCCTGCTAAGATAAGAGAAGCTGAAGTCATGGTTAATAACCTGCAAAGGGACAAACCCTGTATCACACACAAGATCACTCTGCAGGATTGGGGTTTATAATGACTGCCACAGTTTTCTGCAGGGATTGAACCCTTGGTTCTCTCCCTCCAGCAAAATTAAAATAAAAAAAAAAAAGGATCTGCTAAATTGCCAAGGCACTAATGCTGATGGACTTCAGAGAGCATCTCTTGAGGCTCTCTAACATCACTGGTAGATTTGATTTGGTCCCCCTGTGGCAGGGACCATGGCTGCCAGAACATTGCCTCCACCCCACGTGTTGGTGCTGCTCTGGCAGTTTCGGGGAGGAAGAGCAAGAGCTGGTACACGTGGGATCAGCAGACAGAGCAGCTCTGGTCCGGCCATTACTCACTTGTGACTCTGTAGCTGTGCCACAGGAAATGGGATGTACCATGAGGAAAGTACAGATAGGGCACTACACTGCCCACCTCCATGTTTCTTCCTTCTGCTCTGATTTGAGACTTTTGCAAGACATTTTCATCAGAAAATGTTAATTATGCCAAACTTTGATCACATCAGTGTACCACAGCATATGACTCTGCATAGGAAAACTGATTTCCATGTTATTAGGCACGCAATAAACCAAAGGCACCACAAATAGGAAAGATATGCATCTAGCTACAGGAATGACTTTGTTACACTCGAGGACTGCAACTATGAATTAGACCTGGGAACAAAATTTCCATTTCCTAGGCTTTTTTCTAGAGCACCATCATATGGATATAGATGCATATATACAAGCTCATGCAATCTCTAAGATGAAATGACTAAAGCTACAATAATACATATGACTGGGTAAGAAACGAGATACTGTAGCTCAGTTAACACCACCATAGGTGAGCGTGTAACACAGAAATGTATTCCTAAGGAGCGTGAAAATATGTTAACTCCTTGATGCTCTTCACAATCCATTATCAGCTAGAGAAGGCACACTATAATATCCAAATCCTGAGTGTCAAAGATTAAAGACATTATACACAGCCATAATCAATTTTAATTACATTGCTTAATCCACAATCATCCTGTAAACAGGTTAGGAGCTAATTGGTTCAATAAATAAATTCCCATCAAGTGCAACGAGCTGCACATTCAGCAGGATAAGTTATCCCTGCCTATGGCTACAGAAAAAGAGTTTGTTCCCAGCATTATCAGGACAAGATCACTTTTGAATTGGCTCAAGCTGCGGATCACGGCATTGCCAGCCCGTTGCTTCCCAAGGCTCACTGCAAAGGGCAAGGCTTTCAGATTGGCGGCAGATAGTTTGTGTACTCACTGCAGTGGTCTTCATTATATTCAGTATCTGAAGCATAAAATGTTCAACAACAAGACATTTTAACTCCTAAAACCAGTCAATTATGTTTGCTGAATTAGACTCTGTGACTGAGTTGGTAAGTGCAATGAAGGAACAAGAGTGAAACAAAAACCCTGTTTAAAATAGGTTGCTCCTTCAGAAAATGTTGTAATTACACACTGCAAATGCATTTGCATGTTCAATGAGTAATACATGTTTCTTGTGATGAGAAAGCCTGGAAAAGCTTAATCAAAGCCTAGCTTATCAGCAAAGGCTAATTGGCTTCCATAGTGCATCATCCAGCAGAATCTAGCATTAGTGCAAGCTTCGGCAACCATTACTTGGCAGAAAATCCCAATTTATCTTGATAACAGAGGTCTTACCTCCAGGGGTTTCCATGACCACACAATCAGGTGGTGCATCAGTGGCCCATCCCGTGCCCTCCAGTCAACATCACCCAGCTAATCAACTCAACAGCCAGGAAAACTGGGAAATGACCACGATGCAACGAATAATTTGGGTAGTAAGAAAGGTAGAGGGGTGATACTTAATGAGTGGAAATCTTTTTATTTTAAGAAAGACGGCAAAATAAAAACTAATTAATAAACTGCCATGAGTAACGCAACCCAAAAATGCAAAATAATGATGGACTGAAGTTTTCCCTACAGCAAGCTGTCATCTCAGTTTGTGAACTGAAAGGCTGATTTCCCCACTGTTATGCAAAGAAATGGTCTTTTTTTGTTTTTTAATTTAGACTTCATCTATAGCTGCTGAGTCTTCTTTACACTGAGGTGGGTTTGCTGGCAAGGAATAAAGCCAGCCCTTCACTTCCTGGGCATGATCTGTCTGTGATAATATTCTGGGGAAGCACATCTTAGTACTTCCAGACTTGGATTTCCACCAGGATGACACATGACAACAAATGACAAAATCTAAAGAAAGTCAGACCTTATGGGGGATGGGGATTAGCCACATTTTATATAAAGATGAATTTATTCATTTAACACTTCATCTAAAATCATCTTACATCTGTGGCACAGCTTGAAATTATTATCATCAACCTAGTAGAAAGTATCACAAGATACTGGTTTGGAACAAGTCAACAGCAAGGAGCTAGAACCAGAATTTGTTGCCATACAAAGCCTAGTATGCAAGAAATACTTTTGTCATTCCAATTCATTACTAATTCGAAGGTGAAGAATCAAATGCCACCAGCATCACCTGTAATCATTCTGTGGCTATTTGCCACTAGGTCACAGCAAAATGCTATCTTCTCGAAGTCTCAAATAGCTATCAAAAAAAAGCACGTATTGTACAGTGCAAAGGCAAATGAGAGAGCTCTGTGTTCTAAATTCATCAATACAGCACTTCATTGTTGAGAAGCTGAGCTAATTAGCTCTGCCCCATTGACATGATAGCATCACCTTAGGATCCAACTCGTCCCCTCCACATGGCACTGCCTGGTGTTGAGTAGGTCCATCCAGAGCCAGTCAAGGCATATTTGGATGACACAGGGTGTATGCTCTGCTAGTGTTTGTCATTCAAATCACCCAGCTACAAAACTCCAACTACAATGGTTAAACACAAGCAAAACAATCTAATTTTGTGCTTCAGAAGACCAAGTAAGAGTCCCCTCACTGTCTGTAAATCCGAGTGGCAGACCTGGGCGATTAGGACTGCATGTTTCCTAGGTGATAAGCCTTTCATTTTTCTGGAAGACATCTGAAATAGAGCATAGGAAGATTAACCCTCCCCAGAGAAGGGAGAGTTCACTGGCTAATTTCTCTTGCATTTAGATGTAATAATTAGGCATATTGATTCTGCTGCTTTGTTCCTTGCCATTATAGTGAAATAATTAAGACAACTTCAAGGAAATATTTGAAAGCTCGTTTCACATCATCTCTTCAAACATGGGCCACCTAACACTTACGTGCACACTCAAAGGGAAAAGCAAAGGCAGAATCTCGCCTTATTTATCTCCATAATTCATCAGGCACCAACTTCAGGCAGCAAAGTGCTGCCTCAGGCTTCACTCCATTTGCTGCCTATCATGACTATGAACAGCAACACAAATGACATCCATCTGGTGCGACCAAGACACACATTGCTCTGCTAAGCTCTCACAGCAGCTTGTTATCAAGGGGGGCTGGAGAGAGGCTGACCCCCTCCAAGAGTTATGAAGAAAAAAAGCAGTATTTGTAATTCCCCTTGCAGAGTCTCATGGTAACATTCTTCCAAAATATTATGCAAATTTTATTTCTAGTTCAAATTTTAAAGTTTAAGATTCTTGAAAGGTAATGCTGAAGTGTCTACACTGAAGAGCACTCATGATCTCCATTCTCTCAGATGGCAGCACAACCAGGTTTTTCAAATACAAGTATGAAACTATCCATGAAGGGCTCAGTCTTTGCACCGCACCCACAGGAGGAAAAGGCACCCCTGAGACAAACAGTTTGCGAGCTCCCTGGTGGTCCTCAGGGATGTACAGTTTCACTGAATGGATCAGAGCCTGAACTGTATATGCTGTGCATATCTGCATGAAAACTCAGGGAGAGCCAAGACTGAAACTATTATTAGAAGGATGAATGAAGACATTAAAGATGTTAAAGGTTCTGAGAAAAGCCACTTAAATTTAAAAGGATTTTCTCATGTCTAATTCAACATTACTAATTCAACAGTTGATAAGAATTCTCTGATCTCTCCAGTATGTCTCAGATTTAAATAATTTTCAGCAATTTTGTATTAAATAGCCTTTAAAATATCAATCTTATAAAAACACAGGGAAATGCATATGCATTTTAACACATACTTCCTTCCAAAGTACCACTAAGCCCAGCTGATACAAAATCATAGCATCCCGGATGCTGAGGGGCAAAGGAGGTGACTGAAAAGAAAGAGCTCGCTCCCCCAAAAGCATGCAGATATGCTGTCCTGGAATATGATACCAGATGTATTACATGTGGATGAGCATTTAGATCCAAAGTGAGCACCCAATTTTCCAGAAGTGAGGCATTTACTGCAGACTATGATCGCTAGAGTATCTTGACCCAAGCAGTGAAGTCGCAGCCTTCTCCAGCTTTTCCCTTTGTGCAAAGCTCACTCAGACCCTCTGTGACTGATGTAGCTCTGGCACAGTATTAGCTATTAACATTTAACACACGTCTCCTGTATCTAGTGGTCATTCTGACAGCAGGGGACCGATGTTTACGATTGAACACTTCAAACAGAAACCTTAGATGTGGCTACCTCTTAGGAGGAGGAAACATCTGAAGAATGTGTTTTTCTGATATTTATATTCCCTTAGAAATGAAGAGTGTTTTCTCTATGACTCACATCCATGTTTTTCACTTGTGTTATTTTTAAACTCTGAGATCTAGCACTGATTGGAGTGCAAAAAAGTGTGACTTTTCTCCTGTCCTACCCCAAAGGGCCTGTCAGCCAGGTACGGGTGACAGTAGGAACTGGGAACAGGTCATCTCCAGGTTTTCTATGGGGACAGAAAGTCTAAAGGAAATAGCTTTGGGATTTAAGAACATCAGTCATATGTGAAACTAAAATCTGCCAGGTTTAATGAAAAAGAAGTACATAAACCCATTTCCCATGAGAACTTCATCTATATTTGAAAACAAACAGAAAAACCCACCGAGAGTAAGGGCTTCTTTCTCTCCCCTCCACCCAAGAATATCTTTACAGTCTAAATCAGAGCTAAATGAAAAAAATGCAATAAATTAAGTAAGCAATTCAAGGAGATGCTCTCATGACAAGTGATTCTATGCAGATTGTTTACATGAATTTCATTCCACTGCACATCTCTTCTCAAATTCAGCATGCTCATATGAAGGCATCAGGAAGAAACACATGTCTGTCACAGCTACGTGGTGGGGGCTGCACTCGGAGTGTAGAGGCCTCTAAGAGCCACAAGATGTGGAAAAGAAATACAACAAATAATGATAAAAGAGTTTCAATGCTTTGAAATTGCTCCCGAGTCCAGCTTCTCTTTCAGCTTGGAGAAAGCTGAAGGCTTCCTTGCTGGAGCAAGGCTCACCATAAAATCTTGTTGGCTGAGCTAAAATGTCTTTGACATCAGGTAAGCGTAAATGCTGCCTTAAATACAGTTTAGTTCCTTTATAGCATCATTCAAGAGACATAAATGCCAACCTCAAGCTCAAACACAACCAGCTGTTCAAAGGAAAATCATGGGCAAGATTTTACTCTGGGCAGAAGGATTTTGCTCATGGTTTTGCAAAACTTTTTATTCTGCAGGAGCTAGAAAGAGAAAAGTTGAGGTAGAAGAAACACACAAGCAGCCAGAACAACAATAAAACCTGGAAACTTGAGAACAGTTAAGAAAGGGGTTTTGGAGGCTGTGGAAGTGCTGTCCCTCACTGGATGCAGGAGCACACCAGGCTGCTCTGTACTGCTAGTGCAAATACAAGTATATTGCAAAAAAATATCTGCAGCAACTTCTTTTAAAAGAACCTGCAAAGGTCTGAAAATTTGGGTAATGATTCAGATCAGACAGGTAACATTATCATAGAAATCCATTCAGTCTATGCAAAAAATTTATCCAGTTCTCCAAGTGACAGGGAATACAGTTTTCCTTGCAGTAACCAGGAACTGTACAAGATAAGAGTTTAAATACATTTCCATTCAGATAAGTTATCTCTTCCCCTCCCCACCAGCAGCTTTTAAAAGATGCATCTTGACCTTACAGCACTGGAGGGCTTTTTCTTCCCAGATTTTTAATTCACTGGCATCATGAAGACCTTTAGCAATTTACAGTGTGAAGAGCACTTTCTCTTCAGATTGCCCTGCTTTGAGCCAGTTTGTACATTACAGTTACTTCATTACTTACATTGCATTACACAGGGGCAAACGAAGCAGCCGCGCTCCTGTCTGTGGCAGATGTGCCCCAGGGCCGGTAGAAGCCAGATGTTTCCCAGGGCCCCACATCAGGTGCAGAGCCTGGGCTGCTGGGCTGCCTGGCTGCTCTACCCCAACTGTACCTCCGCTGTGTCGAGCCACAGAATGCACCTACCCTCATGCTAGCTTGAAAGTGGGGTAAATCAGGGAAATACTGCAGAGGAGGTACCCACACCATGAGGTTACACTAATCAAGGTGTTGCAATTTGCAAAGCAAACAACAAAACCCAACAAAACAAAACTTGTGGGAAACATCCAAATTCTGTTGAATGATGGAAGAAACACCAGAGGGACCAGAATGTATTTCTTCCTGCCTTTTGCTGTGATGATCGCAGCTATTTAGAATAATTTTGATTGGAAAAGACCTTTAAGATCATCAAGTGCAACATTTAACCCAGCACTGGCACTACATCATGTCCCTAAGAACCTCAGCTACATGTCTTTTAAACCCCTCCAGGGATGGTGACTCCACTACTGCCCTGGACAGCCTGTTCCAATGCCTGACAATGCTTTCCAGGAAGAAATTTTTCCTGATATCCAATCCAAACCTCCACTGGTGCAACTTGAGGCCATTTCCTCTCGTCTTATCTCTTGTTACTTGGGAGAAGAGACCAACACCCTCCATGCTACAACCTCCTTTCAGGTAGTTGTAGACAGCGATTAGGTCTCCCCTCAGTTTCCTGTTCTCCAGGCTGAATCCCCCCCAGTTCCCTCAACAGCTTCTCATCAGACTTGTTCTCCAGACCCCTTACCAGCTTCCTTGCCCTTCTCTGAACTTGCTCCAGTCCTTCTGCAAGTCATTGGGACATAAGCCAGACTCCTCAAACCCTGAAGCCATGCTTCCCATGTTTGGTTTTGGTGACATTTCACCTGGGGCTGAGTGTCAAAAATTTCAGGTTTAAGCAACTGTGACCAACAGACATGCAGAGTTTTCACCCTGTTACTCAGTTACAGTCTAACAAAATGGCATCTTGGCCAGAAAATCCCATGGGTTTTCTTCAGACATGTTTAAAGCAGAGCACTCCCACACCTTGTTGGCCAATTCCTGACCACTGCTTCTGCAAGGTGTCTCTTCTCCCTAAGTCCTTCCCATCTGCACATGCTACACATTGGCTTTATACATTGCATACAATACAGGTGGTAAAAACCAGAACAGACTGCAAGAAGCTCACTTTACTCCTTGAAGGCACCTGCACTTTCTTGGTAACGCAATAAGCTGATGAAATGCCAGGAGGCCAGTCTATAGGGAATACATGAGCACTATACGTGGCACATTGAATCCGATTTCACTGCGTACCACCATATGGAACAGAATCTCAGCAGCATCAAACGTTTACCTAAACTCCATTAATGTCTTCTTCAAGCCAATATTTATAGCATACACACCAGTAGCTGCTGTCAGAGTGTGTATAAATGTTAAACTGAACTGTTAAAGAAACATAATGACAGATGTAGAGATGCTGAAGAGTGCAATCTATTCTAATTTATGATAATTTATTTCCATCATCTGGAGCCCTATTCAGAAGCAAAAGCTGAATGCATCCCAAAGCGCATCACGGGGTAAAGTGTAAAAATCCCTAGAAAAAAAAAAATCTCTTTAAAACCAAGCAAGAGTACTCTTGTCCTTCCACCAGGACATGCTTAGCAATCTCTCTGTGCAGAAGTAATACAGATGTGGGGTACTTGAGCCCTGCCTCCCAGCAGGCCAGTGACACACAGGTTTTATTGCAAGTTGGGAATAGATGGGAACTGTTTCTCCCATGAGAGATGGTTGATCATTGCTGAGTCACTACTTTTGGGGGACTAAGATGTGCAAAAAATATTTATTAGCTCTGTCAGAGCCTCTTCAGCTGCATTAACTACAAATGCTGCACCCATGGGTGGCCAGCGCTAATAAGCACCTAAGCCAAAAGATGGAAAACTATTTTTAAAAAATGAGTGAACTACACCATGGTGAGCTATATGGCAGAAAGAGCTTTTCTATTTAACTCCTCAGCAATGCAAGCTGTGCTGGATCAATTCTGCCATGAGACATGGGCCCTGTCTCAGACTCCTGTTGCTGTGATTCTACTGTGAAAACAACAAAGGAAGGGACAAAAAAAAAAAAGGAAAAAATAATAATAATTCTTTAAAAACAACACACACAAAACAAAATAAGCAAAAATAGAAAAGAGTGACAGCACTTGGTCCCCACAGCAGGGAGTGTCACCAGGGCGCAGAGGACTGTAGACAAGGAGCTCCTTTTCACAGCATTGTCCCTTCCCGTGAATGCCATAACCTGGGCAGCGGCAGGAGCCGTTCTGCTGCGTGGCGAACCCAGCGTCCCCTGCATATGTCAGCCCACCGCGACGCCAGCTCCTGCTGCCTGCCAGGGACTCGCAATCTGGGCAGGCACAGATTTTGTGCTGGAACGGGCACCATCCCCGCAGAGCCGCCTGCCACGGGTGACAGGCTGCAAGGGCACAGCCCACGGAGCCAACGCGGCAAACAAAGGAGGCAGCAAACACAGGAGGCTGATGAACCTGGCTCGCTGATTCTCTTCTAAACAGACTGTACTACCTCTGTGCAGCTCTGAAAAACTCCACGTTTGAACAAGAAAAGGGCTAGGTAAACAATATAACCGTAAACCAAAACACCAATATGTACACACTGTCTTAAAAGTCAGGTGAAAATCTTCCATCAAAACCACTTCCTGCATTTTAGACTCACTCATCTTTTTCCAAAAAAGTCATCATTTCTCAAAAACATGTTGACTCTTCTTTGCAAGTCCCAGTGCTAAGGGCTTGTGATATCCACCCTGGGAACACTATTGCATTGCCTCCAAGAGGTTTGGGTTGGTCCCTCATGCTGCCCCTGCTCTGTAAATCAGGCTTCACAGCCAAACTACACTGTTAATGTGATCCATCACAGATGCATCTTCATGAGGAGAGAGCCTGTGGCATTGCAGTGGGGTGTGGAGAGAAGGAAAATATGACCTGACCACTGTTTCTCTACAGAAATATTTTGAGCGGAACTATTGTAGTTTCTGGGAAAAATATTTCTTCATTCACAATCTCACCAGAATGCCAAAGTTTCCAATGGAAATTTAGATAAAATATGATTTTTTTTTCCCCCCAAGGAAATGAAATTCTTTATTTCAAATCAGCTCTACCAATGACTCTTCGATATAGTGATGATGGCTGCTACCCTAGCATTTAGGTATAGCCCACATTACAAAGGACAAATACTCCACACGCTCCTCAGTCACATGCCCCAGGCTATAAAACACAAGGGAGCTCACTCTTAATACCTTTCCTTGCCATAAAAACATCACACACTCCCTGTTCACCTCCTCCCATCACAATCAAAGCCCAGCCACCAACAGCACATGGAAAATGAGTAACCATGTCTTTATTTGAAGACTTTTCTATACATTCAGAAATCAGCTGCAACGGCATTGCTTGGCTACATGCTGCTCGGTACCCATATTTTGCACAGCTGTGCAGAAAGCTGAAGCCTAACAAATGCTCTCAAACCAGCACTGGGATGGCACTAATGAATAGATGTGCCCAGTCAAAGCCAGACACCATTAATTCTGCTCTCCGACTGAGGAATCAAACTTTATTAATCATCCCACTTGAAACTGATTCTGTTTTGCAGTAAAATCCTAACTCCTGGCCTTAACCCCCTCAATGAGTAATTCCATCAAGAAAACCCTTCTTGCAGCACCATTCACAGAAGCAGATTAAAAATGGGGAGAGAATAAGTTCAGAAAGAAGCTCTATTGAGCCATACTCGTGAATAATCCCTCTGTCCACATGCCTTAGGTCACCAGTTGGAAAAGTCAGTTTGCAATGCACTCAGTACTCGGCAGCGTGCAGCTTCTGCATTTTTATCCATACTCAAACGCATCCTCGCATCTATGTGCAAGATTAGAACAAAACGCTGCTAAAACACAACCGCAAACACCATGTATATCAGCTCACTGAGATCAAAGGCATGCAGCAGCAAAGAATTTAATTAAAATGTTAAAATTAAACAGGAAGGCATCCATTGTTTAATTTTTTGGCAGGCATGTTCTTTCAAACTGGGACCTAATTCCACTCCAACACGCTGACTGCCCTTGGAGATGGCAATCAGGAGAGCTCTGCCGGATCTATCAGCTGCTGGATTTGGCACTGGGGGGAATCCCACACTTGCTTTGGTTTTGAAGCACAGTCTCTAAAAAAGCACTTGGAGAAACTGCTCAACTCCACAGGATAATTATTGCAATATACATTTTCTGCAGTAATAAGCCAATTTCTAGTATCAAGCCTAACCCCTTTGGGCTGGGCATGTTATACACCCATGGGTATCATTCCTCCTTACAGCCCCAACGGGGAGCTGTGACCTTGCCGCATTCAACCGCTCACAGGCACCACTCTTGCCATCCGAAGGTTGTTCTAATTGGATAAAAAACTGATAAGGAGCAGTGCTTTTCTGTGTGCAACACAGCCTCTGCCTGAGGAGTAGCAGGGGAAAGAACTATGTGGTTTTAAACTTGTACACAGATGGGAGATTTGTTTAGTTTTGCTTCAAGCATACCTCCAGCACACAGCCGGGGAGAAGAATATTCTGAAAACACTTCAAACAAAGCTCAAGTTTGCTTGTTAAATAACTGTAAGATATTTCCTGGCATCTGGGAGTATTTTGACTTGGACACTGAAGGCAGCCATAGGCCATAATACAGCCTGCATCAGGGAGGATGAACCCAGAAGCCAGTTGTCTCCTTGTTTTTCAAGAACCTGGCAAGGTAGATATTGCTATTTATATAGCATTATTTGGGGTACCACAGCCAAAGATACATTGGATTTGCATCACCTGAGAAATAACACAGGAGGGCAAAGCATTAACATCAGGAGAAGTGAAGACTGAGGACAGACATAACAAACTTCCTTTTGAAAGCCAAAGAGCTATTGAAGTACTGTTACTATAAATTAACTCCTGATGTATCCATGAACTTGCCAATGTTAGGTAGCATTTCTTTCAGAGATCTTCTGGGCAGAATTTCATCCCCAATACTTCAGGTTCTTCAGCACTTCTAGTGAATATTCAAGTCAGGTTGTTTGCAGGAGGCTCTGGTATTTCTCATGGAATAAAGATCAAGTTGACAGGTCAGGAGTTTCACAAGACAGTCAAATCAGATTTATTTCTGGCAGTGGGTCTGGGGCTGTACACGTCCCATCTGAAAATGTATAACACTTCATTGGAATCTTCCTGCTTGACAGTTTTTCTCCTGCTTCCTTAACAAGGAGAAGCAGGAGACTCTCCCTGCTGCTGTCTGGGACACCTCAGTGCCTGGGATGCTTGTTGGGGTCTTCTTAGCAAAGAGACATCCCCAATCCCCCAACAAAAGCATTCTGTGCAGGGTTTCATAATCTCTGACCACTCTGAAAATACACACGCTAATTTCCGCCTTGTGATGGTACAAACAAATCAGGGCTGGGGCATTTGCACCAGCGCTTCTGTGGGAATGGGAGTCCACAGAGCATCCCTCAGCTTCATCCCAAGCTCCAGCACTTTTTACTTCCCACAGATTCAGTTCAGCAGCTCCAGCCGGCTCTGCCTCTAACACAGCCTTCTCCCCAGATGCAAAGGCATTTTGGAAAAGGCACAGACAGAACAGCTTGTTCAGAGAAACACATCTCTCCATTAGAACATCCCAAAGAAATGAAAGGTAAAACAATCAAGGGCGATGAGCACATTACTTCAGCTTTTCTTGGCCAATTTTCCTGGGTTGTGCACATAGACCACTGCTTTAAGGACCCAAGTTGGCACTAGGCTCATGAGACCTTTCTGCTTTCCTCTCCACACTGAGGACCATAACACTGCCTCATGCCACAGATGGCTGCTCATCTGGAAAACCCCCTCTCTTCAGAGGTCACGTCAGTCTAATCCTCTGCTGATCCTTCTCCCCCAGCAGCATTATGAAAATACTCAACTGTGGCAGTGATGGAGCTGCCCGGTGCGAGACTCCCTGTCTGGACTCTGCTCCCTCTCACCACATCCAACCTCTGAGTGTGACCCACAGGAATTCCCATCTCACCATGCATTTCAGCCGAGGTTTGAGTGGTTTGCAAATGCCTACGATTAGCACATGCAAAAATCTTCTGGGTTGTGCACCCGTGGATGTGCCTGCATGCACAGGCTGCTGAGGCAACACCTAATATTTTTTGTTTATATAAAAGGTTCTCAGGGAATATTTACTTGACTGAATGCTATTGCCAAACCCCTTTAATGCCATAATTTGTATCTACAATTATAAAAATTGAAACTCCCATCATTTTATGCAATTTAAGCATTTCCTTAAAAAAGGGGAGCAATATTAGCTCTTCTCACTGAGTGAAGCATTCTGAGTGGGAAAACACTGCTTCCAAAGACAAACCCAAGTAGTCTCTACAATGGCCAAAAGATAAAACTGTGCAAATTAAACAAAGCAAAAGCTTACAGTTTGTCTATATTCAGTATTCTTTTGCTTTTGCCAAAAAAGCAAGCAAGCTGTCACCTTAGCAACTATGTCACACTTTGCAGTACATACACCACTTTGAACAAACACCTTAAAAGCAGCACCTCCACACTGTATGTTCCTTTCCATAGTGTTCTTTACAGCACTTTGCAGATCTCCTCTGAGAGTAAAAGCCATTAAGACCCCTCTGGCCAGTTGTTGGGCTGGACAGCCAGACAGATGTTCAAGTGCTGGTTTCCATACTGCACCCCAGGACCACTCCAGGACTATAATACTACTTAATGCTTTTATTTGGTGCCAGAGGAGAAAGCTGCACCTGCAGAGGTGTGGCTGGAGCTCTTTGTCTTCCATCACCAGCCCTGTGCAGAGCCCAGCATTATCTGCTTTTGCCTCTCCCCTTCTCCCATGTCAGGAGGAGAAAGTCTTCTCTCCCAGAGAAGAGCAGAGACTTCAGCCATGGACCAGAAGGTCTCCTGCCCCTTGGGATCACCCGTAGTGCCCTGAATCCAGGTTAACTCAGGGACCACAGGATCCAAATGATAAAAGGGTTTTACCATAAGTACCTCCAAGCCTGTCTTCCCCAAACTGCAACATTTGAATCCAGAGATGTCAACATGCTGGGCCTTTACCCGGGGATGCAATTATGCAAATGCTGATTTACAGGAGTAATGACTGAAACATCTCCCTCAAAAATTGGCAAGAAGAGTTTAACCGTGTATGTCTAATGGCACAACCCTCTATCTCCACGCATCTTCTTGCTAGTTTGAAAGTCAGATCATTTTTGTTCTTCCTTTCATAGAAACCTGGTTTGTATATATAATCAAATTTAGCATTAATGAGCTTCTCTCCTCATCTTCTATTCCTAATGCTTCGAACAGCCACATTCAGATAACGCCAGCAGATTCTGTCAAAAAGATGGCTTACCACAAGGAGATTTTAATAGTTTCAGCCAGGGATTTCCATAGGAGCACTACATAACTCCAAAAACTCCTGCCTCCTGGAGCACTGTATCTCATGTGCTGATTCTACATAACTCACACCAGTCCCACTCTGGGCCACTTGAGAATCATCAGCATTTAAATAACTTGTTAGGTGACCTTTTAAAATCAACTCTCCCACGATCACAACGTGAACCTAAATGGAAAATGGTAAGCACTTTTCAGATGAAAGATGTCATTTATTTGCAACGTGGTCAGGCATTGCTGACCTTTTCTCCTTCCCTCCTTGTCTGCACCAGCATTTATACCATTTTAACAGCAACTTTTTGATGGAACAAGATTAGCGCAGTTCTTAGTTTTCAATAAGATATGCACACAGATAAACACGCATGTGAACAGAGTGCAGAACAGCCAGCTCTTTACAGTCTGCATAAAACCATGCAATCACAAGACGGACTTTCTGCTCTTTCCCTTGTGTTCTGGGTTTTCAGTCCTCAGGAATTCTTTCTTTCTTCTGCTAACCTGATCTAAAAGCATATGGTCTATCAAAGCCAAAGGTTTCAGAATCACAAGACTCCCAGAAGCTGAGACTTTAATACCAGAAGGTAAAATACCACGTAGGCAGCGTTACTGCTTCTGCTGCCCTTGTCCCAGTCCCAGTCCCAGTGACATATGGCTTTCACATCTCTCTTCAGCGAGACTACAAAAACTTTTCAGATCTTTCTCATCACACACAACTGAGCCTAATATCTAACAGCAAAATCCACGTCCCGTTTCTTCCCAATAAAAATAACTTGTCCAACAGAGTTCTCTGCCTGCAGGTCACCAATAAGTTCACAAGTCGTATGTCCAATGACAAGGACCAAAACAGCCTGTTCACAGGGCTCAGGTCTCTTTGACATTGACATCCCATTGTTTCACTGTGGCAATTTTTGTCTGTATGGAACTGCAGTGTATTTTGCATGCATTCTACTAAGCTGCCTATACGGAATCATCCAATTAATGACAGCTTACAGAGGAGGGTTAGTTACATGGTAATTACCTTTCTAATATTAAAATACCATTGAAATTGATTTACACTTTTTGACTAGGCAGAATGTTTCATTGACCTGACACTACATATACAAGACCTTTGAGGCAGGAACTGAGACCAGGTTTTCAAGAACAGCTAGGTACCTACATCCCAAGGCAGACACCAAAAAAACCTGACAATACATTTTTCACATGTGTTTGTGTATCTTACACATCAAGATGGATGGACCCAACACTAAATGCAGCATCTGATCCTGACATTGCATAAGCAACACCGGCAGGCAGAAAGAAATATTATTTTTATTAAGGCTTTTCTTTCAATATGAGGATTAGAGAAGATAAAATACTCAGCTATTCCAGCCCTGCATCTATGAGGAGCATTAAGCTTCAGCAAGGTTACCCTGCTCCATCACCTAAAGCCTCTGCCCATGCCAGAGTACACAGCTGCCTTCTGGTTAAGCAAAAACTAAACAAGCACAAGCAAACGTGATGAAGAGCCTCAAGCAACTCTAAAATATCTCAGGCCCATAATACACTATACAGAGTAAACTGCTAATCACACATGCCTCATGCAAGCATTACCTTTTTTTTTTTTTTTTCATTTATTTTCAGTATCTCAAGATATCTAGGCTTTTCTAGGACACACTTGAAAGCATGCAGCTACTTATGTCCATTCATATGCATGCAAATATAATCCAACAAAAGTGCTTCATGGCCAGATGAGCAATCAGAGTTAGGACAAAAGACAAGACTTATCATCAGTCTTTCAAGATTCAGATTCCCTTTGCCTTCCACATACACGTCTGTTTGCAAGGCAAGGGTTGCTAACCCTTGCAGAAGCGACACAATCAGAGCAAGCTTGACTCTTGCCAGGCTGGCAACAGCCTGGCCTTTTTCCTGGCTCACCAAATGATCATATCATGAAGGCAAGGATGCAAAGCGAGGTCAGCTTGGTCCATGTGCACACAGATTTTTGAAACTGCCTATGTCCAACTTGCACTAGAGATGAATGGGGATTTGTTGTCCAAATGCCCTGCACTGCTTTGGAAATCTTTGGCACATCCCATGAAGATGCTCATGAGCAGTGATGATCTGCTGTCATGCAGGGCCTGGAATGTATTTTTTTCTGCACAAATAAAAGAATTAATACAACTCCTCAGACACATTTGGGTTCATTAAAGATCCTAATGTCCACTTCCAAGTTGTCCTACCAAGAAAAGCCCCAGTGTCCACAAGATTCATCCTACAACATAAACAACTCAACAACTGCCCTGATACAAGCAGCACCAGCTCAGACAGAGCCACTTAAATGGTTTTTGTACCCAAAACACCCCTCCAGCTTTGCCCATACCAGCCTAGACAGGGCTGTAAGCTGGCAGAGCAGGGACCTTGTTGCATGGTATTTTAAAACAACAACCTGCAGATAACAAGGCAATCACAGTATCTCCCAGCTTGCAGCTTCTGCCAGTTTCTGCATCTCCGCTATTTATTGAGGGTTACACAAAAAGGTATTGCGTGCAGCACTGCAGCTCCTGTTAATTTACACGGAAACTGGACAAATGTCAGGTTGGTTTGTGTTTGCAGAGGAAAAGTTGTGGCAAAAATCACAGCAAGCAAGAAGAAGCAATTAAAAGCCTGAGCCTAGTGATACAAAATTTCTATTTTTATACAAAATATTTTGCAGGTAACCACCCCATTATACATGAGGTAGTTCATACACACTTCACATTGTGATGTGCAGAACTCTACTTTTCACTTTTGCACATTTGCTTTTTGTAGGACTCCAGAGAGGCAACAACCGTGAAGCCCATACACCACAAATGACAAACCTCCTTATCTTACTCACTTCTTGCAGACCCCAATAAAAGCAGTCTAAACACATCCAGAGATCCACAGGACTGAAATTAATCCAGGGAGACAAATGAACATATTTCTTCTCTTTTGTCTTTCTTTATTCATTATTGTCAGGTGTGTATGCAGGAGAGTCGTTTCTCAAGTGAAGTTGTAATAGCGTTTGTGACATTGCAACTAGTTGTAGTGCCATGGTAGATTATCATGAGAAATAAGCTTCAGAAACATACCCACTTCTCATGCAAAGATCTGTGGAGTAACGCCAAGGGAATAAAGAGGAGCAAGAACAAACACAGCTTCTATGTAACCTTTTCGTGCCCCTAGCACATGTCATGAACCAGAGTTGACTCAAAGCTGGAAACATCCAGGGCCTATCTTGTACAGATGGGCACAGATTTCCAAGCACAGATTTGTGACCAATATACATACTCCAAGTACACAACATATTAACAAGGTAGAGTTCAAAAAATGCAACTTTCGCTCAATTGCTACAAGTCACTTTTTTTTCTTCTTTCTCTTAACCTTTTCTGGTTCTGAGCCAATGTCGCCTCTTAGTAGCTTCTAAATGCAATTTCTTGTCTGAAAATAAGATTCCAAAGTACATGGGAAATACAAATGAAAACATAACGCGGCACTGTGAATATTCAGAAGAATCAGTCTTATGTCAGCATCTTCTCTCTGGGTGTAAGGTGATAGTCAAAGTAGAAGATTGAAGGTCAGATGAAGTCCCTGCTCCTCGAGACAGAGGTCTATGTCTGAGCCAGACTACTGGTAAACCAGAATTTGCACACCTATAGGTTGTTTCTGCAACAATTACAGTTTCACACCTGAGAAACTCATGGCCACCTTAGTTGTCTCCAGACTTGAAAATATTTCCACTTGTGTGTACACCAATTTCAGCAGCACCATTGTATGAGATGTTTATTAACAAAGACACACTGACCTCTGAACCACCATGGGCTGATCCAAATTGCCCAAAAGACAGGAATGTAAACTCAAGGCTGGACTACCTGGACCAACCGAGGGCATTTTTGATGTACACCATCTCCACCCTTCTGAGGAACACCCCCACCTCTGCCATCTGTGTTGCAACACCACAAAGCTGCTCTGCAAGCACAAGAGGCACCCAATGCCCAGAACCACTGTGTCACCAGCTGGGCTATGAACTTTATTTCTTTGCAGATGCAACCTAGGACTTAAGTGGGAGGTGTTAAGAGGTGCCATGAGTAGCATATGGGGCTACAGTACACAAACAGCAGAGGATTAACGCCAGCTTTTTCCTTCTTAGATTGCAGAAAGGGCTTTCCCCACCTCTGTGCCCTACCTGCTTGCTTTTCACACCAGATATCCAAAACATGGCCTTCTGGGAAATATGCATTACAAACAAACATAGGTTTTCCAAAAGCAGAAGTTAACACCTCCCTTTTAGATGATAAATAAGCCAAAAGAAGGCAATATTAAAACTACTTGCACTTGCTTTCTGAAATCCTAAAACTCTGTAAAACTGGGTGTTGTTATTCAGCTGCCACGTCACTCGCACGATGCCAGTCACACCCTCTGACAGGTGATTACTGTAAAGCTCAAAAATAATTCATCAGAGTTAACAAGGGTGGGTTTAGTAAATTCCACTGTCACTAGCACTTTTTGCATAAAAAACTCCACTCACATCATTTAACACCCAAAATGAAACAGCTGTAAATCCAGCAATTAGCAGTGTAATTTGACTGTTCTGATCAAGTGCACCGAGGGCTGCAAGGCAGCCGGGGAATGTGGAAGAGGCCCCAGAATTGACTGGAGCATTTGGTCTTTTTTTTTTTTTTCAAGTTTAAAGTTATAATTAGGCTGAAAAATGGATTTTGAGGGAAAGATGAACACTTAGTTGAGACCAGAGATGGTAGAGAGAGGTGAGTAGCAGTTGGTAGGCATGCTGGGAGGAGAAGGAAGATGGGAGCAACAAGATAAAGTGAATAGAGCTGGAGTTTGGGTAACACAAAAAGCCTTTCAATTATATTAAAAAAATAATAATAATAAAAAGGTCCTTCACATTCTGAGATACTGTGTACTAACTTGTGCATAATTTTGCTCACACATAAATATCAAAAGGGGAAGAAGTAAATTCTCACACTGTCTCAAATGTTAACACACTCTGCACTCTTTTCCAGCATTGCCTTTTTGCCAAGGATTGATACACCTGAGCTCTGTCAGAAGAGCTCTGTTTACATACATCCGCATGTGCATTTATATACATACAAACAGGTTTTCAACCATGACAAAGGCAGCTTTTATATTCAGCTGTTGGAAGAAGTTACAGACCAAGGAAACTGCCAAGAGAAGAGTTCCCACTCACTGTCCTGAGGACACCAACGCACCGGGGGAACAGTTTCCTTGACAGGCAGAGCCTGCACCCGCCGGCCCTGAGCCCTTCCCAACCACCCCAGACATCACTTCACCGGGCAGTCAGTCAAAAGACCATGCTCCCAGCAGCTGTTTGCCATAGAAACAGCTTTTTCCCCCCATTCTGCTTCACAGGGAGCTCTGCAGAGTGGTTAAAACACCCTCAGCCCAGCGTCCGGGAGTTAACCCCTGGATGCCCTGACTTCACCTCCAGGCAGGAGCAGCAGCGCTGGGTGGGTTTGTGAGCTCTGGATGAGGAAGGCAAGGGACCTTGTCCATCCTCCACATGCAGGTCACCTCGTTGTAGGGCCACCTCGTTTCAAGCCCACTGCACCATCGCATCCCCATCATCCAGCTGCATGGGACCTGATGCTTTGAGGCACCCATGGGGGAAGAGGAGATGCTGATGAGGTGAGCAGGGACTGGGTCTAGGGCAAGCAGCTGCCCCCAGCACCCCAAAACACCCCCCTGCAAACACCCCGCGGCCAGGCTGCGCGCGGCGGGTGCAAACATGTGGATAAAAGCACCCGCACGCGGATGCGCCCCCCAAAATATGCATCTTACATAATTCCCCAGCCAGTCAGCGTTAGGGGAATGTGATTAATCCTCCATGACATGTTCTGAACTTTCGTTCAGAGAGGCTCTCTCCTCCCGCAGACCTACTGGCGATGAATGTCATTTGACCTGCAGACTTCACTACGAATGAGCATCAGAGCAACAAACAGTGACATTGCTCCGCAAACCAATTATCTGCCTCCTTCCCCGCTCGGCCCAGAGACAAGTTTGCTAAATGCATAATGAGGATTTTCTCCACCCCCACCCCCCCCTCCCCTTTTTTTTTTTTTTTTTTTTAAATCTTTTACATCCAGCACAAGGATGACGGGGGGCATCCACAAACACAGCCCGCAGCCCGCTCCTCCTGCCACATCGCTGTGGGATTAGCGTCCCCAGGCTCACTCCCTCGCCCCCAGCCCCATGTCCCCTGTCCGCAGCCCCTGCCGCCGTCCCAGCCCAGCTCCCACCTGTTCCGCGGGGCGCAGCGCCGGGCGCGCACTTTGGTGACAGCCCCCGCCACCCTGACCAGCCCACCCGCGGCCGGAGCGCTGCCCGACACCCCCTCCTCCCCACCCGGGACTCACCCACTCGAGCACCCTGAGGAAGGCCAGCGGCTCCTTCACCACGCGGAAAGTGCCCGCGGAGGCGAGCTGCGGGCAGAGACAGGGAGGGGGTCAGCACCGCGCCCGCTCCGCGCTCTCCCGCTCCCGACCTCCCCGCATCCCGCCCGCGGGGCTCCGCGTACCTGGTCCACCGCCTCCATGGCGTCGCAGCCCCGCGGAGCCGAGCGGAGGCGAGCGGAGCGGAGCCGCCCGCCAGCCGGGGATGCGCGGCGCTGCCCCCGCGCACGCCGGGCGGAGCAGCCGGGCGGGGCCCCGCGCCCCCCGCACCGCCCCGCGGAGCCGCCCCGCGCCCGGGCACCGCTCCGGCTGCCGCCCGCTGCCGGCGCGCTGCCTCCCGCTGTCCGTCCGCCACTTCTTCAAATTATTAATTAAAAAAAATAAATAACTCCTGGCAGGAAGGTAAAGGAAGATACCGGAGGAAGAAAAAATAAAATGAGAATAAACTGCTTCCCCACCGCCTGCAAAGAAATTGTTAATATTTCGATGGAAGCAGTAGGGACAAGGGATAGTACCGCGTTGCACCGTGTCCTTCTGTCCCCTCTCGCCTTCCCCGGGTGAACTTGCCCGCCGACTCCAGTCCCCCGCGGGCCCAGGGCTGCAGCTCGGCTCTCCTGCTCTCCAAGCGATCAAGTCCTGCTTTTCTAGCATTTCCTTGACAGCAGAACAGCGTTCTCTGTCTTGCACTGCCCTCGTTCTGGCCTCATTTCCCAACATAGCCTTAGCCTGGCAGGAGCAGCAGGTCCCTGTGTCCATCCACGCTTGTGTTGCCTTTGACTACTGACAGTGTTTCCAGTTGCTTGTGGCATTGAAACATCACCTTGAGGGGTTTGTGGTGGAGCCAGGACCTGCCCTAAAAAGGCTCAGGAAAGCAGAGGGTACAAACCCACCACTCTAATTAATGCCACATATCCAGCAATTACATTAGGCCCAAATTCTGCAAACATTTGCATCTTCAGCTTAGCCATCCTGACAACCAGTTGTGCTACTCAAATGACACCAGTGCTCAAATTGGGTTTGGACCCTAAGCAGGTCAGAGGCTGCAATATCTGCCTAAAAATACCTGAAGTTTTTATGCCCTATAAGGAATCAGCCATCTGCAAAAGTTTAATAAGTCAATTTGTTTTGTTCAAACTAAAGAGCTATTTAGGAAAAAAAAAAAAGAAGTATTCTTGGAGTAAACAAGATGTGGGGGCAAGGAATGAATTTCTGAAGGTTTTGTTGGAACTTGAGTCAAAGGATTTTGTGTCAAAGTCACAGATCCACAACAAACCCAGCTGAAATCTGTGGTAGTAATGGGACTGGTTCTTTTGTTTTAATAATATATATATATATATGTTTTTTACCCTATCAAAACCAGCTTTGAGCTCAGAATTACGATCACATTTCATTTTTTCAAGAAAAAATAAAACAAGCCCTTGTTGCATTTTGTGTGCTCCTTTCTTTCTGCCCTAGGAGAAAAACAAACAAACAAACAAAAACAGGAAAGAAAAATGGAGAACTTTTCTTTACAAAATGTTACCATGTAAGTTTTTTTTATTTAAATAACAACCTTAGGAAATACAAACACTTGTCAGCAATTCTAGTAACTGCCTGCTGGTGGCCTAGTTCCATGGGAAGCGGAATTTCTTCCCAAAGGCATGGGGAAAGAGCATCCCCAAGACTCCAAAAGGCACAAGCAGATAGTAAAGCAAATGTTGCCCTCAGACTTGCAGCCGCAGCTTCCCCCAGTGGTGCAGAGACACAGGGCCAGGTCCCTGCGAGCCACCTGCCTTCAGCTCTCACACCCAAGGAAGAAATTAGTTCAGTCCCCAAGAAGAGCAGGGTCACCATGCTCCATCCTGCAGAGATTTCCAATGCCGGTATCTCAGATACCAGCCAGAGTTAGTCCAGCACAAGTAACCTCTTGAGTTCATGGCTGTGGGAAGTTTCATTTTTTGTGGTTTGCCGTGACTCCCACACAGTGTTTAATGTAATAGGTTACCTTCATGGAGAGACTTACAGCTGTGGATGTATTGAAGCAGTTCAAAAACCTCCTGAGAGACTAAAAAAATTACCAAAACATTTAGTAAAGGCACAACTGAGCAGTGTACTAGGGAGATGTGAAGAATCTTTTGTGCCTTAATTTTATTGGTAGGATATTCTGGAAGAAACATACACCAAGTCTCTGTTGACTGCCATGGAGAACTGGAAACCTGATTCACTCACTTTTTATTAATCACCTCCTATTGTAATCCTGAGATTTTTAGTAACACTTGAACTTCAGTTTTCTAAAGTTATCGAAGGCATAAAAACAAAAGTAAATATTCTTAAGACCTTTGTGACTGGCAGGTCAGGGCCTCTTGAAGACTGGGATGGTTTCCTCTGCTGCTCTCTAGCTCAACACTCTTGGGCTTGCAGCAGCTACAGAAGCTCCCTTGTGCCGCATTTTCAATTCCCTTTCTACCATCACAGCTGTGTTTTGGCTTGATGCTTCAGCATTTGGCCATCACAACCTCAGCTCCCCGCTTGGTCAGAAATCCTTGCAGAATCATGGCAGCAACCTGATTTTATAGTCAGTGCTTGGTGTCTCTTCTAGCTGTTGTTAAGTCTTCCAGATGTCTGTTAGCATTTGTACTTCAGTATGGCAAGAGCATCTCTCTCTGGCTTTCACAGCTGCTCTCTACACACTCACAGTTACCTCAGAAGTAAAAGCATCTCTGAGTTCTTGAGCTTCCTAATAAAAACCTTGCTCTGCAAATGACATTAAAGATCCACACTTTATTGATACTACATAATAAACCACTCTGAACTGTGTGTTCGAACTAGCAGAGATATGTCTGCAATTACTGGAGATACAGCAACCACCTATAAACCAGGATACTAAATTATGCTCACTGTTCTCACACCTGTGAGACTGTGCTTTACATGCATTAATCAACAAATGCCATTAGAGGTGCAGTTAAAAATCTCCTCAATGAATGAAAAACAGCCTGGGAAGACCAGAAGCATTTCACAGGGACAGGACCTCACACCATGAGTGTGTTTCCAACCGACTATTCCTTTTCTTGGAAAGGATTCACCAGGGCCACAGGAGAAAGCATCAAAAACAGTCCTGCATCACTGCTGGGGGCCAGATTTCCCCCCAGAATATTCTTGCTGCAGTGCTCTTCCCTCTTCACTTTAGAAAAACAAATTCAATTGGCCCAAATTCTGATATGGCAAGTTTAAAAGCTAAAATCCTAATTTCAGGATTAGCATCTTGTGCAGCTACAAGCAGTGATTTCTTTCCAGTTTCTAGGAAGCACGTACCCCAGTTCTTCATTTGGGTACAGAGAACAGAAAGTTTCCTTGATTAATGGCAAGTGTAAGAACTACATCTGTTAGATGTTAAATATAAGTATGCAAAGCATCACTCTTTTTCTTACCTTGGAAAGTTTTTCTTCCCAGGGCTTTACTAAAAGATCCATATTAGACTTCTTCTGACCTGCCTGAACCTATATTCTGGCAAATAATTTCCTTCTGTGTCATCCAAGCACCAAGTCAACTAAATTCAGCCTTTTGCTCCACACTCATGGACTGCAGACCAAGCCACGCTGGAAAGCATCAGATGAATTCAAGCAGCAGACCAATACAAGCATGGCTGTGCAAGCACCACTCCTGGGGATCAAATAGTCCCTGTGGCAACGGTCATTGCAACTTCGGGGATGGTAGTGATGTTACCCCTGCCCAAGGCTGCGATGGGCAAAGCCATGCCAGCCTTGAGGGGCTGAAAAAGAACAGTGAGGATTTGTCTTTGCTTGGAACATCTTTGGTTTAAATCTTACTTAGATATGCTAATGGAGAAATGGTAGGGAATGATCTCTTGTACTGCTGGACCAGACATTAAGTGTAAGCCAGATATACTTATATACAAATATACGTGCACACACACCTATAAAAAGTAAACAGTTGAAAATGCATTTATCCTTGCATGTGGGAGAACACAAAGCCTACAGCCCATGGGTCATCCAGGCTGGAGCAGCAGGGACCAGACGGTGGGGTCACCCAGTTTGAAGTGAGTTTAAGGCAACTGGTGATAGCATCAGTGCTATTTTTTTGTGAGCAGTTGGGTGTGGAAATGAGGTCTCGCACACGTGCTAGGAGGACCATATGGCACTTAGCACACCAGATTTCCCAGCTCCAGCCAGGCCTCAGTCTCACACTCTACCCGTCACTCTTCTCCAGATCCACACTGTCGAGGGTCATTTCATCCTCTCGAGGTCTCCATCAAATTTGTTCATGATACGTTATCCCCAGAAAGGGAGAGCCAGGTCCTGTCTCTTGGATCTTTCTGTTGTTTTTAAAGCTACCAGTCATCTTGATTAGGTTACAATATTTTCCCCGGGGGCTGTGTTCCACACCAAGGAGCTTTTAGCTTTTTCCTGGTGTTGAGGAATTCAGCCTCCCATTGTAATGCCAATTGCCAGTCCTTTCATGACTTGGCTTCATTTGTTCCGTGTCTTCACTCCAAAATTTAATAACAGATAAGCAACAAAATATGAGGCCTTGGGATAACCAAGAATTGCCTGCCACATGAGCAGAAACCACATATGGGGATCCGTGGAAGAGACCAGTCTCTGCCCCTTAGGTTCCAGCCAGCTGCTCTACCACATTTTCCAGCATCCACGCACCTCCCACCTTGTTCTGTTCTCAAATTCTAGGTTTGTACCCGTAGCTATAAGTAATCCTTAAGAAAACTAATTTCCACAGGAATCTCAGTTCATTAATTTCCTTTTCCCATAGGACAGGGCCAAATGAGGATGTCAACCCCCTCTAACACATGTTAAGGTCAGTAAACTAAAACGGAAGAGTCTTGTAGAATATTCCACCCTCAGAAGCTGAAATAAAGCTGCATTCAGAAAGCTGTGTGTGCTTGTTTTAGAGGAAACCAGCTTGGGAAAAGAAAGACATGCCTCAAAATGTTGCCGGATAGATTATAAAAAGTTTTCTGGATTCAAATAATTAAAGCAATGAGGCCGTTGCTCATTATTAAGCTTAAGGTATGAAAGTGTTTTTGAAAGCAGCTTTGTTGAATCAGCATTTGTTTTTCTAGCAACATGCACAATTTCTTTAAGCAGTGCAATTTTCTGAGTGTGATATGAAAATAATTATGGAGCACTTTCCAGAGGTTCAGTAATTAAGGGAAGCAGCCAGCTGGTGTTGACCAAAAAGCATTATGTCTACAAGTCAAACTATCTTAATGACATTTCTAGATCTTGTACAAGACTTAACGATTATTTATCTCCTGATCTCTAAGAACAGCTGCACAAATCATCTTTGGTGTTTCTTTTTGGATTCAGTTATGTGCACATGAAATGAAATTAAAAATCATTATTGAAAGTCAAGTTTGCCTGAGTCCAAAAGAATTGCCTGACTTCACTGCAACCTCTGTTCCATGTACAAAGAGCAATCCTGATTTGATTTTAAAAATTAATCAGTCATTTTTCTTTTCCTTCTTAATCCTTCACTGACATCAAGTCTTGTCATTTTTGATCCTAGCTTCCAGAGCGCATTGTCTGGCTTTAAATCAAAAGCATTCTGTAATTAGGTTCCAGCTAATTTAGCTTAGACTATTTAAAAGCAAAAAAATAACCTTTCTTCCTGGCAAAAACCAGCTAAGTTTCAAAGGAGCTGAACAGAGGTAGTTTCATTTCATAAATATATTGCTGGCAACCAAATCCTTCCCTTAAAAGCATGGAGATAAAAATTTATCCTGGGCATTTTGGGGCACAAAGAGCACAGATGAGTGAGAAGTACCGCAGCAGTCATATTCTGTCTCTCTCCAAAAACCTGGGTCTGGAGCTCTAGAAGGGACGCTGTCAGGGCTGGGATCCTTCAAATCTGACCTACTTTTCTATTTCATCCTTTACCAAAGCAAATGTTTAAATGCTAGATTTTTTTTTTTCTTAAAGGAAGAGGGAAAATGTCAGTGCATCAACTCCAAGGTGCAGCTGTAGAAACCAAAGCTGCTTTGGGGTAACCACAGAGGAACGTGCTTGCACCAGGTCCTGCATAGAGATGGTTCCCAGAGCTGTCCCAACCCCATGAGGGACACCAGCATTTTTGTGCTGTGCCTCAGCCTGATGCCTGTTTAAGGCACCAGAGCAACAGCAAAACCCTAAACCACCTTGCTGCTGTTTTGCGTGGGAAAAGCTGTTTTCAAGGTAAGGGATTAGAGGGTCAGGACTAATCAGTGGTGGAGGGGATTCACCTTGTCAGCTCCAGGATTGAATGAGAAACACCACAAACCCAAACTTTGCCCCTGAGTACCAATATGAAAGACACAGACAATTATATCCTTAGAAAGGTATGAAGTAGGCATACTGCATGCACATCTCTACATCTCAAAAGGTATTTCCCCTGTGCTCCCCTTGCTAGGGGAGCATCTATTTACCTCCTTCCATCTGGATGAAAACTCTGCAATTTGGCAGCACAGTAAGTGCCTATATCCCAAAACACAAAGTGGAAAAAACAAATTTGCCCCAAATCCCCAAATCTACACCAGCACAGCCCTGCAAGTTGGAAGGCATTTCTCACAGCTGGATGTCTAAGATAGCTAATAAAAATCCAAAGGAAATGAAAGATCCCAAACACTGTGGCTCTCCAGGGCATACTCATGTAACACCATGTGCATCAACAGCCTGAAGCCAGGAGCTGGTGCCCCAGCTCTTTGGAGAGCAGCAAGATCTTCTCCATAAAACTGCTGCTTGCTTCTTATCCTGCTGCCTGCTGATCTGAGCTCTCATGCAAAAATGGGAGGAAAATTCAGTCTCTTCTCCAGCCAGGGAAAGTTCAAGCTCACATCATCCTTTCCAGAGGGTGCCCCAAGCACAGGGCTGCAGATGAGCCCAGGCTGAGAGGAAAAGCATCATCTGCTGTGCAGCCCGGGCAAGGTCACAGCAGCAAGGAGGATGCTCCAAATAGGAACAAAATACTCAGCAGGTTTCACTGGTGAGAGTCTGGCCATGCTAGACATTAAAGACAGTGACCCACTTGGATGTTCTTGTAAAAGGCATCTAATCAGTACTTGATGGGTGGATAGAAGAGTTAAGTCTGGCACCAGTTCCTGTGATCTGCAACAGGATTCCCAGAAACTTTTAGGAAATGAGCAGCTCTGTACATCCCACCTTTGGGGATCAAAAACAGAAAATGGACTAGACAAGTGTAAAGCTTGGGAAAGCAAGAAACTACAGATTTCAAAAGAGACTGCCTATAACATCCCTGAACAGCAGCCCCACTCTTGCTCTCCTTGCAGGCAATTCACACATTGTCTTTGCCTTCCTCACATTGACTACAGTTTTCCCAACTACTTTCTCAGGCTTTGAGGTTGAGCAAGAAACAGTACTCTAAACCTTCAGGTTTTAATAAGGAACTTTGCTGGATTTAACTAGTAATTTTGCTAACATTATGAATAGTTTGCCAGCATATGCTGAAGTCAGATTATCAGTAGCACCTCAGAACAGCCAATTTATTACCTATCATAAAGAAAGGTATTTCCAACAATAGATAACCACCAAAAAACAACTGGAGACATTCCTTTTTGTAACAACTGACATAGTGTCCCTTTCTCATACTAAACAATCTGAATTTTCTTCAGATCTGCAATTCGGCTAAAGCTGTTGCAACAGTCATGCTGGTTGCTGACATACTATTTAGAGCACTGTTAAGAACACTGAAATCCACCCCCTCATCCCAGAATCGTGTTATTAAATTTGTGGGTTTTATTTTTGTTTTTTTTTTACATTTGTATTTCATCAAATTGAAACTGGTAAACAAATCCCTTTTTTTTTAGAGGAGTTTGATAGAAAGATAAAAATGAAAGAAAAAAAGGCAGCTTTTACTACCTGTTCCATACAGCCTGTTGAGCTTGTTTTTCCTTGCAAGACACTGGCAGAGAGAGGCGCAGCTCCCCTAGGGTAGCACCAGCTCTCCCCAGCCCCAGGTGGGCAGCACTGAATTCTCCTCTCCTCACCAAGGACTTCCAGGCCCTGCAGCATCTTCAACTCAACTGAGGACTCAGGTACTTGCAGGTGAACCTGGCTATGCAGCAGTTAATACTCCTGAAGTTAATATTTAAACACTGTAGGGCACAGAGAATCAGCCAGTATATAATTCTTACTTACCAAAAAAAAAAAAAAATCTAGTTTTTATCAGGGGAAATTAGCTTTCTCATGTGGTTAGAAATACCCTTTTACAGTTGTCCAAACACCAGCAGTCCCTGAAATCATAAAGGAAATAAGATTTTTTTGTTTTAAAGAACTTAGACTCTTTGCTGGAAAAAGATACATCAGTGGACCCTGCAGGACAGAGGGCAAGCACAGCCCACTAGTGCAAAAACCACAAAGAAAGAGCGTTACACAAGACACACCATAAAAACATAAGTAGAATGAAAAAATAATAGAAAGGAATTTCTAAATAAACCCCACAAAAAATAGCCAAAAGTGCAATTAAAAGTAAAGCAGACACAGCCCAGCACAAAAGTCTCAAATAACTACAGCTGAGCAGGTGATAGAAAGGGCTTTGCGGAGGGAGGGATTATATTGAGTTAGCTCCTCCCAGAGGCGTCATTAAGTCAATTAGTGAGGGCTGAGGAAGGCTATGTATAGTGCCTAAGATGAGAGGGGTAGGTAAGGCTTTGTATGAGACAACAGTAGGTTACATGCTGAGCTGTTCCAATGTCTGGCTAAATCTGTTGAGCATCTACTGGTTTAGTCTTTTTTTTATAGCTTTGTGCTTTCTAAGAGAAATACATTTTGTTTTCTTGCTTGAAGGTATTTTTCTTAGTAATTAGGAAAGTCTTGAGTTTTGAGACCTTAAAAAAAGATGTGTGTGGGGGGAGAAGTAGCAGAAGGGAATTCTGCAGTATCTTCTTTATTTCCATTCTCCTCCTTGTACTTTACCACCTCTTGTCTCTCTTCATCAAACTTTTCCTTTTCAGTATGTTTCCTGCTGCAGTTTTCAGAGACATTTGAAGTTCTGTGAGGACATTTCTTCAGGTACAGAAGGAGCTGGGGGCTATGGCAGCTATCACCGAATCGTCTGGGAGATAGGAAACAAGGACTTGAGTCTATGAAATAACTTCTCTAGGAAAAGTGATAAGCTCAGGTTGTCTGAGAGCATTTGGTGGGCCTGAGGAATAATGAGAGTCTGGAGAAGAAAATAAGGAGGTTCCTTTCCTCACAAGCTTTTCTTAACAAAAGGTGGAGCAGTGACATTGCACTGCTTTTCTCTAAATCTGCCTTGGCAGAAGTAAATTCTAGAGCAGCCCGATCTTTGTGAAGTCCATATAGTTTATTTCAATGGCCTTTATACATCAGAACTTCCAAGTGAGCCCAGAGATAGATATTCAGAGAAGATCTATATGTGTGTATATACACATATGTTCACATACATCCCTTAGCATCCTAACACTGAAAAGGAGCAGTGACTTCATTGGCAGTGTCTCCCCATAGGAGTGCAAGCTATAGGGACCCATGGGTGACCAATGGGCCAAATTCAGCTGCTCTGGCTTTAAGCAGGAAGCTCAGCAAGAGTGACTGGAAGGACAAGGTCTGGCTATTCATGTGTTAGAGGACAGATATGGCCACGAAAATACAGTCACAGCTCGAATCTCAAGCTCAGTTTCCCTGGTCAGGAACAGCTGTTCCCACACACCTACTGCTGGCTCCTTGGCCAGGAGGCTTCAAAGCAGCCCCTGTCTGTGTATGTACATCCCTGCAGCTCCCTGGGTAGGCACCATGGTGTGGGAGCTGTCAATCTAGGAAAAAAAAAAATGGGCAAATCAAACCTTCAATAGGCAAATTTTGGTACTTTTCAGCTGGAGAACCACACATGGTTCTTCTCTGTTTTCTCCTGGTGCTCTGGCAACCATCACCGATGGGAGAGCGAGCCTTGTGAAACAGCAGCTGTGGGGTGAGGGTTTGGTGCCAGGGTTTTGGTTCAAACCTGAAACAGTCTGACTGAAGCGGTTGCTGACAGAGGTGCCCTGGGAGGGTGTTAACATCATTTACTGAAACTTGGGCTGTTCTGTAGTTTCTCTCTGAGGATGGATCTGACAGTGCCAGTAGTATTTAGACTGAAAGCTCAGTTGTGTTTTGACAACAGCTTTTCCTGGTGTGATGGAGAGGACCATATCCCAAAACCAGTTTTGGCCAGGCTTGTGTTTCAGCAGTATTTAATAATCTAGGTTTGCATGCTCTGCAAATAGCGCAAAAACCTTACAAATCTCCCTGAGACAATCTCCTTCCTCTCCTCCAGAGTTCAGTGCAGACAACCTGCAAATCTGAAGTCCAAATACATGGATGAGAAAAGAGGAATGTTGCATCCAGTGCTCTGGTCCTGTGTCTGCCTGGAGGGAGAAGAGGGGCTCAGATTAGGGACAGCAGCGACCAACATGCCTGGGCTCTTTTTGCCTCCATCACAAGTGAAATGAGGAAAAAGGAGAAATAAGCATAAAACTTGAAGAACACTTTGTTAAAGCAATGAAATTTTAATCCTAAAATATTATAGAGGTTTTAAGCAAAGAGGGCAAGTCTATGTGTGTGTACAAGTCTCTGATCCAATGCTGTTGTGCTGGAGGAAAAGATGAAAGAAAATTCATCATGGGTGGGTAACAGATCCAAGGAGCAAAAGAAACGATTTCCCCAGCTGAAGACCTGATCTCCCCCACATTCATTATTCACTGTCTGAACATGCAGGCCCAGGACCCACAGGAGCTGCTATATTTCAGAAGTAAAAAGTCATGGTAATTGATGTGAAAAGGTTGATGTTAAATGCCTTCTTATTAGGACTTATTGATTTAAAAGCAAGGCCATTACTTTACAGTGCCATATCAAACCATATCACTTTAAATGATTGGATTAATTTAAAAATATTCAGATCAGGTGATTAAAATGCTTTAAAAAATATTTCATAACATGTTTATTTTTATGAAAACAGATGACAGCTTGCTCTGTTTTACAACAAAATTTGTATTACTACAAACAACCATGCCACTAAATGAAGGAAACAGTTAAGCAGTTGAATGAACAAAATATAGAACAACATTCTTTGTGTTTTCAAAGGATATATTTTTTTTTGGTACAGCCCTCACTAGTAATGAAAATACTGTGCACATAACAAGAGGAGGAAATAGATTTTGAGGAAGATTTTCATGGCTCTCAAGCGGGTCATCTAGTGCAAAGTCTGCTTGGTGCTGTTTAGTGCAAGTGTGAACGCAGCAGGATTTTGAGTTGTTTCATTGTCTTTCATCTAATTCTTTCAGAACAACTCAGTTCCTTGTGGGGAAATCCATGATCACATTTCTTCTATAAAAGCAAAACATTTAGATCATGGGGAAAAAGCATGAACTGAGGACTATTGATAAGCTGTAAACATTTTAGCAAAACATGTGAACGATAATGAGTTTTGTGTTTCGATGTGTCACTTCTCCGATATTTGAGCTATTTTATCTATATATCATAATTCAGATGAAGTATAATTCCATTTCACAGACCAACAGTTCATTCCCAGTCCTCATTTGTACAGAAGCCTTTTACACCTCTTCGGTAAAGCAAAAAGGCCCTAAAAATGAAAGTAACTTGCTGGCAGAGTTTAAAGAATTCAGCATGAGTAACACTCAGACCCCTTACCTAAAATGCATCAAAAAGAAAAACCTGCTGGTATTCTGTGGTGACAGGAATCATTTTTGCAAATAATGGGCTGATTTTATGCATATTTACATGTTAATCTGAGCTTGCAAGAAAATCTAATGTTCAAAGTGAAAGCCAGGGAAGCCTAAATATTTTATAAATATTAATTTGTTTCTTTGTTTTATTGTGCAATTTGTCATGGTGGATATTTTTAGTCAAGCTTCCTCTTCATTGCCATCATACTGCCTTGAACACACCTGGCAACACATCCTAGTTATCATCTCTATTTCTCTGGTGTGTGGACATACTCAGCAGGGCATGAGGGGGTGATTTTTCCCACCTCTGGTTTTGAAATTCATAGTGGCTTTAGGATGGCAAAAAGCAAATAAAAAGACCAGTGTCCAGATACTGATGAAAGGATTGGGAGGAGAGAAAGCTGTCACTCAAAAGCTTTGAATCAGTGATGTGAGCTCTGGACAGAAGGATTTTCAAGCCGCTGGTTTTGAATCCAGCAGCGGCTCCAGGCGCTGAACTCACCACCCTTCCCACAGGCTGGTTCCAGCGTGATTTGCTGCTGTGGGGATGGGATGTGCGTCAAGAAGTTGGAGCGAGCCAAATTTCTGCCCTGGGATGGGGATGGTTCATTTAACCAACAGCAGATCCTGTCCTGGCTGCATCCATTGCGATGCAGCGTATGGCACCAGAGCCACCCCACCACCCTGCCCCCCCGTACCCGAAGCCTCTGGCTCTCCCAGGGGACCCTGGCCCAGAGGATGCTGCAGCACCCGCCTGGGGATGCTCAGTGCTTTGGGGCTGCAGCCTGGAGCAGCTGCAGCCGGTCTCGTTCCAATGCCACACGGAGCTAAATCTGGAACAAGTCCTCTGAGATCAGTGGCGTTGCCATCACTTAAAACCCCTGTACAGGAAGGGAGATTATCCCAGACCAGATGTCACTTTCTGCAGCCACTGCCAGCTCCTGCACAGAGTGGGTATGGCTGTCTGCACCTTTCTCAGCTTTTATTGTGCTCTTATATTCACCTTAGCTTCAGCATGAGGATCCAGGAGGTCTTGCTATCATTTCTTGGTTTTCTACCTTGTTTTTCAGGAGCTCAGTTTCATCATTCATAACCACAGGCCTGGCACTTTAAAACATGTTTTACTAAAATAAGGTTAGGATTCTTCACAGACAAACTTAGGATACGCAAGGATCAACTTTTTTTTTACAATCTTGAGGAGTGAAATCTTTTGTTTCATCAAAAAAAACCCCTGAAATTATTCCTCAAGCCACCAAAACTCTAAGAAGATCCCAAAGCATCATGAAGTTTGTGATTATATCATGAGATCTGTTGACAGCAGAGAGTGCAAAAGAGCCCCTTTTAGTCCCTGAGCAAAACATGATCGTTGCGTTTTGTTTGCCACCCCTAGCTCTGGTGCTGGCCACAGTCTAGCCACACGTAAAACTATTTTCTCCTATTGAACAGACCCTCCAACAGCAGCAAACCACCATGAGGTCCCAGGCTCCTTCCAGGAGCATCGCTCTGCCTCTCCCAGAGGATGTGAGCAAATGAGCCTCGTGTTGCTCAAAGCCACTACTGAGACAATTAATCTTTTCTTCCTAAATAAAGGAAAACATTGCCTGGTTCTTCACAAGCTTATGAACTTCAAAGTTGTCTGTGTTTAACTCTGAGTGAAACAGAGGTGGGATTTATTACTTGTATTGGAGAGTAATTCACAATCTTGGTCATGTGCTAGGAGCTGTAGGAATGGAGAATAAAAAAGCTTTCTTTGAAAGCCTTGCCAAGAAAACCAAGTACATACTGGGCATTTAGCAGGTTTGATATTTGATTTTCTTCAGTTGTATTTGCCATAGGTAATTGTGGAGTTGCTGAGGGAGAAAATATGTTTCTGTAAGAACTTCTGGCACAAATTAGAATATACTCGCTCATGGAGGAGCCCTTGAATTTGCACAGATAAAAGCTTCCTCTGAAACATCTGTGCAGTTAGACCCTGTCACGCACATTTTTGTGAGCAAAGTAAAAGAAAGAAGGTCATCCGAATGTGACTAGATATCATCAAGATGTAGAGATTGCAAATATATTTGCATGTCATTTGCGCACTCTTGGTCCTGTTCTAATCAACAGCATAGCATCTGGACGTGTATTCTTTGGAGGCTCTGAAGAGCAAAGCACTTGTATGTCAAATGGACTTCCCTTTTGCTTCAGTTTCAGACACAGAAAGACACCAAAATAACACCAGGTATAGTAAGTGGCTAAAGTATACATTATTTTTCATTGTATAAAGGCCCTAATCACACTATGCATATGTTTTCCCTAAAACATTTTGTAGCCATGGCATGAAAATCTCTCTTTGAAACTATTTTGTGCATGTAGACTTTAATTTTGGGGAGAGAGAAACGGAGCAGACATCTGTGTTCCATTACATAGCTTGAATTTAATTTTGAGGAGGGAGAAATAGAGCAGAGGTCTGTGCTCCACTAGGTAGGTAGAGTTTAATTTCAGGGAGAGAGAACAGAGGTCTAAGCCATGTTTTTTTCCCTGAAAGTTCATAGCTGTTGTACCAGTTAAGAGGCAACCTTCACCCACATTCCCCTAATTCCTGCTGCACCTTGGCCATGTATAACCTCAAAGGGAAAGGAGCAGGAGCCTCTGATCTCCTTTGGGATATGTTGTATTTCACAGCAGGAGTTTGATGCCTAGTCATAATATTTTTCTGTAACCCAGCATGCAAGTCAAAATTCCCAGTGCTTTCAATTACTGGACATCTGAGTGAAGAACGTGCTGCTGATGGGATTACTGGTGGTGCAGGGTGGGTGACCCACAGTGACCCGTAGGGACCCCAGAGGGGCTCTAGGAGCTGATTTCTGCAGCAGGAGCAAGGCTGTGGGGTGAGGGCTGGGGTCCTCCTTCTTGTACCAGGGCGAGCTTGGCAGTTATAGCCACTGATTTTGGCAAGGATGGAGTATTGCATGAGGGGAAGCCCATAGATTGTTGCTGGTGGCAATAGGAGTCCCATGAATTTCCTGGGGGCAGTATTTGGCATCTGATCCCCTATATCATTTCAAGCAAGATGTTGTATCTTCAAGCTGCCACTGAAGGAGGAAACCTAAGTTGTTTCTTGTGCTTATAAATATAGCAGTATGACCCCCAGGAAATCTCACCTGATGTGATAATATGCTGCTGGTTCTTGGAACCATAGCAGGTCTCCATACATGAGTGAGCAGCTCAGTCACACAGCATAAATGTCAGGCTACACCAGTCATGGTGCTTCTTTGGAATGATTTTGTATGTTATGATATAGAACTATGAAAAACAACCCAGTTATCACTCATCCAAGATAAACGATGTGATCATAGTGATCACATGTAAGAGCTATCAAAAGGCAGGGCACAATCCAGCACACACAGTTAAGGCTCTCTGGCTTCATTTGGATGGGAGCTACCTATGTTGCTTGTGCTTCCCAGTGTGCAGATCGTGGTTTTAAGCACAGGGAAAAAAGCATCCTTGAGGTGTGCTGATGCCTTTGTCCTCTGGATTTAAGAATGTGGACTAATAATGCAAGTGAGTATGCCCTGAAACATTTGCATTGCAAGGAAAAGCAGCATCGATACTCACCTGAGGCAGAAGGGGCAGAGAGCTCTGCCTGCCACCTCGTGCTGTCTGAGGCTACAGAGAATTCATCAAGTGTCAGCCCCAAGTATGGTTTTGGTATTTTGGTTTGCCTTTCACACAAGATTTGTATGATACCTGGTGTAACGAGTTCCCAAGGGGGTGCAGTGGGGGCTCTGGTGTGTGGTACCTGGGAGAGGCAGGAGTGGGGAAAGCTGCAGCCCACTTGCATCTTTCTCCATGTGTAAATCACAGAGGAAAAGTCAGCAGAGGTGAGAAGCCTCTGAAGCCCTCAGTCCCTTATCTTCAGTGAAAACACAATCCAAAAAGGATTTTATTTTAATGAAAAAGAATCAAAAAAGACTTCAAGTGTTGTAAGAAATGAAGGAAAACATAACTTGATGGATGACCCACAGTCAATAATTGGAATCCAACTGGTAATCTCACCTGTTACAGAATTTTCAATGGACACTACCAAAAGACCCACCTGAAAACAACGCACATGAATAAAAGATGCTTTTTGAAAATCACTTGCACTGGGAGGATGCACAGAACTGGCAGCTGAGGGGCAGCAGAGCTGCCGTGCATCAGCATCTTCTTCCTAAATCCTCCTAGTGCCAAAAAGCTGCTTGTTGTCCTTAGGTAGCTGGATGCTTTAGGGATTTAACTGTAGTTACTCATCTAAAAGGATGAGGAAAAAGATCCAGGAAAGCTGTGCTTGTAAGAAGTCTGTAAAATTTCTAATTCCGTAGACCTGTGTTAGGCTGTAGCAGGTATCTTGGGCTGTGCACTACACTTACAGGCATTTCCAGGCTGCTTTTCAAGGCTTCTTTTATTCCTCTTTCTTCCATTTTTCTCTTGCAAAATGCAAACTTGTTTTAAGTAACAGTATGAGGCAGGATAACTCACCCTTGTTGTGTTACAGAAAAGCCTGAGGTTGTAACCCCACAACAGGAGAGTTATGCCCCTGTGTTTAGTATATGGGGCCCTTCTTGTTATCACTCTGTGGGTAGAAATATCCTTTCAGAAGCAAAATCTATATTCCCTCACAACAATATTTGGCAATCAAGAGTTTGACTAAGCTCTTAGTGTTTCCAAAATGGATGGCATAATTAAATGATTTAAGGCCTGCTGTAATCAGGAGTGCGCAGTCAATGAATATTCAAGCTGTTCTCGTTGTTAGGGATGATAAAGAAAGCTCTTCTTTTTAGGTGGGTTATTTTTTACTGTCTAAAGAGTCATCCAGAAGATGGTGCCACAGTTCTGCCTGTAAAATGAATGCCAGCCCAGAAGAGAGTCCGTGCACAGAAAATAATACTTCATAGAAATTTAAGAGCAAACTTATTTTCAAGGGCAGTTCAGAGCTCAAAACCTGACATTTAGTCTGTGTTAAGGCTCTTATTGAAAACTAGGGCAATGTATCTTTATTGCTTTTGCTCTGTCACTCCAGGCAAGGTCAGCCAGCACTACAAGAGAAAAATCATCCCATCTCCATGTTCCCTGCTAAAAAAGGGACAAATCTTTAGGTATTTGTTAAACTGCTCTTTCTGGGTAGCAGTGAGATATCAAAAACAATAAATAAGATGAGGACAAAATGAGCCTCTCTCTGGATGCTTTGAGGCTTCAGTGGAAGCAGGAAGTGCAACACAAGTAGAGGATGTAGCTGTTTCTTTTGGTTCATAATGCAAGGCATTTCTGAGCCTTGTTATTGAAGAAAATGATGATGTCAAGCCTCTAGATCCTCGTAATCAGATTAAATAATCTGATTTCACAAAGCTTTTCACTAATATAGAAGGGGAAAATGAAAACCAAGATTAGTACGAAGCAAAATCTTTGCTCCTACCAAAAGCTGGCATTTAATTTTTTCTTCCACAACAATTTTCTGTTGTCTGAGGTCTCTTCTCTGTAGCTCAAGCAATTTGTCATCTGATTAGTCTGATGAAGCATAGAGAAGTCATTTGAACTGTAAATTTTCTGCAGGCAAAATAAAATGCAAACAAGAAGAGCTTCCTGTGCCTGCCAAAGTGATGATACTCAGAATACAAATAAGAAAAAGCCATGCTGACAGCATAAGCTATTTTTATATTGTCATTGGCTCCCGGGCATGGCAGTTTGAACAGGACTGCATCTGTATTCCCAAACCCAAATAAACCATGTAGTCTTAAGTGAAGTTCATGTCTTACAGAATAGCTCTTTAATCACAGTGAAAGGATACATTGCAGGAAGGATGAATCATGATGTTGATTCACGCTCAAGCTGTACGTTTACTGTTTGGATCAACCCGGATGGAAGAGCTGAAGAGAAGAGGGTTTCCTGTCGCTGACATGAGAAGCGCCATGCTGCCCAGGAGATGCTGGCAGGGACGTTTGTGCTGGCAGCAGGACCTGAGGGTACTTCATGTCACAGTTCAGTCCTGGAACTTTGAGGAGCCCACATCAAGACCTGGCTTGTTGTGGTGGCTGGGCATGGTCGCATGGGCATGTTCAGGACATGGGTCACCTGCCACCTTCCTGTGGTGACTTTCCAGCTTCCCCAGGGTGGCAGGGTGGCTGGTCTCATCACCTAAAGGTTATCTCCAGGGCAAAAACTCATTGTAGCACAGCCTTCACTTGGGTGGTCTGGATCTAAAGGGTGTTAATGAGGGTGGATGAAGAGGGATGCCAGGCTAGGTCTGTCCTTTCCCACAGCCTTGGCATCTTTCAACCTCACCCTCACGTGGCTCCTCTGTGAGAAGCAGCTGTGGCCTCATTCCCTTCTTTAAAACCTAAGGCGTTTAGAAAATGCAGTCTCCTTTTCAGCACTCCTAAGCTGCTGAATTATTATACAGACATATGTCATGCACTCATTACCTGCCAGGATGCACTTAATGACTCCGGCTAATTGCAATAACGTCTTGCTTTTATACACCGTTTGCCATCACTGGACCTCAAAGCCTTTCAGGAGGTCAGCAGCATTAGCACCAGGCAAGGTTTCCCACAGAAAGCAGAGCCGAAAGCAACGCTAATAGGACTGTAGCTGGCAAACGGACCGTGCAGTCACACAGAGGCCTTGATCCTGTAAGTTGTTCCACAATAATCCTCTCGAAAATGTTATGGGAGCGATAGGAGACTTTTGTGATGCAAAGGAACCACTGCCTCTACATTTCTGGAAAGTAATCTTTCTTTCTCTAGATGAGCATCAAAGGGGGACTTCTGCCAAGCCAGGGAGTGTTTTACTATCCAGGCACCATTTATTCACTGCCATGCAATATTAAGTAACACCACTAATTTTCACCTCCTGAATTAGAAGATGACTCTGATCTCTACAACATATCACTTTGCAAAGCCGGGACCTTGCCTGGGTTTGCACAGACAGTCCCACAGTATTCTGCCCTTCAGAAAAGCATCTCTCTTTGCCTCAGCAGACCTCAGGGCAAATTCTCTCTGAGGTTGAATTCAGCAGTCACCCAACCCAGGAAAACCTCCCCCATCAATTAAACTGGGAGTAATAACCAAGCCCATAATCAAACTTAAATTTAGTTCTTCTCTTAACCAGGAAAAGTGGCTGAAGGCTTTGCTTCTCCCCTTGCCGTCCCTGGCATTTGCTGGGCTGACTGCTCAGCAGCTGCTCGGGCCATGTGGTTTTCTGGCAACTGCGGGACGCTCAGTCAAGCGGCGACTTGAGTGGCACCAACGGCCACGTTGGGAAGAGATGATTGATAACCCGATCAGAGCCATGACTGTGTTTCCACCCACGCTCGCTGCCAGTCCCTTTCAAGAGCAAGACGCCTCTGTGCCGTGCTTTGCTTTTGATGAGCAAGTACAGCAAAACGTGCAGCGAGATGAGTCCATCAGGCTTTTCACAGCTTTGGACAAGCCTGACTATGACTTTATCCCAACTTTGCTTCTGAGTGGCTGAGTATGTTCAGGGATGCTCCCAGCACATCCCAAAGCCAGTTCTTTGGCAAACTGCGTCCTGCCCTTGGTGCCCAGGGTGGGTATCAGCCTGGGTATAAAAGACTATGAAAATCCTGGCACATCCAGGATGGGAAAGAGGCAGGATATGCATCCTTTGTCCTGAGTGGGTGACGCTAACCTTTGGTTTCTTATATCAGTGCTCTCCCAGGCCCCAGAAACCTTGTAAAAACTAGCAGAGGTAGATAATTCCCATGCTTTTTGAGAAGATTGGGTTTCTTGGTGGAAAAGAAGTGGTTCTATAGAATTTTTATTTATTTACTTTTTTATCAGCTATTTCTCTGCAGGAGGAGGTGAGAAGTTGGGAGTTAGGCAGACCCTTGTTGGTGCTGGAGACTGGGAAGATCCTGCTGTTAGGACATGCCAGTGTTGTGGTGACTTAGCCAGCAACATGGTAAGGGCTTGCAGGAGGGCTCTGAACTGTAAATCCATTCTAGCTGAAATCCACCTTACTCAGGTTTGAAAGAAAGAAAGGGAAAAAATAATACCCAGATTATTAGCATTGACTTTTGTCTTTTTCATTAGGACTTCACCCTGCAGGAGAAAAAAGGGAAGGCAGAGCTAACGTCACGGATAAAATTGAAGCCCAAACCTGATTTTCATGCTCTATTTATTACAGTAGATCAGAGGTTTTGTCTGAGATCCTTGGGAATGTAAAGAACAGTGAGTTTGTTAGAGTAATGCAGCAGTTGCATATTTTCTCCTGCCTCAACACAAAACTCAGCTGTTTTCTCAGACTGAACCGCCTCCTTGTTCAAAAATGGAGCTCAGGAATGAAAGTCCTCAATGCTGGCTGAGAATTTGACCCCAAATGCCTTCCACACACTCTAGTCAGCTGCTGGGGAGCTGGGGAGCAACTGTTTTCCCCCATGCTGGAGGGCACATCACCCCAGGTGCTGCAAGAGACCATATCTGGTGCTTAGGTGGTGCCAGTGCCAGCACCAGGCTCTCCAGCAACGAAGACACGGAGGCACAGCTCGGGTCTCCTGGGGACACCCTGGCTGCCTGGAGATGCCATGAGTGTTGGGCACCTGCTAGAGCCACGATCGTGGAATCATAGAATAGTTCAGGTTGGAAAGGACCTTCAAAGCTCATACTGTCCAACCCCTGCTATGAGCAGGGACATCTTCACCCAGATCGGGTTGCTCAGGGCCCTGTCCAGCCTGGTCTTGACTGTTCCCAGCAATAGGGCATCCTCCACCTCTCTAGCCTGAATCTCCCCTCTTTTAGTTTAAAACCATCACCCCTTATCCTCTCATAACACACCCTTCTAAAAAGTCTGTCCCAAACTTTCTTATATCCTCCTTTTAAGTACAGAAAAGCTGCAGTAAAGTCTCCCTGGAGCCTTCTCCAGGCTGGACAACCTGGTGCAGGAGCAGCTCAGGGCACTTTGCAGAGCTGCCAGCTGCAGGCAGGTGTTGCGGCAATGCAGAAGGGAGGCACCCAGTCATGGCACCTGCTGAGCACCTTCCATCTTTGCCCAAATGCCCCCAGAAGGGGGGGCCCTGCTTTCTCCCTCCAGACAAGTGATTTCCCCAGCGATGCTATTGTTTTTTGGCTGCTATTTCAGAAGCAGGGTAACTCACTGGCGCGGTGGTTAGTCGTATGCATCCACTCATTTTCTCTTTCCAGGATCCAGCTGGGTGCCTTGGGGGCGTTAGAAATCCTCTAACATGAAATTAAACTGAAAATCCCAGCTCCCAGTGAGCGGGCTGGGTTTCTAGCCCAAGCTTTGTCTTTCAGGGAAAATGGCCTCACTTAGCAAGTTATCTGTGAGAGAGCATAGGCTGTGTGCCAGTAATACTATCATCTTGCTATCGGCTGCATGCTGAATTACTCACTATTCAGTGACCTTTCAGCAGATTATTGGAATTATATTGAATTTCCATGGAGGTTGCTGGAGCCTGCATCACTTTCAGACCTGCTCTGTCTGCCCTCCCTTAAGTCTCTGAGTTTGCCAGCACATGCTGCCGAAGGCAATAGAAGAGTCCTGGTAGCTGGGTGACTTTGTATGATGGGTTTCCATATGTGTCATCTGTCAGAAAAGTTGTACTCTGAACCCAAAAGCAGCAAGATTGTCATGATCAATATTCAACAAAAGTGAGATTTTTGGTAGCAGAGGTGCAGGTTTTTTTCTTGTGAGATACTTCACGCTGAGGTTGACACAAATCAGTTGATCTTTTCTTTAGGTGTCTGCATTCATTTGCACAGAAGAAGTAGGTTTTAGATTGATATTTCCTTAAATGAACATAACAGAAGGTGAGGAGGAGAGAAAATAATTAACAGATTCAATCACAGAATTGCTTTCAAAGCTCTTCACAGGTACTTGAGAAGGAAAGTACCTAACTGATGGGAAGATTTTGAGTGTGCTGATGGTAATCACAAATGGTCTCAGGTTGGTCGAGTTTAAACAGGAGATGTCTAGCTGGAGATGGAGCAGCTTCCCCAGCTGGGCAGGCCCTTTCTTATGATGCCAAGGAGCCATTTCATAACTGACAGATCAGCATGTGGAGGAAGGAATGTGGCTCGTGAGCCACAGCAAGGGCTGCTGGAAACTTCTTCTGTGCAAGAGTCTGGTAGACTTTCTCGTGACTTTCAGTCCTATGAAGATTTCTTGAGTGTACTTGAAATGGAGCTGAGCTGGGATGCAGGGACTTGCTAACAGCAGAGCCTGTTCTCTACTCCTCCCTGCTTTTATAGGCAGCATCAGAAATCAGGACATCAAGCATCTCCACCATTTGTTGATTCATTACGAGCCCTCAGATTCATAACCCTGGGCAACACTTCAGTGCCAGTAACAGCATCATTTCATATCCATTTCCTGCTGTGACAATGTTCAAGTGGTGAAATAGGCACTTCTGGTTTCTCAGCCTGTAGTTCATGCGATGGGAAATACATCTAATAAGCCCAAACTCATTCTGTACTAAGCTTCCAGTAGTGGGAAACTATTTGCAAGGTTGCACTTGTGCCCCTGCCTGGAGTAAGGATCAGGGAATGGGATGATTTGCAGACTTGTCTGGAGCTAAAACCAAGCATGTTGCTGTTCACCAAAACTCTACCATTTGTCACCCCTTTACGCCGCACAGAGGGTATTTGTACCCTCTTATGTGTGAGGCACAAACACACACAGTAATCATAGCTATGTTTCTAAGAATTACACTAAATAATAACACACGTATTATAGGAGAACCTTACAAACCTGACAACACGTTCAGTGAAGTGGCACTCAGAAAAAAAAGAAAAATATAGTACTTCTTAAACTAACTGAACTTATTGTTGTAAATAAAGTGACTGTTCCTAAGCTTCCTCTTTACCAACGCTGACCATTTAAATCAGTGCTGCTAAAAATGGTCAGCACCCTTGTTATTTGAAAAGAGCGTAACAGTGGTAACTCTGACTGTGGCCGGGCAACAAGAGAATAAAATATGTGAATATTTAATCCTCAAGCACAACTAATTTGGTTGCGTTTTCCTGCAATTTGCTGAGCTGCCACTTGATGGGGCCGAACGTCTCCTTTTGCGGGAGTCGCTTCCCCACGTCTCCCACCCCCTGTTCTTTTGAATCCATCACCACATTCCGAGTCTGTTCTTCTTTTTCAAATCTCACTGTGCTTGCTTTGCCTCTTCCTGCCCTAATTCGTGGTTGCACATAGAATTGCTCTCTGAGCCTCAAGGAAAAAGACAGTGGTACCAATCCTGCAGCTGATGGGCTGGTATGGAGCATCTGGCTCTCTTGGACAGGACAAATGTCCTCACAAAATGCACATGCATCAAAATTATTTCCCTAGAGAAGCCAGAGGCTAACTGTGTGTCTAAAAGCTTCTATGAAAGCCTGACCAACAGACTAGTTGTTTTCCCCCTCTCCTCAATGAACCTGGTATAAATCATCCAGCTTTGAGTCCTCCAGTTGAGAAGAGATATGGAAAAAGAGGAGGGGGACTCCTGGAGAGCTGCTGAGATGGCAGGGGACTGGGGCACATGGTGTGGGGCATGGCATCAGAAATCATAGCTTGTAAATATGGGCCTTGGGGCTGCTGCTGGAAGGAGCTGCTGTGCTATTGCTGGATCAAACAGCCGTGGAGTCACAGGGTAACGGCTAAGCTGAACACAACCCATCCATTTTTATGGTCTTATGCTTGCTATAATGAAGTGCAAAGAAGGCTGTGAGTGTCAAGGGTGGATGAGAAGGAGAAGCATCCAATCCTGGGGCTTGTACAGCTCTACCTGTGTGGCCCAGGAAAGCCACATACTCAGTGAATGGGGCTCCACTTCTGCCCTTGTTATTCCCAGCAGAGCCACAGATTTCCTACCTTGAATTGAGCCCTTTGGCTGTTTTCCTGCCATTCCACCACTAACTCACAAGTATCAGGAGGGTTGGAGGGACATGTTCTCAATTCAGAAACAGTTTGAGTTTGTTTGATTCTTTATTTTCTGCTGAAGGGGATGAACAGGCTGCAGAAAAGATACAGCAGCACTTGGAAGCCCCTCTGTCCGAGATGGTAGCCAAGTCTGAGGCTCAGGCATACTCAGTAAAAAGCCACATGTGCTCTAACCTAGAATCTCCTTGTCTGAACTGGCAAGTATATGAACATCGTATGATATATTATTGAAGAATAACCATATGAGGACTTGACGGAAAAAAGAAATTAGACCAGTGTCTGTGCACAGGTGAGGTATATAGGCTTTGGGAGAGGGATGGATTTTGCATGTTATTTCAGCATTTCCAAGCTCCTGAGTTACCATGCAGTGCAGCATTCATGGTCCTGATGAGGGTGAGGGCTTCAAACTTCCCACCCATTACTTGGCACAGCTTTTGGAGCACACCACCCAACTGGGCCAACATTGCTATCTTAATACTTTTCTGTCTGTAAAGAAACTCCCTTATATTGTGCAAACATGCCGTATGCTGGCAGGCAAAGGAATGTTGCTAAATTGTATCAACTCTGAGCTGAAATATAGAGGTTTTTTATAACACCAGAGCCATCTTCTTGTGGTGAACGTGGAGAATACATCTCGTTACCAGCACGTGGGAGGAACAAGGCTGGGCCAAGGGACCACAACTTGCTAGGGATGAGCTAAACATGAGTTTTTTTCTCCCTTACATGATCACAGCTACTTGCAGCCAAGTGCTTCTAATTGCTTCCACCGAAGTTTATTACCTTGAAATACTCCACAGTGAATTGCACTGAAGCCTCCAAGGATCTGGGGAAAAGAGGCATTAAAGAGGTTGTCATCTCTGTCAGTCAAGTACGATAGCTGATTTGTAAACCAAGAGATGTGTGGCAGGTTTAACAGGCTTGAACATCCACAAATTGCTTGCTGATGGTGTCCCTACTGGAGATTATTGGTTATGCTAGTTAAGAAAGGATTCATGTGAAAATGGCAATGACTTCAAAAAGTTGGATAAAGGTGAGAAATCAGCATATTTTTAGCATAACATCAGGCTAAACAGAAGGTAAAGGGACTGTTCTTCAAAGAGTCGCCCAGGCTCGAGCCTATTTCACGTATTAACAACCTTTGCAAAACAATGCATGCTAATGGAGAAAGAAAACTGGAGGCTTTTTGACCACAGAGAACATGTGACCACTGGGGAATAAATACAGGATGTAATTTAGTAGAACCAAAGCACCAGGTAATGCACTTAACGAGCACTTCTGCTGTAAGTCAAGAGCTTATTGTTTGGAAATGATTGCTCTCCATGTATGCATTGCTAACAGACTGAGAGATGTGAAGTATGGATCAGAGAAACGGGATTCAAGGATGTAGGAGCAAAGAGCTGCTTCTAAGGCTAACGTGGATCTCACCGGGCACTGGTGTGCCCTCATCTCAAACAAAGAGGTCCTGAGTGACAGTATTGGGAGCTGGGGGGTAACTGACAGAGTTCAATGAGAGCTTGGCTGCTCTAACTAAGCGAAACTAAGGCTGTGTATGGTGCTTGAGAGAAGCACCTCACCTAGCAGCCCCAGCCACAAGTGGCATAGTGCCAGTGGGACCTACTCAGCTCAGAGCATGGCTTCTTGCCTCAGCAGGTGATGTAAGTGGTGACAGGCAGTGTGGCACAGCATGGAATGTCGCTTTACGTTGCCCCGGAGTGATAGAGAGACCCAAAGGCTTTGCTGACCCAAGGGCTACATGTCCAACAGGGAGGCTCCTGGCAGTTGTCCAGCACTGGAGAGTGGGGGAGAGCAGGAAATTAGGATGATTGTCAAAAATGAGCAGTTGTAGATTAAGTACAAAAGCATAATATTTGGTTGATTAAGTTTCTGGGACAGTGAGATTGCTGCAGCTGAAGGGGCAGAGCAAGTGCCTCTTCCAGACCCCTCAGCTCTGTCCTCAGGTGACAGGGACGCTGTAGGGCCTGCAGATGCCCATTGTGTTTGCAGATGAGACCATTGCATTGTTCTGCTGATCCCTCTGTGCCTCCCTTCCCTTCAAACCATGGGGCTGAGAGGGGAAAGCCTCCGCAGAGAGGTGAGCACTGCTGTGTGCTTGCATCCGACTACAAGAACAGTGCCTGGGGGTTCTGAAAGCCAAAACCCCTGTGATGGTGCTGCTGGCTCTGCTCCTTCCTCCTCACACTCCTCCTCGCTGTGCAGTCAGCTCTCATTGCCTGAGTGCTGCCTTGGGGATCAAAAGGGATTCAGGGAGCCCGAGAGCCAGGAGGGATGGCACTGCCAGAACAACTGGAGAGGCTCTTATCAGTGCAACACAGCACCCAGCCATCCATATTTGTTTCATCGCCAGTCATTTTGATTTTCTCTGGGTTTGAGAGAGCTAACAGAGGGCTCCGCTTTGAAAGAAAGACTTCATATTTTTTCTTTTTTTTTTTCTCAATTTACTCTTTCAAAATTGGTTCAGAAACAAAGGTTTTTCCAAGATATTTTATACACACTGTGATTTGCTTGGTACCATTTTTGAGGCTGACCTGGTAATTAAAATATTTTGAAAGGTAACTCTTCTTGACCATGTTATGCCTGGAAAGGGCCGCTGTGTGCCTGGTTATAGAATGGGTTCCAGGTCTCTGTCTGGCTTATACTGCTTTGAGGACAGCACACCCAGACTCAGAGGTGAGATTTTAATGAGAGTAAATCTCCGCCATCTTCATAGCACCTTCCATTAAAAGAAATTTGTAGGACTTCTAGACTGTTTAATTAAAAAGGCTGTATTATCATCCCTATCTTAATTAAAAATATGTAGAAACATCCAAAAATTATATGGATTTGACAGAAGTTCTATGAGCCTTCCTGCACCCCTGTCACCATCTCTGCCAGTGCTGGTGAGTTCCCTTAATTGCCTGCAAACACTTTTTCTCCTTCAAAAAGTTTCTAAAATGCCCATCAGATCCTATGGCTGAAAAAGCTCAAGAAATTTCAAGCAGAAGCACTCAAGAGTGAGATTGGAAAGCAGAAGAGAAGAGCACCAACCTTGGCTGTTCCTCCAGGTGCCTTGGTAGGGTACATCTCTTAGGCAGTCTCTGTTCTCCTTCTCACAGCAAGCCAACACACAGCTGGAGAAGACCTTTCTTGACAATGAGAAGGATGCATCATTTTGTTGGGTGCCCTGTAAGGCCAGAAAATGACAGCACAAGAGAGCACGTTCCTCAGTGCCTGGCATGGCGTGCAACTTGGCTTTGAAAGACTCAACACCGTGCTCAAGAAGATGATAGTAATTGAGACCAGTGCCGCTAAAGCCTGCGCTTACCTTTGTGAAGCTGTTGGCAAGCTGTAAATCCAACCATGGCAGAGCAGCCCTGAGTAGCTGATGCTGCTCATGGGTTTATTGTCACCTTGACATGGGGCTCTTCTTTTGATGTGCCCATGCTGAGTATTTGAATATTGAAGCATGTATTTTGAGGCACATTTACCATAATATAACTGTTAGACATTAGTTAAGTACCCTGTTACCCACAGTACTACCCCCTTGATTTCAACAGCAGTTGAACATAAAATAACAGTGGAATGTTTTTAGAACTTTCTGTACAAATATCATTTAAGTTTCTGCACATTGTCCAACTATTTGTAATAATGTTGTGCTGAGTTTAACAAAGCAAGAAGTTAACGCACTGACAGCTTGCATAAACTTTCCTGCCCCCAACCTAGGAGCTGGGGCCCAGAAAACTTGCTTCAGCTTGGCAATGCTTTCAAGGCTTTGAGACTTTCACACAGGAATATATATATATATATTTTTTTTTTTTAATTATTATTTTTTTTTTTTTTTTCTGACTAGTTTAATGAAGCATCGCTGAAAAGTCAAGGGAACATGAGCACCTACCTGGTCTAAGCACTGCTGGAGTCTGTTAATCAATAGTATGCCTACAAAAATAGCAACAGCGTGACCTACTTCCCCACTCCTTTTTGATTTGTGTTTCCTTCTGCTCCCTCATCTGTCAGAAACCACCTCTTGACACTTGTCAGCTATTTGGAGTAGGTCCCTTTTTGCCATCCATGTTTGAAAGTATAGTGCAGTGAGATCCTACCTGTGCTCAGAGAGAAGAAAAAGAAAAAAGCCCTTTTTTCATGGAAACCTGCCAAAATTCCCTAGAAAACTGTCTTATCCAGGGCAGGTTTATGCCTCAGTTCAGAGAAGGCAACTTGGTTTCGAGATGGCGTGTTTAATCTGCCCCAGTTGAGTGATTGCATCCTCCTGTGCCTCTAGCCGGGGATGCTGCCCAAGACAGGGATGCAGAAATGGCTCCGCATCAAAGCACCGCAGCGGTTCACCCTGGCCAGGAATCTGGGAAAGCCAGTTCTCCACTTCTTCTGACCTTCTGGTAGATTACTGTCTTAATGGAAAGTGTTGCTGCCAAACAGCTTCTTGTACCTGCTTTGCACAAAACACAACCTAAAATCCATTTTAAAAGGCCGTTCTGTAGCATTTACAGAGAAATGAGGAACAGGGGACTTTGGAAGGGTTGATATGATTTCTCTCTCTGAAGGAGAGCAAAAACTGAAACAAAAGGGAAATCCTTTGACCAGAAGGAAACTGTATTGTTTTTAAACACACTGATTTGTTAGTAGGAATTAGAAAGTGTCTGAAGCTGGGAGGAGAGAGGGTCTCTCTGTCTTAGATCTGCAAACTATTTTTTGTTGTTGCTTATCAGAAAGAAAATGCAATAGGAAGGATGAGGGAATTCAGATTTGGTTCTATTATGCCCTCTGCTGCTGCGGGGCTGAAACAGGGTATGGCATAATTCAGAGTAACAGCATTCAGATCTGATTTGAAGGCTCTCCTTTGGCTTAAAGTCTTGGAGAGCTAATTAAAACCCTTTTTGCTTAGAAGACTTTTCTGGCTTTCTTCAGCCTTCTTCCCGCCATCTAATAAGTGATGATCCTTCATTAGATCAACATTACGCAAGAGGTATCACTTGACAACCTTGTTCAGCTTGAGAGCAACTGCTACTGCCATCAATATTGGCAAGGAGACTAACCCAAGCCATGATGTACTAGTGAGCGACCATCAGAGAAATCCTTGCATAATTTATTTGAAGAAGTGCAAGAGAGCAGCTGGGGAAGAGAGGGAAAAAAAGTGCTGCCAAGGCCTTATCAGGAAGACATCTTCATCTGGAAGGGGTCCTCTGCTCAGACAGTGCTTAGAAACTTTCAGCCAGAACAAAACTCTTTGGACTTCGTTTACCCAAGAAATGCTTTTACTGCTCTCAGAGCACAACTTATTTGTAGAATTTTAATTTATTTTGTTTTTCAGGTATGTATTGATGTATAGAGGTGTTCAACAAGCACCATTGGGCAGTTGCACAGGGAAATAACTGTTAGCCAATATCCCCTATTCAAGCTCTGCAGCACTGCAGAACAATATATAATGTTACAGAAGCCCACATGGCAAGGGAAGAAGGAACTCCACTTTTGACCTGCGATTTCTATGCTGCTTTGGCTTTTCACATCCCAAGGCTCTCTGAATACATGGTTCTTCATATGCTGTTGTCACTCTCACGAGTACATGAAGCTGTTTAACTCATCACTGTCTCTCTCTCTCAACAGATCTCAACACCAGCAAGTTTTCTTATGAAATGTTACAGTACAAAGAGAAGACAACTCAGAAATACTGAAATACCACTCCTAAAACCTGCAGGGATTTAGGAAGACAAATGGATAGACGTGCATGGCGTTACAATGAGCCGCAGCTATATGACCGTGTGGTGCTCAGACAACCAGCGCTCTCACAAGCTGACAACCAAGGGTGCAGATCGGGGCAGGAGTTTATGTAACACAGGAACACACAGCACCGATTTTCAGACCTAAGGGGACTTTGGTGCTTGTCATCAGAGTCTAGAAGAAACATTCCCCCTTAACTGGGTGATTGTATTAGATGTGACACCGATGTGACAACTTCACATGTGAAATTGCACCGGCTTGGCTGTATCTTTGAAAGGCTGATACAATGGGTGCGGCTTGGATCGTATCTGAGCAGAAAGGGAGAAGAGATAATTGTGTCATTAAGTCATCTCAGTATTTTGCACTTAACAAACTTCTTAGAAGGTTCCTGTTCTTACACATTTTCAGTTCATCTCAAGGAAATGCCTTTAGGAGAAGGGCAGATTAAATATGACAATAGGTGAAGAGCTCTTTTTCTAACAATGATTTAGCAATGCAGGGAGTCTCTTGGAGCCCAGGATGTGTTAAGAGGTGCAGGGGAGGGATTTAGCTCACAAAAATTGTGAGTTTAACCAGAGAGCAGTTGCAGAGGGATGTGAATGAAGCCGGGAGCCGTCTGGCACTAGGCAGGATCCAGGCTGTGCCCTCCCCTGTCCCTGCACACACACAGACACACAGACACGCTGCCAGCACAGCTCTGCAATTAGCTCCCAATCCTCCTCCTCGCTTCTGCAGGATATTTGGGAGGAAACAGCCCAGCTCTGCAAAGTTAATAGGGAATCAGTGTGTGAACCGGTGATGTTTCTCATGGAAGAAGCAGAGACAAGGGGAAAAAATAATGAAAAGATACAATGAATTACACCTCTCTCCCCCATGTTTGCAGGCAGCTGGTTAGACACAGAATTGGTGCCAGTGACGCGCTTCCCATGGCCGGCAGACAGGTCTGGGTGGCAGGAGCTGCAGGAGGCAGCCACAACTCGTGTTGCTGCTGCTGCTGCTGCTGCTGGGAGGTGTCAGATGCTGCTGAAATCTGGAAAGCCAAAAGCACCAGCAGAAATGAGAGCACAGCAAGAGTGGGCAAGAGGCGCTTTGGGCAAGTAAAGGCTTCTTGTAAAGGGATGAAGGTGACTGTGAGCTTTAATTGCCTTTGCATGGCGAGTGCTGGGTGCTGAGCTGGAGTGAAATGGCCGCAGTGGTGGGGAGTGGAGCCCCAGCATCCCTGAGCCACCAGGCAGCAGGGGACCACCAACTGAGGTCACGAGCCTCTTGTTTGATTCCAGGTAACATTTTCCCATATAAACCTGAATCCTTCTTACCTTCCCAGCTGGAGGAAGTTTGTCTCAGCCATGCCTGTGGCCTCCCTGGGGTCTAAAGTCAGTGGAGATGTGCAGGCTCCATGGGGATGCTTTACACAAAATCCACTGCAGATGTGGGCTCAGACACAGCCCAGACTCCGAGTTCCCCTGACCTGCCTGGGGAGCTGAGGCTTCCTCCGGCCCACACCCAACAGGAGGCAGAATTGGGCAGGGGAGCTGTTTCCTTGCATGAGCTTTTTCTAGAATCTGGGAACCAAAGTGGGATGTGATGATGGTGCAGGTTGCTGGGGAACTGTGCTCGTGAGGGTGTTCTCAAGAAGCACTGTGCGCAGAAATGTACCACACTGTCACCTTCTGCATCACCCCAGAGGCTACACAGGGCAAACAGACCATCATCATGTTAGTGACTGCTCATCAGCTTAGCGAGCAGCCATCATTGGATTTTTGTGATGAACTGACCTGCAGTGTATTATAGAAGGCACCGTAACAGATGTTGGTGTTTCATTTTGTTTTCCTTGCATCTCTCTGCTTTTTTTCCTCAAAGTGCATTTTTTCACACTTCATATTTCCAAAATTTATGATGGAGGGATAGCTGCTATTTTATGAATGGACAGTGCTGTTGAATTAGTTTTAAAAAATCATGATTCGATTCATGGCATTTTAAGAATTCTGCAGTTATATCAGGTGTTTAAAATGCATGGGCCTCTCCTTACACTTACTCTGTGCTCCATTTTCCCACAACCTGTGAAAGAGCCAAGATGGTCTGCGGTGCCTATAGAAAGATTATACAGGTGGAAATGAGTCGATTTCATATGGGAGCAACCTCAGCCCTGGCTAAGGATCATGCTAATAGGTGGCTCACCTTCATTGGCAAGCTGAAATATTAGCAGCATTTCAGAAAACCAGAATACAACAGATGCCACATAATCTGCAGGAGAAGACAATCAACCAGGAGAAAATCAACCAGAGGCTGATTTTCGCTGCCCAGCTCTGTCTAAGTTCGTACCTTCCTGGGAGAGAGAATTAGGGTCCCTGAAGGGGACAGGCAGGAGGATGTTGCTCTGGTGATGCTCTCAGGTTTGCACAGCCTGCATCTCCCTGCCAGCAGCCAACACATGCTCAAAAGCAGTGATTCTCGCTGCTTATCGTCTCTGACTTGATCACCCTGCGACATCAGAGGCATTATTAATATCCATACACCCAGATGGCTCCCAACCATTGTGCCTGGCTTCCCATCGAAGTCTCTTGCTCAGACCAACTGGCAGCACTGGGTATTGTATCAGACACACAATACAACCAGGGAGATGCAGACACTTTCCAGCAGCAAGCATCCAGGCTGCGGGATGCTGTACAGGCAATAATCATTGGATGGGGTTGGATGGGGCTTTAAGTATGATAATTACTGGAAAATGTTGTGCGGGGGGGTGGGTATTCCAGAACCACATTTTGGATGTGATTCAGCCTCTCTCTGATTTGATTCATACTTAATTTATTTATCTGAAAGAGAAAAGTGAGGGAGGAGAGTGTGTGAGGGTGGGCAGCGCAGCACAAGGGCCAGGCAGCGGGACACTGCCCTGAGCCCAGCAGGCAGCCTGGCTCCCAGAGGAGATACTGGTCTGATGGCCCATGTGTCTTTCTGTCTATTCAAGGCAATACAGAGTCTCTCAGCAGGGCAAATCTGAGCAGATGGAGAACCTTACATCATCTCAGTTTCAGGAGAAATGTAAGGTTAGCTGTGCTTTCTAACACGCAAACTTCATTCTCTTTGATCTTCTAGACAGCACTTGTGAACAAGAGATGCTTTGGCAGCACGCTGGATTCAAATGAAAACCTCTTCATTCTCACACCTAGCTTTGTGAAATGTTTGGCCTTAATTCTGCTTAGATGTACAGTTTGAGAACCATTTTATCCGTAGATGTATTTATTTTGCCAGAGAAGCTCCTTGAGTGTAGAATTCTTCAAATTGCTTGTAAAAATCGTGAAGCAGAGCTCTGCCTTCCAAAGATGCGATCCCCTTGCTGGGTCTTTTTTGTTAGGTACTTCTTTTTCTTAATCATCAAGTCTCTTAGCTTTCTGAAGTGTCTTCACATTTTAGTTTATGGATTACTGGACTGCATAGTTAAAATATCTGATTTCATATTTTCAGTTCTACTTCTCTCACAGCTATTAATCCTGCCATTAACTTCTGAACCACCTTAATGTAGCTCTGGTGGTTTCTCGTCTTTGCTTCTAAAACAGCAGCGGCTGCACTGCTGCAAGCCTGCAGATAACAGGATATTTTCCTAATTGACAGTTGCCATCTCCCCTCTCTGTCTTTTTCCTTTGGATGGATTTGTTCACTGGTTTTATCTGTACAGTTGATTATCTTATGAGCTCTTATGATAATTGAGGTCCCTGTTCTAAAAGTATTTCTTGGCAATGCTGAAGATAAGAACACAAGTGCAGGTGATGCTCTGTGGATAAAGCCCATCTTCCCGCCATCCCTGTCACCACTGTCCCCACTGCAGCTGCCAGCACTGGCCTGGGCTCAGCAGGAGCTGGTACACACAGGTGGATTTGCTGAGCTACCCAAAGCAGAATCAAGTGTACCACATCTAAACAAGCTTCACACCATTTTCTTGGGCTTGGAAAGATGAAAAGTCTTCAGGGAGATCAGGGTTAAGGAGGAAGAAAAAGTCACCATTGCAGAACATGTTAACATGGCTGAAAAAGATAACGTGCTTCAAAAATCAGAGTTTTTAAAACACCTCTGAGCCAGGACCTTGTGGATATTTCAGTAGTGCTGCACACAGGGCCAAATATTTCCTGGACTTGTTCAGCCCTGTGCACAAATAACACTACAAGCACTTGTCTCCTGAACTTTATTGAGAAGTTTCTTGAAGTCTGTCTGCAGCATCTCATCATTAGATGTAATTAATGAGTGTGGTGTGGACAGGGTAACCACTCAGATCAAAGCTGTAGCAATTTATTTTTTTCTATTGCAAACAGCAACAATCTCCAGAGCTCCCTTGAGTCGTTCCATCTTTATTAAATAGGCAGCGCCTTGGCTGCTGAGATTTGATAAATCAAGGGCCAAGATGTGGACTGAGGTGCAAGCATGTATCTCCAAACATTCAATCAACCACCAACATAATGAGAGGAGGGTTGATGATTGTAGAAACTTAGTACATTAACTGGCAGAACATTAATGGCAAAGAACAACATACAAGCTTATATTCCCTGTGGCTGAGAAGGTAAATTGCATTTGCAAGTTATGACAAACTTGACATTTGTTATTATCTATTATTATATTATTTATCTCCTTTAAAGTATCGTTTAGAAGCCTCAGCTGTGGTCAGAGTCTAACTGTGCTCTGCAAAGGTTATTTTTGCAGTCTCTGACATTCAAGATAATATTTCCTCCTGTCTTGGTTCTGCCAGCTTCAACAGAAGTTACACTAATTGGGAAAATGTCCATTTGAGCCTATGGAGGAGTGTGAAATTCAACTGTGGAAGACTCCAGGTGTATATTAGGCAGCATCCTGCCCAATAAACATACCGAGTACTTGCAGAAAGCCTCCCTACAATGTCTCACCTGTACATTGTGTACGCACCCGTGTCACCCCAAAGCCAGGTGGGTGTGAGAGAAGCAGCCCCCGAACAGTGACTGCAATGGGGGGCTGTGCACCCCCCTTCTCCCTGCACACCAGCCCTGGAAATGAGGTCACCCTCTCCCTGCCAGGTCCCCCCATCTGTGTTCCTGCAGCTCCCTGCCTGTAAGTGCCCTTCTGCACACTGGACCAGCAGTCTCAGGCTGATTACTCCTCATCAGCATGTGCCATCATAATTAACAAATGTGATTACGAAGTGCAGATGTGCGGGTGTTGCACCTTGTCAATATGGCAGCATTTTCTTTTCTCACTTGGTGTTATGAGCTAATAATTAAAGCTTTATATTTTTAGCAGCTTCATGTAATTTAGGGCCAATCTGCTTTGGCATTCCTTAGTTTTCTCTTCATCTTCATGGTACCTATCCCAGGCTGCTGCCACACCAATCACTAGTGATTTCATTCTTAGTAACTGCATCTTAAAATGGCAATTAGGTTTAAATTTATATTGTATAAAACCAAACCTATGTTGTACATGCCTTTCAGGCTAATAGGAATGGATAAACTAGAACTCTATCCTACTCATATCTTATTTTATGAGATTTTTGGACATTCTTTGCATGGAGCAACCCACATTGGAGCGTACCCTGAAAGATCATCTGGTCCAACCTTTATTCCTTAATGCTGAACATAAAGGAAAGAGCTCCCAAACTGCCAAGACACCTTGGTTTTCAGACAGTACATGGATGAGAATAAAAATGATTTAAGTAATAATTTATTTGGCTAAGTAGCTGTAAATAAGAACTCAGCAGAAGAATTGCTGAGCATTTTTGGGTGTTCTCATTTAAGATGCAAATTTGGGGACAATGAACTGAGGTGAGTAAAATTAAGAGTGGATACCAAACAGCTTCAGAAAGCTGCCTCAACTGAACTTATAAATATGGTGATCATTGCACTGACCGGGAAGTGCTGGGCTGCAGAAAAGGAGTATCTCACTGCTGGGAAAGAAATCAGTTGACTCAGGTGCAGTAAAATATTACAGCCTAATTTATTTACAGGCAGGTACACACATTATTGTACTATGCCAGCAGCTCATCCAGCACCAACTTTCTCCTGCAGCTGCCCTGGTCTAGTCAGTTTAGTTAAAAACTAAGCCCAGCTTGCCTCTGAGGTGTTATGTAGCTTCAGGCACAGAGAATTAGGGAAAAAGGCTCTATCCCTTGCAAGTGTGTCCTTTTGAAAACTGACGATGAACTGGAATACTGTACTTTTCCCAGTTTTAAAATATACCACCAGCATCTGGCTCATTTTATGGAAGAGCAACGGCTCGTTGTACCATGCGGATTAGTGAAAGCCTCCATTCATTATCATTACTTCAGTAATGTACCTCATCCACACTCTTTGCTAATAGCTCCAGCAGTCATCCCAGGAGGAGCTGCTTGCTTGGGACAAAATGAGATTTGTGGGTGTAGAAACCCTTTGGGACCCTGTGACACCCAAGGGGTCCACAGTCTGTGGGGTGGGGAGAGACACTTCATCAGCAAAACTAATCATGGCTTGTTGATATGTAAAATAAAAAATCCAGTATGAACTTGTAGATAAGCATAGCTGCAACTACAGTGTGAACTTAACTAGTAAAGTGTAGGAGGGTGGTTTTGGTTTGGTTGTTTTCCCCGCCCCCCCCCACCACGTGCACATTTTTAGCTTATTTCGTCATTAAAAGTGTTTTAGGTTATGGGCTGTTTTTGTCATGCCTGATGGCTATGATGACGCTGGGCTCACATTGAGAGACCAAGTCCTACCCCACTGAAGAAAGACACATGGAGAAAAAGACAATATCCTGTGTGACTTTGCTGTGTTACTCCTGCATTTAATACACTGCATTTTAGACAAAAGCAAGCTGGTTTGACCTTTATCCCCATTGGTCAGGACTCCATTCCTCCTGGTTCCAAAGCTCCTGGTCTGGGTGGCTCCAAGGACAGGAGCTGGTGCTTGTGAAACTGTGGGGTTGCCCAGGATGGGGATGCCTTTGCTCCTCTGTCCAGGGACCATGGGAAGGATGCGAACAGTTGCCCAAACTGCCTTGCACAGGGGAGCAAATCCAGGCCCACTTCATTAATGTAAGACTTTTAGTCCTTTGTTCTCAGCTAATGTTGTTTTAAATACTGTGTTTTGCAGGGTTTTTCTAATGAAACTCCTTCAGTGACCTACTTTGAGTTTAAAATAACCTTATTAGTAACACAGTAATAATAGTTAGCCTTCCTACATATGATGTGTCTTCAAGGCATAGCTCCAACTTTAGGTAATCTTCACAGCGGTTTTGAGAGGCAGGTGCTTGCTGCAGTATTTTGAGACAATTCTGTTAAAAATGGAGACTATGCAAAAATTAGTTGATTCTTAGGCCTGTTTTCCACCTGATTTGTTTTTAAAGTCTACTAACACATTCTATTGGAAAAATGAGGTCATTAAGAGACAAGGAGGTGATGGCTGTCCAACATTTAACCAAGAAAAACTCCTGTATGAGCAGATAGAGTAAGGATAAAACATCTGCTCAGTCTTTACTGGCACCAAGACCATTCTCTGCATTTTAATCCATCAGAGGGTCTGCTGGGTAAATTGACATAATGAAGCAGGTGAGAGTGAGCTGAAACCCCAGGAGAGCATCTCCAAGATCTCAGTGGCTCCAAAATACCTGAGAATGTGGCTAAGTCCTAAACAGGTGAAAAAACTTCCTGTTGTCCTTTGATTACTTGTTCATTCTAAGGTCCCTTGCTAAGTCCTAGACTAAACCAAGTTCCTTGTTTATGTGATGTACTCAAATCCATTTCATATAAATGTTCCTTGACCACCTCTAAGCTGAACGCCAGGTCTTGCCGACCTCCATGCTCTTTTGCAAAAAAGTTAGAAAACACCCAGAGGAAAGCAACTGCTGTATTTTACCACTGTGCCATCACTGCAGTTAGAACTGAGTAATTCTCTGAGCAGCCAAAACTCTTTTGCTGTTCAGTTTTTGGATGATGGTAAAGCATTTGAAATGCTACCATAAGTTTTAACCTAGAGAGAGGATTGAATGTCAAGCTGAATGGGAATCTATATGTAGTTTATGATTCATATGAATAGACATCATATTGGCACATTTTAAACAGCAGTAGACCTGAGCCTCACGGAGGAGTATTTGGACAGGAAAGAAGTGAGAGGAAGAGCTCCCCTGAGCTTGGTGTTGGTTGATTTCACACTCCAGTTTGCAGCAACAGGCCATCTATTAACCCCAAAGAGCTTTTTTTATGTCTCTACTGCAAAGAAAGAAATCTTAGTTCTGTGTATTTTCTGTATACCTTGCCTCAGGGCATGGGCTGATCTTAGAAAAGATTTAAAACCGGGGGAGATCATCTTTCCAAATTGAAGTTAAGGTATTGACGTCCTCCCACAGTGAGCCGGCTTTCCTCCGCGCCCGTATTTCATTTGAATTCCCTGGAGGTGAAACTTAGATAAGAAATAATATGACTTGTGATTCATTGCTGCTTGTGTGTGGAGGAGAAAATACCGATGTGAAGGGCCCTACATGGCACCGTGCAGCTTCTCTCTGTGCCAGCGAGTTCCTGGGTCTCCCGGGAGCATCTACCTGAACCAGCTGCAATGGGAAGGGCAGACCTATCTTCTTCCATTTGCTCAGCAGACACTCTGTAATGACTCCTTACTAACAAAAAAATCCTTATTAAATCTTGGAATGCGTCTCAGGGAGGTTGACACAACACAGAAGCAGCCAGTACCTGCTGCAAATGTAGAAGCATTTGGGATTTTCCTTCCTTTTGCTTGATCGATTCATATCCATTTTAATTCTTCTAATCTCCACCTGGTCCTTTGCCACCAGTCACTGTGGGAGATGAACCTCAAAATGACTCACCCCAGACTTATGGGGAAGGAGATCGATGGACAAAGTGATTCCTGTTTTGAAAAGCCAAGTAATTTTTCTCGTCACATGAGGTTTTCCAAGTTTTCATCCAAATGAAAACATTTTTGGCTTGTCAAACTGAAAACAGAAGTCAGCTCAGGCAAAGTGAGTTAATTCATTTTCACTAAAAAGAAATCCTTTTGAAAAGATCTTTGCACTGAGAAGGCTGAGGTGAAAAATTACATGAACGTTAAGCACAAAAGTTGTTTCAAAATGAAAATCAAGGTTGCACTTTGTTCAAACACAATATTGCAGCATCTACAAACCTGTCTTTTTTTATTATTTTTGTTGGAAAAGCTTTTTACTGCAGGTTTTGGTTTTGATTAATCAGTTGAAAAAAATCCCAAGAGGATTTAGCCTTTTTTTTCTCATTAAGTTTAACAAGAGATGGAATAAGTGGAAAAATGAGGAGGGGACTTACGTGAGGGCACCTTGCCCAGGCCTCTGGGAACCTGGCCCATGCACACTTCCAGAACTGTTTCTCTCTATAGCATTTGTCATGAACTGAAAGGTTATCTCAAGAGAAGGGAACCTGATGCTTTGCAATTCAGCTGCTTGAAGACATCCATCCCTGCAGGATTCCCACGTGTGGCCACGGAGGCTGGTGTTGCCCCTCACGTGGGCACAGAATGTACCCATGGCAGAGCCCCCTGAGACCACTCCATGCTTGGAGGGAGGATGCAGGCTATGCAAGCCGTGGGTGACCACCCTGCTCATCTATAGCCTGGTTTCTTCTGGCAGGTCCTCTGCTATACCTTCAGAAAGGCTTGTGCTGGATGCGTCACCGTGCTCAAAAACAGAATATTGCACCATGACTCATTCCATATAAACCTGTTAGTCCTAAAACACAAATAAATGCTTAAAAATGCTGGCTAGAAAGTTTGTTTCTCTGCTTACAGAGATGAAGTAAATGCCATGGCACCACATAACCCTTCCACTATTCTGTGTATTCATTTTTTCCTTGCTTTGCTCTGTTGGTAACTTAAAATGGAAAATACCTGCAGGAGATTCAGTATTTTTAGTTGAGCCATGAAGTATCAAGTGCCTTAGAAGGCTGACCTCTGAGACTTTTAGTAATATAGATAAATTGTCCCTCTTTGAAAGCCCTGTTATCACTGCGTTCTAATTCTTGAAGAGTTGTTTGAGTGGTTTCTACATAATGAAAATTACAGGACCCCATAGGGCTTAATGAAGGCACCTGGTGCCTGCATGGAACTGCTTTTGTTGTAGCCAAATATCTCAAAGTATATTTACAAAGATGGGTTAACGCTGAAGTTTCCCTCAAGATAGAAACCATCAGGGAGTGAAGGAAAGATGTATGAAGCCAGGCTCTCCTCTCTGTTCAATAAAAAATCATGTTTGTTTAATGAAAGAGAGCTGGGGTACAGCCACGCGCCTTGAGGCATTCACCCACAGAACGGCTAATACCAAAATGAGCTGGGAACCATGTGTCCCATCACCTCTCCAGGTGGCACCTGGGAACCTTTGAGAAATGTACCCAAGGGGTCTCTGTAGGATGGTCTTGGTTCAGGACAACAAACCTGCTCACACTTGCAGGAAGGGAACCAAATCCCTGCTATGTGGGAGGGCTGAAACCTTTCTGCTCTCAAAACCAGCATTTCCAGAATCAAAAAGGCAAAGCAGAGCTGCCATACTTTCAGAGCACAACATGGACATGCTGGGAAAGGAGTGTGTACCTCTCTGGTGCCCAGCAGAAGTGTGTCCAAAGTCCATGTCAAAACCTATATCCACTTGCACAGTGAACCTGATACCCTGGCTCTCCAGGTCCAGCAAGGAGAGGGAGGGAGGTGCCCATCACCTCCACATCCTCCTGCTGGCAGTATCACCCAGGAACCTGGTGTTTGAGGACACCAAAAGCTGCAGAGTTGCCTTCAGCCTGTTTGAGACAGATATCCCAGAGAGCCTCTATGGGAGGGAGATTGCTCTGAGACAAGCACAGAGGAAACAACATTAATTTAAACAGAAAATGAAATTAAACAGAAAATTTGAAATGAAGGAGATTGTTGGCTGTCTCACCAGGAAATTACTGTCCTTTAATGTAGTTAAGCAGCCTGGCTCAAGGGCAGCTGGGCAGATCACTTTAGACGCCCAGAGCATAAGGAGGTTTGTAAAGGGGGATGCTTGGAATGAGTCCAAGCACTGGAAGGGACAACATAAGCAGGCATGGTTGGACAGTGATCTACTGAATGCTTTTAGAGGCAGCAGACACCTCCAAAGCCTCAGATTAGCTTCTTCCATTTGTCTGCAGGAGACTGGTGGGAGAGGGCTGATGTTCCAGCATCAGCAGGTGACAGTGCCTGCACAGCCCCAGGAGGCCCTGATGTATGTGATCCCCCCTGCCCTGGGGCAGAGCTGGCATCTCCCTGCATCCCTCCTTAAGCCTGGATGCAGTTGGAGTTGAGTTTGAGTTCTGGTTGTTTCTTGTTCATGCTCAGATAGGCACTTTTGGGGTGACCGGATGGTGGTGAATGCATGTACTCCCTCCCGTGCCATATCTCCAGGGAAGGGGCTGCAAAATGAGTTTTCTCAATCAAAGAGCTGGCACAAGGCAGCACTCTGCATTTGCCCTTTGCCAGGTTCATCCTCCTTCATCTCCCCATGGTCAACAAGTATCACCTAACCCAAACATCTCTACAAGTGAGAGTCCCTCAAGCCCTTCAGCTCTCCAGTAGTTTTAGCTTTGAAGTACGGCTGCTGAAAGGAATGGGCTTTCCTCACTCCTTGGAAGGGCTGAAAAAGTTGAAGGCAATGGAGAGAGGGCATGAAAAGGCCCCTGAGTGGAAATAACCATAAAGAGAAATAAACGGGTATAAAAAAAAAGAGCTAGCCTTGTTAATGCAAACTTGCGGCACAGCCTATGCTCAGAAATTCTCCAAGGACAGAATTGGGTTAGTGATAACCCTCAGGAACATGGAATAAAGTGTGTAATTGAAAACGGTGTTATTATATCTTAATCACAGTTAGAGAACAGAGCAGAGTTAACTCAGCTGGTAAAAATGACAGCTAAAGTATCTTCTCCTTTTCACCCATAGGTCAATGTTTAATGCATTTTTCCTATTAGAAACAGCAGGTAAGCTGGAAAATGTCTTCTGGCAGGTTCCAAGCCTTCTCTAATGTTTGAACATATTTCAGTAGTTTAGAGCTATGTTCACATTTATGCTAATAATCCATCGTAAATACCAATTTAAACACAGATTCCTGAAGCTGAAATTGATTAAATATTTCTGTAGATGAGTGCTGATGAGCTGAGAACTTGCATAGCACGTATTGTAGTATGAGAAATAGCAGCAACCTAATAATACTAACTGCTTTGTAAACATAATGGAAATGAGCAGAGAACATTGAATACTTAATACAGCTCCTTTGGAAGTGTTAAAATACTATGTTAAAACTGTGCGTAAGGAGGTGAGCGCTTGGCAGCTTCTTTTAAACAAGGTAAAACATGAGATGTTAAATTATACATTTCAAAATCAAGAGATGTCAGTGAAAACATCTTCCAAATAAAGACTTAAGTGTCAAGATTCCCTGTTTGCTGTCTTCTGCCTATACGCAGGCAAAATATATCTTCATCCTAGCCTTATGTTTGGTGGAAATTTGGATTTATCATACCTTTTGCTGAGTTCATGTTGGAAGGCAATTAGTGAAAGAGCTTGAGCAGAGGCCATCAATATTGCTCTGCTTGATTAAAAAAAACCATCTGGAGCTGGCAGTGAACATGGCTGCTATTGGCAGGGGTTATTTAGTGCCTCACTGTTCCTCTGCAAAATTCTGCATTTCATCCATTATCACAGGGTGAGATCCCTGTGGGTGGAAACTTGGGAGATGGTTTACAAAGTGAATATGAAATGGTGTGAGACCATGACACCTGTCAAAAAGATCAGCCCTGGAGGCAGCGGACTCCCTGGATTTTGGTACAATGGATCCAACCGAGGGGCTTCAGCATCGACTGTAGTTTAATTCATTGTTTACTCCTCTATCTACTTATCATGATAATCAACAGTGAAGTGGTCTAAGAATGTAAATAGGACAAGACCTGTAGGGAGAGGTAACAGCTTGGTTTACATCATCTCTAATAGCTGGAAAAAGAAGCAACGTGAGCTCTTTTTCAGCTCTGAAATCTTACCAATGTAGGGCTGTGTGGGCTCAGCACTGCAAAGAGAACAAAGAAAGGTAGAAACAAAACCTACCTTAAATGAGCCTTTATTCCCACAGTGTTCCTTTACTGCGTCCAGTTTGTCTTTGGAGCTAAATCTTCAGCCCAGAAGAAAGGATTGCATGTCTGAAAGCATGCTGGTTTGTTCCAGCTGGACCAGCTGCTCCAGTGAAGATACTGACTCTCCGTACTGGCTTTCTTCTGATCACAGTTTTGCTTATAAGCAGGAATCAATCTAAAATCTCTCACCTCATTCCTCTCAATGTCAATCTCATAGCTGGTCAAGGGGGCACATAAGGCACATGGAAACAACTTGCTTATGTCTATAAAACTGAGGCACGGGCTGGCCAGGACTTTTGCCCTGCATTATTTACTAGGGCAAAACTGGGGACAGACTGTATTTTCCCAGAGTCTGCTGCTGGGATTTATGAACACCATCCTCACATGGATCGTAGCCCTTGCTAGTAGTTTGGCATGATGCATGTTCATTCCCTCTGGTCCCTCTTGTTCCCATTGTAGCTGCAGAAGAAAAGCTACGGTGAAACATCTCTGGCTACAATTAGTTTCACCAGTTTATTAGCATGACATGAGGCTGTGGGATCACTTGACCTTCACATTTCCCAGCCCAAGCGGGTAATGTAGTGGTGGTGGTAGTCAGCATTTTAAAAGGTAAATCAAGAGCTAAAGGTCTATTTACCCTGGCAGGGGGCTATTAGTGACTGAGGAGTTCAATGGTTGGAGGAGGATGAGAAAAAGGGGGAAAAGAAGATGAAGGAGCTAGACAGCTAGACACAGTGGAAATTGTCTCATCAGTAGTGGTTTTAGATGTATTTCCCATTTTCATTCAAAACAATGGATTCCAAAGAAAGCTACTCCCAGGAGTGGAGCCCTTCAAAGCTGAAATGCTTTATCTTGGGTGAATCACCAAGTCATTAACAAAGGAAACCAGCTTGATTGCCTATTTTTAAACCTGCTTTTCTCAGACTCCTCTGGAAGTGGAATTTCACAGCTCTCGCAGCGCAGCCTTTGCTGCCTGCAGCCACCTGCCTGGCAGAGCTGTGGAGCAGCACCTCGAGCACCTTCCCCTGCACAGAAGCTCTGCATTATCATTCACAGCAATATATGGGCTATTTTTCACCAGTGATAGAGCATTATTAAGTCCTTTTCAGCTTGAGGCTGGTACATTTACTTTCAAGGTTCAGAACGTGAAGATACAGAACTGTGGAAAAACTCTCCTTCAGTCTCTCCTGGGACAAAACCCTTGGATTTATTAAAATACTTGGATAAGGATTTAGGTCTGGCATAACAAGATTTGGCTACTGTTAAGTCACTCAGTTTGGATGCAGGATGCTGTCAGTCCTAACGACTTCAGGCTTCTTTGGCCAGTGGGGTGGGACTGCAAGGATACATGTGCCTCCTGTGTGGTGTTATTATTATCGTTGCCACGGTCCTTCCCTGTATTATTATCTGTATATTACTGTGATTTTTAACAGGCAGTATTTAAATATGTACAATACTTTAGACTGTCCTGTAAACCTGTCCAACACTGCAAGAGCTGTGTGTGTTGCAAATCAAAAAGAGACTATTTTCTTCCCAGGCCATCTCTAACTGACCATGAGCCAGTTCCTGCTCACTTTCAATGTTTCGTGGCTGTTTTGAACACAAATATCTTAATAAAGAGAATTTCAGAGAATTCTTGTGTGGAGCAGAAGTGAGAGTCCTTGAGGTGTCCTGGCACAGAGGCTGGTCCCTGTGCCCAGTGTTAGGAAGGTTTCTCTCTCCAGCTATCTCTTGTTTGTGAAGGTGATGGACATGATCTTGCTCCATTACAAGAATGCTCTTTTCAAATGCAGGTTTCCAGTTTATTCATCTCTCAGTCTATAGCGCGCAGAGCCATAACAGGTCACACTGCAGCTTGGAGCTTGTGCCCAGAGGAACAGTATCACTGTTGTCCTTCCATTATCACCCTTCTCCTTCGTGTTTGCTTTCACTAAATGCCGATAAAGAGAAAAAAATGCCAGTGTCACAGAACAATTGAGTTTACAAAGCACCTTGGTCTTGCAAGGAAGCAGGAGAAGCAGATGAAGAGCCTGTTATGCAGTGACAACACCTTTGTGTTCCTGCATTTCTGTGCTGACTGGGATTGAACCTGTGGCTGTGTTGAGAGAGGAGTTGAACGTTTCCACCTGGTGAACCCTGCAGAGGTGGGATGGCTTAGCCAGACACGCGGGTGTGGAAATCAAAGCCTGATCCCACGAGACCATCTCCCGAGGAAGGAAGAGAAGCACACACACCGCGAGGGCTGATTAATAATAGATCTGAGATGACAGCACAGGATGTCACATGGAGGGATCTTCTGCACTGGAGAATGATGGAAAGAGAACTGGCTAAGTCTTTTCCCCACCATCTGTTATTAAATCATCTCAGTTTTGCCAAGATCTTCCATTTATCTGCAGAAACCTCCCCACAATACTACTTTTTTCTCCCTGAGGGTGCCAAGGATCCTGCAGGGCTTAAAATCTGTCTGGACCCTTCCATTTTTGCTCAAGATCACTCAAAAGATGCTGTAATAGGAGCTTTGTACTAAGCTGGAGCCTTGGACCTGCTGCCCAAGGACACTGAAATACATCGTGTCTTGTGTCACAGATGAGGGACACTCAGATGTTGTGCAAATGCAAAATAGGATTTAAAAAAATAGATGTAACATTTTAACTGGAAAAATTACTTGGAAAACAAATATTTGTTCCTCACCTTTAATCAATTTTTACAGGAATGAAAGGATCCCCAGGCCATTAAGTACGATATATCCCATGTTGGTTTCTGAACTCAGATGTCATATCATTTCCCTGGGTCAAGTGTCACCTTGCCTGGCAATGCTGTGGTGAAATAAAAGAGCTGAAAGAAGGACATTATCGTTAGAACACATTCACATCATTTTTACCCCTAGATAGCAATAAATCTGTTGTTATTCTTCACCTTTGTGGATCAGTCCAGGTTCATCCTATGTGAGAAGACCATTACAGACAAACCTACTAAAAATTATTTTCACCTGAAGATGAGCACTTTAAGACAGAGGTAATCAGCATGTTAGTGTTTTGGAGAATTAGGGAGCACACTGTGAGTAGAAATTGAACTCTTTCTTCAGACTACCAGAAGGGAAGTACCTTGGTGATCTAAAAAATAGAAATTCCTATGCTTCCATCAGCTCTCACTTTCATTTTTCTTCAGTTTTCATTGACTCTCTCCATGCTTTCCATTAACAACAGGTGACCTTGTTTCCATCTTTCGAAGACCCCACCAGAGTTAACAGACTCTGAGGTACAAACAGGAATAAATGCAGCAGATGGAAAATGCATCACGAAATCTCTCTGGACCAGACGCTCACCAGTGGTTTCAGTGGAGCGATGCCACCTCCCACCATAAAAGAGTATGACTCTTTGTAACTTTTTCTTCTCATAAGAAAATACATCTAAATAACACCATAATATGGGAAGATTGAACAGCAGAATATGCAAAATGGGAAATTATTGAAACCCAGCTGGACTTGTTGCCAGCATGGTATTACAGAGCTGGCGATGGAAACTGCTTTATTGATTATAGTTATAATCAAAATCAACTGAAGGGTATTGGTCACACTGTATTTTAATTAGTCTAATGACCATACATAAAATACAATCAGATATATCAATTAGAAATCCTTTTAGCTTTCCTTATTTTGTGAAACATTAATGCTAGAAGACCATTCCAAAACAGAAAATATGTTAGTCACACGATGTATGCCATTTAAATACAGAAATTGCTTCAGGTCTTAACTACACACAAATTAGCAAGGAAATTTCAGTATTATTTGACCAATTTATTTTTATCAAAATGTTTTTTTAAAGCTCAAGAAGCTGCTTAGGCCATATTGCACTTGCAGCAATGAGGGCATCATTTTGAAAACCACTGGGATTATTCCCAGGATTATTTGCAGGGAGAATAGACTTGCCTTTTCTTTTAGGGGTCATTGACTTTGTCTTTTTTTATTTATTTGATTATTTTATAAGCCATGGTTCCTCCCTCTACATCTACTGATGTTTATTATTTTCAAATCAAAGGGGTATTGATCTATACTACACATACTAGTAGCAAAAATTTTTCTTCCTTAATGCAGTAAGGATTTTCTCTGCCAGCCTTCCTTCTTGCCTGTGTTATATGTCAATCAGGGAGTTGTGATAAAGGTTACCATAAATAAATGAAAAGCACTGACCAGATTCAATTCAGGGTGAGGGCTCTCAAAGGCCCCTTTAGAATAGAGGCTGGTGCTGGGTCCTGGCAAGATACTCTATGTTTGAAGATGTTTTATTTTGACTATTTCATCTGGCACATCTTCCGCAGCTGTACCTGTGCACATGGCATTTGCTGGGGACACCGGTCAGGTCTTCAGCTCTGAAGAGAATCCTAAGGTTTGTTTTCAGTCTAAATGGAAAAAAAAAATCCTGTAAACATGTTCTTTGTTTTTATTTGATTTGGGAACATGGGAGTGTTTATTTTCACTAATACTGGATCAGGTATTTCTGGTACAGCACTAGCTTGCGTTTCAATAACATGAAAACAGTTATAGTCTAGTACTTACCCTATTATCACAGTTAATATTGTACTATATCAAAGTCCAGGTGAAACAGCTTCAAGCTATTATGAAACAGTATTTTTACACAATAGAGAAATGAATAAGTCTAAATGATTCACTTCAGATTTCAAGAACTTAGTCCAAAGCCACTTTTCTTTAAAAGAACACTTCGAAAGCAGAAACGCACTACTTTGGAACCACGCTCATTTGTTATTTATTAGCATAAAATCACAGCCTTCTTTTGGAAATACAGCCTAGAAGAAGGGAACCACATTTCCTAAACTCTTTCTTCTCCTACGTCTGCTGTGGAGAAAACCAGCCCTGAGCTGAGGAAGTCAATAAACCGTGGTTTGGTGATTCAGTAGCTGCAGCTCCAGCACTGTGACAGGGCTGCTGGCCCAAGGGACCTACCACCAAATCTGCTTTCTGACTGCAAGACGCCATCCCACGTTGCTTCCAGAAGCTGGCTGTGTAATGGAGGTGAGATAACTTGGAAAATAATAATGAGGTTTAATCTAATCGAAAAGACTTTCTTTACCTTTGAAAAGGTTCAGGTCCCAGCTCAGCCGATGACCTTCAAGATCTTCCGTGGAAAGTCCAACAGCACTGACGATCATTACATAAATTATCCTCCCTGAATGCAGAATAATCACTGCAGTTAATACAGTTCACTGGTTAAATTTACTTTATTGTATTTCACACAGCCCTATTTACACTTTAAGACCCAATTTGTTCCTGTCTATTAGAATATATATTGATTTTCTGAGTTTTAGTGTGCTGCAGAGCCTCTTGCAGGAGCACTTACATCTGAGAGCAAGGCCAGCTGCCCTGGAAGACACTTTGTATAGCTGGACCTGAAGGACTGAATTTTATAATACTTAATAAAGGCCAAAGCAACATGAAAAATGGCATGAGCCAGCAGCCAGCCTATGCACTGATGGTTCATTTTCTAAGCATTCATATGCAGGATTCATTAACATTTCAATATTCCAGAGAAAGATAAGGGTGATTCCCTGGATTTCGCCAACGAAAGTGATGCAGCAGTGTGAACAAGGGTGCACCAAAAGACAGGGACTTTCAAGCTGAAATTTGGGGGAGTGCTTTCATATGCTCTGCTTGTTCAGCGTTATTAACACTGCCTTCAAATGGGAGATTTTGGAACTGAAACATACTAAAAAACAATCAATATTTTTAACCCAAACATCAGTTCAAAAGAGAGGTAATTTTCAATAAATGAGTGAGTAAACTTAACCCAAATCTTATCCAAATTCTTAAAAGTCAAGACTGAGTGTTCTCCAGTAGACAGCATATAATTTACTTCTGTTTTCATTTTGTTCACAGTCAACTTGATGATTAAATGTTTGGAAATGCCATTATGATCATTAAGGAGCAGCATCTACCTATGGTGTATTCTTTTCATGTAATAAAGCTGGAGAAGCAAAAAACCAGAGATACCATCCCTGCCTATGGAGAGTTTGTGAGTGAAACATGAAAATGATTGCCATCATCCTTCTGGGTTTTGGTAGTAGTTTAGGATTTTTCATGCAGCAAAGGGATTTTTTGGATAATGTTCTTACTCACTGAAATAATTATTAAAATCTCTGCACAACATACCTTTCAGAGGGACAAAACTATGAAAGTGAAACTTCCAGCTGAAAAGAACTGGAGGAAAATAAAATAGGGAAAAACATGGCATTTTGTCAGTATTAAAAGTACAAAGTTTTTGGAAATGTAAAGCATTTTGTTTCCAGACTTTCAAACTGCCATTGGACTCTTCATTTGAAAGAATAGCTTTTCTTCTTTAAAATCTGACCTGAATATTTAATGAAATAAAATTATTAAATTGTTTACAGTGAATCAGAGTTTTTCATTCCAAGCCAAACAATAAGTTTCAGGTGTACTCAAACAATTATTTTCTTCAATTGTTTCATCTAATGATTTTTATTATTACTATTATTTTGTTTAAACCTGAATTACTTTGCTCTTGGGAACAAAAATGCATTAGTCTCCCATTTCCACCTTCAGGGTTTCCGAGAGGGCACATGCTACTCGCACTTGCTTTATATAAGATGTGATGATGATTTAAAATTAGAGATCTGCCTGGGAATAACAGAGAGAACAGAAAACACTACACCAGACATTACTAGTCTCTTCTTTCCTCATATTAGCTGTTTAATCCTGTGGCTATTAGTGGCTCTGCAATGATATATCTTCTTAAATCTTTAATTTTAAGCAACCCAGGTTCCTCAAAGTACCCATGGGATGGGGGCTGGGTTAGCCCTGTGCCCCTTCCCTGGCTGTCCTTTAGTCTGGGCTCCTTTAGTCTGGGCTCCTGGAGTCCGGCCAGCCCCAAGCCATAGGTGCTCACGAGGCCACATTTTGTGGAAGTTGTCATGCACCATGCAAAGGTAGAAATGATGGGTGAAATACAGATATTGGGATATGTGCAACTGATTGATATTTCTGTATCAGCATATGGCATCAAATCATTCTTTAGGATATAGTAACAGTCTCACTTTATACCGAAAGAGGTATTTGCATACTTAAGGGCAGTATTCGACAACACATTACAGTTTCTATGGAAATACATGTTTTTCTTTGCTTGGTATCTGAAATACAATGGAAGACATTGCAAAATCCACACCAGAGCCTTGGTACTATATATGGCACCATGACTGTGCAATCCCCTGGCCCATGGAAGACTTTGTTACGTGATAGAAGGGCTCACCAGTGTTCTCCGTTTAATTTGACTCTAGGGAAGCACAGAAGACTAATGGGCCCCTGGACAGCTGAGTGCTTGAAGTTGCTATTACACAGCTATTCCTTTCCCTAAAATGTAAAGATTTACATTTGTACATAAATTCCAACCAAAATTTGTTTGCAATATTGCTAATAAAACATGGTGATGCTTGCCACAAGTTATCTACAATTTTCATGTAAGATGGGATACGGAAAACAAGCAGAAAAAGTGAAGAAGATAGATCACCAGAAAGAAGAGACAATGAAGCTTTACCTGATAAAGGAATTTCATGGTCAAGTAATCCATGGGTATCACGCCTCAGGAAAAACCTCATTGTTGTGTACAACTCAAACCTTTGTGTAGGCTGACATTGGCAATGACCAAGACAAAATTCCTATTGAAATCCACAACACTAATACGGATTTTAAAAAATCCTGTTGCAATGCATGGAAGATAACAATTCATTTTCAGAATCAGCAAAGCAACTCAGCTTTCTAGAACGTACAAAAATGTCTGTGTGGGGACAACCCACAGAAGCTACTTTGCTAAAGGAAATGGAATTGGAATAGAAAAAAAATAAATATCCTGAAGGATCCTGGCCATAAAAATAAATCCCATGTAGGAAGCTGCACCGACAGAAAAAAACCCAAACTTGTCACAGATGACTCTTCTGCACTATCAACACTACAAAACACTTGAAAAAAGGAAACCTCAGCTCAGCTCCCAACTCTTCTCTGGAAATAGCAGCAACAGTAAATTTTAATCTCAGTGCAGATTGCATGGGAGAAAGCAAAAATAAGAACCCTTCCCAAAGCTGTTACAAAGCTTGGAAAAGAAACAAGGTTTTGTCATCAGTTCTAGACTTTCTACTTCTATCAGCATGCAGGTCAGGCCCTGAGAGTTGCTCCTTCCGCTGAGATGCCTGTTCCTTGGGATAAACCAAGAAATAAGGGTGACAATAATGACTGCGGTGTGCCCCAAGCAGGACTGAGCCATGAATGTCCCATCTGAGCTGGAAAACAAACTCGACATTGAAAAATTGGCCAATTTTCATTCATAGACATAGCAAGCAAAACCATTACGTAACTTCGATCCTCAAAATTAGCACTCGACACTTTTTACTGGTTTGGGAGGGGATTGATCATTTGGCACAAATTCCCTGGTGTTTCCAGCAAATGTGTTACCTTGTTTAAGACACCACTTGTTGTGGGGTGACAGGTTGTCCCAGGGGCTTGCCATGGCCTCCTTCCCAAAGAAAACAGTTCCACAAGTATCATGCCAAATATTATTAGGGTTACATCACACCATGATGTGTTATAGTCCCAAGCAGGGGTGGGCTGTGTGTACTTTTCTCTCGTACCCATGTCCATCAGTCCCCTGTGGCTGAAGTACAGCAACATGCTGCAAAAATCATTGTGAATAATAACAAGTGACTCTGAGAAAAATCCCTTCCCAGGTGAGATGGAAAAAAAAAGGGGAAGGAGGGGTCTGGATAACCTCAGAGGGGTTGATGCTGGCTTTCCAATGCCCAGCACCGCCATGGGGAACATTCCCATACCTGTCTTAATCCTGCAGATTTCTCCTACCCACACGGGGATGAACCATTCACATTTAAAAATAAATCCCTGCATACATGTGCTGATAACATAAAATACACCCCCAGAGCTTTACCTGGAGTCAGTCTGAACAAACCATCATGTGATGACGAGGTAATGACCATGCTGAGCTTCATTTCTGCATCCTTAGTCTGCGTGACCAGCCGTGTCCAGAACACAGCAGCATGCATCAGGCCTCGATACAACAAAGCTTCTGAGAACATTTCACTCCAAGCAGACACTTAAATCTTGTATTAGTATCAGTGGGACACAGGCAGCTGCTTAAACAATTTATTGAACATGAATAGACTTAAGCAGGCACTTGTACGCTTTGCTCCATCAAGACATAAACTAGCTCTGAAGCAAATCAATGAATTTTCCCTTTCTATATGCACATGCATAAAACATGCGCCTAAGCTGAACACTAAATCAGAGTGTAGGTTCTCCCCTACTCTAAGTGAATTCTTGTTTGCCCCAGACTCAGTTCCTGCTAGACATTTTTCTTTTTGGCTCTACTAACAGGCATAGCAGGCTCAGCTTCAGTATTTTTAACAAAGTTATTCTGGTGGGCACAGTGGAGCACATTCTGCAGGCATCTTGTGGATAAATAGGTATGCAGAGCCCATTAACAATGACAATATCAGTTTGCCATAGTGAGTCTAATAAAATAACACAGATGGAGAAATAAGAATCATTAATCTGTCTCTAGATCCAGACTTTTACCAGTCTGAAAATGAAGGTCTCCAAATTATGAAACTTCCAGCAGCACACCTAGCTAATAACAATAAATTAGCTCTCCCTCTCTCTGTTTTTCAGCCCAGCTGTCTGGTGCATATACACACAGGCACCTACTAGCTTTGCTGTGGCTGAGGCTTTGTCAGCATTACCATTATTAAATCCTGTTTTCAGAGTTTTATAACTTGCCTGTGAAAATTTACTCTGGGTTGAGAGCTGACATTTAAAGTGTCAGCTAAGAAGAGATTAATTCTTGAATAATATTTTTGAATGTGTATGGTTGTGGTTTGTTTTTTTTTTTAAAGTTGCACAAAAATAGAGGGAATTGGCAGTTGACAGATTAGGATGATTTTCAAAGTAATATTTTCAACCCTCCAGGAACCTTCTAGTTTTGTTTTTATTTAAGGCATAGTCTTTGTTCTTACTCCCTAAGGGCCTGACAAAAAGCAACCCATTCACCTCAAATGAGCCACTCGGGGTGGGAGGGGGCGGGTAGAAACAGGCCTAACATGCCTGATTTCAATAGGGAATCACTCCACATACACGCTCTGCTCAATCTTCTTACCCAACAAAGCCCACACAGAAGATGCTCCATGCAACTAGCAGGGATGGGATGGCTCCAGTACATAATGCCCACCCCTGTCCGTGCCAGGAGGTAGACGTGAGCCCCATGGGCAGCAGACTGCAGGTGAAAGCCACCAGGGAGGTTTGTGTTGGATGTCTGCAATCTCACAAGGACAGAGGAGCACAGAGCACCTGCATACAAACCAGCCTCCCAGCACTGGCAGGTGACCTCTGCTCCTAACCTGAGACTAACCTTGTTAAGCCTATGCCTGAATACGTCTTACCATGAGTCTCAGGCCTTTGGCTGCACTTTTACTCTCCCAAAAGCGTAAAATGAAAGATTTCAAATACAATTGCTTACAAGGTACCAGCAATTAAAATTTCTGATGTACGCAGGAAGGTTCTTTCTACTTCCAGTTGATCCTACATGCTCTGAGAGGAGGGTTGCCTTTTCCCAGACCTCGTCATTAAAGCCTAGGTGGTCAGACACTGCTCGTGCTCCCACAAGTATTCATACGCTGGGGCCTCTCAGTCAAGGAGAAGGTTCCTCTGCAAACTGTGCAGCTTCGCAAGACCCCGATACTGACACAGCACCTCAGTGAGACACTGACTGCTCCTAGTGACTGCAGCAAGAGCAAGGTTCCATCCCTCCCTTGTGCTGTGATACCATCCTCTGTCTTTTGCTGTCCTTGTGATGGAGCCTGGATTCTTGTGATATGCTTACTGGGTATATATCTGCTTTCCAACATTATCTTCCTGCCCTAAATTCTTCTCTAATAATTTTCCTTGATGTCAATTTAAATCCACCCTGTAGCTGCTCTTTATAAGAAGCCCCCTTGCCTTCCAGACTAGTGTACTCATTTTGTGTCTTATAGTAGCTCAGGAATGAACTAATTTAGCCAAGGCCAATCTAAATGACAAAATAAGTTTTTCTCTAGTGGGCATTTAAACTTTTAAAAAAGCAGAATGATTGTAAAGACAGTTTAGAGCCAAGCGTCTGGCAAGCATTGTGTTTGTCACTAGGGAGACAAGGGCCATCAATCTAACTAAATTGCTGTGTCTATATGAAATACTTGGCAGTAATCAGGCAGTGGAAGAAAACAGAAAACAAGCACAAGTTGGTGGCTTTGCACCCCCAGCCTTGCAGGGGTGAAAGTGACAAATTTCTTGTTGTACCTTTCCCCTGCAAATTTGGGCTGGGGGCTGCTGGTATAGACTGGTGTCTGTATCCACCCTGGCAGCAGCGTGAGCCTGCACAGAGGCATGGAGCATCACCAGGAGGGACCTTTCCAGAGCTCATCAGGGAAAACATCACTTGGTAGCATCTCAGTAGCCACAGGGACCAGGAGTCCACTTGCAAAACAATTGCACAACGCCCCAGAAAGAGATGTTCTGCTCCAGAGAACTTTCTACCCTAAGGGACGAGGGGGACAAAGGTGAGGCAGAAAGCAGGACTGAGGAGCTCATGCAGGTTTCTGGAGCTGCAGCCACAAATAACTCCCCATCTGCATGCCTCAGAGGTCCTAGGAAATCAGCAGCTCTCTGCCTCCCTTGTCCAAGTGGTCTTTCTTTGTAAAACATGCTGGACGAGAATGCCAGCTGTTTCCAATCACAGCAACTCCAGTGATGCTGTCTTGCTGTCTGCCCTGGCAGAGGCTGAGGGAAGCTGGACACGATGGTGAGCATGGCGTGCTCCCCTCCGTGCACTGGAACTCAGGTGTGTAAGTTGTGTGATGGTTATGTTAGGTGTTTAAATCCCTCTGCCAAATAACAAAAACTCACCTCCTCTCCAAACAGTGCTATCAATAGCTGGATTAAATCCCACCAATTTGTATTTGCCCACTAACTCTTTCTGCTGAGATGGACACTGAGAGTGGACCAGCTCACAGCATTTTTTGCAAAATGCCCCTGTGCGAGGGAGCCTGCACCCAGGGCACCCAGGCACCCTTCAGCCATGCCAGAGACTGTCAGATACTTTAGAAAAGCCTGTTTATAACGAACTTTTCTTACATACCTTTCAGTAATTCAATGCTAGACTATTTTGCCACAGTGATGTACTCGATCTGTTCGTATTTACTGGTCAGCCTGCTCCCAGGGCGGTCAGAGCAATCCTGCCTCTGATGCAGAGCAGCTGCAGAGTCTCACAGGAGTCTGCTATGCTGAGTCGCTCTACAAATTAGGTTTTATTGATGGCTCCACGGAGTATGGTTCCTGATGGCTTTTGCCTCCTATTCCATTGCCTTGCTGAATATTGGAATGCAATTTCATTTCAGGCAGGGCTGCTCAGCTTCTGCACACTTGCTTTCTCTTTTCTCCATGTCCCAAGTACTCAGGCTGATTAGATTAGGGTTACTTAGAGCATTATTCAGGGAAATACAGCCTTTGTCCATCCTTCTGCTTCTGCTGTATGTCCCATCCCTATCCTTTCCCTCTGTCAATCTGATTTGTAAGTGATATCAATAGTTTCCTTATACCATTTTTGTCTTACTTTGTAAATCATATTCCCTTTGTGGCACACTGTCAAACGCTTCCCTGAAATAATGATAGATGATGTCCTCTATGACATACTTATCTAGCAATGCCCCAATGTACTCAGAGAATTCAAACACATTTGTCAGGCAGAAGCCTTCCTGCATGAGTGCAGCAGTCACTCAGAAGGTCCTGGTGATACCTGCTCCAGGCTTGGAGGGCATCAATTCTACTGCAGATTTGCTTTGGTTTGGGTGGCTGTTATGTATCATTTCATGAGGCTCCATTTTTCAGACAGTGAGCAAATAAACCAGGAGAGGTACTTGGAAGGCCAGAATTCTTAAAAAAAAAAAAAAAAAAAAAGAAGACGAAGAATTAACCCCCAGGTGCCAAATGCTGCAGGGACAAGTTACTATTCCTGTCACCCAAACTCTTTATCCAGAAGACATGCAGGTTGAACATCTCACCAGCACTAGTGGCAATGTGTTTCCCAGAAAGCATGCAAGACCTGCAACTAGTAAAGGTCAGCAATTTGGTGTGGAAAGGCAGATCTTTGGCTGCATGAGGCCCCTGCATTGCTCTGGGCTGGACCTCAACCTTCCAGGAGATCCTGATGCCAAGGAGCCCCATGAGACACCAGCAGAGAAATGGTTAAGAAAGAACATCTCCAAGATGACAAACAGCAGAGCTGGAAAACCTCAAAAGCCCCGCAATATGTAGGCTGGCATATGTTGGCTTCTCATATGGTTGGTTAGTTATCCTGTGAGTGATGATGCAATCGAATGTAGAAGGCACTGTAGATATTAGAAGTGCCATCTGTATCCTCATGTGACAACTGTCCCCTGTCAGAGCCTGTCCCACATTACTTCCTGAAACTGCCTGTGTCACTTATGTAGTTGTTGCTCCCTGGAAATTTACCCTAATTGTTCTGGAAATTTGAGCAGAAATTTAGTCTTGCAGTGTTTTTCTGTTCCTTTTCCCTCCTAGAAGCAGGAGATTTGACCCACTTGCAGATATCATAATTTGGATCCAGTATATTGAAAATCCTGAGGTATATTAAAAAATAACTTCCACTGCTCCATTTCCTATCTGCCAAGCCCACTTTCATTTCATCAGCTGGTTGGTTTAGCTGATTAGGTAGAACGAGGTCAAAGAAAATCAAAGCAGCATATTCAGACTAACTTCTCTGGAGACCTCTGCTGATGCTCAGCAGGGGAAAGGATCGCATCTATTTCCTCCATAGAGGGGAACTCCAGCCGCTTCCCTCCCAGCTGTGGGAGGAGGACACAGCAGAGATGTCTTGACTCAGAGATATGTCCTCCAGGATGGCTTTTGGTGTTGTACTATTTCCTCAGCACCTCTCAGTGCAGATGGACCTACCAGATATTCCTGAAGGACAAAAGATGGGGAACTTGGTGCTTCACCTGTCTGATCAGTCCTGTTGACTACTGCAAGCACAAGGAAGAAAAGACATATGGTAGTGCAGGCCACACCAACTGCCTGACACACCAAGTATTATTTTTATTTTAAACAAATAAATACATACCAGGGGTCTCCACCCAGCTGGTAAAAGTGTGCTACCCGGCCTCGTGGTGCTTGCAGAAACTTCCTGAAGAAACTCTTAGCATGCAGCTCAATGTACCCAAAAGACTATCAGACACAGAGATCAGGTATATATGGGATACCTCCAACCTGCAAGCTTCCTATTATTTTTATGTGTATTTTGCCTGGAAGTCATTATCCGAAAAAATGAAGACAAAACCAAGATGTGGCCTGGATTTGCTACACTAAACCTAAAGGGAATTCCAGACCAAATCTGCACTTGGTCTTGGTATAGAGAACTGCTTCAAGGGCAGAGCAGAAAGGTTTGGTGACACTCTGCTAAGGCTGGCAGGTAAATTCAAAACCACCTGATGTTCTTTGATCTGCAGTGAGATCAAAGCGAGATCTGTAAGGAGCAGAAAAGGAAAATGCTTTTGCAAAATGCATCTCTGTGAAGCCCCAAAGAGGGCTCATGTGGGGAGCAGCCCAAGGACAGCATCCCATAGGGGGGACAGGGATGGATGCTCTGGCTCTGCTCCCTGCCAGCTCTCTAGGGAAGGCAGCTGAGCCCCTGCAGCTCAGACACTGCTGCTTGCTTGCTGCTCCTGGTGTGCTGCCTTCTGCGTGTGCTTCACAGACATCCAAGGTGGGCGCAAATTAATGTATGGAACGGGTAGTTTCACATAGCTCCTGGGAGCAGTTGGTTTGGGAACAAAAGAGTATTTTAATGACAGATTACAAATTGAATTTTAATGGCAAACAAATGTTGAGCTTTGTCGCTGCATCAGCAGTCTCACAAACAGGCTTTTGACCCTCTAAATAAATACTGGTTGATCCTCTGCATTAAACTGGCTAATCACCAAGGAGCAACTCTGCGTTTTATACCCTCTCCCCATAGATATGCCTTTCTGGTGCTCTGTCTCTGCACCTGGATGGATGTCACAGTCCTCTGATGGACAGGGCATCTTCACATCAGTACACATATCACTTAAGCTCTCATGAAGTGACAGAAGCAATAAGAGCAATTAAATGAAGAGGTCTAATGGGAATTCTCATCTTCTCTTTTCTAAATGATGATGGATGTCAGCAAAGGGTATGTGGAATAGAATACTTGAGTGAGCTCCCTACACTGTGTCTATTGTTATGAACAGTTCTGAGATTTTGGAAAGTTCACCTGATATAAATGGAGCACAATACTTACTGGGACCAACCAGCAAGACCAAACATGTGTCCAACATTTCACTTGTTTCTGTGTGCGATTGATTTCCTTTCCTCTGGTATCTGTCTCTGCTGTTTACAATCCAGGGAAAAGCAATATTAGGAAACAGTTTCATTACCTGTGTCCAGTGCAATACTGAGACTGGAATTTCAAAACCACTTGTTGGCTCTGGGGACGTTTAATGAAATCATTTGGTTGTAGGATTTTAAAACTGGACATTTAACTTTCTATGTAGAAAGTTATTTACCTCCTCCTTGCCAAAATAAATTTGTTTCCACAAATCTGTTAAAGCTTACAAAACACCTTTTTATTTTAAGTCAGCAGTTTGTAGCATATGAAGTGATATCATCCCACTTCTGGATCAAAGGCCTAAATAGACATTTTGGTGACATCCCAGTTACTGTTGTCTCATTCTAGTGGCCTTGTGAAAATCAAACACAAAACCCCATGTTTCCTCTAAGAAAAATCCCAGCTGGTGATTCTCTGATGGCTGAGCAACAACTGGGGAAGGCTGTGATAAGAAGAGCATTGAAGATACTCTTGTGGCAGAAAGACTGAGCTAAGCAAGGCACTGGAATGAAGATGAAGTTCAGTACAACATTAATGGCAAAGCAGATTAATTAGAGAGGAAACCTCTGCAGAAACTTACAAGCAATGAAAGCATATTCAGAATGTGAAATGTAGAGAGTGTATTTCCAAACTGGCCTAAAAATATTACCTTCAAACTGAGTAAAGGCAACACATTCCCACAGCCAGACAGCAACCTCAATAGCAGAAATGGCTCAAGTTCAAAGAAAAGCAAAGGTGAGAAGAAAAATGATGGACTGTAACAGAAGAACACAATGTGAAGTGTCAGACAAAGTGTTCAACAAGACTGCAATACACACCAGAAAGCTCATTACATGAGAAATTAGCCCACTAAAAGTAAAACAGATTAAATAATCCCAGATTGCTAGGGCTGGGTTTAGGGGTAGAGGAGCTTAAATGAGTCTGTGAGGCTGCACATCACCTTAAAATTGTATTTGTTCAGCAGAAATCTCAGAGATTTGCTGGGGAGAGCTAAGATGTGTATAACTTAGCCCTGTTGGTGTCACATCAAAACAAAATGCAGCTTGATTATTTTTTTACCCAGTTCTTACACATGGAAGATCTTCACTTCAGTGATTCATCAAAAACCCTCTAGACAGCTACAAAATATGAAACTTTAAACAATTTTCACTGTCACTGCTTCCATTAGCATATAAAATTTAAAGCAAAGGTTAGTCATTCATTCAGACGTGGTCAATAGCCTGCCTGGTACATGGTGCAGTGCAGGGACCACCATACGCTGAGGTTCCCTGAGACAAGGTGTTTCCACTGGGTGCTTTTTCAGCTTCAGAAAAAATCAACAAAGGTCATCACACACAGGGTCCAGGAGAGCAAGGATGAGTCTATCTATCCAAGCTTAGGTGCCTAAAATACCTCTCACATCTGGATTGTGGCCTGGGATGCTAGAAAGGGATTTAGCATGCATGAAAGTGCAGTTTATTCCAAGTGAAAAACATCGAATAATGTTTAAAAAAAAAAAAAAAAAGCAAGCCTGGTTGAAGCAAACATTTCGGAAATAACAGATTTCACTCAGCAATGGCAATCTCATCTTTCATTCTTCTTGGAACAATTGCTATTCAACACCAAGCTAAACCATCATCCTTATCTCCCAGGTCACCATTTCCAGGTGTTCATCTCAGCACACTGTCCTGTGCTTCTTTCCATGTAGCTCCAAGCTATCAACAAGTTTTCAACCAACATCAGTGGTTTTCCATCACTTCTTTCATTGCTTATTTTACTCAGAAGCCTTCCCTATCCCCTTGCAAGTTTTCATTCTGGGAAACAATTGCCTCTGGTATGACTCACTGCAAATTCCGACTTCTGCCATCCTGACTCAGCCATCCCACTGCAGAATGGCAATCACCAGCCCCTGTGGTGCAGTGATGCAGTGATGCAGTGATGCAGTGATGGAGGGGCTTGTGCCACCTTCCCTGAGGTCCTCAAGATGGCTCTGGGCTTGCAACATGAAAGGTGCTGCAGAGAGCCCAAGGAGCTCATCTCTCTTGCACATCACCAGAGTCTATTCTTCCTCAAGTACTCTCTCCTTGTGACATATTATGACAATTTTGTGCTGAATAGCAAGTGCACCAAGTTTAATAACCATTGAACTGCTCATAAAAATTTAAACAAAGTCATGAGCTGGCAGTGGGGCAGCTGTGGCTGGATTTAATACCTCAGCCCAAGAAAGATAATTTGTAATTATCTGTCTAAAACACCCATATGGCTGGGTTTTCTGCAGCAGCTGAACGTGCTGCTGTTTCTGATGTCTGCTCAGAGCACCTCTGCACCCTGGATTTGGGCTGGCATCTCTATTTTATGAAAGATGCTCCCAGCCCAGCCTGCTGATGCTGACAAAACCTCCTTGAGCCAATTTAAACCACTGAGATGAATGGGAAGCCAACACTGTCAGTGGAGAGGTGCAGGGAGATATTGGTCAGTGGCAATGCCATTTCTGTTCTTTACTGTGCTCAGGAACAGGACACAGCTAGGGTGGCAGAGACGAGAGCAGCAGCAGGGGCAGCTGGGTCTGTAGCAGGTACATGGGGGCTGCCCCCAACCCTTCTGCAGCTCCTTGGGGCCAATGCATGTCTGGTTGCCCATCTGCTCTCCAGCAGAGACCAGGTCCAGCCCCTAAGGAAAGGGGCACCCAGGCACCCACTGCCTTACAGGAAACCAGCTCCTCTTAAAGCTGACACCTGGCCTCAGAGGTTTCAAGGCAGCAAAAAATCTTCTGAACCCATTTCAGTAAATAATACTACTTGTATAGAAGGGTATATTTTTAAAATTCATTGGATTTTCATGCATGGTCATGCTGTAGGTGTGCACGTCGTGCTACACTTATATGCATTGTCTGCTGCAAGTGTGTGTGTGCTCATCTTCTTTCAGACTGTCTCTTTGTAATCCCCTGGTAATTCTTGGTGGCAAGTGGTGCTTGCTCTCAGGGAAAGGTTCTTCCAGACCTCCAGGATGTGTCATAGCAGGGACAGCACATGGGAGAAGTTCCCTCAAGGCATGGACCTGTTGAACAGACAGTGTTGGTTTCACTGCTTCTGCAGCTGTTTGTTTTAGTGAGGCAGCATGCCTAGAGGCTTGGAAAGGTGGAGACACACACACAATCAGCTCAAAACATCTCTTATCTGACAAAATCTGAGATGTACTACTAATCTGATATAATAAGAGGAGGAAAGTGCCGAGGGCTGAAGGGGAAGGCAAGTTGTCTAGAGAAAATGGTCTCCTTGGTCTCCTCTTTGACCTTGAGTAAGTCACTTGCTTTTTTGTCCTCCTCATCTGTAATATGGGGATGATCTTTATTTACCAGCATTACCTCTAGCACCAGAGGGAAAGTGAATGGAAGATGTCCTGAAAGCTGTATTTGGATTCTAGCAACTGGGAGGAAATTGTGGGGTTTTAGCTCTCCGGTTCTTGAAGATATGGAAGAAACTGAGAGTCTGAAGAAGAGCTCAGCTCAGCTTTCAGGGCTATAAGGAAACTTTTCTTCAACCTACAAGGAGGTTAACCTTGGAGGATTTCAACCCCAAATGCAGTGCTGTTTCTTTCATTTTTTTTATGGGAGGTGCAATGATGTTGCCTTTTCCAGATGCCAGAGACAGAGGTACTATATGAGCGCATAGAGAAGGAGAACATTTTCTGCAAGACCTCTCTGTAACAATACAGTCTCTCAAGCTGTTTGGGAATAATCCATTTCTCTCACCTTCATTTACTTTGCCACTTGTGCCCAGGGGCGGTGAGGGGCTGTGCCTGCAGTGGGGGATGCTGAAACACAGAGCGGTGCTGTGCAGGGCTTGCTCTGCTCCCGGCCTCTCCTCTCCCATCAGGACAGATCAGAGGGAAGGTGTTATGGGAGGACATCAGAAGAAGCCCTGGGTTCCCCTAGCCCAAATACCAAGCATGAATCTCCTTCCCATTAGGGGAATTTATTGAGGAAATTGCCATTCCTATGGGTTTCCAAGGTCTGTTTTTCAATTGATTATGAGAAACACTTCAAGGTCATACCTAAAATCTCAAAGGACATAGCCAACAGAGTAATGGGCTGGTCTTTAGGGTCTTAGTGATACTAAATGTGTTAACAGTGATATTTATAAAAAACTTTAATCCCTCTTTATCTTGAGCTAAATCATAAGCACCTTCATGGTAGGTCCTACTTCCTTTGTGTTTGGAAAGCACTGAAGAAATTTTAATAGGGACATGACTAATCGTTTGCTAATCACTTATCTCTTCTCAAATTCTGAGTGACAGAGCAAGAGTTATACATGTCTGTGCCCCATGAATATCCCTACTAAATAAGTCTTCTAAAGGATTATATTTCATTTTTCTGAACATATTGTATAAGATTTCCATAGGGTAATAAAAATGCATTCCTAACAGTGCATGAAGCAATGCAATTCACTTGCAAATGTGCCACATGGAAGAGGATGCAGGAGGGCAAGGAAATGAAGAAAGGAATTGCTCAAGGAGTGCGTTTTGCCTACTTACATCTTCACAAGCCTCAGAAATAGTCTAGTAGCCTGATCCAAAATGGTATCAGGAGCACTATGAGACAAAATTGTTTCCAGAATTGCTAGTGTAAATTTCTGATGAACTACCAGAGCTGAAAAATCATTTGGAAGAAAAGCACACACCTGGTTTTTGCCAAGTCAGGTAATGAAATGAAAACTTTAGGAAGGGCAAGGCTCCCAAGGATGGGTAGGAAAGAGTTCAGGCCTTGCCTACAACTTAGGAAAGGAGGAAGGATGAAGGTGATGTTTCTCCACCACTGGAGTTAGGTCATAAAAGCTCTTTTAAGGAAGCACTAAAAAGATGGTCTGTAAAACTTCGTGAAGAGCAGGATGATGACAGTGGCAATGCCACTGCCTCAAGGGAGGTTAGGCATCCCTTGAGCCCTGGGCTTTGCAACTGGTCTTGCTCTGTCCTGCTGAGATTTAATATTTCATGGTCCCAACCATCACCCCATCCATCCCTGCATCATCTGTCAACAACAACACATCAGGCATCCTGCCTCCTGGCATTTCTGCCTTTTCCTGCTGAAGCTGCAGTGAGCATTTTGTCTCTGGGAATACTATGTCATTCCCCACGTTACTGCAGGAAAAGCCACCCGTGTGCCAGCTCACCCCAGCACAGTCACAGGAGCTCTTGATCAAGTGCAATAGACTGCACATCACACACAGCAGCCAGTCGCTTTGGGGTTATCTGCTGCCAAATGGCCATGGTCTTGCAGCTCAGTTTATAATAGGTTAAAAATCCATGCATCCACAGATGCTAAATGGGACAAATGATTTGACATGCCTGCATGTTCCTGGCAGTGGCCTTTCTCTGTCAGATAGTGCACATGGTGTCTCTGATCTTAAACCTTTTCATGCTTGGGGAAATTGTGGGCAACAGGCTTCCTGCCCTCAGTTGGAAGTCCAAAGACATGATGTTTAGACAACAAGGATATATAGGACATAAGTACATTTTGTTAATTTTTAATATATCCAGGCATTTATTTATCTTGCTTCTGGTGTGATATTTTGCTAGCCAGCATGTCAGGAGTGAAGAGATGGCATAGGCCAAATAATCTCATTTCATGGGACGTTTGTGCTGGTGACCGAAACTCTGCTGTTCATATGGTCAGTCTGGATGTGCGTTGCTCTTCTGACAAATTGTGCTTGGACACCCGTGGAGCAGCAGAGAGAACAAGCAGAGATGGTGCCATGCTGATGTCTGAAATGTCTGGTTTCAGTTTGACCCAATTTTCCAGTGTTCAGTTTCAAACCTTTTCTAATGAACATTTCATTTTCTATTTCAGCAACATGCCTTTTTCTCCTCCCCTCTCATTTTCCCAGAAATCCCACCCCCCTGTTTTTGTCTAGAAGTGGGTATTTTGGACAGTGGTACATTAACATTTCCGAGCACCACTAGGACATCCCAGGTCCCATTCATGCCTCATCCAACAGCTGGGCTAGTACAAGCCCAGGCCCCCTCCCACCACAGGAACCCCTCCTGCAGTTTGGCTCAAGGCCCAGAGCATCCACTTGGTTTGGGAAAGTAATACTCCCCATTTCCAACCTAACCCTGATTGATCCTGAGTTTCTTCTCCCACCGGTTGATAACATAAATACAAAAGTGCCTGGTCTTGGAAAGCAGTAAGACAAGTTTGTAATGCTTACAGAAATTAGCATCTGTTTAAGTAACTATAGACAGATTTGTCCTAAAATTAAGTTTCCTAAGTGCTTGTTGGAAGCTCATTAGAGCCATTCTGGGCCTTGCCAACTCCCACTGCTGTCAGGGAAGGTCTTTTGGTTGACTTGAACAGGCACTGGATGAGCACCAGAGACTCACATTGCCGCTATTTGCATACTCAAGTACAATGATACAAATATCGCCCAAGCAACAGAAAGGACAAATGTGCTCTGAGCAGTACAGTGAATGTGAGGTTTACCTTTTGTCCTGAGGGAGGCAGGGCTATGGCCAGGCTGGTGAAGTGCTCAGACCAATTTGGTGACGGGGGAGCTCACAAAGTTTTTTTGAATAAAACCAGTTTTGAGCAACCCCTTTGGAGCTTTGCATCTCACATTAGTAAGAAAAGATGCTTGTCTGCTGCTATGGCGGTCAAACTGACTACTTGGCCTCCTGTTCCAGGGAAACCTCCTCCTGGTTACGAATAAGTAGGAACAGGGAACTTGAACTTGGGAACAGCAGGTATTGCCAAGTCATTCTGGTGTCTCTAGACCTTTCTTCCCCTTGCACGCAGTATTTTTTGAACGAGGGATGACAGGGTAGTTCTAGGGGATAGTTCAAATAATTATTGAAATGCCTATCAAGACAAATTGATGATCAAAGTGAAACAAGTGCTGTCATACAAAGGGAGTGTCTAAATGCAGTGTGGTAAGGGCAGTTATCTGTGACCTCTTTAAACTTTTCTGGCCTTGGGCAACAGAGCTTCAAAGGAAATGAAATGCGTAATAATAGCCAAATGAGATTCACCTCTGCAATGCTAAATATGCTTCAGAGCTAGAATTATATTTATTTTAATTCTGATATAATCACATTGTCTCAAGTGTATGGTATATTGAAAAGAAAAAAAATCCAACAACTTTATTATATATACCAGCAGTGCACTTTAGGATAAAAACCTACGTACATATAGATACAAATTATTGCATTACTGATGTTTCTTTGAATTTTACCTTTTTGACCTTACCCTTGAGACACAGCAACTCGTGAATATATTGCATTTCCTGGATAACTCTGAAGATTAACATCCCAGTTCAGATGAAAGGTAAAAATAAATACAAGGATAATGTCAAATTCAGCTCAACAGTGCGAATGCCCTTGGTCTGAAGTTGCCTCTTCCAGCAGCTGTGGCATCCTCAGAATAGGCAATGCAAGGAGCAGCAGAGTGACCTTTCCATGTAAAGAGTTAGAAGGATATTTTTTAAAACTGATGTCTGAATTTTAGATCCTAAACTGATGCCTAGGCATTTGAATACTAAATAATAATAAGGGACACAAATAGCAACAAGCAGAGAAGATTTTCCCCAGCTGACTGATTACAGCCCCAAAGATCAGTGTGTGTAAATACTGTATATTCATCACTGCAGTTATTTTAGTATGTGACTACGTGATTATCAGTGGTCTGTGGCTCCAGTCTAAATGTCAAACAGATCTGGGGCATTTCTACACCATCCACAATGGGCCTTGAAGTGAAGGTGTTTAAAATACATAGTTAACATAAAAAGGTGAGGTTTTGTGCCTGATATTTTGTGTTATTCTCCGCACGCTTGGGACCCAGACATATCATACCTTACCCCACAGCTGCTGAGATGCAGTAACCGCTCTTATCTCAAAGAAAATGTGAGATGAAAAGACATCATCATAACCTCTGTGAAGAAGGTCTAATGTTGAGTCACCAAAATTGTGTTTCAAATTACACAGTTTTGGAAGTCTTGTCATGCTTCAGCCAAGTGCTCCAAAACACAGCGGGTGATTAGAACTGGATAAACTGAAATATTGTATAATGGCTAATATTTAGAGAAATCATCTCCCCACGGGCTGTACCATGCTCTTTCCATCGATGAAGAAGTGCTCACAACAGCAGAATGATTTCTGCTCCTGGCGCTGGGTCTCTGATCCAGCTTCATGCCTCTGTGGGGCAGGGATGGGTCTGTCCCAGTTTCACTGGCAGAACAGGCATTTATTTACACACAAATGATGTTCAAACAACTCCATATATTTACTCACTTCTTCACTCCTGGCTCAGGAGGGGGATTGAGAAACATGGTGAGAAAAGCTTTTTCTTTGTAGACGTTCTACTGGCAAGTGTAAGAGAAATCTTTTTTTGAGTTTTTATATCTGATTTTCAGAATTTCACATTCAAGTCAGAGAATGAAGTATGTGTTTTGATTATACATCTATCCCCTGGAAATATTAATAGCAGGTCCTCACAAATGAAACTGTTCATGGGAGTGGACTAGTTTTGCTGGATTCCTTAGCTCAAAAATAAAGGAAAAAGTCTCTGAAACTGTCCAGATGTTTCAGCTCTGACATTTATCATGTAGTACAGAATCCTGCTTCATTTTCCAAGCAATATTAACGTTGACTATGAAGCTGGTTACAGAAACAAAAAATTTAATGATGGCTGATACTGAGATGGAGTGCCTTCAATAATCTAATTAATAACCAAAGTATTTGCCTAGTTTCACCCACAATTGGGTCCAGGTTTGGTATTTCATCCCAACGTTTTCAATTATACAGAAAATGTGTATATTTATATAAATTTATAAATATATATGTGTTTGTTTATATATACGTGTGCATGTGTGTGCATGCATGCCTGTGTAAATATACATGAGTGTATATGTATGTGTATGTGTATGTGTATGTGTATGTGTATGTGTATGTGTATGTGTATGTGTATGTGTATATGTATATGTATATGTATATGTATATGTATATGTATATAAAAGTGCTTTCTGAGCAGATGTGATCTCCTGAAGCAACACATGGATGTGAATCTGGATCCTGATACCGTGCTCACATCTTACAGGGTGCAGCTGTGAGGCCAAGGTGATGATTGCCACCGCTGGCCCCCATGGAGATGCTCCCATTCAAAGCAGAAGGCTCTAGGCTGGGACTCGCATACGCAGCTCATAGACATTTAACTCTGAGCACACGGTCACTGTGGTATATGCAGGAAATAAAATGGTACCGAAACAATGTGTTTGTGCTAAATAAAAATGCTGGCACTTAATGAGCCTCATCTTTTCCTGTGAGATAGGAGTGGAGGAACACAAGCAGTGTGTTTATCATGCTGAAGGCATTGCAGGCTTTGACAGGAATGGAAATGAGAGGAAGGAAAAAGGATGGAGGTGGGGAACAATATTCAGAATAGGGAACAGCTTGCCAGCTTCCTTTGTCGGTAACAGGGGAAGAGAGAGATTTTCATTAATGGATAACTAGCATCCCTCTACTTTTCAATTTTAACAAACCTTCTAATGATAATTACAGACTTTCTTTATTTATAGAGACCCAGTGTGTGTGCAGACAATAGCATCATCTACCAAGTCCTTTCTTCTGCTGCTTTACAAATTCAGCCATTATATTTCGTGCCCTTCATTAAAATATGAAAGGAGATAAGCAATATATAGCTATGTCATTTCCCAGTAGTAGGAAAGGAGGATCAGAATTAACCCTGGCTAGGAAGAGCCAAAAGAAAATCTGAAGAAAGAGGTAGAGAGAAAGGTAGGCAGAGCTGTGCTCACACAAATTGCTGCTGCCAGCACTGGTTGCTCCTTACAGGAATGATCAAAGGTGGGGAAGGGGAAAAAAAAAAAAGAAGAGAGAGAAAGGACTATAAAACCACAAGGTTAATGCTCCAGAGAAAGAGACACATGGCCCACGGGGGTCTCGCCTACGCTGTCCATACCCAACCAGGCGGAATTCACACAGAATCCTTTTCCTTGGTCTTCAACAAATACATACCTTGGTTGGATAAAAAGCTGGATATTTTAAGCCTCTTGTGCCCTGCAGAATTAGTCAAGTGTCTCCCGTTTGGGTTTATGGAATAAGGAGGGGCACAAACTGTAGATTTCAGCAGAAAGGACTGTGGCAGGTGCCCATTGTAGCACACATAGCAGATGCCTGAGTCAAATCATGCTTTGGAGAAGTTCACATTTCTGGTAGTAGCTAAACTTTTTTTGGACTTCCATTAAACAAGCTCTAGAAAAACACCTTTTCCCCCCATTCTTACTTAGTTTCATTTAGTGACCTGATACTGATGAGGTTAAAATAAAACTCTTAAGAAAATTTGCCTTAAGGAATTTCTCCCAACAACTGGCATCCCCACGTGTTCCCAGATGTCACAAACTCACAAAATTAGCAGGATTTATACAGCAAACAGTCTTATGCCTAAAACACCTGTCAGTCTTATATCTCTACAAACATACCAGAAAATTTTCTGTGGTGCCTGGGCATACTCACCAAAGCTCAGGCTCCTGGCTGTCTCAGGGTTGTCTCAGAGCAGTCATCATTAAAAGGCACTTTAATCTTGGCTGTAATTTTTAAAGTGCAAAAAGCATTTGGATGATCAATTTGCATTAAAATAAGTCATCCAAAATATGGCACCTGCAACCTTGCAGCTGTATGGGAAAATTCACCACAGCCAATGAGCACTGTGAGGAACATCTATGGGGAGGTCATCCTTATTCCTGGATACCTTAAGGGCCCTCTGGCATTTTTCTTGTGCTTTTAATTTTTTACTGTCCTGTTGTAAAACCATAACCATCTCTCTGCTCCAGGCAGCCAGAAGCTCGCCTCCAAATCTTCTCCTTTCTGTTTACCTGAAGCAGCCTGCCCCCTTTCCAAAGCACAAATCATGGCTCTGGGTAGAATGCATCCAAAAAATGTCACCATAGCATTTGAAACATCGAACACTTTGCTTGCTTTGTAAAATCTGTGAAAATAAAGGGAAATACCTTACCATCAACTTTCTATGTGCTTACAGACTATCCACAGTATTTTTCAGTAGCAGGGAGGGCTCAGAGGCATTTTCTCTCTCTGAAATGAATAAATTCATACAGATGACATCCTATAGCATGAAAAGTGCTTTTCTAGCTCTGAAGTGTAAATATTTTTATGTTCCCAGAGTGATCCAAGCCATATATGGCTGTTTCTTTTGGAGTGCTGAATATTTATTGCTGATATCTTGGGAAGAAGATGCAGTGAGTGATGAGAATAACCCCTTTACTGGTGCAGGGAATGGGAGCCAGAGGAAAAGCTGCCTTGTTTTGCTGAAGAGCCTCTAGATTCTGATGAGGACAAATCCACTGCAGCAGAGACAAGGCAGAGCCTCGCATCCTCCAAAGTGCTGTAGAGGTTGCTTTGCAGTCAGTCATCGTGTGCCACGCTCCGGTGATGCCGTTTGTCACCTACCCTTCAACAAGGTTATCTAATGATAGTGCTCTTATTGATATTCCTAATGGTCACAGAAGAGGACATTTGGTGGCAATTCTTCAAAAATCAGTTAAAAATAGCAAGGCTAGGCAGGAAGGATGGAAGGCATCTTACAGAGAATTGCTAATCCACATCCGCAGTTTCATTTCTCAGCCTTTGGTGACTGAAGTGTTGTTTGTTTCTCATGAGTTTATAAACAACATCACAGTGAAAGATTTGATATTCAAGTTAAGGAAGTTATGGGACAAGGGGGAACTTAGACTGCAGAAATGGCCGTGTATTTTCTGCTTTCTGCAAATCATATGCACTTCCACAATTATTTTTCTATGTGATTTTGCCTTTCTCGAAAGCTATGAGTGCTTCCAAGCTAGCTGGCATTTCCATTTTTATTTAGCATTTGTCCATTTTGTCATTCTTCAGTTTGCATTTTAATAACATTACCAGAGGAGGCTATTTAAAATGAAAAGTAATTCAGGTTCTTTCTTGGCTAAGATAAAAGCATTAAAGGAACTCGAGCACAGAAAGTGAATGCGTTATTAGGGGATGACATTTCTGAGCAGTGAATAACGATCATTGCGGCTGTGGCTTACTGGCATCGGAGGAAAGCTGTAGTTCACTACTGCTGTAGTTCAAAATTTGGTGACCCCATGGACAGCAAGTTTGTATTGCTGTTCTCTGTCTTGTCCATAGGGTAAAGCAATGCTGTCCTTTGCTCCTTGGTTTCTTCACTCCTGCAACAGCACCTGTGGCACACACAGAGCAGAGCCCTGTGGAGAAGGTGAATACCAGATACAAAGGCAGATATACTTGTTTGAATGCTCAGTCCATGTTACAACTGTGGCTTGATGACTTTGATTTACATTAATTTTATAATGGGAAAAACTGTGTTTCCTGTAGTACTTTTGTATGGCGATGCACTGCAGTGCCCTGACCTGAGAGCAGGGTTCTGGATAACAAAGAATTGCCCAACATTAAGCAAATATAAATGCTCATGTCACCCCAAAAGAGCAAAATGTTTCTCAAGGCCACGGGTGTGTCACAGTAAAACATTGTCCTGAGGATGCCGGGGGGAAGTGGAGATAACAGCGTTTTTTCCCTCTCTGTGTTGCTGGTCCAAGTCTGAAAAGCCTCAGGCAGGAGATTTCAGCCTTTGCCTTCTGCTTGCTCCATGCTGGCCACAAGAGCCCTTGGGCAGCGGGCTGGATGCTGTGGCTCCGAGCAAACCCTGCCAGCTCCCCGGCAGCACCATGGGTCTCCTCCAGCAGAGCTGGACCACTCAGCCCCAAGAGCCCCACACACCATCGCCTGCTCGGCTGCCTCAGCCCTGCCAAAAATAACATCTCAGCTCCAAAAAACAGCGACGAGCGACATTTCCTCTGGTAATGAGACCCACTGCAGGATGAAAAGCACACTTCAACCTGCCTATCCCCTGCTTCATTATTTTTTAATTGCTAAATTATTTTTTTTTCCTATATATTTTTATTCCTTTGCTCCTTTCTGCCTGGCGATGGGTTGTTGAACTGTAACGTTACACAACCACCGCCAGCCGTCTGCCTCAGGGCGGCTCACCGTAACCCAGATGTGTCACATGAAAGGAGAAGCTGGGCTTATGACACTCGGAAATGCTTTTGCCTACTTCTTAAAAGAAAAAAAACACACCTTTCCAGCTTCATCCTAATAGTAGATCTCAGAGTAATTCCTGCACAGGGCTCTGAGCTGCTGAATGAAAAGGATTCTTGTTGCTGTTTTGTGTTGTTTTTCAAACAAGATTTGGATAATTAGGAAGAAAGTTGAAAATTACAGCACTTGGAAGCCTGAAGCATCACCCCTCTCCCCAGTGCCAGTCACCATGACCTGATCAGTTAAAATTATCAAAGTCATTGATCTAAAGTGATTTTTGTTGGGCTCTCCCCACAAATCCCTATCAAAACACTAGCAGGTCTTGGTCTATGTTTTCTCATACAAGACCAAGCTCTGTTTATACCACTGAGTATGGTGACCCATTCCTGTGTCCAAAGCAAACTAGAATTAATAATAAGAAAATACCAGTAGTTCTGAACGTATACCCCAAGGCATTTGGCAATTCAGACATTAGGTGTGTATTGCAATGAATGATCTAGGAAGAAATAATCCTTGAATTGCAATGTATAAGCAGAAGAAGTGTTAGAATAAATGTCCACATGAGCCAATAAAATGAAAAGTCAGACACAATCTTATTTGAAATCAATGAGTCTTCTCACTGATTCACTGAATAGACTTTGAATCAGACCATAAATTAACTCTATGGCAATCTTGATGGATATCACAAATAAGTCTGCTAATGAGAATATTAGAAGAAAAATAAATCTAGCTTGAAAATATCTTCCTGTGGTTAACTCCCCCATGTCGCTGTATAATGCAAATGAGTATTTTTGCTGTTTAGCGGGTCTTTGGCATAATTAAAGGTAGAAATTACTTTTAAGGAAATTAGGTTATCACAAGCTCCAGCTCTGCATCTCACTGTAAGTTACTAATATTTTTAATCCTAAATAATGACTTCTGATCCTGTTAGCCTATGAGCATAACAGACAGTCCATGTCTTCAGGCAGATCTTAAGAAATAAATAAAACTGAAATAAGGTCTGTCTCTGTTATGGGGAAGGGAAATTCGTGCATGCATAACAAGAATTCCTAGTTCAAATGACCACACGTTGTACTACAGTTCAAGTCATATTCAGATCTATCAGCTGGTGACATTCACACTGCAGATAAGAATGACTGGCAATTATTTCTTTTGCATAATTGGATTACTAGCAAATATATTATTTCACCTTCTTGTTGTCTGATATCATAATCACTGGTGTCACTGTGAATTTGCATGCACAGAAACAGTTTCAACTACATTCAGTTTTCTGAACAGAAAAAATTCCTTGAATTTCTCAAGCTGCCAGTAAGCAGATCTTTAGACGTGGCCTCCTATTTTTTCCCTTGCAAAAAAACAATCTCAGTCTTATTGCTCCCTCCATTTCCTAAGGATCAAGGCAGGGGGGCTGGGGTTGTGAGGGAGAGAGGAAAGCTCTGAAGCCACCAGACACAAAGGTGAAGCGCAGATTACACCTGTGGTCTGACATCTTGCAAGCATCCGTCTTTCAGTCCATTATGAAATTATTCCACTTCACTTTGCTCTCAGGACCAAGGAACACAGAGCACATGGCAAAAATGGATAAGAACTTGATTTCCACCAGGGTATGGGATTCCAGGGGCAACCCTACAGGCCTGCGATTTTAAAAAATACTTCAGACAGATAACACTCCTTCAAGCTTTTCAGCCTCTGGCTTGGTGCTTGGCTACTCCAACAAGGGAAAGGAAAAATCACCAGTGTATGAAATGTGCCTCTCAATAACGTTTGTATTCCTAGAAGAGGATTTCAAGAAGAATTTGTGAGTAAATTGGCTGGAATCATCTTCAAATTCTGTACCACTGGCACACAGTATGACATTTCCTACAGGTATTCAAGCCTTTCCAGAGCTTTGCCATTAATTTCAGCATGAGGATGATAAGAAACAAAGTTGGACGCGTCCCACTGCCTCTCCGCAGCACTCACTCATGCGCTTGGCTCTCTTATCCAGGATGGAGAGTTGCTACACAAAGAATACGGCTTCTTATGCAAAACTTAGTCCTTTATTTAGCTAGAGGCAAAATAGGTTTGACCTTCGTGGGTCTTTTGGTGGGATGTTGTGGTGGGTGACGAGTGTGAGGCTCTGACGCAGGGTCAAGCCAGCTGGGCTCCTCAGGGTACGGCACATCAACCGCTTCATCTGAGGCAATTTACCTCCCACTTTCAGGGAACTGCGGGGGATCTGTGTGAACACCAAGGAGGATCCAATCCATCTGCTGTAACTGTGTGCCCCTGGCAATGGGAGGCTGGTGCTGGTGGTCCCAGTGAGACCGAAGCTGGAGGAGATAACTGATGGGGATGGTAGGATGCCTGCCAGCACCGGTGCTGTGAGGGGCTCTCCAACCACTGCACCACATCTAGGACTCTGTCCAGGAACTCTAGGAATTGGAAAATCAGCCAGACGTGTTTGTGAAACATTATCTGACACTCCCTGGCAATAATTCAATGATGTCCCCTTCACTCTGCGCCATCAGTTCTGAAGGGCTCTTTTTTTTTTAACTCCTTGAAAACTAGAAAAAACACATTTCATTGTGTCACTGGGGAGTTCAAGAAAAGCTGGTGTATTAATTAGACTTCCCTGCAGTTTAATCAATCATTGCTCCAGGCTTGGGATGGAAATATAGCAATTAATCTTTTTTTCCTTGTATTTTTTTTTTATCAAAAGATAACCATTTGAGTATCCCTTGTTAGCAGGCAAATAATCTTGCACTCAATTACCACAATTATTACCATTATTTATGGCTTTACAATGTAGCCCACAAGTGAGTGCACAGTCCATACAACAAAACAAGCAGTGTTATTAGGACAACTAAAGAAGGGCTGGGATTAAATATCAACTTCAATTCTAGTCTTATAACAAAGGTATGTCAGTGATGGGAGAAAATGGTGCCACTCGACTTTAAAACTGAGACAATTCATAATTTATTGCAGTCTCATTGCTCTACTTATTTATTTTTTTTAATCAAAGGAGTGTAGCAAAAAATGAGGAAGGAGCCCAAGCCATAGAGCAAGATACTGGCAAAAGTATCTACTCAATCAGCATTCCTGCAACTTCAGCCCTGTGGGAAGCCCTTTATATCCACTTCATGAGGTTTTTCACAGTTTGCATTCCCATTTTCCCTGGAGACTTGCTGTTAGGCAATCTTCTCCAGGTTGGCTATAAGGACCACTGCATCTGAGCTGCTCTGGGAAGAGCTGATGACTATGGTGAAGTTTTACACGTCTCCTTAACCTCTGGAGAAGAGAGCCACTGGGCTGGCCCCACGCTGGCTCTGCTGGACACCAGGGCTGTGACAGATCCGCAGCCCCATGCAAAGTTCAGTAGCTGGTTTATTCAGGCTGCCATGCTCATGCCTTGTATTGACACCACCACAATATGCTTGAAATTACTTCTATGGAAAAAGCAGAGTGACTGATAATTCCAAGGAGGAATTATTTTAGGTTTGGCACCTTCAGTCTATGTAATTTTCAGCTGCTCAGCAGATTAATATTTTGCATTTTAACCTTTACATCCGTCTTCAGATATCATTGTATCCGAAAGAAAATGCTTTGAAAGGAATTGCAGACCTAAGCTGGGTGAAAGACTTTAAACAATGTAAAGCTCTCAAAGAACAAAGAGTTCATTATGTAGGTTTAAAACTGTTCATTTATTTGTAACCAGGCCCTTAAAGAAAAATCTGTCAAAGTACACCCAAATATATCACTGCCTGAGTAGCCCTAATAGAGGAGGCATTTTGTTTCCCTTCCAATATTGCACCAAGAAAGCAATCTTGAGCAACAAATGAAGCATTTTTGCAACAAGATTCCTAAGTACCCTCAGCAGATTGAAACTAGAAAATAAAAACAGCTGATTAAAAATGAGAAATATAAGTATTGTAATGCATAATTCGTATTTGCTTTTACTTCTTCAGGCATTGCTTGTGTCTGGGATACACAGCATATTTCAGCTATTTATTTATAATGTAAACATTTACAAACTGGAAGCATATGAATCAGGTTGTTGTTATTGCTTTGTCTTTTACATCTAATTACTTCGAGTGATGTTTTGTTCTAGATATGAAGCAAAGCTAGGTCTATATTCTATCAGTCTGCCTGTTAATCTGCCTAACCTCAGCCTTCGCTGTAGCTGCTATTTCTTTAATAGGACAAGGTCCAACTCACCCTATAGCTCTGGAAGCTGTGACAAAATTGCTGTAATGTGAATATTTCCCTGCCTGACCCCATGTCCACGTCCACATACAGTTTAGTGATTTTGGGGACACATTGAGAGATGTGCAGTGATTAGTTTAAAACTCATTTATTAATTTTCATAAAATTTCATGTTAAACACATAGGAAAGAAAAAAAAAAAACAAAACAGTGGATCAGAACCTGCTTACTGGCATGAATTTCTGAAAGCATCTGGCATGGCAAATTGTCAGAACTGGGATACAGGTAACAGATGCTGAGCTGAGAATAGTTAATATGTGCGGTGAACCTGTGTGCAGGATTTGGGGCAGACCTGAGGCTGGGGCAGCTCAGGCAGTGGCCTTGGTGGCCCTGCGCTCCCTGGGGAGCACAGCTATGAAAGCTCCCAGCTCTACAGACAGCGTAGATTTGGTCTAATAGGATATAATTTATTTGTAATTTTGTTACCACAAGAAGCCATTAGTTGTGCATTAGGTTACCCAATATCTTTGCAATGCTGTCATTTACTAGGTACTTCTCTGGATTAATATCTATTGTTATTGCCGTGTTTATTATGATTCTAATGGTTATAGATATTGTTGTGCTTATTTTGTGTATCATGAACTTCAGTATATTAGCTTCTGGGGTAGGACTAGCCAAGGTCTAGCATGAAACAATGGTGAGCTGCGGGTTTTTCAAATGCAGCCTGCCCTGTGCTTTGCCTTTGAGGGTCTTGGTGTAGGGATGACGAGTCCTTCCCTAAGGCAAGCTCGTGGTGGCCAGGACATGGCCATCAGGAGGCACTGGAGGGATTTCCCTCTGCTGTGATCTGTACCCAAGATCCACAGGGAAAAGTATCACATTCTGCATGAATGCTGAGCTCCAGAGTAGCTAAATGCATCCTCAAACTGTCCCTGAGATCAGAGTTCACCAACATTTAGCCAGTTCAGTGGCTGAAACAAAGCATGAAGATGCCCATTCGTGGCTGCACTGTTCAGAGAAACCCTATTCCCATCTGCCCATGGGCAACTGAACAACCACATATCGCACCCAGATTGCTGATCAATTAGCCTTCCATAACTGATTCTTGATTCTTCTCCTTAGTGTTGTTTCAGCCAAACCTTCTGCAGAGCCCAAGATGCTGAACTAAATGAAGTCTGGCAACTGACATGGTGGCACGTAGCAGCTCGGCCACCACAGCTGGAAACAGATACTGCTGAATGGGATTTCTACTTTTTTTTTTCGCTTTACTTTTACTGACTCAGCAAGAGGAATGGTTATCAGCCTTGTCTTGTCCCTGCGTTACTCATTGTCTGCAGCCACATCTCTGCCCAGTTTCTGAGCATTCCAGCTGCCCATGACCCAACAGCACCAAGGAAAGTTCTGCTTGCAAAAGGAAAGGATGAAATCACTCCTTGGCCTTAAATGGCAAAAAAATGTGTTTTATAACTTTTAACTGTAATGATTTTCCAGTCTTCACTGCCATAAATGATCTTGACAGTGTCACTCAAACTTACTGAAAGCTAGGTCAAGCAAAACATATTAGACCAACAAATTAAATTTACTTATGGGGAGATTGACAGAACTGAGCTCTGTCATTTGTCGTCCTTTGCCGCTCTCACTTACCAGATGGTCAGAGCTTGGTTTTGAGCTCTTTTCTGGTTTCTTTGGATGGCCAGAGTCTGTCACCCAAGGAACAGTCACTGGACACTTTGGTGGGTTTTCCTTTTTGCTTTTTACCACAATGATGCATAAGGTAAAAAAAAGCTTGAAAAACTTTAGGTCAGAACATAAGGTGGGAGTCCTCAATTTTCTAGCACGGTCACTGTTCAGGCAAAATGTTCTGATTTCCTTATTTCTATTAGTCAAGCAATCAAAACTGCCAACATTCAGATACAGGTGTCTCTCATTCTCAATACAAACAACTTTCTTGGTTTATGGATTTGCACAGGCTGTGAGTTTCACAGGAAGTTTCACATTCTTCTATGAATTTTTCAAAAGCTGTAATTAAAAAATTTTGATGAACAAGTGCCCAGCACAGTGTAATTATGAGAACAAGTGCCCTGAATCTCCCAACCTGCACCCCCAACCGCAGCCCCATGCCCAAGGGTGCCACTGAAGATTACTGAGAGATGACACAGGTCTTCACAACATGGTATTTCTTGAATGCTTTTCTGTCAGTGAGATAAAGACAAGCCTGATAAGACTGGGCTCTAGCAGCATCCTTGCCCCTTCAGAAGAGGTCCATGCCTCATTCACACTCCTACTCCTGGACCATTGCTTTCAGCCCCTTGCAGACCCAGGCAGGTGCTGGTGAGGTTGGTTATCTATTGCTTGTGCTTAGAAATGTATGTGACATTTGTACTATATTTGTAACTTCTCCGTGATCAATACATGGGGGAATAAACAGATATGTCAGTTAATTTCAGAGTAGAAAACATTTTGTTCCAGCATATTTCCTTCCTTAAGGCAGTTGGAATAGTGAAGGTGTATTATTTTTATTCAGTGCTTCAAGGCGAATTAAAATAACAGCATGTTCCAAGTGAGATTGCAATATATGTATGGGGTTTCTTTCATTTGATTTCTTCACTGGGACATTAAATTGAATTGACTAGTCATGTACTTCACAGGGCAGTGAATTATTCACAGGAAAGCTTGAATTGCAGTTAATTTAGCCACCTGCAACCCCCAGCTAAACAGTTGTTTTCACGGACTGTGACTCAGGGTCTGGATTGCTGTGGCTTTGGATCTTCTGGACTGGGTGTTTGCAAAATTCAGCACTTGTGGGTCCAGAACCCTTGCAGGGATGAGCACCTGATGTGGAGCTGAGATGCAATATTCCCAAAGGGTGTACAACAGGGGGTTAGTTTGCCTTGCAGAAGGATGCAGATACCGGGTCTCACTAAAGTTTGGCTGAATAAAATCTCCCAAAGAGTATCTATCTTCTGCAAGCTCTCAGTGCTTGCAGAAATAATGAGAGCTGGAGTTAAAAGTAGTAGATGCACAGTGAAAATTAAAGAGACTTTATCCTCTGCCCAGACAACTTGATACAAAACAATTTCTTGCTATAACAGAGACAGATTTCTGTCTTTTTAGAGAAGGCCAAACCCCTTCTGCTCCACGCTTGATACATCCCACTCCAGCTTTCCTCTACACTGTCGGTGTGGCTAGACCCTCCGTTTCTGTTGTGTACATAAGAAAGCAAAAAATAAAGCAGTCAATTTTTGCAGCTCCAATTTTAGAGTATTTTCACAGTTACTATTGTGCCAGAACTCTGCATGACACAAAGAAATCTAGTAGGTCAGCAGCTTGAAAATAAAGTCTAATTTTATATTTAGGCAAGTTATATAAGCATTTACTAATTAAGAAAAGTGTTCGCCTATCATTCTCCCAGAAGAGAAAAACACACACAGTACTTGAAAGATCCCTTAAAGTTAAAACTAGAATTGCTCAGAATTGCCCTTTCCATAAAAGATTTCTAAGAAATTTTCACAGGCCGCATCAATATTTAAAAATAAAATCAAGTGTTATGTTTGAAAACATAGTGAGAAATGTGTTGGGTTTTAAGTAGCACAAGATGATAATGTTAGCACCTCTGCTAACAAATTCTCTGAAGCACTTGAAAGGACCCAATTAAATTAACAGGGACTTTTTGTTTTCTGCTTTTCATGCTGTAAAAGTAATTCGCCTGTCCTTGGCTGGTGATTTCAATGGAGCTGAACCAGTGACCAATTTGAAAGCAAGAGAGAGGCAGTAAAAAATTTTAAAGGCCTCCGGTTTTCACTCTACATGAATAATTAGTGGGATTGCTTTTGGAAAATAAATGAAATTCTGTGATGCAGCTTCAGTCAATGGGGAAAAATACAACTTGTGTCAACAACAGAAGCTGCTCCTGGCTGGAGGGTGGAGCACCAGACTGTGGGCATGGCAGGTTGGGAAGGTGCTAGTCAGAAAGGGGCACAGTTGTGGGGTGACCAAGCAGAGTAAGCAGGAGACTGCGGTTTTGTACACAGAGGTGGTGTGGGTGTCACAGCAAACACCCGTTGTCATTACACTTCATAGTAAAGGTGAGTTTATAGATTACAAAGAACCAGCTGCTATTTTATAAATGATTCAGTAATCAATTTTACAGACTGCCAGAGATTTACAACTCAAAACTTTTAAAAAATCTTAGTTAATAGTTACTTATATTGCATCTTATTGATGGGCTTTAATGACCATCAATACCACACTCTCGTTTCATGACTGTGCTTTGAGCAGCAGGATTTAGCTTCGAGCTACAGGGCGAGTAACATGCCCAGTGAGCAGCTTTCATCTGACATTAGTATCTTCTTTAACTGGAGAGCTTCATTAGCTGTCTGCTCATAGCAAAATATTGGCAGAGGCTGCTGAAAGTTTTCCTTTGAAATGGCCCCGCTGAAGCTGCGCAGGTTGTCTTTCTAGTTCAGTAATTTTTGTTGCTTGCAGGCTTGGCTGAGCAAAACCTTTGTACCACCACTATCGTTAGGGACTTCCAAACCTTTGCACCACTCCTGACAAATCCATCCACCTTCACATGTTTTATAGGCTTTGTTCTTTCTTCGAGGTTTCTGCATTCACTTAATTAATCATCTTTGTTCCAGTTCATTCTGCTTGATAATTAAGTCCATTTATTCTAACCAGCTTTCTTCGAACATGGGGAATTCATATGCATGAAGGACACCTCTCAGCAGTGAGGAAAAGAAGCTGCCAAGTGCTTTGGCTACATCGCCAGCAGTGAAAAATGTAGGGTTTGATTGTCTTGCAGGTACCCTTCAGGAGTCATCAACTGAGGGGAAACTGTTGAAACAGTGAGCAAAATTCTTCTCAAACCTTAATTTTTACTCAAGTCTTTTGTTTATTATTAATACTATACCTTCACTTCCTTAAAAAAAGAAACCAAAACATAACTGCCTTTCCCAGAACAACCTGAATTTTCTTATCCCTCAGTGTGCTTAGCCTTTTCTTCTTCAAGAGATCCTCAGTCTTTGCCACCTTCTGTCTGCAGAGCTGATTTCCCTTCCCAGAGCTCAGTGATCACAAACCCGTCTGCCTTCCTCAGGCTACTTCTGGAAATGAAATTTTCACAACAAACTGCTCACAATAAACAAACCTCAGTATCTAAAAGGATATTACTGTTAACTCTCTCCTGTTGCTCTGTTACCACTATCAGAGTCCAACAACAATTTTATGGGGGTGCTTCTTTAATGCAACCCTTTTCCACATTTTGCTGGCTGGAGAGAGCTTTAAAATAAGTATGAGCTATACCTAATCTTCCCCTAAGGTCTCCAGCCCTACTGCGGCACTCCTCATTTGGATGCATCCTGCGTCCATCACTAAATTTCCTAACCAGATGAAGCACAATGGTTTCTGGCCCGCCTGGCTCTGGAGCTCTTATTGCAATAGCAGCCTGGGTATTAAAAAAAGACAAATACCTCTGAGATCCTTGTCAGTCTAATACATTCTTACTAGAACTAATAAAACACACATAGTTTAATAGATGAGGACTTACTCATGCTCTGAAAAATATCTTGGTGGGAGTCATGATAAAACTATTAACATTCCCCCATTTGTGTGCTTAGAATTATTTGTGTAGCTATGAATCACCTCTGCTGTTAGACAGGGGAAAGCCAATAAGGCTTTTGCAGGCAAAGACTCCAGCTGAATTTGTAGGTGATTCTCTGTGTTTTACAGTTTTCTGGGAAGCATTTGTATTGCTGCCATTTTTACCCATGCTGAGTACATGGAAAGCTTGTGCCACAACAAGCGTCACATCAGGTCTGCAAAAGCGAACTTTAATCCATGCTTCCCACAGATGACAAAAAAAAAAAAAAATATGAAGAGGACCTCTGATTTCTTACAAGCAATTCTGTCCTTGGGAAAGTGGAGAATTAATAATATTAAATTAAATTATGCAGATTTAAACCAGTGGCGATATAAATCAATAAAGAGTGCTGCAACAGAAGATTCTCTGCCTGTTCTACCTGCAGCAGTAAAGAGGGGGAGACCTGAAGGGAGAAAGCAGGTCAGAGAGCTCCAGGCTAGCAGCCACAGCCAAATCCAGTGGAGTTTGTGAATCTGAGCAGGTTTATGACTTAATCCCTATAGGAATGCCACCAACAGCTGGGATGTATAGAGTGAGTCCGTGCATTCCTCATCCCTTATCATGGGAAGTCTGGTAGATTAGCCTGCAGAGCCTGAAGATGTGACACCAGCCTGTGATGGGGAAAAGAAGCAGGCTAGGAAGTAACTCAGATATTTTCTTCCTTCAAATCATTAAAAAAAAAATGTTTTGTATTTCCTTCTTGACATTTTCTCTCTTTTCTCCCTCTCTTCCTACCTCTTTCATGTTCTAACATTGTTCTTCATTAAATAAATATAAAATCCTGCTCTTCATAAAAAACTTAATGCGTCTTCATACAACTCGTAACATTTTTTAACCTTGAAGATGAAGAGTTCGTGTTCTGTGCTTCATAGTGCCTTATAATGACAAGCCCGCTTTATGAATCTGTGAGCCATAGAGTAAAATAAAAATAAAACCCCCTTGCAATCAGAAAATTACACCCGGTGAAAAGATCATTGTTTAGCAAGCAGTGAGTAAATTACTCATCACAGTTTGTGGATTTTCTGTAAAACAGGTTGTCTACCAGGATCCCCATGCACATAAAGCAGCACAGCAGTGCCAGGCTAATGACCCAGCAGGGATGTGGTTTTGCTGGGTGTTAATTAGGGAGCTGCGGGCACCATGGGGACACACCACGCTGGGTACCGCTGTGCTGGATGTTGTGTTACAGCGATGACATGCACAAAGGAACAAGATCTTTGCTCTGATCCAGCTGTGCACAGAGGCTTTGGTGTTGCGAGGAGCTAGGGGGAAGCCAGTCTGTCCTCCCAGCTCTTCGAGCATCTCCTGGATGGTCCATCACCCTGATCCTTCAGACCTCAGGAGCATGGCCTTCTGACAATTGCCTGTAGCAAGATGTATGCTCAGATTCTGTGAGGACAGGTTCCCCATGTTGGGCGTGTGCTCACTGGAGCACATGAGAGGATGGAAGGGACAGAGGAGAGGACATCTGCAGCCCCTTTACTGTTCCTGGTAAATTCTGGGGTCTGCTATTGCTGTTCTCACTCCAGCGGAGCTTCTCCACACTAGCAAGGCTGGGAAAATCCCAAAGGGCAACATTCAGTGGAGACTCAGAGCAAAATGAAAAGGTTCAACTTCACAATCCCACTTGTGATGAAAGAGGGTGGGAATGTCTCAGGCCTTCTTGCACATTCCTGAGGAGCAGAAAGCCCAAGTCTATCATACTGCTTTAAATTTAAAGCCAAATTATCTGATGTTTGTGTTTGGAAAGGGAGAGAGCTAAGTACTTTATTTCAATAGGGAAGCTAAGTTTACATTTGGGTATTTGAATGATAAAAATATTTTAGTATACAATATGCTTAAATTTTGATTTATGAAGCTCTTGCTTCACCATCTCATCACTTCTGTTACCATTTCCATAATTCAAGCTTTCATCTCACATTCCTCTGGGAAATGTTTTTTTAAAAAACAGGGAAAACTCTTTAAAAAGCATTCTGCCTCCACTTCTTTGACTCTTACCTGTAACTGATATGAATATTGGTATAATTAGATATTAAAAAGTCAACACATTAAGCTTTTAATTAATTTTGATTTGCCTATTGAGTTAATGTCCTCGTAAATTATTCTGCAGGAGATGTGATTGCCTTTTCCAGTCATAATTGCATTGTTTATCCTATAGAGGCTTTCCATTGAGTTCCGTAAAACCAAAGGTACTCGCTAATTGTAACAATGATCCACGCACAAAGCAATCATTTGCATTGTCCTTTCTTGCTCACAGCTTCCAGACAGGTGGGCAATTTACAAAATCCCCCAAACTGCCTATTTGCATTTCAAGCGCTTTTTTTCTCCTTCTATAATCTAACTATAAATATCCTAAAATCAGGTATGTAAACTTACGTATCATATGCTATATCAAATACCTTTTGTATCTCTCATTTTTAGGTCCAGTGCCTAAATTCCTATGTTTTCATAACTCAGGGCAGACATTAGATAAGTTCTATTACAGCTACCTGTAGCTGTTTAGAAGAAGCACTACTGAATTTTAAGCTATTTCCCAGGGCCACAGTAAATAAACCGGTTTGATTATAACCTTCCAGAAGATAACAATACTCCCTGTGGACACACATGTATCATCTATCTGTGAAGACTACTAATTAACAGTGCACATACTACTGTTACCTGATACTGCACAGAGCTTTGTAATGAGTGATTAACTTTGAATAGCTTGATAACCAACTGCAAATTGGGGAAGGGTGGGACAGGGATGTCGGAATCATTAAAAGGTTAGGCAGCTTCCATTTGCAGCCTATCTCCTAGAGGTAGGTGCCTCAAAGTTCTTCTCCTGTGGCTGGCCACAGCATGCTCATGGGAGTAGGTGAAGGAGCAGTGCAAAGAGACAGAACTGATGTAGACATAGGGACATTGTCACTCAGGATTCCACACTTGGTGCTCTCCATCTCTGCAGGCTGGGCTGAAGAAGTTGCATAGTTCACATCAGAGTGGTGGTCCTTTGCCAAGCTGCCAGGAGATATACCTCCTTCAACTCTGGAGAGGTGGATTTGGTTCTCTCCTGAAGGCCAGCAGCTCTCAGGTATGTACTCCATGAGGGTCTGGGACCTGGTTGTAGGGTTCCTGGTGCTGCTTGGTGGGAGGCTCTTCTCTAGCCTAGTTGCATTTTCCATATGGCAACTCATGTACTCTTGGGTTTTATGCACTACTCAGGAGGGAATTAATTTATTGGCTTTAATCTGGCTGTTTGGACATTTTTGGTGGGTCTTTGAAAGCCTTCTGGGGGATGAAGCTCCCACCTGCACTTGCCTTGCAGAATCAGGTGGTACAGGAAAATTCAAGTGATTGCTTTGCCATAAATTAGGCTCCATCTCAAAGGCAGGGCACGGTGGCAGCTCACTAGCATGGATCTGGGGGACTAAAAGTGTTGTAGTAATATGTGTTATCCTTGAGGTTCTCTCTGCATTCTCTGCTATTCTATTTTTTTTGTTGTTGTCTTAAGAACATATGTATGATGAGAAATTTAAAGAGAATTTCAGTGAGGAATTTCCTAATTTAATATTTGCCCCTTCCCACTACCAAGACTGAGCAGGTCTGCTGAACCCTTTGCTTCTTCCAGATGATTCTTTTTGCCTCTCTGGTGCTCTCTTAGCAGGAAAATCCTTCTCCTTGCATCCTCCTCTCTTTTCTTGCAGTGTTCAGAAACCAGTCGTGGGCAGAGGGACTCACTGTGCTGAGGGTTGTGGGCACTTTCTGAGGTCTGAATTATTTCTGAGATTAATTAGTTTATCAGCTCTTCTTGATAAGATTTGTGGAGTGACTGCTTTTAGAAAACAAGCAGCAAAAACTTTGAACATTTAGAGAGATGCCAAACTGGGATTCCAGCCCATGTAACTCGGCTCCTGCAGTTTGGTAATGCCTCCCCCCTCCCCACACCGTAAATCAGCTCTTCCTCTGACATTTGCCTCATCTCAAACTGCTGCAGAAGGCATGTGAATGTTATTTTCCTTTCTGCTGTCAGCTCTTTTCTCCACATCATTTACTACTTCAAATAACGCTTTGAAAAAGGAACTCTGATGTCTGCTTTCAGTTAATAAATGACAATCCCTGGGTAACCTGTTCAAGCACATTGACAGGAAAGCTGTAATTTCAGGATGGCATCTTTCCCTCTACAGTCATGAGATTTATTGCAGATGAATGGAACAACTGAGAAGTAATTTCTTAGTCACAAGTTTCAACAGATATGCAAGGAAATGCATTGATAGTCCATTGAGGAGCTACATTAGAAATAATTCATTGAAGTGCTCTCATAGTTGTGCATCTACCTTCCTTACAGCATGAAAAGATGCCTTCACAAGTACGTTTTTCCAAGATATCTGAAACGATTATTTTGGTTTTGCTTTGTAAAATCCAATTGTTTAACTTATTTTTCAAGTTAATCTACTGTATTCAGAAACAGGGGGTTTTTTTGGCCATGTGTGTCTACATGACATTAGGTATTACTATAGACAACCTTGTGGAAAGAGGAAAATGCAATTCCTGTTGTATTTCTGCAGCAGGGCATTCAGCAGAAACCTGAAAACTGGAAATAAACCCCAAATGTGGAATCAGGGAAGAAAAAGCAGAAAGCTGTCATGAGCATGGGAGTGAACGTGAGGGTGGCTGTGCAGCAAATTCAACCAGAAGCAAGTGCAGTGGCAGATTTAAATCTGACCTTGGAGATTTCCTTAATTTTTCAGCTGGGCCTAAGTCCTTTCAAACAGTGGAAAGAAGCCTTTGACAAAGAAAAGGTGACCAAAGTGTATGTAGCTTTTTGGCTCTTTAAAAATAGAGATTGTCTCTTAAGAAGCCATGATCAGCCAGGTGATTTTTCTGAAGGGCTGATTGTCATAGAGATAAAACTGTGGCACAGGAGACACAATGGAAGTGCTGGCAGCCCAGGAACATGGTGCTATTTATGCCAGAGTTACGATAAACACTCTGAAAAGCACTTCCAGTTCTTTTAAATTACTTCATTCTCTGCATCCCTGAACTCTGATCACTTACAAATTGAAGTGCTCTTAAAAACTTACGTACTGCATTAATTTTAAATTGCTCTAGGCTGAAACTCAAAGCACTCTTGAAAATCAGAAGCGCTAAGATTACTTTGAATAACTCCAAAAATGTGGGTTCAAAATCCATTTTGTGTTTATTTTTTCATATTTACATTTTCCCTTGCAGTGCAACAAGCAGAGCAGAGACATAACACACTCAGCCCATTAGGGGAAAAAATGAGCTGAAGAACCAACCTTCACCCAAATTGTTAAAATAAAAAAAAAAAATCAACTTTGGAAAAAAACAAAAACCAGAAAACAACAAAAAACAAAACAACTTGAAAATACAGAAGGATTGCCAGAAAATGTGTGTGCCTTCACACACTCCTATCTGCCCCAAGTCTTAGATGCAGGCAGACTTCTGCTGGGGATAAAGGGCACAGCCTGTGGTACTGACGGTTTCTCACTGTTGGTTGTGAGCCATGACAGGCAGGTTTCAGATTCAGTGAGCAAGTGTTGCCTCATTTAATTGCGAGGTTGCTATGGACAAGACACTTAAAAGTAAATGAGCTTCAAAGAACATCTGTGATAGGTTCCTGCCATAAGCTGGGAGCCTCTTCCTGCAAGTGGTAGAATATGAGAAGAAATGCAGCAGCTTGAGTGCAGCTGAATGAGATGAGATGGTTGTATCTCCATCCCACCTGGCTTCATGCCTACAGCTGGACTGGGTAAAACCCAGAGCATGGGACTTGCTTTTTTTATGCAGAATTTCTGAGGTCACAAAACAAAGAGGAAGCCTCATCCCAGAACACCAAACTAGGCTTTCACACCCCAGTGAACCCAATGACACCTCCAACCCATGTGGGTACCAGATGTTTGGGCAGAGTTTCTCCTACAAAGTGTTTTCCCTGTCTTCATGGCTGGTACACTTGGGCATGGGGTAAAGAAGAGCAAATGTATGTCTAGCCCAGCTCAGGGATGTGGTGGCTTTTGTTTGCCTCTTTGAGGAAGGAGGAGTGGGAAGTGGTCTCCTATGACAATTGTAATTGCATGAGATAATAAAATGAGCTTGCCTTATCTGAACCACTGGAGAAGTCAAGCTTAAAGGTTGATGTGATGCCTTGCACTCCTGTGTTTCCAGCTCACTCTGTGCTTGCCCATTTGCTCAGCAGCAGAAGGTGGTGGCACTGCCCTCCCATGGGGACATGGCATTGCAGGAGGGTGCTGGGTTGCGTTCTCCTCTCAGCCCTGGGAAATGAGACCCCTCACTTCACTTGGCTTCCAGATAATGCAAGCCAAAGCAACTCTTGTTCACATACAAATGCTCAGCAACATAAAGCTTTCCACAAGAAAGAAGAGCAGCATCAAAAGCAGGAGTTAGTTTCAAGATGAGCACCTCAAGAGATTGGCCGGTACACCAGGCTGGCTGGGAACTATTTATATGTCTTACTACTTATGTATCAGACCACTGCCCTGCAAGAGCTGGGGCTATTTGAGACTCTATGTGCATTGGGTCCCTGGGCTGGTTCAGTGGAGCAGAGCTGGGTGCTTTCCCCCATCCCCAGGGGATGCCGTGTGCTCCTCCCACAAACTCCTGCTTCCTTAGTTCAGTGAGGGTGATGTTTAGGAGCATCCTGCAGACAAGCTACTTTCAACTAATATCCAGTCAAAGGAAATACCCTTTTGGCAAGGTGTGGGAGGAGCAGCGCGGTGCTGTGCTTCACTGGGGACAAGTCACACTGTGATCTTCAGTTGCTGGAGGAGAGTTAGGGATGACTAATATGTAATAAAGCAGCACAACAGGTTTGGCCCCCTGGTAAAGCCTTTGATTTTAGTGGCAGTTGCTGACAAATGAAACTAAGAAATAAAAGCTATCTGAACAGTATCGTGAATAGAAATTTTAAATAGACTTTCCCTTGCAAAGAGGATGAGAAATAATAGGTATGCAGGAAAGCTTTTGGGGATCTCTGTTAAGTCATTTGTTTTGCGTTTGTTTTCCCAGAATTTTTTAAAGAAATATTTATTGCAAAATAAATAATTCAGTATCTTTAAAAAATACAAATAAATTATGTGATCATTACTTCCAAGAAACAGTATCAAATATTTAGGTTTTCCTCTTCTATAAAGTAACTTTCTGTCACACGATTGTGGCCTTCTGTGTGGCTGAGCAATGCAATGCTTTCATCTTTAGTCGAAACAACTATCAAACACTTTTGCAACCCTCCCTGTCATTATGAAATCTGCTGTTTAAAAGTGCTCTCTACTTTTAGGCTCTGATCTCCCTGCGATGTTCAGCTGGGGAAAAAAATAATTTAAGAAATTGGCAAAGTGTTTTTTCATCCCTCCAGGGAGTTTTTCACTTTGGGACCTCAGCAGCCTCAGTTGCCTTTGGTTCAGTCCTAGTTCCACAAATACATCAAGCTCTGACTTAGACCCCATGTGCAATGCAGTGTCCCTATGGCTGCACCTGGGGAAGGATGTGCTGTCAGAGGACTTGTCCCCAGGATACCCAGTGTGGGATGTCATGTAGCTAGGGGTTTGTTTAAAGGGATCAGTGTCTGTCCCAGCTTGCAGAGGGATCACAGCGCATCCCCGGTGAGTAAAAGCAAAGGCAGCCAGGTTGGTGCAACAATTTTCATCGCTACTCCCTCCTTATTAGTGCCATGTAATCAGTCAGTCCACAAGTGCTTAATAATGGCTCTAATTGCTTTTCTTCTTCTACAGCTTCCTACTGGCAAATATGTCTCCACAGACCCGCAATCAGTGGAATCCACAAGTATGCTCCAACAGCATGAGTGTGTGACCTCTGTGTGGGTCTGTTCCCTCACTGCCTGGCTCTGTGCTGGCACCCTGCATGCCATGAGGAGGGGACACAAGTACCTCATTTGATTTCAGATCTCTGTGTTGTTGCCAGGGACTGATTAGGTTTATTTGTCAGTGGTAGTGCAGGTGGATTTACTCTTTCTTTCAGTTTTAGTTGACAGGACCTCACCCCAAAACATTATTTGCTGCTATGAAGTCTGTGTGTATGTGTTACAAATGTAATAAACATCTGCACTTGAGAATCTTGGTTCCCAAACGAAGCAGCCAAGTGAAGATGCATTGATTCTGTGCAGCTGAGCCTCCAGTGACCCAAAGGCTGTGCAAAATGAGCTGCTTGGATGCAAATACATCCTGAAGCACTTTTTTCATCATCAGCTACAAGAAAGAAAAATAACCAAAAATCCATCATTACTGTATGAAAGCCAAATGACTGAAAAATCATTACGTGGACCAGTGATGCAGGATGAGGTGCTTCAGCAATTCATCATGGAAGAGATGAAACAGAGGGGAAGAGAGAAGAGAGGAGAATCTGCCTACACCAGACTGAGTCCTCTCCAAGACATGAAACACTGGCTTTGTTGCACTGAAGGAACTGTTAAAAGAGAAAACCATTGAACTTGGTGTTGGAAAAAATAGAGACCTCGGTGCAACAGGTAGAGTCCTGATAGTAGTGGCTGCAGTCTCCAGCTGTGCTCTAATAAAAGATCCTATTTTTCAATGCAAAGCCTGATGAAAACATTTCCACTGAGAGCAAACCTACCTCAGCATTTACAAACCTGCTGCCATGGCCAGCAGCTTTCCCACTGCACAGCATTTCAGAAATAATTGTCTCATCCCACTCTCTGTATTAGCCCTTTAGCCATTTTATACCTAATTACCCATCCTCAGACCCAAATCTGTCTCAAAGGCTGATCTCCTGGGCACAGCTCCACCACATCCCTGTTCTTGCCCAGCACAAGTGCACAATCTCTTTCAGTGCATGACCTTACCTGTAGCTAAAAGAAAAGGTGTGGGGTTTCAGCCCATCCAGCTAAGCCCCTGCATCAAGGACCTCTCATCTCCACTGCTCACCCCAGCATGGGTTAGCAACCAGCCAGATCTGGTGCGATTTCACGCGTATTTTTCCAGGTAACTAGTAAAACATTCCCTATCTCAAGGCCAAGGAGTGATTTCTGCAGAGATCCCACTTGAAACGTACCCACGTCGCCTGGTCTTTGACAGGTAATTCTTTTGGCTCGTATTTAATTCATTTTGTGTGCCGTGTTGATTCTGTACTAAACTGACTTCTTGAATGTTACATTGTGGAATACCAAGTCAAATATTTTACAGAAGCTTAAATCAACACTACTTCCTTTATTAAGCAAAACTATAATAACATTATTTTAAAAATCCAGTTAGTTTTAGAAGACCTATTCCTCATCAGCCCCTGTTTATAGGCATTAATTATATTATCCCTTCCTATTTATTAATTTCTGCAGTTGTTTCTCATTCTCTGGGATCCATTATCTCCCCAGGATCAAAGCGCAACAAGGCCCATCAGTATCCAAATCATTCAACTTTCCTTTAAATAGCAGCTTTTCTTCTCCTGCTCCATGATCTCTACAAAAACAGCATTAGCAGCCCAGAAAAAACAGAAAGTTCTTTTCAAATTACTTCTATGCAAATTATTGAGACTGCTGGTTTGAAGATGCTTAGCTGTTGTAACTATTGCTTGCTACCCCTTGAACTTCTGCTGTTGTGCAAATTATTGTATCATCATCTGATGGGAACGCATCATTTGTGGTTGGTTTTCTCCCCAGGTCCAGAACAGGAATATTTGTTCATTCAAAATACTTGCCTTTCTGCATAATTATTGTCATTTCTATAATTTCAATTTGGTAGTAGTCCAAAGATGTTGTTTGGCTTCTCTTCCTCCCTAATATATTTTAAAGACTTTCTTACTGCTCTTTTCTCTGTAGCCTGTCTCTTGTATTATTTTCCTTCCCTTATCTAATTTATCCAGTTTCTAATTTCCAAATTGCTCTAATTGCAACTTTCCCCTTTTCTGTTTGTTTTCTATCTAGATGCAAACATCCCTCCTTTCATTGTTTCTCTGAGACACGTCCAATTTCTGTAACCGCCCCAGGGATCCTTTGCCAGGAGAGGGACTGGGGCTTTCAACAGCTTTGGTTGCGGTAGCCTACAAAGGTATTTCTGTATTTTCTGACTTCTGTTTCATGGTTTGCCCTGGTACATAATTGTTTTGCATTATGAAACCAGGTTTTTCAAAGTGTGGATGTGTGACTACCTGAGATTTTTTCCAGCTTTCCATGAATTAGGATCAAACTTCATCTTGTGCCCCTGCAGGAATGGCTACATCTCTGTCCTGGAGTGAATTCCTCTCTGCTTGGGAGAAAATACTGTCTTGTTGCTGCTCTTCTCTATTTACACCAAAACTTTTGACACAGCCAGCTGTAACTTGTCGTGCAGTGAGCAACACTGAGTGTGGTCTCTGCAGTGATCAGCTGTCAGGTGGAGGGTTACCCTGGGAACAGGGAAGAAACCACATTTCCAAAGCACATGACACTGCCTGCACCTGCAGCACCAAGGTCCTTCCCAATAGGCTCTTGTAGGAAAAGATTTGTTGGACACTTTACATTCTTGAGACAGTATTTGGATCTGAAATGTGCTTTTCTACAGAGAAGTAACTGAATAACATCTCCAGGAGCCCACTCACAGTGATGACCTCTACATACACAGCAAAATTGATTAAATGTACACTTCCCTGCAGCTTCAGCAAAGGCAGGTCAATCACATTAATATCAGATACTATGTTTTATTGGAGATTTCTTGCAGAAATAAATGTCAGTGTGTCTGCAGTCCAGAAACATAGAGAGTCACTGGAGAAGTCAAACATAAATGGATCATATCTTGCAGTTTGACAAAGTTTTTTCCATTGATATTTCTGCTTAGGCATCTCAAGCTATGGGTGCAATATATGATTAGGAGAAATGTTCCATCAGATAAAGTGTCTTAGCACAACACAGAGTCGAGGGAAATGCAGTAGATTTGGGACACAATACATCTCCCCTGGCAATGGAGACATTATTATAATCATCTCTGTCTCCATTAGTGGCGTGAGCTCCTTTCACAGCTAAAGAGACAAATCAACACTGCTAAGGCAGGAGCTACCAGACCCATTTAAGACACCTATCATAAAAGGAGATAGACTACAGCCTGAAAGTGCCTGTTGTGCTGCAGTCTCTGCAAGAGATGGCCCTTGTGTGTAAGGAGCCAGCTGTTTTGGTGACAGATGGCTCAGAGGGTGCTTGGCCCGGAGCTGATGGGATGACCATGGCCTGTCAGCCCTTCCACTCTTTCTCCTCTTGCAGACTCCTGTCTGCAGTTCAGTCTCCTGCTTCCTTGATCGCTTCCCTGCCCTGAAATATTCCCTGTGCCTTGATCAGTGTCACAACAGTTTTGCCACTGTGGGCACAAGGGCTGGAGACCTGCAAAGAAGGAGAGATCAGGGATTTCTTCTGTTCTGCTTTACTGCTCCAAAACAGCCCATGGCTTTGGCTTTCACACTAACTGCAAAACCCAAACCTCCAGGAGATTTTAAAGTTTGCAGTGCACTACATTAAAGACATACCATACAGTCAAATGCATAACTTCAAAAATCATGGTGTTACAGGATAGGGTGGAAATTAAAGGGAAAGAAAAGACAATTGCTTCAGTGGTCCTGTTTGACCCATTCATTCACGTGCCCAGGCCCAACATTCACACGTACAGGGGCAGTTTTCTGACCTGCAATATCATTCTCCCTGGCCTGGGCTGTCACTCCTTACACTCATAGAAAACATCCTTCTGTATAACCTGCCCAAGACCCTTTACCTGGAACTGCATGTCCTGCCATTCTCACATAGATGTGCAGCCTATATGAGGAAACAGGGTGAGCATTCCCGTGCTGACACCTTCCCAGTGGCTGTGGCAGAGATGGAGCCACCATTTCACTCACAGGCAACTGCAATACATTCCCAATACAGCTAATCTTTACAGTCTGTCTTAGTTTATTTTATTTTCAAAACCTGTACTCTACTCTGAGAGCTTCTCCTATTTGTGCAAAACAGGGCTGGGGCATTTTTTCTTGTAATTTCTCCGGTTTGCCTCAATTTTTTAATGTTCTCTTTTTGCCTGTAAATCCCCCTGAATACAGCTGGCCACGGCTCTCCAGCCAGCTCAGCCACTCGGGACTGGATGGAGGACAGTGTTCGAAATGGTGACTTGGCACTTGATGAGTCATGGGAGCAGTTGAGGCCACAAACATTTCTGAGACCCACAGGCTGCTGCCTGTGATTTACAGGTACCGTGGGGGCCCTGGCAAGCTGTTCTCCTCATGGAGCTTCATTCACCCTATCTGTAAGAGTAATCAAGGGACATGGTAATCAAGGAATGAGCCAGCCTCTGCAAATGCAAATACTACATATATTCTTCGAAAGTCTGACACTACTCTTCATTTTTTACCTTTAAACGTAAATCCAAGCACTTCTCTATATTAACAAAAAATTGCTTGATTACAGCCTGTTATAGGTTTCATTAGTGTTCTTAGTGCAGAAAAGCTTCGGCTAATTAACTTAAAAAAAATGGTGCTAAAAAGGGTATAAGTTTAACAGTGCCACACATCTTCCCTTAATGATATGCCGAATTTGTCCAACATTCTTAAAGCATTTTGAAAACTAATTTAATCTGACAAGGATGGATATGAGTAAACAAAACATGAAATTTAGCGAGTAGTTGCCAGTCATACAAACACCCGTGTGCTAATAGAATCATTTCACTGGTTTCAACTTGAGTTTTGTGACAGTTTTCACAGACCCAGTATCACACTGCCTGTATGATGCTGGGGCATGTATAGCACAATGTCCAAGATCACAGTCCTCCATCTGGTCTCTCCAGAGTCTGGTGTGGTGACACCTGAGGCACCTTGAAGGAGCTGAACTCCCAAGTGGATTCAGTCCTGGTGGCTCTGACAGAGCCAGGCTGCCCTGTGCAAGTCAGCATCTCTCCATCTTGCTCCAGCCCTTCTGAGGACCACATCGCATTCTTCATCCTTACCCCCCATTCTCACCATAAGGACATGGGGCTGACCGGAGCTGGTTTTTTTCTACCTATACAGCCTGAAGAGCTGTTGGGGAGGCACATAGCCTTGGTCCCTTTGCTCTACATGCAGTAAAACAGTTGCAGTAAATCAGCTTGCCAGAGATTATGCCAGTGAGGCAAATAAAGGAACAAGTGTTTCAACCCTGCTCTTCAAAACCTGCTGTTTAGATGAAATAAGCTCTGTCTTGATCAGCACAATCCCGTTGGAGAAACGAAGCCTGTCTCTGCAAAACTGCTGAAGTTTAGGCTTGTCCTAAAGATATGAGATTGACTGAAGGCAAAGAGGGTCCAGGTGGAGAATCTCCCACCAAGCTCAAAGGGGAGCTAGTGGGTGTCCTGGAAACTCAGCGTACATGTGGATGCAAACTGGCATGCCCTTGTACCCAGAACGCGTTCGATACCAGGGCTTTGCTGGTATCACAGAGCAGCTACTGCAAACCAGTTCCTGAAACAGGATTTTTCTGTAGGACAAGCCATGCCCTGGCTGAGGATAGTCGTAGAAGCAACTCAGCAAATCTGCACTCTGAAAAATTATGTCCTATGATGCTGACTACCTGTTGTAGCTTGATTTGCTGTTAAAAAAGATCTTTTCTTTTTCTGTGTAATATCTCTGCAAATGGTGTTCAGTTCACAGCACTGCCCAAGATCAAATCAGTAAGATGCTCCTGTGGATCACAGTAACCTTGATACAGAAGAAGTATTTTTGTTAAGCGATCTGACCTTTCTTATTTATTTAAAATTAGTAGTGTCCTAGGATCATTACAAAGAACATAATCTTTTTAAGTAATAGGCTGAGGCAGTTCTGTAGCAATTTTTAGCTTATCATTATCGTCTTAACCACCACTTACATGTAGAAATATTCATTTGTGTGTATACATATGTGTATATATACGCAGTGCTTGTTATCACCCCAGGATCAAGTTTGTAGTGAAGGAAAAAATTTACATCTAACCTGCAAGATAATACTTGCAACAAAAATACTTGGGGAGTAATAGGGACTGTGAATGCTGCACAAATGCTTGGAAGAGGTCCAAGCCGATGCTTTTAAAACCTACATCAAACCTTTCTGTTCTTGTGTGATATCATGTACAGAGAGGTCAAATTACTTACAAGGCTGAAATCTGTGCAGCTCAGCACCTTTCCCATCAGCAAATTAGAAAATTAAAGTATAATCAAACTATTAGAAATGGTTTCCATGGTGTAAAGAGACCTACTTCAGTGCATTAATATGCTTTTAAGGGACAAATTCACCCAGCAGTTGCTTTACCAGCTTATACAATGTGCAGTGTGAGCAGAGCCAACACACACAGCAGCGCAGACCCAGACCTGTCACTGCTCAGGAAAATCCCTTTCTCTGTGCAAACTTCAGCAGCTTTATCAGTCTGTTATTTTACTAGGGCAGTATTTCTCCATGAGCCTGGATCAGCTGTATCTCCTTTGGGTGCACACACCCCCAGCTCTGGGTGAGTTGTTGCAAAGGTGTATTTTATAAGACCGAGCTTTCTCATTTGCCTTGCCCAGGAGTGCAAAGCCCATGGCAGGAAGGATGAGGTGGCAGCAGACCTGTGTCCCCATAGATCATTCAAAGGGAAGGGCATGAAGCTGACTTCCTTTTTATTTGTTTTATCCAGCTGAAGTCTTCCTTTTTTCTTCAAACTTGGCAAGGGTTTGGTTAAAAGCAGCTTTCAACCTCTTTGTGGGAGCCTAAAACTTTCCCAGGGGATCTTTCCAGGAATTTCACTGGGAGCCTGGCTGTGACATTGCCCACATGAATAACTAAGAAATGATCCTTTGGAGTGGTCAAAGAGGAATTCCTTTGAGAAAACTCAAATCCAGCAGTTTCTGAACAGTTTGGGAGGGAACCCAAGAGCTGTCCTGCCAATGGGTCTTGGTGTGTCGAGGTGCTGCCCATCATTTCTAAAATAAGATAAACAGCCCTCTTCTAGGTGTGTGAGCTTTCAGTTCGAGTAAATCCCCCACCCTCTACCTCTGTAAGCTCTTTCTCTCTTGCCGGCTGTGGCCAAGCTCATGGATGGGACACTTGATGGGCTGGATGTTATTTGCATCCTGTCTGATGGCAACAGCAAAGTCCTTCTGAGCAGCATTGAGTCTGCTTGCCAAGTGTGAGCCGATCCTTTGCTGAATTAATAGCAGAGAAATTTCCAAGTGCTGCGAGCCATGGCCGCGCCACTGGCGAGGATGCTCCGCAGCACCCGAGAGGTATCGCCGGGAAGCGTGCAAGCAGCCGGCTGGTATTTGTGTCAAATTGTTGATATGTAAGTAGGGAGCATGCTGTGCATTTAAATCACTTTCACACTAATTTTGGAACAGAAATCATTAAATATTTATTCTGTGCCTAAAATACTGCTCGAGCGTTCTACTTACTGATATTACATATTAATTCACATAGATTTTGCAGTACTGATAATGCGTTTATTTTAAAATGGTGAGTCTGAGGCATTCGTTTCGATTGCACTGCTTAATAAAAAGTGAGATTCGTGGCCCCAGAGGAATCCCATCTAGTCACTTCTGTAAACGTGAGGAAGTGGCTCATGAGAAGGGAAATTTAAAGCTTCATAATTACTGTGAAAAAAGCACTAGCTGGAAGTTTTTAGTGATCTGCTGAAAACCAGTGAAATCAGCCCTTCCAAAATAAAGACACTTCAAAGCCTAGTAGAATTGTGGAGTTATTTCCTTAGCAGTGGGAGTACTATACATTCAGAAAAGCAATCACTCAGCCAGAGCATAATTGCTACAAATCAATTGCTACCTTCTCCATATGCTTTCCTGAAATGTGAGGACCAGTTAAAAAATTGCCACAAGAAACTTAAAAATAAGTAAATAGGCGCACCTTGACTTGCGGTGACCCTGGGGATGGCAATCAGGCACTGAATGGCAGCAGCAATCCAGCCCAGGTTTTGTAGGAGCCCTGTGCGTGCTGGAATAGATCAGCTGCAATTATTTCCAGGCTCTGGGCTAGCAGAGTAGGGTGCATTTAATAAAGCTCTCGTGTTCCTCCTATCTACAATAAGCCTCAGTCATTTTTAATTATAGATGCCTCGAAAGCTGGGAGTCAGCACTGACCAGACAGCAAAATACTGTTACAATCCTCTCCATGGTGTCTGGAAAAGGATTTCAGTACTGAACCTGACATGGATGTGATGCTGCCAGTCTGGCCAGAAAGTGGCTATTAACAGCTTGCTTGTGAATTTTGCTGAGTAGCCACAGACATCAAGTCTGCCCTTTTTCAGGACCTGACGAGTCAGGTTAAATTGGTGTTATTTATTTTAACACCTGGTGTAATAAACCCTCGGAAGAGGCTGCAAAGCCCAGAGGCAGCACCAGGGCCAAGTGTGTCCCTGGCTGTGAGCGGGCTCTGCCCAAGCCCAGGGGAGCAGAGCAGCAGGGCATGCAGCACATTTGCACAATGCTGTTGTTGGATTTCCTCATCTGCTGCCCTGTGTTATCAAATAAGGTTATTCAACCTCTACGCCTCTGCCCCTGCCCTGATGTGCATCATGCATCGCCCCTTCTCTCCGTGCAGCATTTGCTCTCCCAGTGCCTTGGAGGAAGAGCAAGTGCCCGGGAGAAGCACATTAGGTGGACCATCACAAGCATCAGACTCAAGGCACTGAAGCCACCAAAGCTGATGTGCTGGCTGCCTCCTTCCCACTGGAGAACCATGGGAGGCAGAGAGCTGGGGAGCAGCAGCATCGCCTCTGGGGACCAGGGATGCTTCCAACCCAGCCACCAGCACTCCGCATGCAGCAGTGGCCATGGTGCAATTAAATCCAGTTCCAAGGTGGAATAAGCACTCCAACCTCAGCACACACAGCTATTTCTGACTCTGGAGCCTGGCTGCTGTGGGAGCTCTCATTTCCCTGCAGATGCTAATCAGGTCTGGAGACCAGTCACCCAGCACCTGCAATGGGGAAAGAGGTGAGGGAAAACAATGGCTCAACAGACTTTTTTTGAGGGACTGACATGCTTTCCCAAAGTGTCTTCAAACACACTATCCAGAGACCTCATTGCAAGCCCCAGCTCCCTGGCAGCATGGGTGGCATGGGTCACTCATCTGTCCTGGCGGGAGGATATTGCCAGTCCCCAGCGGGCAACTACTACCAAGCAGGACACAGATAACTGGTCACACTACGGAGAAGAGACTGACCCTTGACCGACTAGAAGCTGCTCTCTGAGAGGGCAGTTTGCTGAAGAAAGGAAACTTTCTTGCTGGGGCTGTAATTCAGAGAGCCCTGTTCTGTAAATACAGGGCAGGGAGGAGGCTGAGCAAATGCTACAGTGCTGGTAAGAGAAATGCAGAGCCGCAGCAGTGACACCCCAGCTCTTGCATGGTCCACAGCCACAGTGGCTGAGTCTCCTGCCTTTCCTCCCTTCCCCATCCCATGCTCCCCCAATGCCAAGGGATTCAGCAGCGCCCCCATCCCCTGCTTTCCTCCTGTAGCAGCCCTGATGCAGCCAGGATCCCAATGTAAATATTAGCTGAGCGTGTGTGAACGGGTGAAAAGAGCACCCTTTTAAGCCATTCTGTTTGCAAGACACAGCAATCTATGTAATGCTGTTACTAAGAAACAAAGATTGTTTACCATGCTATTTTAGGGGATGGTGAAACAAATAGACCCTAGGACACATCAGAGTTTCTATTTCCCCTCTGTAAATCAGTGTTATTACCCAGTGGCAGTGTTTCACAGTGCCACTCTGCAGCCGGACTCTATTCATGCCCAAAAGAAAGGATGTATTGCTCAAACCTGCCCACTCACAAGCTCCCATTATCCAGTGTGGTAACTACTGTTCTTTAATCTATGTGGCTGCAAGGTACAAAGTGTCCAGCCCCTCACAGTGTGTGTCAAAGGACATCACAGCAAGTCCTCAGGAGAAGGTCCCATTTACTTGGCACTACTTGTTGCACAGCCTAAGTCAGGCTGGCCCTCAGCAGCTCCTCTGCTTCCTCTTGCAGTTACTGCCAAAATGTCTCATTTTTATGAACTGGAAGATATCTTTAAGTAGACTCTTTGCCACTTCATCTCTTTTTTTTCCCTCTTCCCTCGTTGCCTGCTACTGTACAAAATTTAGACTTGTATTGCAAAATCGCTTTTACAAAACGAGAGGTACAGCTGAGCAAACACTTATTTTACGTTTTGATGGCATGTTGCCAAAGGACCGGAGTTGCAGTGAGTAACAGGCAGAAGAACAAACGATCGCAGACATTGGACTCCTATACGTGCCAAGAAAATCAGCCCAGCAGGCTGGCACCGGGCAGCACTGTGCCCACCTCTACACCACCCCAAATCCGGAGCTGCTCTGAAGTTGAACTCAAAGCAAGGGTGAATCCCACACAAGTCCCCTGCACCCCACTCCAGTATTTTCAGATCCATCCCCAGCATACTGCAGGTGTACGGCAAATAATCCCTGGCTCATTTAACCAGCACCACCCGAGCTGGGCAAGGGACAGGAGTGACTGTTGAGGAGAAGCAGTGAGCGCCCCAGCACCACAGCCTGCAGGGTCACCTCGCTTTCCTAATCTCACGTTCAGTGCAAGCGATTTTCCACCAGCCATGAGGGATCTCAGGAGAGGCTAAACAACACAAGAGATGTGCTTTACTCTGTCTTTTCCCTGCTAGACCATCCCCATGACTCGCTGCCATCGGTGTACATAGATTTTACAAAGGCACTAATTGCTTCCAGCTTTCATAAATATTCTGTTTTAGGCCTTTAACCAGGATTAATCAAAAGAGCGCGGGTTTGTTTGTTTTTCATGCAAATGTGAGCCTCCCTGTGGGAGCTATTCAGTTAAGCTCTCCCAAATGGCTGCTTTAAATGGAGTTTACTCTTTCTGAGGGTTTCTTCCAAACCACCGGGTCCTGCCAGCCTGCTTTCAAAGGCAGCACCGCAGCACTCAGTACCGCATACACACGCACTCTCTTTCCAAAGCCTTAGCTTCAGCTCTGCTTTTTTTTACAGTCATTTCCACAAATCATTATCAACACTGATTTCCCCTGTCTAATGGGAATAAATGGGGAGAGATACAAGTGCTACAGCAGTGATTTTTTCTAATATCAGCAGATTCTTCCCTATGACACCTTGCAAAATGGAAACAAATCCAAAACATTTCACAGAATACTTTTAATATACTTCAGCCAATGCTGCTTCCGAAACCTGAGGCCACATGTAATCTCCTTTAGGCAGCTGCTGTGTCTCCAGCCAGGAGAGGTGAGAAGCATTAAGCTGTCCTCAGGGAAAGCACAGGCGCTGCTGGGTGAGTGTGTATATTTGCTGTTCCTTGTTTGTCATGTAAACAGGAGCAGGCACAGAGGTCGAGTATTCCCGTGCAGTGTGCGTTGCCTCTTACTGGAACCCACAAGAGAGCTGGCAATGCAGGCACTTTGGATCTCATTAGGTAATTATTCTGGAAAGCATTTTAGAAGCAGCAATTAATTCATGATGCTGGGAACAAATAGGTTGGGGCAGATTTTTTGAAACCTCCTGGAGCCTGCTCTGAAGTGATAAGCTAGGAAGGACCATGGATTTTGCAGCTATGTTGCATCTTGAAAAGAAACTGCCCAACATTATGCATCCTTTTAACCCAAACAGTTTCTGGTTCAGTATCCTGAGCAAACAGCAATATACACCAATATAATACCAAAAATTACTTAGCTAATGCTCTCATTTGTCTACATTTAACCACTGTGTAATGGGTAATTACACAATTACCCACCATGAAATATTACCACTGCAAGTTACACACACATAATTTTCATGATCTCTCCACTTGCGCTGCTTCCCCTCCCGCACTGTGCCGGACAGTCGCGCCTGTTGTGCAGCTGCTTTGCTGGCTCACCCAGCGATGTCTCAAAACATCTTTCTAGATGCAAAATTCAGGGTTCGCATGCTGGTCATGTTTTTAACAGGGGTGTTTCAACACCATGGAAGTCCTCGACTCCTGAAAAATGTGCCACAAAGATGGATACAGTGAGGCTAACATTGAAAGCTGTTGAAAATCCTGCTCCCCTCGGTGTGGTCAGGGGGGATCCTTCCTGCAGCTGGAGGTGTTGTGATAGTGCTGGTCTGTAGTAGGATGGAAACAACTGCAAGTAGGAGATATTTTAGAGGAAGCTGGATACACCTCTCTGGACAAAAATGACATTTGGAAACAGAAAGCAAGAGGCCTGAGACTTTCTGACCTTGTTCTTTACACAGGAAAAAGCACTAATGTTGTAACTGTACATTCAGGCACAACCACTGGGAAAATACAGCTGTGTGAATTAAGGGAAGAGAAAGTGTCGATCACTCTGAGGGTGATGTGTCCCTGCTTCTCTGGACCAGCAGCACTTCCAGATGAACCGTGACTAATCCATGTCTAGTCAGACCCTTTCAAGCATATCCAATTTTGAAGTTCTCCAGTGAGCAAAATCTCCCCCACCAAAGGATAAATATAATTCTGAAAGTTCCTAAAGAACACTCTTTTTTTGATGGTTGTAGATATCTATTTTACATCAATTAATTTAAGAAATCTTTTCTGACAATCTGTCAGAAAAGTCAATCTGTCTCTATAGATAGATACGCAATGTCTGTGATGTTCCTACCAGGAAAAGTTACTTCCGTCATCCCCAGCTGCTTTCCTCCAGCAAATCTACCTCTGCAGCATTACCTAAAAAGTTCAGAGCAATCACCACTGAAATAAAACCTTCCACAAAAAATGGTCCAGCTTTCTCCTGATCACTGTAGAGAGTTTTTTTTGCTGTCATGTCTGGGACAAGAAAGATGGAGAGCTGCAGCTTTTGAACGTCTGCCTCCTCAGCTATGAGGGAGAGCACCTGCAGCCTCATTGGATCAACAGTCCTGGCAGCAGCTCCAGAGAAACTGGGCAATAAAGGACCATTTCTGGAGGTGGTTTCAGATGAAAGCAGTGGTTGGGCAGAGCAAGCTGCGTGGCTGTTCCAGCTTTAGACATTTCCAGTCTGATGTGCAGTGTTTATTTGGCTTGCTGACTGTGCTGTTGCAGAAAATGCGGCATTGCTTTCCAAGAGTTGCCAGTGAGTGATGCAAACAAGAAGGAGGAAAGTTATTTGTCCCTGATGTGAAGGTGAAACAGGGCTGGAGCTGTATCTGCCTCTTGTGTCAGTGCGTGTCAGCTCCTGGCACTTGTGGGAGCCCATCCATACACAATGAGGTCCAGGGCTGCCCCACAGCTGGCATCCTTGCAAGGGAAGAGGGCTCGGGGCTGTGCAAAGGGCAGGGGTTGTACCTTGCAGAGCTCACCCTCCTTGGCACTGCTCTCCAGAAGACTGAGCCACAGGTGTGCCTGTGCAAAGCCAAAGCTGTGAGGTTCTGAATCCCAGCTCTTTGAAACATGATTCCAATGGGGACCACAGGGAAAACTTTGCTTGCAGGAACTTGACAACTTTACTTTTGCCCATAGACAGCTCGGTGTCTCCAGGGCTTCTCACACCGTGGGCAGAGCACGCACTCCGGTGCACACAGCCGCAGGGCTACAGATGGCCACTGGCCCCCCTCATGCTGCCAGTGTCCCTGCAATACAGGGCTTTCTATGGTGGTGGCAGTGACCTCAGCCAGCAAGCATGACTGCTCCTGCTCGCATCCACATGAGGCACGTGAGATGGCACAGCTCCGGCAGGTCAGGATAATAAAAATGGGGAAAGCAGTTTTTCCCAACCCCCATGCTAGTTTTTCAGCTGCTTTTCATGGCTTTTGGAAATGCAGGGTTCTGAAGTTGTTCCAGACTCATCTGCTATGCTGAGCTTTTAATTAGAAGTAGGCAAGAAGCTCAGAAAGCCCAGCTGATGTGAAAATCCCAAAACACGTGGTCTGAAGCAGCACCCATCTTCCCTCCCGCGAGCTAATCTCACAACTCTATCACCAGGAGTGTTTAATGTTTGTATTCTCCCCAAAAGTGAAACAAACATTTATTAACATGTATAACAGGTGACAGGTATTTTGACATTTAGGAAAGAAGCAGTGCTAATTGAGCAGAAAACAAAACAAAACAAACAAACCTTGAAAACACCCACCCACCACAAATACACACATACACACAAATGAAGTCTCAATCAGATCTGCAAATGACTGAAAATTAAAATACTGAAAACACACACACAGACAGACAACATCTTCATTGATTCATCCCTCAGAGCTGCTCCTGAAGTCCTTGACTCGCCCCAGGTAATCTTCAAAGCAGAACACCATGATATCATTACACATGTAATAATTAGTGACTCGGGTGAAATATTTATTAGCACTATTGCTGTTCAATTAAGGTTTTTTAGCTGTGTCAAGGTACAAGAAGAGCTACTTGGCACACAGCAAACTTGCCAAAAGCCTCAAGTCTGCAGGGACAGCGGTGTCTGTGTGGGGCTATGGGGACACTGGGAGACAGTGGTGTCAGTGGGGACATTGCGGGGACAGTGATGTCTCTGTGGGGCTGGGGGGACTCAATAGTATCTGTGGGGACACCAAAGACACAGCAGTGTCTGTGTGTGGATCTGGGGGCACCGAGGACACAGCGATGTTTGTGGGGACACCACGGGTACAGTGATGTCTCTGTGCGGCTGTGGAGACACTGAGGACACAGCAGTGTTGGTGTGGGGCTGTGGGGACACTGTGGGCACAGTGATATCTCTGTGGGGACTCAACAGTGTCTGTGGGGACACCAAGGACACAGTGGTGTCCATGTGGGGCTGTGGAGATGCTGAGGACACAGCAATGTTTGTGGGGACACCGCAGGCACAGTGATGTCTCTGTGGGGCTGTGGGGACACCGCAGGCACAGTGATGTCTCTGTGGGGCTGTGGGGACACCGCGGGCACAGTGATGTCTCCGTGGGGCTGTGGGGACACCAAGGACACAGTGGTGACTGTGCGGGGCAGTGGGGACACCAAGGACTCACTGGTTTCTGTGGGGACACTGAGGACACAGTGGTGTCTTTGGGGATACTAAGGACACAGCAGTGTCTGTGTGGGGTCGTGGGGACACTGGGGACACAGCAGTGTCTGTGGGGGGTTGTGGGGACACAGAGGGCACAGCAATGTTTGTGGGGACATCGCAGGCACAGTGATGTCTCTGTGGGGCTGTGGGGACACCAAGGACACAGTGGTGTCCATGCGGGGCAGTGAGGACACCAAGGACTCACTGGTTTCTGTGGGGACACTGAGGACACAGTGGTGTCTTTGGGGATACTAAGGTCACGGCAGTGTCTGTGTGGGGTTGTGGGGACACAGAGGGCACAGCAATGTTTGTGGGGACACCGTGGGCACAGTGATGTCTCTGTGGGGCTGTGGGGGCACCAAGGACACAGTGGTGTCCGTGTGGGGCAGTGGGGACACCGAGGACTCAGTGTTTTCCGTGGGGACACTGAGCACACAGCGCTGTCCATGGCGGCCCCGGGCGGCGGCCCCGCGGGCCCAGCGGACATGCGCGGCGGGGCCGCTCTCTCGAGCTCCGTCTCGCTGTCCTCGCGCCCCGCCGTTCAGCACCGCGGACAGCGCCCGCGCGCGCACGGGGCGGGGCGAGGGCGGGGCGGCGCGGGGGCGCGCGCGGGGGCGGCGGCGCGCGGAGCGCGAGCCCGGCAGAGCCGCGCCGAGCGGAGCCAGCGCGGAACACAGCCCGCCCGGCCCCGGCCGAGCCCAGCCCGGCCGCCGCGATGCTGGACCCGTCGTCCAGCGAGGAGGAGTCGGAGGAGCTGGTGGAGGAGGGGAGCGGTAAGGAGCCGCTGGCGCCCGCCGCGGCGCGGCTCTCGCCCACCCGCCCCGGCGAGGGCCCGGGCGGCGGCGGCGGTGCCGGCGGTGGCGGCAGCAGCGGGGGGCTGCAGCCGGGCGGGCGCGGCGGTGGCGCGGCGCGGCCCGCCAGCCCCAGCCCCTCGGTGGCCAGCGAGAAGGAGAAGGACGAGCTGGAGCGGCTGCAGCGGGAGGAGGAGGAGAGGAAGAGGAAGCTGCAGCTCTACGTCTTCGTCATGCGCTGCATCGCCTACCCCTTCAATGCCAAGCAGCCCACCGACATGGCCCGCCGGCAGCAGAAGGTACCGCCGCGCCGCCTGCCGTGCCCTGTCCTGTCCGGCCCTCCCTGCACGGTCAGGCTGGCCTCCCCTGTCCGCATCCTGCCCCGCAGCTCCCCTGCCCGCAGCACCATCACCCAGCCCCTGCCTGCTCCTGTCCTGCCCCCTGGAAGCAACCTTCCTGCCCCCTGCCCACTCCCCTAACTGTCCCTCTGCCCCCACTCAGTTACCCCAGACGTGCTCTGCTAAACACCCTCCTGCTTGCATCCCTGCCTCTCCCACTGCTCTCTTGTCTCCATCCCCAGCAGCCCCATGCCAGCACTCCCCAGGCCCGCAGCTGCCCAGGCACCCCAAGGACAATCCCAGCACAAAGCACCTTGGGTCTGCGCAGGTGGGGTTTGCTGGCAGCAGCCCCATCCTAGGGCATGGGGAAGCCCCCTGCCCCCTTGCCAGCCCTCCATGCTGCTCCCCACCATGGTCTGCTGCACAGAGCTGGTGCACTGACATATGGCACTGCTCCTAGTTACGCAACGTCGGGATTTGGGAAGTTTGAGGTGTTGTCCATCTCAAGGTTGTTGAAAGAAGAGAAATGAGTTATATTGCTGGAAAACACCAGGTGTGTGCCCTTGCCTCCGACAAGGAGACTCTGCAACTCCGTGCTCGCTGCAAAGTTTGTTTAGCTGGAAGTGCCGGCACTGACTTGGGGAGTTACCAAGTCTCATTTCAACTTCTTGCAAGTGTTTATGTGCGGCGAGCTCCCCAATGCTGGCTTTCTGGCAAAACGTGGCAGCAGAGCTTTGCGATGAAGTCGCTGCCACAGTCCTGACTCTTCCTCCCCGAGTGCGTCACGGCAGCGGGGCCATGTGCTGCTCCAGGCAGGGGCTGGGCAGGAGTGCTTCACCTGGGCACCCCATCCCAAGGAGCCGTCTTGGAGCTCATCTCTCCACTGAGGCACGAGCTCAGGGGCCAGGGCAGAAATTGAGTTTCTCCGGGATGTGGACACTGGTGCCTTTTAGCAAAATGCAGCCAACTTTTTCCTTGTGGCAGCCAGAGTTAGGTCCGTGATGGGACATATCTCTCTGGAATGGCTGGTTGATTGTTTTCTCTGTTTTCAATTGAGTTTCCTAGACTGCAGTTTTAGCCTTGATACCGTTCTGGATTCACAGATGACCTTTACAAATCAGGCAGACTCCTGGATGTATTGATGCAAACGGCATTCGGTTCTGCTACACCACAGGACTATTATTAGTCATTGCAACATACGGAGGTAGGAAAGTGTATCCGTACTGCATGTAGTTTAAAGGCAGTATAGGACAATCTGGTGTTGCTTAAAGGTTGAATGATCTGCTTTTGTTTGCTGAGCAAAGTGCATAGCTGAAAATATAGCAAGGTTTAGAGATTTTTTTTTTTATTTGCCTATGACCCCTTTCAATAGTTTGTGAATTTTCAAAGTTGTTTTGGCTTTTGTTTTCTGTACAACTTCTACGTGTTTGAAAACAATGATGGAATTTAATTAATTGCTAATTGTGCAGGAATTAAAACAAACAAACAAGCCCTGGGACTGTTTCTCAAATAAAAGTGAACTGAAATTGAAAAGGAGTTTTTCCAAAGGAACAGACAGTGTCTTAGCAGTCTGGAGAGGAGTGGCTGAGAAGAAGGGCAATTCTTAGTCCATGAAATCCAAATACTTTGCTTTGAAGGGACAGAATGAGGAGAGGGAAAGAGAAGAGGGGAAAATAAAGTACAGGTGAAACAAAGAAGTAAGGAGTAATGAGAAAAATTATAAACTGGCAGCAATACTTGAGTGAATAGGGAAGTTATGCAGGATATTGTGAGGAGATAATCCATTCTCTGTGAAATAAAGAACATAAGGAAATGTGTGTGGCTTATTTATACAAATAGCTAAAATAGGTGTGTCGCGGGGGTTCACTGTCTCCCCTCAAACTTAGCAGTAAGGTGGAATTGGGAAAGCTAAATTTAACTTGACAACACGTGTCAAATTAATTTCATTCTTTTTAAGGTGAACTCTTTATGGGTTTTTGTCTTCTGTATATCCCTATATTCAGTTGTTGTGCAGGTTCCTGGGAGTAAATCCTTGCCCTTTTTCCTTAGCCAAGACTCCTGTTAAAGTAAATTAAAGGATTGTCAGAGCCCAGAGTCTGTTGCTGGACTCCATGTGCTCCTCTGCTTTCCTCACACATCCCTCTGGGAAAGGCCACCCTTCCTTCTCTGGCTTGAGGGGAACCAAAGGGACATGTTCCCCCTTGGGCACCAAGCTTCTGTCGTGGTGGTTCTGTGAGGTCGAATGGTCTCTATGGAGACTTTGTGTATTGGTGGGCCTTTGGTAACAATGGAAATACCAGATGCTCCAAGACTCATCAGGGTGAAGCAAATGCATTTTGCTTCTTAGGGGAAAGGTGGGAGAAATCCGGATTTGGGTCCTGCTCTGGTGGGAGCTGTTGCCTCAGTTTCCCTGTCAGTTGGGTGGAGGGTAAATGGTTTCTTTCTCCATGTGTCAGTTGCCTCTCTACCCTCACAGCCTGTCATTAGCAAGGGAAGGGTCTCATCCTGAGAGAAATGGGAAGCAGAAAACCTGAGATGGTCTGTACTGTATGCAGCTCCCACCGAGCCCCTGAAGCCCAGGCTGCTTTATCATCATCTTTGCAGTTTTCTCGGAAAAGAAAGCAATTGATTTTGTTGGAGTTGCTGCACTGAAGTTCTTGCCTGCACTGAAAGCCCCTATGGTGCCTCCTCCAAAGGGTGTAATCCTCCCTCCTTGATCCTGCAGCGCTGCTGTATCAGAGCTGGCTGGTACCCTGAGCCCCAGGGGCTGCGTGTTACAGTGGTGTGATGCACGGGCACCGCAGGTACTGGTTGTGTAGCAGCATCCCTGTTGCGTAGCGCTTGGGAGCTGGAAAACGCAGCCTGGTGTTTTCCAGCACTGGTGAACCACCTCGGAATAAAGGGAAGTGTGTACTCAAGATACTGTTGCAACAGAAAGATAATTACATGCGGTTTGATAAATTGTAACATATATGAGAGCTAAGAGAGCAGTGGAAATGTGTGAATGGATGACATAGCTGGGTGTATAATGTACATGGGCATGATGGTGTTGTTTGTTTACACTGGTAACAAACTCTGTTTCAAATTTCAAGATGAATTCAAGCAAATGCCACTCAGAGCTGCTGCTTTTCTGATCATGACACCCTAGAAATTTCAGCAACAGAGTAAAAATTGTTTTTTAAATTAGTGTGTTCAAGCCTATACCTCTGCTTCAGGTTTACCTTGATGTTTATATGTTAAGGCTCCACTTGAGTAACTACACATCTGTGATGTCTTCTTGTAAGTTACTTTATTTACATCTCACTGGTATTGTTTCCTAGGGAAAAAAAAAATAGACACCTGCCTGTGCTGCCTTGCTTCCCACTTGGATTCCTTTTTAAGCCACCACTGAATTCCAGAGACATTTGACAGGCAGACACTGCTCTGCAAGATGCTCATCCCTTACATATAGACCTTCTTATTTTCACTATTCATTTATCTCCTGTCCCAGGTGGGAGGAGGGTGGCGGTGAGTGGGGAGTGCTTACTAGATGCTGAGGAGTCTGAGCAAGAGATCTCCTGAATGTGTGGCCTGGGAGGAAATGTTCCCATCAGAGCTTACACCTTGCTGGACACGAAAGGCTCTAGCTTTGTGATGCTGCTCAGGAGGAAAACAACGTTGACAGCTCTGTTGCTCTCAGAACAATGTGTTTTAGTACCACAGATGGCACTTAGCTTGGTAATTGCTTGCCCAGGATGTATTTAGTCTTTTCTCTGGCTCATGCTGACTTGTTGGAAGTAGAGTTGAGAAGACCAGCCATGCTCTGTGCCTCTCCCCACTTGACCCCAACTGCCTTAAGCCTTTGGGAGGAGAGCTCGACCTGGGGAAAATGCGCAATGTGTATGTCTCTGAAGTGATGCAGACCAAGCACCCTCAGATGTGGGTTATACTGCTTGTTAAATACCTCCAAAGCACGGCAGCCAAAAGGCACAGCGCCACTCAGGAATCAGCGTTTGCTCATCCAAAATAGCATAAACTGAGCGATCTTCTCCATATTATCCCCAGTCCCCTGAAAACCCTCATTGGGTAAGGAGCAGCAGGAGGAACTCGTTAGGAGAGAAAACACGGTGAACACATTAGGTCAGACATCACCACAGCTGTGGTTGCCATCACCTGTTTTCTTCCCCACAGAACAAGGGAACAGACAGGTGGCACATGGGAGAGTAAATCAGTACCCAGCAGGATAAATGTGGGATGAAAAAAAGTTCCAGCTTAGTGACAGATTACTGGAGCTGCTCCTGGGAGAAACGGCTTGTGATCTGGGTCCTTGTGTAAGCCTATGGGATGACGTCGGGTGCATTAGCAAAATTCTCAGGCAGATTCAGCAAAATGCCTAAGCTTGTGCTTTGCCGAATGGTGATTGATTTAAGCATGATGCTTGATGCAGAACAGGTGTGAGGGATCAGAAACACTGTTAAATTGGTTACAATGCATCTTAAAATATTGAATTTCTGCCATTTTGGCATGCATGCAGATGCTACTACAGCTAGGAACGTAGTAAAGCTTGTGCAGCCTTCCAAATAATCACATATTTCTTCCCTATCATTGGCTGGGTTGTTGCTTTCATGCCATATTTACAAAAGTTATTTCTTAAAACCACCAACATGTTGGTCTTCTGGGACAGACCATGACTCAGGTAACACTAGGATTGTTTTAGCATCTTTCTGCTGGAGCAACTATGATTTTTATGGTCAGATTCTGCTTTATTGGCCCCAGAAAGCCCTTGGAGGTGTGTTTTTCTCAGCACAGGGGAAGAAAGGTACAGATGATGCTCTGCTGCTTTTTTTGTCTGTTCCTCAATTGCTCTCTAGTGCCACTTAAGGAGATGCCAGGTCCAGGCAGGTCTCAAGCATGAGCTGGACCCCATGCACAGCTCTCTAGTTGCAGCAAAGCTGCATTCATGCTATGCCCCTAAAGCCTGGCCACCACTGCCAACAGATGAGATCTGTACATGTGGTTGGGCTCTCAGCTTAGTCTGTCCCCAGGCCAGCTCTGAGCTAACTCTGAAGACAAACCTGCCCACATTTCTTTGCTGCCTGGAGAGCATTACCATGGGGAAGAAGATCTGGCACATCTGAGAGGTGATGTTCCATAGCAGTGTGGAATGCAGGATGTGATTGTTGTGCTCAGAGTGTCTGGAATCCACAGAAAATGGTTATTTTCAGTTAAAACACTTATCATTTATTTTGCCAGTGCCTTATCTTAATTTAATTCTAGCAGATATTAAATATTTGTTATACTTTCGCTGTTGATATACATGCAGCATATTGGATTGGGAAGCAGGTAATTAAATAGGCTGTGAACTTGGTCTTTGGCTTTCGTAAAACTTCCAGTTTCTGATTCGCAGCTTGGCGATTCATTTATTGTGGATGGCACCTCTCGGGCCAGAGATGTTGTCAATGAAGAGTGGGGAAGACCCATCAGATCATTTAGATTCAACCCTTGCTAAAGCCCATCATTTCCAAAAGGTATTATTTATGGCCTTGCTTTGCATAGTCTAGATGCTCTCCCCGAAGCACTTTGCCTTTTGCACCACTTGTAATTCCTTCTGCTGAATGATGAGTCACTTGTTCTCCATTCACCTAAGTGAGAAACAGACAGAAAGTCATTTCCCTGTGTCATTTTTTGTTAGCTAGAGAAGTATTTAATTTGGTTTCAGTATGGTTTAGTAGGAGTCCAGTCATCACAACACTGGTACTAGCTGTGTATGTGTACAAACCCTTTACAGCTGCTGCCAATGCTTTAGTTCAGGTGGGTACAAGACAAACAACCTATTTCTATTTAATTATGTGAACCCAATTAATATGTGAATACCAATCAATATAGTATAAACAATAAAGCTGTTGCTTGATTGGTGTCAATGTGAATTCAGCCAGTGGCTTCAGCAGCTCCAGGGTTTCATAAACAAAGTGATCTCTAGGAACTGTGTATATTTTAGCGTGTCTTTTAAAACTAATTAAAACAGTAGGATTCCTTTAAAAAAGGAGTTGAGGAGACCTTTCCTGGTCCTCTCAATTTGTCACCCAGGAGGCTGGTTGGCTCATCAGAGGTGGGCTTTGATGGGTGGCCCTTCAAAAGTCTTGCCTTCCTGGGAACCGAGCTTGGTGAGGTACAAGGGAAGGTGTAACCTTGCTCCCCAGCTCCTGGGGAGCCTGATGCAGGCACTGGAAGACAAGCAGAGCTTTTCTCATTACCCTGCCCACTCCACACAGCAAGTGGGTCAGAATTGGACCACCCTTCTTGCAGGGGGTGCTCTGGGGACTTGGGTCTAGCTGTGTCTTCATGAGGGTGGAAGGGGGCAGATGCAAGAGGTGGCATGTTCTTGGGGACTTCCCCTGTGTCATTACCCTGTAGATACTGAAAGAAAAACCATGGAACATCCTAACCTGGTACTTTCTTTGGAAGAAATTATTTGTGGGTACAGGATACTTGAGGTGCTTTGGCTGGGTTTTCTTCTGGATTGGGTGGGCATCATTCTTAAAACCAGGCATAAGTGGAGTCACTGAGTGTTGGATGTGAACATGTGCAATTGGTGTTTGAAAAGGTGTTTTCAGTGATAATGTTTGGTATTGTTTGTGATTCAGGATGATAAAGTCAGATGTTTTCTAGAATTTAAACACCTGAGTCAAAATGTTATGCAAATGTTTATTCAGCTTGGGGTAAGTGATGCTGTGTTTGTAGTTCTCATAGTTCAAAACCTGTCTGTCTCACAGTCAGGTTGGGAACCTGGACTTCTAGTACTGTGAAGTATATCCTCACTCTATATATCATGCTCTGTGTGTGTATATATATATATATCTCCCCCTTGTGAGGGGACATTAGTACAGGCTGCCTCCAGCCCAGAGGGGTTAGAAAACTGCCCTGACACACAACTCTTTGATTTCACCCACGTGCTTCATGACAGTTGTGTGACCACAGATGTTCAAACACTGAGCATCTGCCCATACCCAAATGTTAATGTTTGATGAAGAAACTTAATGAAATCTAGATTTAGTCAGGTTTTTCCTAGGCCAAAGTGTGGCTTTTTAATGATGGTGCTGCGGTGTTTATATCTGGGGACTGGAAGTGCGGTGTGCAGATCTTGAAGGAATCCCATTGACTTTGATAGGACTTTGGCCTCATGCTGCAACGCATTTGTACCAGTACCTTGGAAAAAAGGCTGCCCAGTAATGGTCCAGCAGTGGCTTTTCATGATCTCATGTGCTGAATTAGGGTGATGTTCACCAAAGGGCAGGGTACTCTTTGTCTTCAGAATACGATGAGACAGTCTTCACAGTGACCCCTGTAAGCCTGTCATCTACTGCTTGTCTTCAGCCTGGGGGAGGATCATGGTGGGGGAAAAATTCAATGAACATTTTTCCAGTTGAAAAGAAGCACTTGTTTTGAATGTTGTCGTTGCCTAACCTACCTCTGCGGGAGAAAGCAGCCCTGTATCCAGCTCAGCCACTACTGTGATGTGCAGAAGCTCAGCTCAGTCTCTTAGAGTGGGGCTCAGAGGTGGTGGTTTTGCTCCCAATTGCCTGTCTGGCAGAGGGGAGGAAGGTAATAGGGAGGAAAGGCTGATTTCCAGGTTCACACCTTGAGGAACTACTGATAGAAGTGGCTATTTTTTAAGAAATGTCTTACTGGAGAAGATAGCACTGTGAGTCTGCAGATCCTGTGAGTTTGTGGTAACCGCTGATGTTTATTAGTTGCAATGTGTGTTTTCAATCAATGAGATGTGCAGGGCTCACCAACTCCTGTAGGAAGCAATTCTCCCTTCCCTGGGGAGTTTATGGTGTCACCAGTCCAGATGATGCTAAGTCAGTGTTGCCCTGAGATACCCAGGAAAAATGCTGCACCACAACACACAGCCTTGCCCACCTCTGTATCTTGGGGAGTAGCCCTCTGCTTTCCTTTTTGCTGTTCGGAGAGGGGTAGCAATTTGCCTCTTTTGGGAAGGATGTGAGTGTGGGTGCATGAGGGTCATTTTGGAGCCTGTAAGGTCACAGCTGACATACAGTCTCTGTCTGGAAGCAGGAGGGGACAGTCTGGCTGTACTCTCTGTCTGGCTGGTGGCACCATGGGGAGATAAAGGGACTTGGGTTTGATATTGGGCTCTCAGAGGAAACATGAACCAATGCTCCTCAATACAGCACTGTGCTCACTGAAGTGAGATGCAATGTTAACACAGAGACAGAGTTTGGGTCAAAACCTTATTTTTCCATCCTGTATAAGGAATGCATTTTTCTATAGGTGTCCTTACTGTCCCTTCTACCACTTGTCTTATTTCCAATAGGACTGGTGCGTCTCTTGGAAACAAACTCTTATCCCAAGAAGAGATTCAGGGGAGCCCTGTCCAGCCAGTTGGCCAATTAAAGCAAAATACTGCAAAGGCATTTTTGGAGAAGGTTTTTGGGCTTGTTCTGGCTGGTCTTTGCAGGTGGCTGGTGCAGGTGGCTGTGGAAGAGAGTAGCTCTTCCACAAGCAATGGGCCATATGTAGCCCATGTGCCATTCAGTGCTCCCCTTGGATGGCCATGTCTGATGGATGGGGGCTGGGAAGGAGAGGGAGTTCAGATGTTATGTTTTAGGCACAAAAAATATCAGATGATTTGGAAGAAACTAAGTGAAGCTGTTCAGCAGTTCCATTGGGACTGCTGTTGATGCTGACGGGGCTAGCTTTTGCATGAGTGAGATGTCACTTTGCCTGGTGTGCCCTGGGGAGGGTCAGCTGCTCTCGCACCTCAGCAGCAGAGGATTTAGGCAGCCGGGAGGTGATGCGTACATTGCACAACATCAAGCAGAAGGCAAATTTCATCTAAGATGCCAAATATCCTTTCCTGGTTCAGCAAGAGGGCACAAATGCTTTGCATATTGCACACACGGGGTTTGCTTTTATTGCCTACACCCCTAGATTTCCCCTGCCTCTCAGCAGGCTGCTCCCACCCTTCTTGCCACCAGAGACGACAGACTCATAGCTGCCTCGGAAGGAAGCTAATGGGGTGACGCAGCAGGAGCCAGCTGCTTTGCTACCTGCGTGGTGACAATGCAAGGATGAAGAAAGGACACAGCCAGCACTTCTTCAGCCATGGGCAAGGCTGTGTGACCTGCCAGCGGTGCGTGCTGCAAAAAACTGCATTTTGCCTCCCACCCCTGGCACCACAGACCACCCTCTGCCAGTGGGACCTCCAGGCAGAAGCCATCTGCTGTTGTTATCTGGGGATGTGCAGCTGCCTGAGCTGCACGGGGTGTTTTTTTGGTGCATAGCCAAGAGCTAGCTGGAGTTAGGACTGCAGAGACTTTGTGTGTGCTCAGTCATTTGCGAGGGCAGAGCAGCTCCTGAGCGTGAATCAATGCTGATGCTCTGCGGTGGGAAGGAGCAGGGAGCTGGGAAGGACACCAGGTCTGGCCGAGGGAGTTTGGAGCTGGGAATTGATGGCGTTGCTCCTTCCCTTTTTTTCAGGCCTTTCATGCTTCAGTCTGCAAATTTTCCCCCTCCAGAAGGGTATCTGTGTGGGAGCTGGGGCAGGGAGGAGGGATTGCTCATAGTGTGGCTGTGTTTTCCTTTTCTACCTCCCCTTTGCTCTGCAGCAAGCACAGCCTGGGGCTGTGCAGGGATGGTGGGGAGTAATACTTTTCTAGCCTCTAGCTCTCTCCAGAGAGAACTGATGTCCTCAAAAAACTCGAGTTGATTGTACAATGGTAGCTTATGTTGACCAGGGATCTAACCAGTGTGATTTCTGCTTATTGGCGGTTTCCCTGGACTTCAGTGGTGCCTTCTACGCTTAAAGATGTTGGTCATGATGCTATAAAGAACCTGCCCCTACCTTCGGCTGGGGTCTTGTGTGTTTTATCTGCTCTGAGGGTTCCTTCTTCCACAGGACCTCTTTTGGCACTTTCTCCCACGACCTGAGCTGTGTGCCTGGCTGGGAGAGAGTTTCGGGACAGTCGGTGCATTTACTCCAGCCTATCTGGCCTGGGGAGGGAAAGATGGGCAGGAAACATGCTCAAGTGGGTTTGGCATTTGAATTCCAATTTTAAACCTCTCTTTTTGCTTGCTATTAAATGCTGTTACAGGTGCATGTGTGCACACGCTCATGAAAGAGTTGTGAGCTGAGCAGGGCAGGATCTCTGGGAGCTGGAGAACAGCCTGGCTGGGGACTCTCTTCATAAATAGTGGCAACTTCTGAACTGCTGGGATCCCAGTGCCATACGTGTTGCTGTCTGATGTAAAATGGACGTTTATTTCTAAGGTTATTCACATCTCTGCTGCTGAACTTTTGTTTGGAGTTCATTAAGCTCAGATCTCCGAAGCCTCTGTTGTAAAGCTTGTTTTTGGTGAATACTTCATGCAGAAGGATCTGTGTGATTGAAAGAAATTCCTCCTCTAATCTTATTTCTCTGTAAACTCTCTCTCTCTCAGCTTCTGTCTCACACCAGAATATTCTTGTCGGCACAAAAGTCACCCCAAAAGTGAATCAGAGCCTGCTGAGTGGGACAGTCTTCCCACCACTTATTTATAGTGCATGCAATTACCCTCCATGCATCTCAGAACTCTAATTGCCTTTTTATTGCTGTTTAGCAGTGTGTTAAAGGGTTTTGAATGCTCACGCCTTGTTTTCTCATTAGCTCTATTTATTCCTCCTTTGGCTCCCTTCCTTAACCTCATCAAATTTAGCATCTTCTCCTTGCCTTCAGGGCCTCAGGCTGCCCTGCCACTTCTTACTTCTTCTCCCATGTCCTTTCTCATGTTGCTGCTCCAGATGCTCTGTGTTTCCCATTCTTGCTCCAATGTGTTGTCAGGGCCCACCTCCTGGAATGGGCTCTGCGATGCCCTGCCAGCGGTCCCTGTGCTGGGCAGGTTGGCTCAGACAAGACACCTCAGTGTCTCCCAAGGCAGCTGCCTTGCATTGGGCATGGCTGGTTATTGTGATGAGGCTTCCCGGGCAGTTAAGGGCAGGTACATGTTCTGGGAATGGATAGCAATTATTAAGATCCTGGAAAAGACCTGATACTCAGGACTGGGAGTTGTTAAGCAAGGCAGGAGGCAGGCAGTGTGGCTTGAGGTCCCCTGTGTGGATTTATTTTGCCAGGGTGGCCCAGGAGCTGGCCCTCTTGCTGGGCTGTGTCTGTACCAGGCAGTGGGAGCCACAGCAGTCAATCCAGACACAAATCCTGTGTCTCTTCAGAGCCTTGTGGCTTGTTGGGGAATGTGGTGCACTCACTGCCTTGCTGGAACATGTGGTCCCAGTGGGACTGGATTGCTGGTGCAAAAAGCAGCCATGCTTTTCTAGGAGCCTAGAGCTCTGTAAAGTCCCAGTGCTGCGGTAGTGGCACTGCCAGTGGCCCCCATCTGGCACAACCCCTCTCGAAAGCCACAGTGTGTTGGGCTGGGGGCATGTACAACTGATATCATTGGGATGTTTTTTTTCACCTGTATCCTGTATCTGTTTTCACTGATCTGTTCTCTCTGATGGCCATGACAACGTGGGCTTTGTGCTTGTGCAGCACCTGGCACCCTGGGTAGATAACTGGGAGCAAACAGTAACCTGGGTTTGTGTCATATAGCCTCTGAGTGCAAAGTCCTTTTCAATGTTATTTGCTTTATGTTTTAGCCTTGTTGTGTGGCATTTCCATAGCTTGAATTAATTTAATTATTCCCTGAGGTGCTTGCTTGCTCACAGTTGTCCAGGACATCATTGCCCTCCTCTTGTGCATTGAGGAGCCCACACAACTCTGAATCATCAGTAAATGTAATCATGGTGCTTGATGTTTGTTCTTCCAAGTTCATGATATATGCAATAAGTGAAACTGGTCTTAATACCAATCTGTGCCTCCCCTTTCTGCACCTGTTATGTTCTCAAAAGCTTCTGAGCTGCATATGGCCCACCACTCAATCTTAACAGCATTCGTATTGACCAGAGACATTAATATTTTATGTAAAATTGGATCAAAAGCTTTCTTACCCTATAGGTAACTTATGTCCAGAGTTTGCCCCCAGCAGCCTTAGTGTATCTGCTAAGCGTGGTGTCAGCTCGGTGAGGACTTGGTGCCAGGTTGAGTTCAGCAGCATCCCTGCCTGCATCCCTACCCGCATCCCATTTTGGCCTGTGACCCAGAGGTACTTGCGCTGTGGGCTGTGCAGTGCTGCCCCAGGCTGGCGTCCTCACTGATGTGCTCCAGCTGAGTACAGGGGCTCATTAGTCAAAGAGCAAATTACTGAACTGAAACAGGGACCAGAGCTCCCTGGTCTTGGAGGGGGTTTGCTCTTTCAGGTTCCTTGTGCTCCTGGGCAAAAGCAGAGACAGAGCTTGGCAGTTTGGATGCTGGTTGGGGACTTGGGTTTGGGCTCAGCTCCCTGCTCCCTCCTTCACAAGCTCACACAATTCTCCAGCGCTTTCTCAAGCTGCCATCAATAAAAAGGTGATGAAAATATTTCTCTTTCCTCCATAGAGATCTGGAAGACAGTGAGGGTTTATGAGATGCCGAGTTAATTGCTCAGCACTGGGTGTGCAGGTCCCCAGGAGCATGAGGACCAGGCTCGGTGAGGGCGGCTGTGCTGTAGCTCAGACACACGCCGACACTGAGCATCCATGGGCTGCCACTTCTGCTCTTGCTGTGTCCTCCGAGCAGCCTCTGCAGCTGCTCCCTCTTATAATAAGGTAGTTAATAGTCTTGCATAATTCATACTTACAAGCTGTACACGCTTGATGATAAAAGGAGCCAATTTTTAATTTACGCATGTGGGGTTTCATATAGATCTTAACAACTATGCACAATAACTGTGCACCCTTTCCTCCTCTCCGTTTGCATTTGGGAAGGTGGACAGCAGGCTGTTCGGTGTTTCCATGCACAGGGGAGGGCACACCCGGCCCACAGCTCGCTCTTCTGTCCCCTACAGAGCTTGTCACAAGTGCTGCTCTCCTTGAGGAGGGTGCAGCAGGGAGAATTGCATCATAATACAGAAGCAGGACAGGAAAATCTTCAGCCTTCTTGCTCCACTTTTATATTTCCTTTTAATGCTCTCTAAAACTGTAACTGCTCTATGAAAGGAAGGCAGCCTGCTGAGCCTGGGTTTGCATTGCTGATAGACGGTGAGGCTCTGCTGCAGGTGGGTGCTCTCTAGATGCAGATGCATGTGCTCCAGCTGCTCTTGCTTAGGGCACCCGGTGCGGACCGAGTCCGAGGCTTCCAGATGTTTGTCCCATGGTGATGGCTAAGGCTTGCAGGGCCAAACAAAATGAATTTACGAGAGATGGGCATTTAGACTAAGGGAACAGCTCAGCTGCCCTCAATTTAAGCCCATATGAGCAGGAGAAGAGTAAGAGCCCCAATTCTTTGCTATCAGCCAAATGCACAGGAGCCAGTGACCAGCAAGAAGCAGATGGTTTGCTGTTGCTGTGCCCTTCCTTTTGATTGCTGCAGGTCTGGGAGGGAGGTACAGTTACTCCAGCAGTGTGGCAAATCGTCTCCATTTATCTTGTGGTGTTATGCCTCGATGATGTCAGATGGTCTCTTTACATTGCATATATATTCAGACTAAGCAAATCACAGGTTTTTTTCCATGAAAATCTAATGATGAAAGATGACACTATAAGTGATATTTTTTTTCTTTTAACCTATTGTTTCATTTGCTTTATAACCGTCACACTAATGGTAATAATCTTTCCTTGCTGTGGCTCAGGAGAACAGATGTGCCTTTTGAATTTTTTTTTTCACCTAGACAGAATCTTTTTTTCTTTTTTTAACAGCTCTGATTACTTACTTTGCAATGCTGTGACCTATATTCAAGGTGAAACTTGTGATAAATGTTTGCTTTGGGGAGAGAGGCACAACCATGTTTTTGAGAAGATTAAGGCCTGTCAGGCAGCAACTCTCATTTCAATTAGATGTCAAAATGCAAATCATTCAGGCTTAAGAGTACATCAAGGTGAGAGCAGAAAGGACTTTAATCCATTCTGAGATTAAGTTGAAATTGTTGTGCATAATTGTTCTTGGTCAGTTATGCTGGCTAGGAATGGTGTGAGGGTAAGTCAAAGTTGTGGAGGAAAACCCTTCAATGATGTTTCTGCCATGCATTAGAAGGCTTACCAGCTGCTTGTAGTACTTGCTCATTCAAAGGACTGTCATCCCTCAAATGACAGAGAAATTACTCCGACAGTTGCAGCTGTAATGACAGCTCCCCTGATTTTAATAGCTCAATTATTATTTATTCATTTTTGCATTGGTTGTTAGCAGGTAAGAGGTGTGTGAGCAGTGCTGCAGTGTGCCCAACTCAGGGGCACAGGCTGCACTTTTGGCTTAGCATCCCTGTGTCACATCTGGGGGAACATGTGAGGACACAGTAACCCCACACACACACTTACTTTGCCCTGGGGAGCCCCAGCTGCCAGGGGTGCGGTGGTGGGTGCCTGGGGTTTGCAGCGTGTGGCTGCAGAGGGTGTCCCCTGCTTGAAGTGTTCCCGTCTGCCTGGCGATGCTGCTGGCTCCAGATGTTTTGACTAGAAAAACAATAAAACCCAGGTTTTAAGGCTGGGGTCACTGAGGTGCATCCTTCAGGGTTTGTCTAGATTGCCTCTTGGTGCTTTTGGTTAAATCAGCTTCTTTCATGGGTTGGAAAGGACACCTTAAAAAACAGGCACATTCTTAAAGCAATAAAAATATCCAGCAAAGGCAGAGGGAATACAGGTGCTGTGGCGGGACCTTCCCCGGGTGACCAACCCTGCTCCCTGTCCTGGCCAAAAGCCACCACCAAGGTCCTTCTGGAAAGGCAGGATAAACCATGGGCAGGGCAGTGATGCTGAGCAGGACCACGGCCAAAGGCTGCTGAGCATCAGCATCACTAAATATCAGGACTGGGTTTTTTCCTATGACACTGGTGTCTTTGGGAGACATGGCACCTGGAGCCAAGAGCACAGTTTGCTAAAGCAGAAAGGAGCACATCAGCCCCAGGACACTGGGGACTGGAGGCTGGAATTGCTCACACAGACACTTAGGGCAGCTCAGGTAGGTGCCTGGGGAGCTTTTCTTCCCTTTGCTAGCCTTGAAAGTGCGAATGAAATATCTGGGGTGGTGGGAAGGCTCTGAAATATTTTCCTATCCTCTACTTGAAGATAAGTTACAGTTTTAGAAAATATTAGGTAAATGAAAGATAAATGTTTCTACTTTTCAGTCTTCTTTTCATATACCTGCTTCTCAGCAAACATTAATGAAAAAAAATGGGAGTGAGAACCAGCAAAAAACAACTTGGCCCTGTTGAAACCATGCCTACAAGGTCATAGCTGTTTATGTAGCAAATCTCACAGGACTTGAAAAATGTCCTTGCTGTCGTCTTGTGCAGTTTATCAGGGGTGTGTATGGAGTCACAGCACTACTTTGCTCCAGAGATGGCAACCATACGCTCTGGCTGTACATCATACCTCTTTTTGTACCCAGCTTGGATGACTATGGTTTGTAGATAAAAGGCTCGTAAGCTCAATGAAAAAATAGCAAAAATGTGAATTACGCAGCTATTTTCAGAGCAAAACAATTATGGTTGCTTGTAGACTTTGCATTAGAAAAACTGCTGTAGACAGAGAAGCTCTACACACGTCTGTGTTGTTGGGAGCTGGACCTTGCCTGAAGGGCATTCACAGGCACCCCATGTCACCCCCTTTCTGAGGGAGTCAAGCAGCTGATGGGTCCCCCGTGGCTGGCAGGTCCCCCCAACCCTGCTGGGCAGGGGCTGTGTTTGCAAGGCAGAGCTGGGCATCACGCTGGGGAACTGCTGGGAGTCAGGGATCGAGCCAAGGTGGGAAGGGCTGCAAACTGGGAGGCAGAGGCAAAGAACAACCTTCTGCATCACACGGGCTGCTGCTGAATCACTGTTTACGCTGTTTCTGTACCTGCTGACTCGATGCATGGAAATAGGGTACCTCTATTTTTAGTTCTTACCTTGTGCATTCATGCACACAGATGCTGAAATTAGGCTTTTTGTGATGGGAGCAGTTTCTTGCCTACACGGGGAAAGTGTTTCAGAGTTGTGACACAGTAACAATTCCTGATTTCTTCCCTTGCTAACATCATCTGCACAAGGAGAGAGGTGTTTGCTCGGTGTAGTAGTACAGAAATGTGGGATGGACCCGAGCACCTTTGAGCTGCCTCTGCCTTTGGTGCAGTCCAGCCGCAGTCTTGCACCGCTGTCTTCCTGGCACCAGAATTGCAGCTGCCCAATTTTGTTCCATACCCTGCTGGCTGCCTTTACTCTCTCCTTTAGAGCTGATTTGGTACCTAAATACGATCTATCAACTATTGCAGAAGAACCTGGGTGTTTTGGTTTGTCGCTGTCAGTTTTTATTAATCTGTGATTTCCTTTGCCTGTCTTGTTGCTCCTTGATGCTGGTGGAGCAATATCGAGCTCTATCAACAGAGAAGCAGGTCCCAAGATGAAACCAGCACATTTGTGTTGGCAGGAGTTTTGTGTTGGCTGTTACCTGCTGCCACAGTTAATTGTGTTGTGAAAACTGGCACTGCTTTTGCATACGAGCTGGGACATGGAGGTGAGGTAAAGCAGTGACTCGTTAGTGGCAAAAAAATCACATTGATTTTACTGGGGCCAAGACCTGGTTTATTTTGTTAATCCCGCACGGAGCACGAGTGCAAAGGTGGTTGCTGGTGGAACATTCCAGTGAAAACAAGGCTTTCTCATCCTACTCTATTGGGATTGACAATGACATTTGGTAGGGGGGGGTGGAATAAATGGAAAGTAAATGCTTTGTTTTTAAAAGGATTCCATCATCCGCATGACAACAGCTCTGTAGCACTGTCTGTCCTCAGCTGCTGCAACTTCAGAACTCGGCTGGGATTCCCCAGAGCTCAGGAGATTATTTGACTTGGTGATATTATTTTGAAGGTGCATTTATCCCTCCTTGGTGTCCTCCTGGTGCACAGGGTGCTGGCCACTGCCACCAGAAAGCCCGGGAGCAGGTGCTGTTGCTGAAGTGAATGAAATGGCTTGTACAATGATAGCAAACTGGTGTGTGCTGTGTCCCCTGTCTACAGGGAGTATGACAAAGGCAGGTCAGGATTCCTGCCTTAAAACCCCTGAGTCCAAAACCTTCATGCCATATTTACATATGTGATGTTCTTCCAACTGCCCTCTCAGGTTTGTTGTCACTTTGACATCAGCTGTTGGGACTCACACCTTTGACCCCAAGCTTTGGTTTCTGAAATGTCTGGTTGCTAAACTGCCATCTCCCAGCAGGTCTCATGTCCTAAACCTCCTGCAGCAGACCTTGCAGCCGTCTTGCTTTCCTTACCCAGCTTGTTCAGAGAGTTGATTTCCAGAAACCAACATTACCTCCAAATTCAGATCTGTCCCTCATGTAACTACTAACAGTGCCACGAGAGTCTGGGCTGACCAGAGAGAATGACTTAGTCATCCTGGTACTCGCTCTGGCTCAGTTATGCCTGATGTCTTTTGGCTCCTTTGATGACCTCTGTCATTTCCCTGCTTTGGCACCTGTGCCAAGAGAGCGCAGCATCCTTATGGAACCCTTGCTAGGCAAGTTCCTCTCCTCATCTTGGGGATGGCCCCAAGGAAGCAGTCATTTGCATTGCTGCAGAAGACAGTTTTCTGCCTCTGGAGCCATACACCAAGCTGCTGCACATTCCGAAATGCACGAAAAAGCTGGTAGGAAAAAGCCTGCTAAATTGTTTTGGAACTTCACAGTGGGAAAGAGCTTTGTTTTGGTAAGCTTTTTAGAGATAGATCTAGACTAACTCTCTGTTTGGGGGAGAGAAACACTGAAGATTTGGGCACTTAATGCCTTTTTTTTCTGGATCCCAAACTGAGATGCAAATCTTTTCTCTCCAAAGATGTTTAAAGATCTTGAGGCTGAAACAGTATGCAGAGAGCTCTGTCTGTCCCTGAGGCTCCTGTCTTCAGAATTATTCAGATATTTGCAAGATAGAAGGGTACTGAAACCACTTGCCTTGAGCTTCTGTGGAAAAGTATTTGATGGTATGTGGTTTCTTGCAGATAACTTCCCAAGCACCATCTTACATCAGTGGTACTTTTCCATCACCGATGCTATCAGTGGTCAGAGCTCTTATCTTGGCTTTTATCCATCCTCTTATTTAAGATATAGAAAGACCAAGGGAAGGGGAGGAGAGGCTGAGCACAGCCCATGTGGGGAAGGAGATCCCAAATCAGTGCTGTGCTCTAGCTCTTTCCCTGCTGTGTCCGGGGAGATGCCAGCAGCTGTGCTGGGGATGCTCTGGTGCTTGACATGGGGTATGTGACATCTCATCAGACACCTGCACGTAGTGCTCACAGGTCAATACCTCGTTATAGCAAATGCATGTGTCTGGCTTGCCTTTTTGCTCTGTAATTGCCGCCTCCTTGCTTCCTATCTGTATCCAGTAAGCAAGCTGCTGTGATAGTTAATTACTTTTCTAGGCTGAGTGCTGTACTATAGTCTGTTCTGTCAATATTAATTGTTTTATAGAAATATGAAGTACCACTTTCCATTCCCTCCAAGGACTTTGAGATGCAATATGAGCTTTAATAATATCATTTGCCCTTCCGTCCAGTGCGAGCAGGAAAACATGATCTCCCATTTGCAATGGGCGCTTTGGATTATCTTTTGGAGAGCCAGGAGTGCTCTGCTCTGCTTTTGGGGTCTGTTCCTTTGCCTTTCCAATAAAACTCTTTCCCTGCCCTGGTACCTTGCTGATGGTGTGTATTTGTAACTAATTAATTGAAAACCAAGATCAGAGTGAGGATTATTGTTTGTCCTGGTGAATCCAGGCAATCTTCCTCACACCATTCCCATCCTGGGTGCGGTTACTTCTTCTTGCTTTTCAACCTTTGGTTTAATAAATAGGTTGTGCAAAAGAATACAGAAATAAGAAGATATTGTAGGTGGCCATTTCCTGAGAGTGCCCACAGTAACATGTAAGGATATCACATAAGGAAAACTCACCATCTCACGCATGAAAAATGTCAGCCCTTGGCATTTGGAGGTATCGCTACTTCTTGGCTTTGGTGATCAAGGTCAACATCCACCAGTGATGGTTCTTTGCGGGAGAATTTATGATTTTTGGATGTGTTTTTATTGCTCACCAGATAAACCCACATTCATTCATAATTAAAGGTAAATTAAAATGTACCCTGCATGTGTTCAGCTTCAGGTTACACAGTGCGTTTGTAGTGACAAATGTTTTGGGGCTGTGCTCTGGTTCTCTTTGCCTCGCTGGAGGTTTTGCTGTTAGCGTTTGTCGTTAGCAGCATTGCACAGAGTAGGATGAACTCCCAGGTGAGTACCTGAGATCTGTGCTAGTTGTCATGCAGAGGTGAAATGGGAAAGCATGGAAAGGCTCAGTTCCTGGCTGTGGGAAAGAGCCTGCCACCGAGATGCTCTAGACACAATCCCACAACTGATGTACCCACAACTTCCTGCAGCAGCCTCAAAAATGAGATATGGGTGTGCCTGGGCTGCTGGTGTGATTTTAATGGAGATGGGGAGGGTTTGTTGGCAGAAGGATGGTTGGCAAAATCATGTTCTCTGGTGTGGCAAGGAGGATGAGGGTGTCTTAGCCCCTCACCTCATAGCACTTGCCTGCTGGGGATGTGCTGCTGCCCAACACAGCTGTAGGCGCATGTCTTTGCATTTAGATCAAGGCTTTATCTGCTCTCGGATAGGTACACTGAGCAAAAGGAGATGGGCTGTGCAGGATGAGGGCCAGATGCAAAGTTTGATGGTATTCTTCCGCCTTCCCAGGGGTTTCATGGAGCAGAACCATGCTTAATTAGACATGCTTTCAGAAGATAGTCCAACTTCTGTTGCTGTCAATGCTTTTCAATGGCAGGCCATGGAGGGTTTGCAGACCCACAGGGCCAGAAATACTTGGAGACTGAGCACAGGGAGGCAGGAGTGCCAGTCTGTGAGTTGAACAGTGCCAAACAACTGCCAGCTACTTCCACCAGTGTGTCACGTTGCTGGACACCCTCAGTGCATCCTTGTCAGGTTGGGGAATCTTTGTGAGTCTGAAGGTGCTGTACACAGTGTGAGATTAGGTGGCAGTCAATGCAAGCCATAAACTGGGAAGTGACAGCTTTTTCTCTGGAGGAGGGGTGAGTTTTTGGCATATCATGTGGGAATTATAAACAAAACGTACTCCAATGTGGACTGAACCTTTCCTTTATCCCATTAAAATACAAGATGGGAGGAAATTGGCTTTTTAGAGTTAGTCTCTATTCTTTTCATCTGTGTTGAGGGCTTGGTGTTTTTGTGACCTGAGGTTTGTTGTTTGGTTCGGAGCTCCCTTATGAGGGCTTCCCACCCTGGCTGAGCACCCTCAGTGACTTCTCTGCTGCTTTTCCCTGCAAGCATTCAGAGAATTTTAATGTACTGCTGCTGTAACCTACGTAAAATCTTGTTGTGTGACCTTAAATATGCATCCAAACTTCAAACCTGCTCCGTCAGGGGTTGTGAGAGCCTGTGCTGGTGCCCTTTTAGTTGTACGAGCCAGGCTTGTTGAAGGCTGCATGTAAATTGGTCTCTGAAAAGAGTTTTCTGATCTCAGCCACAAATCTGATTATGGTTACATTAGGGAATGGCAGCATGAGAAGCTGGGTCGTTGCTTTAAATTTTAACGTTAAAGGTCAAGTTCAGTTGATTTTTAATCCTTTGACAGCAGCAGCAGCAGCCTCCAATCTCTTGAACGTGCAGCTTTGCGTGCATCCACCACGGCACAGGCAGGAGCTTAGAGATGAGGCACCAGCAAGGCCAAGCTTTGCTTCCGGGACTGTTCTGGGGAAAAGAGGGAGGAATGTCTCAACTCTCGGTTTGCTTTAAGACAAGAGCCTGGAGCTGCTGTCACTCAGTGGGACCCAGCTTTGTGGGATGTGGGGGAGCCCCAGCACTTTATGCAGCTCCATCCTGCGCCGGAGCGATGGCATCTCACTGTGTTTGGGACCAGCATCTGGAAACCTGTGGCAAAACACCCTCAGGGTTGGGTGGCAGTGGGGCTGGCTTCCAGGGCCTGCTCTGGGCCTGTGGCATCAGGACAGGTGTTCGGGGAGGGTGCAGAGTCACCTGCTTCAAAGGGGAGAGGGGTCCTGCACACAGACTTGGGGATGAGCAGCAGCTAATGATGCCACCAATGATACCGTGGGCTTAATATTCATCTCCTGTGTTTGCAAATCTTGGCGTGAGCTGCAGATTCTTCTTACGCTATTTTCTTGTACTATTTTGGGGCTGTTTCTTTCAGTTCCTTATTAAAATGCATGTGTTTTTCCTCATTTAAAAAAGATCATCTGTATCAAAAAGCTAATGATCACAATACCTGGCTTCCTCTTCCCCAACAAAGATGACAGCAGTGATAAAAATCATTATGTTGCTGATTGTAAAATTGCTACCTTCAGGCACGTCTTTATTTTAGGGTTGGATTTTTTGGCTGCTACAACTTACAAGACAAAGACAGTTGGAATTTTTGTCCTTTAATATGTAGTTTTCACAGCTCTCAAGTCTCTTTATTGAGTCAAGCTGCTTTGGCTGCCAGGCTGGAAAGAGCAGAAGATTAAAGTGCCTTTTTTATTTTTTTTTAATATGCAGCTGTGCATATAAGTATATTGTGGCTTTCCTGAGGTAAGATAAAGTCATAAAGCTTTCCTGGTGGGCTTTTGCATTGCTTAGCTATTCTGGTCCTTGCTGCAGTAGACAATGAATATCCTTTCTTCAGGACTTTTTGCCTCATCTATTTTAAGCCCAAGTCACCTTCCTGTGGTTCCTGACATAGTCGTTATGGGACTACGGACCCTCCTGGCACCGAGGTGCAGCAGCTCCAACAGGGTTGGCATGTTGCAGGGTCCTGCTGAGAGTTTGGAGCCACCAGGATTCTAGTTATAAGTTTTCAGAGTGAAATCCCAGTAAGATTTTAGTGCAGCATTATATGGAAGCGCTAAAGATTGGTGGTTTTATTTTTTCATTTTTTGTTTTGGTTTGTTGTTTTTTTTTCCTCCCACCTATGTGGGGAGACATAAATGCCTGTCTAGGAAAATCAGGAACTGCAGAGAATGTCACAAACGCCACCATCTGCCCACCTCCCAAATAGCCGAGGTCTGCGCTCAGTGAATGACGACAGCGGGCCCTATCAAGGGTATGGCTTGTATTTAATTCTGCGTTACAATCCCTTTAATCTAGGATTATATCCAGTTGTTTTCTTCATGCAGGGTGTATGCTGTCAGATAAAAGCAATAGCAGCTGGGAGGAGAAAAATGGCTTTGAAAAGGGGCTGAAAACCTTGAGTATCTACAGATGCATTTGTCAGAGGCATGAACCTATCTCACAGAAAAAAGAAAGAGTCCAGGCAGGTGCAGGGGCTGACAGGACCCTCCAGCTCTGATAGATGAAGACCATGGGAAGGCAACTGGTTGCAAATGAAATGGTAATTGCTTTCCCTTCACTGAATGAAATCTTCTCTGAGGCGATTACACAGATTAAAGCTTCCCACTGCAATGTACCAGAATAAATATAGCCCGTGCCTCTTGCGGGGACTACTGCAGAGCAACATCAGGCTGTGGGTGCCCGGTGCAAGGTATGGTGGGGAAGCTGGACTCCAGAGTAGAAATCCTGTAAAAATAGGGCTGTAAGCACCTCAGGCCATCTGATCACCCTCCTCCATCAAAGCACGACTGAGTATGCCCAGGTGGTTCCTGATGACATTTGTCCTGCTGGTCCCACTGAGTATGTGGGGATGTGGGCTCTTGGGCTACCTTCTCCCTTGCATTTGCATCCTACTGGGACAGGGCTTTTTCCCCACTACTCAGCCTGGCTGCCTTGCCATTTATTGTTGTGGAGATGGGGTATGAAATTCTTTGTTTTGCAGCAGACTTTTTTCCACACATTGAGGACTCTTGTCCTCAAAGCCTCTCCCACCCCAAGGGAGCTCGGGGTTCCCATAGCCCATCCCTATGCTCACATTTCTTGCCTTGCTCCTGCTCTTCTTCCTGAGGTCTTCCTAGGTGGTCAGGGTGCTGCTTCCCTGCTCCAGGAGATGGAAGGTTCTTCCTCTGCCTCTTCCCTTGTCTACCCATCTCTGTGGGATGCTTTGGCTCTTTTTACAGCACCATACGCCTTCCTTTGGTTGTGCTCAGCTTGTGGTCCACTCCACCAACAACTGAATAGCACCGTGCAAATGACTTGATGCACTCCTAGGCATACACTTGATGTGCTAAGTTAAACCATCGCCTTGAATAATGGGTACGTTTTGCCACAACGTGATAATTAGTAGTAGATGCCACTTTGACTGAGGTGCAAGGTAGACTTTACCATGCCTACACAAATAGTTTTCCTTGCTTATCGCAGCATGATTTAAGTACCTGGTTTTGATAGTGGTGTTTGATTAGGTTATTGTGCTATATAATTCCAAGTACAGTGTGTGCATGGTAGTCACATAACAAAATTAAAACTCTGCACAGGAGTCATACATGTGAGAGTCAGAGAGATCCTTTTCCACTCTAATTAGCTCCTCTCCAGAAGAAAAGAAAAAAAGCATTAAAAAATGCAGTTTGTTTCAGTGTGTAGTAGAAGATAAAGTGTTGTGTGGGCTTGGGCAGTGCCACAGGCTGCAGCATCATGCTGGGTGGCACAAAGCTGTGTCTCTTCCCTGCAGCAGTTTGCTCCCATGAAGAGTCTGGCTTTTCTAAGGCGGTTGACAAACCTTATGTGGACAAGCACAGGTGGGTGCCCTCTCCCTCCCCTGCACCCAGCCTGTTCAGGTCCCATCAGCTGTGCCCAAGGGATGCAGACTTGTGTCCTTGACACAGCCCTGTGAAGGGGACTGCTCCTGGCTCTCGTGGACTATCATGTGAAATCCTTTGAGTTACAAGCATCTTGAGATGCAGGCTGGTGGGGTTTTTCATTACTTCCATTCTGCACTGAGTAGAACAGGGAAATCAGGAGAGTCCAGTTATTGGCAGCAAAAATAAACCCTGGAGCTGAGCTGGGGACATAGGGGACAAGGCAGGTCCCTTGGACACACAGGCTGCTGCAGAGGCGTTTGCAACCCAAGGGGTCTGAATGAGCTGTAGGGGAGCATTCATGCTTCGGGTTGTGAAGGTGATCTCGGCACCATCACCTCTGATCAAATGAATCAGCAGGGAAAAAAGTATTTTTCTGGCTCAGGGCTAGTTGGTTTAATTAAAGGTATGTTGCTTTTGCCAGCAGTTCAGGCAGAATTTGATGCAGTCAGCTAGGTCAGTTGCTTAAAATGATATAATGTTATGCCTAGTTTTCCTCGAGTCCAAATTTCTGTGGTGTAAGTAACAGGATGAAATGAGCTGTTGCTGTCTGTAGAGAGCCAGTAAGAAACGAGTGGTGGAGATGGTGGGAGACACTTCGAACTGGCAGGGGATCTGCTGTGAGACCTGATGGTTTTGCATTTTGCTGCAAATTGCAAAGGCCAAGGATGTGCCAGTGACTCGCCTCATGTGGCACACTTGATAAACGGCCATCACAGGCTCAGCACCTGCTTGTTGAATTGTTTTGAAGAAAATAACCTTGAGTCTTTCTCTAAAGAATCAAAATCTATATTTACATCCTGAGGATAAATTTTCTCTAGGTTTCTGCATATTCAAAAGCCTCAGTAACTTAAAGTGATGGTTGTAATGATGGACTTTTCTGTCTGAACTGCTGGACCATAATGTGGGATGTAAATTAGTACATTTAAAATAGGTTTTGTTTCTGTGAAGGTGCAATGATTGTATAATTGCTGTCTGCTAAAAAACAATTAAAATAAGGGTAACTGTTTTTCCCTCGGTATAATGAATTTACAAGGCAAAAATAACATTGAAGTATCACTCTGAAACAGAGTTAGGCACAGCTGAACCCCAGGCTCTAGATGTGGTACTGTGTTTGAGCAAGGGCTATTAACTTTGTTCAATCAAAATCTCTGTTTCGGAGATCCTGAGCTTCAGGGGGTCAGAAAACCAAAGGAGTGGTTGTGGGAAGCAGAAACCTGAGTAGTTTGCACAACGAGGACTTTACAGGCTACTCCCAAGGTGATGTTTATGTGCATTTAGCTAGGAAGCAATAATAATTCTTTCTGGTTGCTTTTTAGAGCTGTACAAGTGAAGTTAGATATAGCCAAAAATCCCTCAAAACACCACCTTCTGATTTTACACCCCTGTTCTTCCCAACCTGTAGTTTTCTCATGGACCATCTTATGTTTCTTGTTATATTATCTTCTGATTCCAAGCCCTTGTTTTTCCATAACTACCCTTTTCTCATGAATCATCTTATGTTTCCACTGGGGATAGAAATGCAGCCTCTGTGCCCCATCCCAAGGACCTCGGTGGTTGTTGGCAATAGCTGTTCCTGCAGTAGCTGCAAGAAACGCTGCAGTAGCCACCTGGTTCTTACCACCTTGTTCCTGAGGACTGCAACCAGTTGCCATGTGGATGCTGGAGGATGTGTAGGCTCGTGCCATTGCTGACACCTCGCTGGCCATTTGCACCACTCCAATTCCCCATCTCAACTGGGACACAGCTCTTCTTTGGAGTCTGTTGAACTTGAATCCTGACTGTTTTCTCATTCTTGCAGCTGTGATTGTTTGCATGATACAGCTGCTGGGACTGACTTAATGCAGGACCGTATTTATCAGAGTTGTTCATCGAGATTGGAGGCTTTTTGGCTTCTTGGCTGATGTCAGTATGTTCCTATTAACACTAATGGAAATCGGGCTCTGGCATCAGGAGTTCAACACCCTCCACGTGGAGCTCTGCTCCTTGACAGCGTGATGCTGCAGGATTCCCGGGAATGGGATTGGGGAGGTAATTCCTTCTGCGTCACACAGAGATTTTACTGCAAGGGGTGTTGCTGTCGCTTCGTGCATACTGTGCCAGCTTAATGTTCTCTTAGTTTCTTTCTTGGGAAGAGCCCATAAAACCAAAGAGTGTGGTGGGGGTTAATGCTGGTTCTGCAGGCACCAAGAGTAAGGGAAGAAAAGTCTTATTTGTTTTGAACTCCAGCATTTGACATGGTGATTCAGAAGGTTTCTCTGTGTCCCTCGATAGCTACAGGGAACATCTCAGCAGTCCCCGAGCAGGGAAGGCAGCCCGTGTCGCCCACCCAAATAGCCCACAGGCAACAGGATTCATGCACAGGCTTAGCAGAGAGCTCAGCTCCCAGACCCGTTCAGAAGTCGTCTTGGTCTTCTGAACAGGCTGGGGGTGCCTTGCTCTTACTGAGTCATGTTGGCCAGACTCTGGGTTGCTCAAGATAAGCATCTTTATTCAATCATACTCTTGCTGTATGCGTCTGTTTGCTGTTAGCCTGCAACGTGGCAAGGCATCTATCTTTCTGTGTTGCTTTTGTTGTTTTTGTTTTGTTGTTTTATTTTCTGGTCCTATCTTAAATTTCTTTCCTTCTCTATTGTATCTGGATGAACTGGGATTTGTTTTGCTTGCTTAAATCCCATTTCTGTTAAAATTGACTAAGGAATTAATCATAAAGCTCATAAAAATAGCGCATTGTTTGAAAAGAAGTGATCACAGTGTAGAACATTAAATAAAAATAAAAAATCAGTTTTGCCCCCTAAATTTAAGGGGAGCTTAGGTGTACCCCAGGAGATAGCATGGGAGAGAAAGATGAAATTGCAAAGATAAACACGTGTCAACCAGCGACTTGTGCCCAGCAGTTCTGCATTAGGGTTTGGGGAGACTTGTGTGTGAAGAAGACTTTGACTTTTGAATCAGCGAGGGGAAAAGTATCTTCTCCAGGACTGGAGCTGCCTGTTCTCATTCTGATGGACAGTGATGCTGAAGTTCCCAGGTCACTTCTGTTGCCAGCTTCCCTGGCTTTTCTTTCCAAGATTTCCCAGGGGGGAAAGTTTGTTGCTGATTATTGTTTGCCACAGCATGCATAATCTCCAGCTCTCCAAGCCCACAGCCAGGATTTGGGCTGGAACCTGGCAGCTTTCTCTCCTGCGTGGGTCAAGCCAAGTGCTGAAGCCTGGCTGGGAATGAGTTGGAGGTGGAACAAAGTTTCACACCAGTTTGTCCTTCTCTTGTCAGTGTGGGCAGGATACTTGCCTACTCAAGTAACTATCATGTGTAGACCTCTGAAGTTTGGAAGCTGCAGACAAGGAGGGGTGGAATGGCAAAGTAGTGCTGGCATCACTTAAAAATGCCCTCAGTGAAGATGTTGCTGCACTGAAGGATATGGGCTGGTTGGTGCTGCTTCACTGGCACTTGCCCTTCATCCATGCCCCAGCCTTGCCTGGCTTTCTGGACAAAACCTGCTGGGTCGCAGTTCAGCTCGGTCCCATCTTCGTTAAGGGATTTTGAAGCTGGTGCAGTGGTTTTTGGCAGCGCCTGCCTTTACCTGCACACCCTGAGGTCTCCCCGCTCCCTCCCCATCTCACAGCGCTCCTCCTCCCTCACCCAGCTGCCGGGGCGCTTGCTGCGTTATCCCAGAGGGATGCTGAGGCATTTGTCTTGGAGACAGCTGTCAATCAGGGACGCCTCCACCCTAGCGGGCTGTGGGGGCCACTTCTGCAACATGTCTCCAAGACATGTGCCTGGGGAGAGGCGATCGCTGGCTGTGCCAGCGCCTGCCCATCAGTTCTCATCAGGGGCAAAACTCTGAGCAATGCTCACTCAAATAGTTCAGGGCATTTTCAGGTTAAAGACTGGATTCTCAGATCCTCAGTTCTGCAGCTTTTATTTAAGCAATATTTAAGATCAATATTTTTCCTTGCGGTTTCTGCAGGTAACTGTTGTCTCTAATCCTTTTGGTGTAGGCTGAGGCTTCTAATAGGAATGTTTGAGTTAGCAAAAAAGAAAAAAAAAAAAAGAAAAAGAAAAATAGCAATCCATGCTGTAGGCTGAGGTGGATTGAATCTCTGGGACTGTGTGTGCGTGTACAGCGCAGCGTGGGATCTGTTCTGTGGGATCCTGCAGCTCAGCTGAGCTGCCACTGAGCTCCAGGATCTGCCACCTGCACAGAGCTGCCCCCAACACATAGCCCGTTCCTTGGACTGGCTGGGAGGAGGAAAATGAGAGCAGTTATTCAATGCAGTGTACTCATTTTGGGAGCTTATTTTCCCACTTTTTGTGTTTTTTGACTCTTACAGTTTCAGTGACCTCTTCCAGGGCTCCTGGGAGCAGCAACGAAGCTCCTGGTTGGAGAGTGCTGTAGGCAAATTTGAGGACAGCTGCCTTTTTACAAAGAATAATTCGATTTTATCTTTTCCTCTTTCTGTATGCCCACGTGTTCTCTGCTCCTGCAAACACTCCTCTGCAATTATATGCTTCAAATCTGCAATAGCTGTGCTGCTTTTTGTGGGGGCTTCAACTTGTACTCTCAATGATCAGATGAACTCATTACCAGATGTAGTTACAGGCAGTTCTTCCCTCCTGCTCTTTAGGACTGTGCTCTGCTACCTTGCACAGCCTGCTCTCCTCCCTCTTCCTGGGCTTTTTCAGCCAGCGGTAAGATGAGATAAAAGACATGAGAGATCTGGATATTGGGCTTGGACAACATATTCTGGGAGTGTTTTGAAGAGGGTATTTGCTCCATCTGTTACATCCCCTGCTGCTGCAGGTCACTGCTCTTGTAGCATCAGCTTGCAGTTCTCGCACACATGCACAGAGACAGCTCATCCGATGGGAAAGGGATAGCAGGAGCAATAACCTCCCAGCAGAAATGCCAAGAGCTCATCACTCAAAGGCCTTAAAAATATCCTGCCTCAAGCCCAGAGAAGAAAAATGACACTGTCTTCATTTTGAGACAGCCTTCAATATACTACATTGCACAGGAATCCGGAGAACAGCTTTCTGTACCTTTAAATGAGGCCATTTCTAGTGTGTAGTCATGTGTTTTTAGAAAGGATCCTTACGTAGAGCCAACACAACTGTTGTGTTAAAAATTGCCAGACTTTTGCTAGTTAATATATAATAGTGACTAATAATATTGGTATAACAAGTTACACTAACCGCATGGGGTATGACCCTGTTGGGGTATGGGGCTCTCACCCCATCTCTGTGATGCCTCAGAAAATTCACAAGATTTGCCCCATTCATTTTCAGCCTCCTGGTATAAACCGAGTCCAAAGACTAGGGCTGTGCAAAAAATTGAAGAATTCTAACTATGCCTTTCCTTAAGATAATAATATATCACCCCAGTAGAACAGTGTTATTGCAGATAATGTTCTTTAATGTCTTTGAAGGAGCAGACATTCATTATCAGCTTTTTTGGGTACATATCAGCTACCATGCAAAGGTAAATTCTCAGGTCTCTGCACGGCAGTGGACACGGAAGGTTGAAATGCTCTGTTTTCTTGCAGTAGTTTGCTGCCTCAGAACAAACTACCTTTTACCAAACTTTTTCTTCCAGCTCCAAACAACATGCCCTTGTAAAATCTGAGATTACTCACTTTAGCAGGAAATGTGAGGAGGAGGAGGAGGTACACTACACTTTCACACCTTTTCTCTCTTGTTTTTCAATCTAGAAACAAGTTCTGTTCTGGCTTGACTTGATTGATTGAACCTTTTTTCAAGTGTTTTCTGAAGGAGACAGTTTATCTTTTGCTGGATCAGAGATGTGTTTGGCTCTTAAACAGATTTTTTTCTTTAAAATCTGGGGTGTTTTCATTCTTTTCATTTGTTTCCTGGAAATCATAGCATGCACACAGAATAAGGGAAAATTTCAAATAGGACAAGCTGTACTTAGAGATTTGGTGTGTAATAGGTCAGGTTTCTTGATGGGCTGTTTTGAAAATGTGCTTTCTTTGGAAAGGAAATATTCCTCAGACCTATGTGTGCTTCCTCTTCCACCCCACCAGCCCAGTTTCAAGTTGGTTTAGACAACAGTCCTCCATTTCAGGGAGTCAGTGGTACCCCCAGCTCTCAGTGAGGGGGTTTGGGTGCATGTGGGATGCCCACAGCAGAGCTCACCATTTCAGCCTTGTCTCCCTGGAAGCTTGTTCCGTTTCTTGCTCTCTTGTTCAATCCCATCAAAGATATTCCCTCCCCTGTTATCTTCAGCTGAAAATGGCACTTTCACAGAGGCTGGGACACACTAGGAGTCCTTGAGTCTCCATTCATTTGCCTGTCGCTTCTGCTCAGTAAGAACTGTTTTTAAAATAGCTTGTGACATGGAGGAGAGCTGGAGTTTAATGATGAAAATGGTATAAAAATAACTCCACACAAGACTTTTTTTTTTTTGTTGTTTGGAGATCTGATGTGTCTATAGGAGATCTTTAGCTCTGGTTGTTTAATGTTGTCAGGTCAGCATGAGTCACTGTATACATTAATCAGGAAGGACGATTAGCTTCTGCAGTGTGTAAGGTCTGCCTGGAGTGGGAATACAGAGATTAAAACAGTTCAAATAATTATTTAGGAGTGTCTCTCTAAAAGTAGCTTGCTTTTCTTGGATAGCACACTATCCTAATCTGTGAGAGGCTCTCAGTCTTTTCATGTGTGTAGCCACTTCTGGAGAGAAGTCAGGTATTTTATTCTCCTTTCACAAATGGGAGATGAGGCACAGAGAAGCAGACAGCTGGGCTGTTGGAGAGCAAGGACCCGCCTGGTTCCTGGGACACAGCCTTCATCTATGGGTGACCCACCAGCATGGACCAACTTGTGTTCCTACCACATCCCACACTTTCTTTTTGGACTCAGTTTATGGATATTTAGCTGTCCTTGAGTTGTGCCTGGGACCTGCTTATTGTCTTCATTCCAAACACTGGATATACCAAGCCTTGCCTGGCCTCTGAAGTAGTCCAAGAACCAAGATGCTTGTCTAATATCAACAGCAATATGGGTTACTGACCTTCAGAGAACTGTACTGTCCAAATAACACTGGCCAGGGTGGTGGCAAGAGGTTGTTCGTTGTTAGTTGCTCGTCAGGAGGGGCTGGCAGGGTGTCCCTGGTCAAAGGGGCTCTGGCCAGATTGATCAGCTTAATAAAGCCATTTGCTTTTATACAATTCTTTCTTTTGGGCACCTGGGCATCATTTGTGCATCTACCTTTTTAGAGCACATTGGAGATATTGCACAAAACTTCATTATTAAATAAATACAGTATCAGCTATCTATTGCAGATGATTGAACTGAGAGATTTTACATGCCTGATTTGGTGACAGAGCAGAGGCTTAGGGCTTTGTGGCCACTGGACATCTGTACCTCAAACTGACTTTTTTACTTTCCTTGTCAGTAAGTCTGTAAAACATCCAGGTTCTGGAAGTTGTCCTCAGAATATTCTGAAAGAAATGTAAATTCTAGTAGATTCATAGTTCTTCCTGCCTCTGACTTTTCCAAGGGACATGGCATGGGTGACTCGGGGAGATGACCTGTGATGTTCTCCAGCTCCACACTGTGCAGCACACTGTGGCCTTGAGGCATGAAAATACACAAGGTGAAGCCTCAGAACTTGTGTCACATCAACACTCAGCAGCTTCAGGACACCGTGTGTTGTTTTCCATCTAAAATAAAATGAGAAGGAGTAAAAATATCACTTTGCAAGACTGCCTGTAAGGCTTGAGAGGAAAAGGAAGATCTTCCCTTGGTTCTTTTTCCTGGGCAAAGTGTTTTTTGAAGGTCTCAGAGCAGCAACGAACTGTGCCTACCACACATTCTGCACTGTTGGATTACAAGGGCAGGCCAAGCCATTTCTGTTACATTTGCGGAGAGCTCCTATGCTAGTCAAAGCAAACATGACTTGACCTGCATCTCTGCCCAAGGCCCCTGTGTAAGTGGTTGCGTTTGCGGCCCTTGGGACTTGAGGTTAACCAAGGAGTGACAAGGACTGTGAGGGAGCGAGGAGAGTGTTTGAGCTGCGGAGAGGAGGAGAGAAGCCAACTGCCGAGTCCAGCCTGAAGGAGACCTCAGGGGAATAAAAAGGGATTAATCTCCTGCCTTTGGAGCACCCAGAGGGACAACCCAGTGCTGGGGGGATTTGCATGACACTGCCTGTCTTAGACAGCCTCCATTCTATTTGCCTTCTGGTTTTGTTTGCTATCTGAATTTCTGCTAGTATTTTTATGGGTCTATTTTTTCTGTTTTGTTAACAGACCAGCTACGCTTTTGCCAGAGGCAGGATGGTGCTGGGCCTTCTGCTGAAGGCTACTAGATCACAATGATATGTTTTACCCAGCAGAGCTCACCAGGCGAGGCTCCTGTCACAGCAGCAATCACCAGGGAGGTTTCTTAAAGCAGCAATTGCCATTCAGCCCATGCTCAGTTACTGGCCTAGTATTTCATCATTGCTATTTCTTGCTTGTATCCTGTGCTGGTTTCTCCATTCTACTGAGATCAAAGTCATATTTTTATTAATCAGTAAAAAATAGGGGCACGTATCTGTTTGATCATATACAGAAAAATACCCAGCAGGGCTTGCTTAGTCTGCTGGATCTACGGCTAACTCACTCAGCTAAGGGCTTCCTTAGGTAAAATAAGATCAAAAATAAGTTGTGCTCTTGTCAGGTGGCTCTATCTTGGGGTTAGTTGCTTGCATCTGGCTGCAGAGGAGGGACCAGCCAGGAGAAGAGAGGGCAGGAGAAGGAAACTTGTAGACAGGAACAGAAGCTGTCAGAGCTGCTTTTATTGATAAGCGTGGTTGATCTGCATGGAAAAGGGGACCCTTTTCAGGGGGGAGATGCAGGGTTAGCATGTGAGTACTGGATGGACACACCTGGTACAAAGAGAAGAAACAAGAGAAGCAGGCAGTGGCAAGGTGTCTTCTGATGTGTCTATATCTAGGCTTCCCTGTGGTGGCAGGTTGCAGAGGGAAGGTGTAGCTTGGAAAGAACAAGGGAGAAGGTCATCATGGCAAAGGCCCAGTCCCAAATCCTGACTTTGCTTTCCTCCTTTAGCACTGTACATCACTGTTTCAGGAAGCAGGAGCAGCTGTAATAACATTTTAGGTCTTTCATGTATATCAAAGAACTGTGACTAGCTAGCACAGTGAATCATAGAAAAGAAATGCACTCAGTGTTTGAGAGGACAAAAAAGAGCATCCACATGTTTCAAAGACAGCAGCTCAGAGCCTGTGCTTTGTCTCTTCTCATAAACCTGCTACCGAATATAGTCTGAGGTAGTGGAAAGGAGAGATCTGCTCTGCTCGATTTAGAAGCTGTGTGCCTGCAACTAGCCTCACCAAAGAGATTGATGTTTTACCTTCCCATTACTTATCCAGCAATACCTGAGCCTCTTTAAAGAAGAAATGTTCCAGAAAATGCCAAAATCATTTAGTGCTCACTGCTCGTCAAAAGCTGCTAGAGTTTCCCTGTAATACCGGAGGCGGCAAGAGGTCCTGGCAAGGAGCTGATGCTGTGGTAGGGCCTGGATGGGTGGTGGCTCTGTGGCTGAGCAGAGCAGGGGAATCCTCCCTCTGCAGGCATCTCTGGTGGGTTTTCTCACTCCTTCAGTCAGTTTGCTGAAGCAAACATTTACTGTTAGGTCAGGAAACATTATTCTTGTATTGTCAGGCTGCTTGAGTGAGAGGTTGGTTCCATCTCTGAGCTGCAAATCAGTGCTGGGCTGGTGTGTCAGGACCACGGGGTTATTTGCATTGCTTGTGCTCAAGCCCAGCCTGATTTCCAAGCATGGAGCAGGAGTGTACATTGTAGTGTTGCTCCTGGGAGGTTCCCCATCATTCTGATCCATCCCCAGCATTGCAGCTGGGCTGAGCTGGCTGGGCATGAGCTGCTGCAGGCAGAAGGGGTTGTGTGTGCCCTTCATTGCGTGTGTGTAAACCCGGGCATGGTGATGGCACAGTCCTTTTCTCTGCAACACATCAACTGGGCACCTTTTCTGAGAGAGGGAAAGTTGGCCCCAGGGTCGGTGGCCAGGGACACAGCCAGTGATTTTCTTGTTTGCCATCCACAAAGGATGTGCGTGGCAGTTGCACCAGGGCCTGTAAATCATAAACAGGCAGGGAGGAGGCAGCAAATCAAATGCTGACGAAGAGGGAATTGTATAGACAGCCCGTAGATCAGTGGGTGTATGCGCAGCAATCCACGTATGGTTGGACTGTAAGGGAAAAAGACGTGCTGGCTCGGTATCTGTGGAAAGATGTATTGTAGCTGTCAGACACCAAAGCACAAGGAGATTTCTCTGGTAACAAATATTATACATCTCTGAAACAACCAGAAAATATGCTGTTAGGCAGCTGGGAAAAGTTCCCCGAGACCAGCAGTTAATACTGCTTACTTATGTTAACAGCAAAAAGACAGAGACATTCAGCCATTTGCAAAGCAACTGTGTCTGCCCAGGAGAGTTTGCAATTAAAACCCCACATTCTGGGGATAAAAGTCACTCCCAGTGTGGTCCTCTCTCCTGCTGGGGGGAAGGAGGACTTGCACAGGGAGAACCTGACACGCTTTCCCAGTACAAAATAACCTGACAGGCTTTTTTCTAATCTCCTGCCCATTGCTGGGGCCTCTGAGCAGCACTCGGCTGCTCCAGCTCCATGCACTGCCGGACCTTCCTTCCACATCCTTCATGTCATGGCCAGTTTTATGACCGTGGAAGCAGTAAAGATGAGGGATGCTTGTTTGATTGGTTCAACTTTTTCCTAAATCACCCGGTGCTGAGGAGGAATAAAATATTTATTAGATGTTACAAAACAAAACCCAGAACAGCAGCACAGTGAGCAGTTAAATATTCCTCCCTGCAGTGGTACCTGAACAGCAGGTGCCCTGAGGAAGAAGAGCTTCATGCTGCTCTCAGTTGTGTGCTGTAAGTTCGTCTCACTAGACAAAAAGTAGAGGTGCTTCCCCTGCGAATTACCTGTACTCCCCAGCTGAACTGTCCTTTGAGACATGGGTGACACTGATGGGCTGAGCCATCAGGCACCGGCGTGCAGCACCCCTGCATCTGCACATCCCCACTGCAGGGATGCTCTTGTTGCACCGAAACACCCAGTCCTCGATCAGAGGTGTTCAAGTGTGGCAGTAAAGGAGGGTCATCTCTCTACCTTTCACTCAAAAACCTCCTCCTATGGAGTTCACATCTTACTGCTGTTCCAGCAGCTGTCACATTGATGGATATGGCTTTATTAGCTGGTTTGAGTACACACAGAGCTGTAGGTGGATTATTCTGTAGCCTGACACTGACATATCAGTGGTTAGCCTCAAAACATTTGGCAATCTCCACTCTAGGATGGCCTCTCCTTGCAAATCTTTCGTTGGATATGGTACTGCCATAGCATAATGTAGGTTGCGAGGGACTTCTGGACTTCTCTGGCCCAATTCCCCTCCTCAAAGGAGGACTCTCCCAACCCGGGTCATGTTCATGCAATCAGGTTGTGAAAACTTGCAAGGCTGGAGATGCCACAACCTTACTGGACCCCTGCCTCAGTGCTGGACAACCCTCACTGCAACATTATGAAAAATTCTTATAAATCCTTACGAAACTCTCCTTTTTACTAGCTTTCAAGCAATGTCATCTGTGACTCTTGGACATTTAATGCTGTTGTTGTGCATCATACAAAGCTTAGAAAGACAACTGTCCTGTGAGTGCAAGTCATCTTGTTTTCTTCACACATACAGATTTGAAAGTTCACTTTAAAAGAGTGAAAATCTGCAGTTGTTCTCGTTCTTCCAAGTTCAAAGAATGTAAATATGAGACTCTGCTTTGAGCCCATCTATTGTCATTGTCAGTGTGGGGTACAAACCCTAGATCCAGCTAATGTATTATTGTGTAACATAGACCCTAAGCAGTGAGCTATACAGCCGTGCTTATTCCTGCGTGCTCAGACACAGCAAAACATTTTGGAGACAGGATGGATTAGTGAGGCATGTTGCTGTGTATAATTTTTTTCAGAGTACTTTTCTACAGCAAACAGCTCCTCTTTGCAATGCTTGTGCTTGCCCGTGTAGGCGAAAGAGGCTGGAGATGATGTGCAGGGACAGTGCCAGCTGTTTGCTGGCTGGAACAACTCTGGAGAAGGTGCCATTGCTCCTTGTGTTCAGGTTTGTGTTCAGCTCTGAGTCAGATGGAATATGTGCGAAAATAATACCAAGAAAACTGCTGGTGAGCATTTGTCCTGAGGAGGCTGGTGCGCCACTTGCTGAGATCTGCATCCAGCAAATACAAGAAATTGCCTTCATGATTTGCTTGTGACCATAGTGGGGACATGGAACATGCCAGAATTCTACCCTATTTCTGAGGTCACTAGATTACCCTGGATATGCAGTTTTTCGTAAACAAACAAACAAAAAGCCCAAACAAACAAACAAAGACTATTTGAATGTCCACATCTAGTGACTGGTGAGCTCTTCCCCATCATTTACTCCGTTATGGAGTCTTCTGCCCAGCTTCCTATAAAAAGACGTGCAATCCATCAGGGATGTCAGCTCAAAGCTCCATGGGTGCCCTGCCTGACACCTGCACCAGGAGTTCATCACTGACTTAATTAACTATATTTTTAATGTGCAGGTTTATATCTGGCAACTTAAGTACTCACATGCTTTAAACAGGCAAAGGCTGTGAAACACTCTGCTGCATAAACACATCACAATATTAACCTGGGGGAGTTCACCTGGGTCTGGAGTCATTGTGTGCAAGCAGGGTGTTCTGCAATCTCTGCTGAGTGCAGAAATGACTGTTATTTCTTTAACAGCTATCACACACTGAAAGCAGTTGTGTGAAAAAGCAGCAAGGGTTGGAAAAGAGAGGGAAGGTAAATAGAATAAACCTCTTGCCCCTACCACACTGCTCCTGTTGACTCCCAGCTCTTTGCTTCTCTCCTGTGTGATGGCACCTGGATCTGTGTTTGTGCAGGGGAGGGAGGTTCTGCCTCCGCCAGCCTCACACCCGCTGGGCTTGCAGCCCCACAGGACATCGCTTCCTGCTGTAGCTGGTGCAAAGGCTGTGATATTGTACTGATGTGCTTCCAAGGGGAAGTAATTCTCTTGTTTTCTGCTATTTGTAAGCACACTGTGCAAGGTAACTAAGTGATAAGTGGTTTATATTGGCCCCTTAGTGGCCTTACCGGATCTGTAGAAGCTGTTGGCTTGCTTTATATGGATTTCTAGACCATCACTGGTGCCACTAGTAGTGAGAGATAAAATAACACCCCTGCCTTTAGAGCACTTCATCTTCCCAGTGAGTGTTTAGGGTATGTGCTGTTCGAAGCTGGTGGGTGGGTTGGTATCATTGCTTGGCCCTGCTTTGGGGTGTGACATTGGGGCTGTAGCTGCCCTCCTGGCTCCTCCAGCTTCTACTGGGAAGGTGCTGCCTCCTGACTGCCCAAGGACCATTTTTGGGATTTGGTAGCGAAACCCTTTGCCCCTGACGGGGAGAAGAAGAGGCATAAAATAGGAGGTGGAGCGTGCTGGGTAGATTTTGGTGACCTGGGGGTCTGACCACCCTCTACTTCCCGGCTGGTGCTCACTTTCTGCACCAGGCATCTGCTGCTGTGCTGAAGGAGCTAAAATTAATATGAAAGCAGATTAATTTTTGTTTGAATTGACTGCTTTATTGATAATGTCTGTAACAGTGGTACAGACACAGATCAATACAGCAGTGCTGTTTTATGGGATGGAAGAGGGTCCCATTAGCTGGGGACTGGGCAATGCTGCTGCCTGGTGTGTTCAGATATTCTCCTTTTCCCTGGACAGGGAAAATACTTGCACAGAGCTTGCGGGTGAGGAGGAGGCAACTGACACTCCAGTAGAGACAAATCTGATGATTCATTTGCACAGTGCCCGGGAGCTCACATGCAAGCTGCATAGCGTTTCTAGGAATTCCAAGAAGCATCACTTGTTTTGAAGGTGGTCCATTCAATATTGAGGAAGGAGCAGAAAATACTGCTGCTAGACGGCATTATAGGAATTGAACAATCAAAGACTTCTGGAGGTTGTCCTAAGAAATAACCTGAGAGGGGGGGGTTGGGAAATTGCCATGTACATTGTTAAAATCCCAAATGAAAAGCCTCTGGGCTCATAGGATCTCTGCTCTTAGTATGTCTTTCCTTGTGCGCTGACATTCTGATTTCAATGTTACCTGTAGTTTTCCTGCTTATTTTCTTCGTTTCTTATGGCCTCTGTTGCCCTGTTGTTTCTGCCTGATGCTCACAATGGTTGCTAATACAAAATCGTCAATACTTTTAATTAACATCCTGCTTTTCTCTTCTTCCAGGTAATTAAATGCTAAATAAAAACAGACCTAGTGCCTTCCCATAGGTGTCTCCCACTTGATCACTACATTGTCTCTGTCTCTTATCGCTGACCAATTTTCTTTTCAATTCCATAAGGAGTTTCCATCAGCTCAGACAGATTTGGAGCCTGCTTTACATCTGATGCTTTGTGTATTGCCCAAGGGCTCATGATGTCCAGGGTTCTATTGGCAAACACCACAAAGGATTTTAGGTGCCTGACATGACAGTTGGACTCTTAGAGCCAAAAATTACATTCTACCAGCCCTAAAAACAGGAGTTTCGGCAAAGCTTTTCCACAGGGCTCATTGTAGATGGTGACTAAGGCTGGGGTGGGTCAGGTTAGAGGGATGGTTCTTGCTCCTGTGATGCTGAGTTGTCTTGCCTGTGTCAGACCTTATGAAGTGTTGGCTGCTGTTTTGGGGGTGGGGATGACCCGTCTTTCCAGCACAGGGTGGTGAAGGCTGCTCTATGTTTTCTAAAGCAGAGCATATTGAGTCTTGCTTTATGTTACTTTGATGAACACCTCTCCATAAGCACCAGGATAAACTAATGCCAGATTATCACATCAAATTGCTGTTGCCTACTAACCCTCCTCAGTGTGGTGTTGCAGAATTAATTACTGGTACTCATGATGTTCGTTACCTCAGTCCCTTAACACTCTGCGTGGTGCATCATCTAGATCTAGTGATATTTATTGTTGTGCTTTCCAAGTGGTCCCTCTCCTGCTTTTTATCACTAACTGTGTTTACCAGGCTTCGTTATGTTCTAGTTGCTTGGATCTCTGTAGTTTTTGATACTTTATTCGAAGCCATTTAGGTACTTAAAGCCATTAATTTTATTTTTCTCTTCCATTCTAATGGACTGATTTCTTCTGCTGTCATACAAGTGAGAAAAAAAACCCCTCTCTTCTCTAGACCTTTGGTCATTAGTAAATAGTTGTCTTAATTCTTACTTCTCTCTTTTCCCTTTATGTTTGAAGTTGTCATATATACATCTTGTTCGCTTCCTTCTCTTTTGTCTAAAGTAATTCTTACCCTCAAACAAGGAGTAGCCATGTGGTAAACCAGGCACAACTACAGCTAAATCCCTGCAGTGCTTCAGTATCAGTGTCATCTGCATCTGAAGATGATGTACTGGCATTGCTGGTACATGACTTATGTGCCTGCTGTGGCTTTGTCCGCACTATAAGCTGAAGAGATGGAGGTTTTCAGCTATATCTGTTTTTAAACTGGCAGATAAATTGGTAGAATAATGGCATGTTATTTTACAGGGCTGGAATAAACCCTTGTAAACTTTCTATTGATGTCATTGTGCCAAAATTAGAACTGTCTTGTAAGCTACACCAGCTGTATGCTGGACAAAAAAATGTTTTGAGCAGCAAAGAGACAGCAGAAAAAGCCCTTGCTTGGATAAGGTGAGCAGGTTGTCCCTCATATGATTTCTTTGGCATTAAATGGCATTAAATTATTTCAGTACTTGTCCTGACTGGTGTTTTATATGTGACAAGCCAAAAGAAATGACCAAGATTAAAAAAAAAAAAAGCAAAAATGATGATGAAAGGTCAAGGCCCCAGAGTACTGATGACCACAGTCTCCAAGCTTGCCAGGCATCCTGTTGGGTGATGGAGTCTCATCTTCTGCTGGAGAGGAGAGGCTGAATGGGAAGTGATTGCACTGAAACAGTCTCTTCTAAGCATGCACACTGCAGCTTGCTTTTAATTTAACTATACCTGAAGTGGTAAAAGTCTCGTGTACATTTTGTGGTGGCAGAGTTGTTTAGAAATGATATTTGGGTTGGTTTTAGGTGACCGTGATGCTTACATGAACTTGCTGGGGTATAAAGGCACATGTATGTGTAACCACGCGTGGCTGATTCCTCATCTGTTGCTGCTGTCTCCAGAGCAGAAGTGCACATCATAAGCACCCTGATAACATATCACAGAAGATATTTTTATTTTTTTTTCCTCATACCTAAACCTTTTTTGACTAATATTCTCTTTTTGGCATGTTTTGCAGATAAGTAAGCAGCAGCTCCAAACAATCAAAGATCGTTTCCAGGCCTTTCTCAATGGAGAAACACAGATTGTGGCAGATGAAGCATTTATAAATGCTGTCCAGAGCTACTACGAGGTAAGGAGGGATGATGCAATATTCATACAAATCCCTGTTCTCTCCCTTATTCACGGATGGGGTTGAATCCTGAACTAATGGATTCTTTGTCCTTTGTCAACAAAGCACAAGACAAAGGCAAGTGCAAAGCTGCACCTATCTGATGTCTGATACATCACAAGGTTTGTGAGGCTCAGGGTTTGAACATACAACCATATGGCAACTCTGGCAACCCTACACCACAGTGTGTCCTGTAGCTTGATTATGCAGAGGATCATCCTTCCCTTAAGCTGAAAAATACCTTCATCGTACTTTTAAACAATGTACTCTGAGACAGTAAAGTTGGCTCAATATAAAACAAATGTCATATGCTCCCTATGAAAAACACCAAGAAAAAAATGGGCAGCACATTGAGTTCTTGCTGGAGCTTTTGCATTGTCTCTAATTGACTTTTGGATTTTCAGCAAGAGTCATGTCTTTTCTCTTTGGTATGACAAGTGCTGTAAAGCAAAGTGGGAGGGAGGAGGATGTACATCTACAAAACTAGATGATACCAAAGAACGTGAAGCATCATTCATAATTGTGCAAAAGAGTAATTATGCATGTTGGTCTTTCTGCACCTCTTTGTATGCAGCTCTTAATGCTGCCTTTCATATCTTTTCTCAGAAGGAAAGAGCTTCTGTTTTTGAAGGAAATCAGTGCCTGTGATTTGTATGAGGAAGGTTGCTTATTTTTTTGCTATCCTTTCTGCAAAACATTTCTCTTTCTCCCTAGAGCTATTCTGTCATAAAAGGTGAAGACTTTGGATTGCCTACATAAAATATTTCTCTAGAATTGGAATCTAAGAGGGGACCAAAATCAGATATTAAAACTGAAGAGAATTTTAACTCTATAAAAAATGTCAACAGCTGCTTCTGTCTAAGGAAAGCACAAATTATCCTTGGATTAACTTTATTAAACCAGCAGAGTAGTTACTGTTCCATCATTCTCTGTACAGGAAGGAAGCTGAAAGTAATTTACGTCTCTTATCAGAAAAGAAATTGCCAAGGGATCGTCAGTTTATCACAGCTTCACCGAACAGATGCTCTCAGAGAGTTTCCAGGATGGCGTGAGCTGCATGTTAGGGTGTAAGAGTAGCGTGATCTATTTAGATAAGACTATTGGGCAGGAAAAGGAAACTGCTTAAAAACAGGCAAAATACCTTTCTCTTTCACTGGTGGGTCTGGCTGGAAGTGTGTCCTGATCAGTTCCAGAAGTCCTATGCTAATTAACCCAAGTAATCAAACTTACAAAGAGCAGTTGATCAGCACTAGATGATTGCAAACCCTATGTCTTCAGCTCAACTGGATGCTCCACTGGCTCTGTCCTACTTAGGCCACAAAAAGCATCATGCATTGCTCTGTGTCTTTAGCACAACTTTCTTTATCTCCTCTTTATCTGTTGGTCTCCTTTGGTTTATGACTGTGTACTTTCAGCTTCTGTGCAGCTCTAGCGTGGCTGCCTGTGTCTTCCTCAGCACCATCTGCAGCGGCACAAGGCAAATCCTCCCTGCAGAGAGTCTGTGCCCCCTCTGAGTGTCTGAGCATCATTCCCTGCTGATGGTGTTTTCTTTCCTCCCTCCTCTGCAGAGAGGTGCCCACTCTTGTGCGAGCCATGGTGCAATCGCAGCAAGTCCTGCTTATCTCAGCTTCTGCAAATCTCATAGTTCTGTGCAAATAACCATCCCTATCCAGAAGACTGCATTTAGGTAGTGACTTATAAAGCTGCATGATGGCTTGGAAAATGCTAAAACTTTGGGTTTTGCTCAGCTGAAACTGGCCAGGATGTGGTTGACGTTTCTAAGGGCTTCACTTATTATCAGTGCAGAATAGGTTCATTACCTGGGCAGTGATTTCGTTGGAGAAAGAAAGAGGTAAAGGTGACGCGGTAGATCAGGGATGTGTTTGCTCTTGCCCTGAATGTGTTTGCGTGGGCACATTCTGCTGTTAAATCTGTGGTCAAGGGGCAAGTGTGTGATTGCCAGTCTTAGACTAGTTCACAGGCTGCTCTCAAATTAAAAGATTGAATGACCTGAACAGGCTCTACTGTTGGTCTGCAAAGCACCACTGTGCCTGCAGGAATGCTGCAGGTCCATGAGTGTGAGATGGGCCCAGAAAACTCCAACAGATGCTCCAGGAGAGCTTTTCTCGTGTCCTTTTAATTCTAATGTGGAAAGCTTTGCCTCTCAACTAGCACTTTCTGCAGCATTCCCTTCAGCAGGTTTTATGGAAATGCTTCGTTAGGCCCATTTCCACTCTGCTGTGGGCAGATAGAGCCGGGGCCACGCACGACCTGGGGGACTCATCTATGAACGTGGCAGGAGCTCACGGAGGTCAGTTCCCTTCTGCCTGTGCCACTGTGTGCACCCACGTGAGGATTTTGCTCCAGTAATTCCAGACTCCTGGCAATCCTACTAGGGAGTCTTACCCCCGGGTGATTCGCCTGGTATTTGCTAAAGAAAGCAGCTCACTCTACAGGACAAAACACGTCTTTTATCTTTTTTTATCTCCCTATTTCACAGTCTTTTTCTGCTGCTTTGTGTCTTACTGGCTTTCCTCAGTGCCTGCCTCATCTCTGCCAGCAGCTTCTTTCATCTGCTGACTGCTGCTCCACACCTGAGGGGAGATGGGGGTCAGGTCCCTCTGCTTGCAGTACTGTTACCCTTCCAATGGGGACAAGGACCACAGATAACTGCAGCTGCTGGTGGGTATGGGAAGTCATTAGTGCTGTCGGGCCCTTTGCTTACAGAGGGGACATTAGAGCCAAGGGTGCTGCAGTTGACCTTGACCTCCCACTGTTCCCAGCAGTCAGTGTGTTGAGGATTTCCTTGGCTGTGTTGGGAGCTTGAATTTTGATAGGTCTCACCTATTATTTGGAAGTACCCTCGCACACCTGAAGTGTTATAACTCAGATTTAAGCTCTGCAAGGAAATGAAGTGCATGCTGGTATCGTTTCAGTGTGGACTGAAGAGGCTGCTCATGTCATCCTACCTATCTTGTCTGCTGGGAGTGCTCCCCAGCATGATGATGTTGGAAGGAAACAGCCCAGCTCTTCCTCACCAGCATTTTGGGGCTGGTTCTGGAGCAAAACTCACTACCTCTGCCACAGATGCCTGTGCCATCAAGCATCTGGGAACACGGAGTGCTGTGTTGCTGAGTGATAAAAAAAAATAATCTAGCATGTCCTTAGGTCATCTTCACGTTCTTTAATAATTGAGAGCTGACAGATACACCCCTGTGCTGGCACAGCTTCTTCTCAGCCTGCTGCATTCATCCTTCTCAGCATCATTAATAAAACAGCAGTTCTTGCTGGGCACTGATTGCTCTCCTGTGTTCAGGGCTTGGGAGTGGAGTGCCAACACAATATTCCCCTGTCCCTCTCTCACCCTTCAGCTCTGTGTTGCTTCCACAGCATCTCCTGGTCTGCAGGGGCCTGTTGTGTTTTGACCCCTGTGCTGCTGTTCCAGTGGGAAGAACATCTTCATCAAACACCCTCTCCCTCCCTCCCTCCCTCACTCCCGCTGTTGGTGTCCTGCACCTTGCAGGCTGCTGTTTCTGCAGAGCCTTCCCCAGAGCCTCAAGCTGCTCTGAACCATCTTGTGCTACTTCAGCAGAGCTGGAGCGGGAAGGGATTTGGCCTCATCCACCTGTGTCTCTGCCACCTTTTGGTGATTTGCGTTGCCTCAGTGTTTACCGATCAGTTTGCAAAGATCAGGCCACTCATCCTCATCCTTTACTAGGGCGTTTTAACAGTGCTGGTTGCCCAGGTTGGAGAGACCAAGTTATGGGAGAAGCAGCGACACACATGTGATTTAACTGAAGGTAACATTAATTAATAAAATGCTATTCCAGTCATCTTATGACAGCAGAGCAGTCTGCAAAGATCTCCTCCAGTGTAGCAGCTTAATGTGAGCCTGGTCCTTGCACTGGTCAGAGGTTTCCCAGGGGCCTGGCTGCCAGATGAAAGTAATGCAATGCTGTTGACTTGAGTAGGACGACTGGGCTCTCTCCAACAGGGCAAAGCTTGGCTAGGTGAATGTAGTTGTGCAATAACTCCCTTATTAAAACGTTTGATAGAGCAAAATATAATCCTGTTTTCCCAAAGGGAATTTATGTGTCTGGTGAGGTGCGACCACAACATCGCGTGAAGTCCTAATTGCATCAAAATGTTCTATTTTAGTAGATGCAAAACAGAAGCTTCACCTGATTTCATTATGCTTCCCAAAGTACAGCTGAAACCTCTGTCCATCTGGCAACATGGGGTTGTCAAATGAGGAGTTGGAAAGTGCACTGACAGCCAGACAGCAGCTTCCCAGCACTGAAACCACGTTTTGTGGTACTAAAGGAGGATTATTTTGCTTTTTTTTTTGGCTTTTTTTTTTCTTTTCGAACCTGAAACCATTTGAAGTCATTCCTTTTTTGCAGGTATTCCTGAAAAGCGACCGTGTTGCTAGGATGGTGCAGAGTGGTGGGTGCTCAGCGAACGATTCCCGGGAGGTTTTCAAGAAGCACATTGAGAAGAGGGTGCGAAGCCTGCCAGAAATCGATGGCCTCAGCAAGGAGACAGTCTTGAGCTCTTGGATGGCAAAGTTTGATGCTATTTACCGTGGGGAAGAGGATCCCCGCAAGCAGCAGGCCAGGATGACGGCGAGCGCTGCTTCTGAGCTCATCCTGAGCAAGGAGCAGCTCTACGAAATGTTCCAGAACATTTTGGGGATCAAGAAATTTGAGCATCAGCTTCTTTACAATGCATGTCAGGTAAGGTCCTTCTCCCAGGAAGGAATGGAAAGGTGTGTCTTGGGGAAGGGGTTGCCAATAGGAAATACTGCTATTACAAACTGGAAACGTTGGGTCTGACCACGCTGTTTTTGAGACAACTTACACTAGGGAATTGGGTTTTGGTTCATGGTGGGACTTCCGCACTGCTGGTTATGTTCTAGCTGTCCAATTGGGCCTCCTCCTCTTGCTTGTGCTTGTTTTCTTATGCTTGGTTGTTTGGGGTTTTGTGCAGATGTTTCAGGTCCTTATATAAAGTTTTATTTCCTGAAGTCCCATAGAATTGCTGAGATGGAAAACGTTTATTCCTCCAGCTCAGTGTCTGGATGAACAGGTCTTTGGTGCCTAAGTGGGCTGTTTTGCTGTGACCTGCTTGCCTTTCCAGTGTCATACCACCAATCTAAATGACAGCAGTACATTCTTGCAGCCTGCAATAACCTTACTAGCACTTGAAGCTCAGATGCCCCTGGGGTGGATGTCTTATGCATACTTGATTCTCCTTAAGTAAAAGGAGCTTCTGTGACCCTTGCGTGCCCATGGTGGAAGGAGAGAGCATCCCAAACCCCCATGAGCTCAGGGTGGATCTGCTTGCATGGATGAGTTCCCAGATAGGTTAAGACCTTTCCCTATTCCTCTCTTCTTTTGCCCCAGTAAGAGCCAGTTCCCCAGAGATGTGGAGCTGGGACTCTGCAGTGCCGCTTGCTTTTCCAGCAGCTCTTGCTGAGGGCTGGTGGTGGCTGTCCAGGCTGTTGCTGACCCAGATTACAGTCCCCTGCTATCAGATATAAATATCGCAGGAGAGATAAAGGATATCAGAGTCACAGAGAGGGTAAAGTGATGCTGTGGAAAGTTTTTGGAGGAGCAGCAGACCTCAGTCTCTTCCCTGTAATTCAGGGATTCAACTTCTTATTGAAATTAATACATTCGAGACCAATCTTGTCTGTCTAGACACTTCCAATCCTTTACAAGACATAGAAAATGATGTTTGATCTGTTTTTTTCTCCTGTAAAGAGCTTAATTATCTTCCATTTGTTGTTCTTCATCTCAGACCTTTATGGCAGAGTGGGGAGAGGATAATAAATGTCTCTGAGTAAGACATCTTCATGGCAGAAAGGCAACAGCAAGGACTGCCTCAATCCTCATAAATTATGTTTACAAACCAGATTTCGTGCCTCTGTCCTCTGTTGGAGGACTACTTTAAAATCAAAACCATAATATTTTTAGTGACGTGTTGAGAGCTGAGTCAGTTCTACAGTTGTTTTTTTAACTTAAACCCACTCAAGCCCTGTGTCTCTCATCTTTCCTTGACCTGTGCTTGACTAAGGAACTAGGGTGGTTTTGTGTATGTGTGATCCTACCCTCTTGTTTTGTGGTTCCCAGTGATGCAGAAAACAGTATTTAATCATGGCTGTGCTGCTTTGTGGATGATCTCTGCTTATGAGAGCCTTTCTGGCTGACACCATGAACCCAGTGTCTGCTCCCTGCAAATTGCTTTGTTGCATCAAACAACCTGTTTCCTGCGGTAGGTCCTAGTTTTACTGTGAAAGAGAAGGATTTAATTCTGTGTCTTTTCTAATACTCAGAGGCAGCAAACCTATAATTTAAGCTTTTAGAGAAAGACATAATTTCCATTGAAAGTGAGCATTAGCATGGGAATTACTCTCTATATAATACCTGGATAGTGAGGATTAACTATGCAGAAGGGAAAGCCCTTTATACAAGCCACAGCTCAGGAAGCTGCAAGGCCAGCAGTAGTTCAGACATTTGGTGTTTTCCTGGGGTACAGTGTGAGTGGTTATGGTGCCATGGTGCCAGCGTGGTGGGGTGGGATCCTGCACCGTGGGGACCAGAGGCAGGAGGAGGTCGCTGCTGCTCCTTCTCCCATCAGGTGCTGCAGGGGAGGCAGCTGTGAGCACCCGGTGAAACTGCAGACTTTGCAACTTGTTTGGGTGCTGCCTGTGGTCACATCATCTGGGCTGCACCAGAGAGATCTCTGGAGCTCTCCAGCCACCAGCAGCCCTTAGGAGAGCAGCTGCTCTGCACTTTGGTCTTGCCATGAAGCACCAAAATTGCTGTTGACCTTTACTCCTTCCTGCAGGGTCCCACCTGTTGCTTGCAGCCAGTCTGTTGTAGGGAGTACATAAAACCTATCAAACCCGAAGTGTTTTTGTTTGCTAGCATGTGTGGGGAGTTGCCAGCACAAGTCAAAGGTGCATGCTGCTTGGCTGGTGTGTTTTCTTCACCAGAGCTGCAGGGGAGAGCAGAAAATTATATGCAATGAGCAGTGATTCAGTAACCTGCTCCTTTCCCCTCATGAAAACTTCCTCCTGACCTCCCATGATGAAGCGTTGGCATCAGCCCTAAAACAGATCTTTCCCTCCTAAAATTTAGTAGCAAATTATATCCTGCCGTAACTCCACAAGCTCTTGGTGTTTGCACAGGGCAGATTTCAAAGCCACAACAGCAGCTGGGTGCCTGATTGCTCCAGGCTGGAGATGCAAATCAAGCTCTGGGCACTGCCCTTTGTGGCTTGGAAGTTCTCCTGTGTTGTAACCCCTTGGACTGCGCTGAGCCACTCTGGACCAGCAATGTCTCGGATGTGGGACATCTGACACCAATTAGGGAGCCAGAGGCACTTGCCAATGTTATGGCAATAAAACTGGAGATATCCAGAGAGAGAAGTACCACGTGTGCAGCATTGCAGCAGCCTGGATGGGTACTGGGTGGGAGAGGAGAGGGGGCAATTGGGAGGGAGGATCTGATCTCTGCCTTGCATTTACCTGCAGTAGTGGCAAGGCTGGGACATGCTTATGCGGGACTTCCTTCTAAAGACTCTCTCTTTCCCCCCACCACTTTGCATTTTTATAAATTGTAATTTATGGTGAGGGGCCTGGAGCACAAGTCTTATGACTAACAGTTGAGGGAACTGGGGCTATTTAGCCTGGAAGGAATGAGGCTGAGGGGACTACAGGAGGTTCAGATTGGATATTAGGAAAAAATTCTCTATGGAAAGGGTTGTCAGGCATTGGAACAGGCTGCCCAGGCCAGTGGTGGAGTCACCATCCCTGGAGGGGTTTAAAATGAGATTGTTAGGGACATGGTTTAGTGCTAGAGTTAGGTTAGGTTATGGTTGGACTTGATTATCCTGAGGGTCTATGATTCTATGATTTCCTGCCTCTGGCTCTCAGTTTGACCAGCCAGCTTCTGGAATCACCCCTGCTCTGCAACTGTGTCCTAGAATCAGCAGTGAGTTCCCTTCCCAGCTTGGTTTGGAGACTTCTCTGCCTGCAGTTGTGCTCACAGAACAGAGCACACCCATTGGGATTTGGAGCACTGGCCCCATACCACCTAAAAATGGTCATTGATTTCCATTGTGCTGTTTTGTTTTAGTCCAGATTGTAAGTCAGTCAGAGTCAGCCTAAGCAGTGCTCATTTGCCTCTCTGTGAAGACACACCGACTCTGTTGGTCTGACTCTCGTCTCATCAGAGTTAATTGGAAGTACAGCTTAAATCTTTTTTTTAATAATTTGATTGAAACTTCTGTTGCCTGTTCCATAAGAGCAAAATATTTTATATATTCTGTTTGGGAATAAGCTTTAAGTAAAAGGAAAACACTATCTGTTATTTTCCTGGATGTGCTGAAATTACAATGTTCCCAGAAACGCCACATGGGCTCAAGTTGCGACCATGTGGGTGATTAAAACCTCCGCTTCCCTGCCCATGCCCACCACAGACCCTGTCTGGGCAGCACGGTGCGGTGCCAGCCCCACGCTGTGTACTGAGACTGAGCAAACCTCCCAAATTAACATGGGGATAATAAAGAACTTCCCAGCAGTGGTTTGCCTCGGTCTAAGCTACACTTAATTTTGACCTACGCTTGTCTGCTGTGCATGGGAGGAATTGGGAAGATGGAGAATTTCTGCTGGCAGGCTGTCTGGATGCCATCACTCATTCTGAAGTAGGAGCTCCAGTTTATCAGGCAATCACCTGTGCCTAGAAAAGCAAAGCCAATCGTCTTCTCTAGTGTTCCCATCGGGTGGGAACTCTGACGTGCTCTCCCTTGCTTTAGTGTGCGGAGTGAAATTGTCCCAGCAGTTCTGCAAGGATGCGAGGGATAAGTAGGCTTTGCCTGGTTGTTGTCCTCCTAAAGCATGAGCTGGAATGGTGCTGGGAACCCCAAACACTTGCTTGAACTTCTCCTGTGGTCAGAAGAAGGTGCTTTTCTCCATGTGACATTCTGTTACATCATGCTTACTAATTTCATTATGATTACATCACTGGGACTGTATTTTCATTCACTTCTGAAATTATATTTTGTTTGTGCAGAAGGAGGATGATTCCCAATGGGTATTTTTTTAATACAGTGCCTCCAGGTGGTATGAGTTACGTGTATTTTTAATATGATAGCAGTGATATAGCAGGATCTGAGATAGCAACAGAGCAGAAGGGATTGATGCAGTTGGAAAGGCTTTTGGGAAACAAAGATGAGAAATGGTGCTGTAGCAGAATAGTGCGGAGATCATGGTGCTGTTAAGCACAACCTCTGAATAGTACATTTTAAATAATGCACAGAGGCTTAAGTTTTTAGCATAACACACACTGTGTTGGTGTTTCCGCTCCACAGGGGGGGTCAGCTTGGGATTTGAGTGTCTCTGGCTTCAGCAGAGAGCTCCTCTGCTGTTCGAGAAGCATCATGGCAGGAGAAGTGTGTTTCAGTCTTGGGTTTCTGGTCCAGAACCTGTTGGCAAGGGTTGAGTTTAGCTTTTCTGCTTTGTAATTCACTTGTGACGGTGGAAGAGTCATACAGGAGCTGTTTTGTATGAGTGCCTGGCAATTCCAAACTTGGGTCTTTGCTGCAGTCGGCTTGTCCTTGAGCATGAGCCCTGTATTTCCCACTGACCTTCTTGATGGCAGAATTACTGCAGCTTCTCTGCAAGTCAGGCTATGGTGTTCTCCCCATCTTGCTCTTCCCCAGCTGTAGAGCGATGATTTACTTTTCTATCTCAAGCTGTGTTTGAAAGTCATTTTTAGCCAGAGTGAGCAGAGAAGGAGCCAGTACAGTGTTGTCAAGTTAATCCAGCAGCAGTAGCTGGTGTCCAGACCAGATCTATGATGAGCTGCACTCTTCCATCCTCCTGCTTTGGAGGAAGTGCTGGGCTCTTGGGCTGAGCCTGCAGGACTCTCGGAGTTCACAGGCTTCACAATGACACTTTCTTTTTTGGGCCTGAAGTGTCCCGTAAACTGTGGTGTTAAATGTGCAAAATACCTGTGCTAAGCTTCCAATTTTATCTAATTAACTGAGATATTAGATTTGAAAACAAATAGCTAAATGTCCAGGTAGAAGGTAAAACTTCAGAAAAGTATGCACGTGTGGTTGGGCTACAACACAGACCAAGTCCCATCAGTGTTATAGAATAATTTCTGGTGCCTGTTTTACCTAAAGCCTCTAACCATTGCAATTGCAATTGTTTCAATAGTTTTGGGGACCTGTGATTTTAGCTAGGAAATATTTCAACCCAAATTTTGCCAACCAGAGCTGGCTTAAAACTGGAATTCACTGTTTTGACATTTATTTTTGCAGCTGAATTAGGACACTGTGTCCAAAGGCTGACGTTTCTCACAAAGCAGAAAGTTCCCCTGCCAAAAAAAATTCATTTCAGAAGCATTAGCACAAAAGATATTTAGGATTTCTGTCCTGCATCAAATGTTTGATTTTAGCTCAATTCAGTATTAGAGATGATTTGCTGAGGTGGTGTCTCACCTTCTACCCCTCTCTCATCTCTGTAATTTGGGTGGTTTTCACAAACTTTGTTTCTTGACTCGCAGTGGTGCATTGAACCCATTGCAGAGATGTTGCAGTTGGTACTTGAAAGATGCAGCCCAGGTTATGGGAGAAACAAGGAAGGACAAAAACTCCTGCGAGGCACTGCAACAGCTCAGAGGGTGATGTGAGGGTTAAGGTGACCTCAGAATAAATGTTTGGCTTCTGTGTATCCTCCCCAAATAAAGTCTTTAATTTAGGTTTTTCTAGTGAAAAATTCCCAGACATACCTTGCAATGAGAATTGAGCCCAGAGTGGCACGCACAGCGTGGAGTTACCTGTCTGTGCCCATCTCAGAGATACAGGGATTTAGAATCAGATCACTCCCTTCTGCTCCGTATTTATAATTTTTGGTGACCATAAAGCAATTCCTTTTTTATTCTAGCTTCATCTTGAAGCTCATCGCTTATGAAACGGCCATCTGCAGCTTCAGCAGTGAGCCTGGCTCTAATGACCCCTGCAAAAGGGCAGGAGGTTTGCTTCAGCCCCAGAGCCCCTGCAAACAGACAGTCACAGGATGGTGGTGACGAGCTGGGGATGCTGCGGGCAAGGACCACGCTGGCTGGCCAGCCTCCACAGGCTCCTGTCTCCTGGGCTGGCTACCTGGATGCTGCAGATGACCAGCAGCTTCAGTCAGCACCACTGTACCTTTTGCAAATCCCCAGGACAACAGCCAGACACCTTGGCTTTTTGCTTTCCCCCCTCTTTAACTTGAAAACACCATTCAGTCTCTCTGCCTGTTTCCACACTGTGGGCTCTATCCCCTCTCCTTAAAACAAAGCCACTGCCAATAAAAGTGGGTTAAGGTGGTTTTGAGATGATGAAAAGCCTCAAAATCCATAAAGCATCATACTCTGTTTTCAGTAATTCAGTATTTATTTCCATGGAAACAGAAATGGCAGCCAGGAGCCTTCTGCAGGGTTGTAATTACTCCTGTAGCAGGCAGCGGCAGCTGCAGCATGCCTGTCAGGGCCCGAGCATCTCCCAAAGTCAGCAGTGATTTAGTGCCTGATGGGAAATTGGAAAAAGGAAAAGCCTTGGGAAGTGAATTAAATTTTCCCCTTCATGATAACGCCACACAGATACATGTGGTCCTTCAGGGAGGAGGGGCAATTGCCCTTCTTTGGTGTGGTATTTTAAAGAATGATGTTGGAATGGGAGGGCAGAGAAATTGAGAGGGACAGTGCGATGTCAGGGATGGGGTGAATGTGATGTCTGGCTCTGCTAGACCCTCGGCTGCCAGCAACCCCGTTTAGGAGAGGTTTGCTGATGGATATCACCCAGGAGGTACAGAGCAGTCCCCCGATTGTCCCTGTTGGTCCAACGCACTGCAAAAACAGTGACCCTGCATCACTTAGTGTCTTTATAATCAGTAGCAGGAGAAGTGGTTGAGATGGGACATCTGTCTGCTCCCGCACCCAACACCCGCTCCCATCCAGCATCCGATGGAGAGCTGCAGGGAGGAGCTCAGACAGTTGGAGGGGGACACGGTGGCAAGCAGGGTGGCACTGCTAGCCCAGCAGTGTGCCACATGCTGCTGCCTTTTGAGGAGGAAAATGCAGCCATCACTCTCTACCAGGGTGGGACCTGCTCACCCGAGCTGTCAGCACCATGTGTCTGATTCGCACAGACACGTATGGACCTACGTCCGTGAGCTGTAGGATCAGCTTATGTTCTGTGCTGTTACGGACTTAGAGAGCAATCTTGGCCCCTGTAATTAAATTTAAAGCAAATTAGCTCTTCTATTAAACAAAATAAATCTGATGTAGCCTAATGCTGTATTCTCTAGCTATGGCTGATCAATTGCTCCTGCAAAGAGCAGGCAAATGCTGCTGAGCAGATGGTCTTGGCTGAGGCATGGTCAATTAAACTAATTAAAGATGCTTTCATTTAATCAGAGGGTGTTTTAACCCTGTTATCTGCCAGTTGGGGATGTATGTTTTCGTGCTCTAGGAACTTTGAGTTCTGGCCCTACAGTGGACATCTTCTGGTTTTACAGTCGCTTTACAGAAGCCAGGCTAGAGTGTGCGACAGAAGAGCAAATGTTTAGAAGATAAATTATAATGTCATGCAACAATAGACTTGCAGAGGAAAAGTCAGTCATTTTCTTCTAACACTACCCAAAGATGTTTATTTGAAGAACCCTTCTGCACTGAATCCTTCCCACGCTACCTCCTGCCAGCCTTCCCTCCAGGTTTAGGGGTGTGGATACCTCTCCATGGCCAAATGTCACTTGTTCCACAGAAACAAGCAGTGACTGGTTATGGTGTGTTATTTAAGGGACAGAAAATGTTTTCATTGTCTAGACTGGTTCTAGAGTGGAGGAGCAGCCTCTTATTTCTGCTCTTTGGTGCCACGCAAAACATTTTGGCTGCTGGGAGCCCCTCCGCCACAGGATTCTGGAGATGGATTTAATTCCTGATTTGCTGCGGAAGTCTCTGAGCCAAAGCCCTGTTTCAGTTTGCTTAATAGAGCACTCAGTCGTTAATTGTCACAATTGGGCACCCTCTGCTAACGCATACAGACTGTTTATGATCCCTTGCTGGGCAGCACTGAGGGGCTGCGACACACCAGGACCAGCGGTCTGCTGCCTTTCCAGCAGCTTGTACCAATTAAATCAGAAACAGTTGTGCTTTATCCAGAGGCCACATGGGCAACTTCACACGTTGGACCAGATCTGTCCTGCTCCAGCAATATTGATCCCTGCAGGTGCATTAGGGCTAAAGTCAGGGTGATTTTCAAGATGTTCATCCTTTGTGAAATGGTTTTTATTCATCTATTTAAGCATGGGAGTTTTGTGGTGCAATGTCAGCTGAATGTTCTTCGTTGTCTGTGTGGACTGATTAATTTCCACAGTTTAAGGTTTAAATTACCATCAAAGTATCTCTTCAGTTTTATTTTTGTTTCAATTGGCCCATGAATACTTTTCAACATCTGCATTCATGCTGCAAAGGAATGCATTAAAAAAATAACCATGGTTACCTTATAAAATATCGCTAACTTGACATTTTCAATTTACCTGAACCCCTCTATTTAGGGACTGCTGATTCTCTTATTTCACTGAAAATCTAGTTATTGACATGACTTTCCTGCTTCTTAGCCAGATTTTTTTTTCCATCAGATCAGGAGCATAATTTCAAATAGATGTTTATTAATATGATTCAATTTCCCTACCACCACCTTGCATTCTGGAAAAAATAGGTTGAGTGGTGAATTCCTGGCTCTAAGTAGGAGCAATTAGGTAAAAGCAGGGAGGACTGAAGTAGCTGTTGATGTGCTGATCTGCTGATGCTGCCTTTTGCAGACTTGCAGAGGTCTCTGGGAAGGGAAACACCTGAGATTATTAGCTGGGAGAGCTCTTCTGGTGTCTGCTGCCTCTGCAAGCACTTGGTGGGTTCCATTTCTCAGCTTTGGTGTAGGGATAGGTCAGAGCAGAGGAGAGGGCCAGGAAGATGGACCACTCCTGGCACTGCGGTGTAGAGGGAGGTGCAGAAGCAGTGGGGAAGGTTTTGTAGTAGCTACAGAAATAGGAAAAGTTCTTAAGCATCATTCAATGCGACAATGTTCGGGTGTTATAGCTTGAAACCGTTTCAGTGGAGAGGAAATTTGGAATGGTACAAAATAGAGGTGTTCAGAGGTGTTCACTTTGTATTGGCGGAGAGGAGACTACTGATAAGAAATGGGGGAGCAAGTGGACAAGCTGTTGAATTCAGGGAAACCTCTTTGCACTGAAAGACCCAGCAATTTAATGGGCACTTTGGCACTGCTCAGGGTGGCCCAGCCTCAAAACACCTGGTGGGTCTGCCCAAGAAGCCAAACATGGCCCATCATGGAGGGGGCAGCAGCCAAAAATGATACATAGATTCACATGTTTATTGCAAATCTCCTCCACACCTCCCCCGCCCCCCCTGCAAAAACCAACACGAAATGTAACTGAAGTGGATTGTAGCGCAGATTCTGAGTTGGGCTTCCACATGGTCTGATTCCCAGAGGTGGGATTCGACTCTCAAAATGCCATGTTTATTTTGAGAAATCTCTCTTGCTGTCTTATCTCTGAATTCAGTGCAAGCCACCATAAGTAAAAAACAGTTCCTAGCATGTCCTGTGTTTTATTAGGAAAGAAAAATGTCACTCCTTCTGTTTGTCTTTCCCTCAACCAGAGATGGTGAGCAGAAGACGTGACAAAGAAATGACCCCACTAGCCCCCTTCAAAGAAAGTAATCTTGTTTTTCCTTGGAGCAGCATTTGTTCCCTGCAGTACACGTTCCTGTCAATCAGCCCAGGAGGCCCTGGGAGACAGAAGGGGTGTTATCCAGACCTCTCTCTCTTTAAGCAAGGAACTGCTAACTGCAAAAGAACCCATATGTGATGCTTATCTCAAGGAAGGCTGGAATACTTAATAAGACATAACTGGTGCATGACCCTGCACTGTGTTAATCCCTCTTGTTCTCTTCCTTTTAACTGGAAATACAATGCAACCCTAGAATTTAATTTTGCTCATAGGTCTTTAAATCTAATGTGAATTCCACATGAAAACCTGAGTGCTTTGCAGCATTTCAACCCTCACTCATGTATTTTATCACAGAAATCGTAGTGCTCTCCTGGGGACCTTTCAATGCCTATCTCATGAGAAAAATTGAAAGATAGTCACACATAGCAGGGATTGTATGTGGTTGTGATGGAGGCTTGTGCCAGTTTCAGAATCTTCATTTCAACAAGCAATGGCTGGTCAGAGAACCTAGACTGGTTTTCACTGAGCTGTGCTAGCCTAATGTTACACCCTCTGCTTTCAGTTTTCTTTTCATCATCTTAAATAGGGAGATCATTCTTGTGACATACATCATCCACTAAGCGAATATTTTGAAAGTTCTGCATTAATATTTTACTGAGTTTTCTCTAATCTTATTTCTGAAAGATGTGATTTCTCCAAGGTTGTTTCTACCCCTTTGCAATTCATATTATGTTCAGTATTCCAGAAAAGAGAATGATTTTTTTTTTTAATATTTTTCAGCAGTCCTTTCCTCCATTCCCTACATTTCATTCTTCAGATTACCAGTGTTCCGTTGTTACTTGACAAACGCTTCATGCCACAGCTTGGGATGTGATAGACAGTGTCATTTTAATTCAGAAGATACTTTGGGAGTCAGATGGATCAGGCCATAGAAAAGTACTGCATGAATATAAAATAGAGCTGGGTTAATCTTCCAGTTTGCATCTAAAAAAGTACCCAAATAAAAAGAGGAGAGGTATATTTCTTAAGAGAAATGAGGTGCCAAGAATTTTCTTCAAAAAAATATCAAAGTAAGCATGTATTTCTTCCCACTGAGCTGACTGTAAATTTGGAAATGATCAACAAACTAGATTTCACGCATTTCAAAGTATCAGTCTCAATATCCCAAACTACAGGGAACACAGCTTATGTAAGCTATTCCTTACCTCTGTTTCAGTGTTGAGTTTTCATATTCAGTATACTACATTTTTTTTCTGGATTCTGTTCATGTTTTGTGAGAAATTAGAGTGCGAGTTCAATAGGGAATTGGATGCGAGAGAGCTTCAAACACAGCCTCTCATGTATTTAAAAGGCAGCTATAATAGCTTAACGTCAAATAAAAACAGTGCTGGCCTCTATTGCACAGACTTTGCTGTATAATGCAGGGCAGCAGTGATCTCTCCTAGCAGGAATGATCTGTGCATGTGTTTTTCATGTGTTGTAGCCTTAGGTCCAGTTCTTTCGTCTCTGAAATAGAAGACAGGAAGAAGATGAGGAGGTGATGACACAATACTCTTTGTTATTCAGTATGAAGTCTTTGCAGAAACGTCATTGCAACAAAAGGGGGAACACAATTGCATCTGCCAATTTAACAGAGAGTATGATGGTGTAACAGCCATTCCTTCCAAAGAGTATTTTGAGATTAAAGGCAATATCGAGCTGAAGTTCCCCACTTAATATGGGAAGGCTTAGAAGACAAGGGAGAGAGGCGTAAACCTCTTGAGCAGCCAGCTTGAAGTCAGACTTGAGGGGCACCTGTGTTTTGCTGGAGATGCTGTGAAGCTGAAGACTGTAGATGTTCGACATTGATAGCTACATCAGGGAAGTGAGCAGAGTTGTATGTGAGCCCCAAGTGCTGGTGGCCCAGGAGAGCACAGTGCGGGCCGGGGATTGGAGTTTGAACCTTGGGGTGTCCTTGTGCCACTGGCCTCCAACCGAGGCTCCTGGGCACTGATGGAGCTGAGCTGCCTGCTCGTGTGTTTGTGCTTGAGCCTTATTAGAGCATGCAGAGAAGGGTCCAGTTCAAATTATAGGCATTTCCCACAACAAAGGAGAACAAAGTGCAGATGCTTAATTTTGCTGTCTTCTTCTGAGCATGCTGCCAGGGGCAAGAGGTTTGCAGTGACTAAAGGTGCTGAGGAGGAAGGAAGCACAGTGACCATGACCCATGGAGAAGCACACAGAGACTTTGCCCAACACCCTGCTGAGCGTTGGTTGAACGTACATACTTGTTCTCATGGGTGCTGGGATGTGCCCGGTGCTCATTTCTGCATCTTGACCGACTGCTGCCTGTGTTTACAGCTCTGCTGAGAACAGCAGTGATCTTGCAGGTCTCCAGTCCTCATTATACCACAGGAAGGGGAACTGGTCAAGATACTGAGGGTATTTGGCTCCAGGTATCAACATGAAAAGGTAAAACATCCGGGGAATACCAGGTCACCGACAAGGCCAGGAGATCTTGGCAGGTAACAGATTGCAGTAGGATGCTGGCAGGAGGCATCAAGCTTGAGGCTTTACTCCTTGGTTGTTCCTTAACAGAAGGAGCATCAGTGAAGAATTTCCTTGTTCCCAAGCTGAGGGCCACGAGCTGTTTGCTTTTGTGGAGCATTTTACTAAACATAACTAGCTGTTTTTATGACTTAGTTAAGTCCAGAAATGACAGTGAGAAAGCCTTTTGGGTGGTTTAAATTATAAAATTCTAATAGTAGAGTAATGAAATGGTCTATTATTTGTTCTCGACAGCAGTCATTTATCCTGCTGATATTTCTGCCAGTTTGCTGGCGAGCTCATGTTGTGCAACATTGGTGAAATGAACTGCAGGCATGTGTTCGGCTGCCATTACCAGGAGTCTTGCGTGCGGAGCTGAGACCAGGACTGATGAAATAGCTGCAAAACAGAGATGCAGTTTCATGGAGAAATTATTGACACAATAGTTTTATTAAATCAGGTGATGTCTGTTATGTTTGATGAGACTATCATTTGTGAAATGTTTTATTTTGCATTAAAATCCAGTGATCTTTAATTCTGATGCAGGATGTAATATCAGCAACAGCTCCTCATCACTGTACCCGTTGTGTTCTTGTGGCTGGGAGTCTCTTTCCCTACCCTACCTTCCCTCCCTGTGCATACACAAATTGTCAAAAATGTAAAATATCAAGCAGCCATTTTCAGTCATTTTCTTGCTTGATTCTTCCTTCACCTTTCTGCTGGTGGATTTTTTTCTTCACTTGGCATTTTTCTCCCTAGCAGTGGATTTTGGCTGGGAACAGTTGTGCTCAGATGGTTAAGTAGCAACTGAGGGTAAATTAGCTGAAGGAGCTGTGGCTGCCACTGTCAAAATGATTCCAAAATAACTTTGTGGAGGAGAGTGACTGGCAGGTCAGACAAGAGCAGCATGGTTTGGATCTGCTTGAGGAGAATGGAGTTAGAGAGGATAATACAGATTAGATTAATAGAAGAGAAATGCACTCTAAATACCGGTTTATATGCTACCAGAGATCACAATAAAAATTACAGTGACCAGTTGTGAGCATGCAGCAGCAGTATTTGGAAAAAGATCTGTTTCAAACTCTGCATTTCCCATGAACATCTTCAGTATTCGCGATGAGAACCGCATGGTTTCCTGGAGGTTGGTACAACAGCTTTCTCCTGGGAAGTCCCAGCTGACATTGTGGTCCTTAGCAAAGCAAGAGGAGAAAACTGGCCACTGTTTTTGCTAATGGTTTGGCTACCTGAGATGCTGCTGTTCTCCCCGGGTGGCAGGTCTGGAGCCTCTACCAGCACCACCTGCTCGGTGGCAGGAGGTGACTCTGCTCCTTTCCCGTGCATCACTTTTGCCATCTCTGTAACTCCTGATCTTCTTTATTACCACTTAACGTAGGCAATTGTTCAGGGTCACTGCTTGGCCAATCTGTTCTGCCTTTATGTATGGTGATTGCAAAACAGCTGAGGATGTGTGGCAGCCATTGGAATTTTTATTTCTGTGGATGAAAATAGCCAAAGATACATTCAAGGAGATAATTGGGATCGTTAAACTTTCCTATCGTAATGCCAGTTGCAGCTTCATCCATTGTATGGCCTAAAACATAAGCAACATAGATGAACAACAACAACAAAAAAATCTATTTCTATCCCAAATATACCAGCAGAAACACTGGCATTGTAACTTCAGAGTATGGGCCCGATCTGAGCATTGTCATTAGTGGTCTTGGAAAGACCTGCTTTGCTTCAAAAATAAGGGTGATTTTCTGAATTATGACAAAGTATGTTTTGTTTAGGCCAGATGGGTGGTTATCACTGCGTAAAGTTACGCAGTGTCAGGTATTATTGGTCTGTCAGGTGAAGTACAATGTGAACCACTGCAAGTCAGTGACTCACCCTGATGTCTGGGAGAGCTGGTGTCTCCTCAGATTCCATCTCGTCTGCAGTCGGGGTGGTGATGGATGCAGGAGATGATGTGGGAAGGGCAGCACAGGGTGCAAGGACAGGAGAACAAGCACATCTGTCTCCCTAAGGCTCTGTGCTGTCCCAGTATGCCACAGCAGGAGGGAATTTCTGTCCACTGTTGCGCGAAATTACTGGATGCCAGACACTGATCAAAAGTAAATCGCTTCTGTTCAAAGACAGAGAGTTCGTAAGAATCATTAATAACAAAACTCCTTCTGTGTGGAGGCTGCTGAGGAAGGATCTGTCAGGCTGCTGGTGAGGGATGCTGGGGAGTGGAGGGAAAGAAAAATGGGTCAAATGAAGTCCTGCTGGAAAAGGAGTAAATGTCCGTTGATAGCATTAAATCAGATGTAACTGGAAATCAACAGGGACAAAGTCTGTTGGACAGAAAAGACCTCTGCTATATCCAGATCTGGGATCTGTGCTATAAAAATGTGTTGGAAAGGTCTTGGGAGTCATGTGGAAAGATAAGGAAGGACTAACAGTTGGACTCATCTGGGGAAACAGTCCAAGTAATTTGATCAGTTTGCAAATGTGTTGGAGCGATCTTTAACTGTGCATGTACAAGTGCAATAAAATTGTGAGATCAAAGCTGATGTTGTCAGCTTCTGATAGTCAGGACTGGAAGGAATGGGCAAAGGCTGCAACAGCCTTTCAGTCTCCTGAAGGATACAGCGGATGTTTTTCTATCAGATAAGCTTGAGTTTGAGTGGAGGGTATGGCCATAGCAACCATAGGCTGAGATTTCCTAGGGTTATACAGGAGATTGCATGGGAAGGGGCTAGTAGTTCATTTCAGAGCCCATCAGCCTCTGGGCAGGTTTTGGACACCTGTTTGAAAGTCCCAGCATTATAGCTGAATACAAGACAGTTCTGTTATTTAACTTCCTCACTGTCTAGGCTGATTATTTCACTTCAGTCTGCAGCAAAGTTGTGGTGGGCTTTGCAAAGCAGCCCTATGGGCAGGCGGATTTGAGCTGTTCCCTGGTCACCACCAGCCAAACGCTTTTGGTACAAAAATACCTGTGTTAGGAAGCAGGACCGGGGTGCACAGAGCGCTCAGCGCTGCGTGGGCACATGGTACAGGTGAGATGATGGCAGATAAGGGGACGCTGTTTTGCCAGATGAAGTTTGTTACAAATTCCCATCTGCTCAGAAGCTATAAGGTTTGTGCTGAGCATGTAATTATTTGGTAAACATTTTTTTAAAAAGTATAATCTAAACAGCAAATATTTTTAGCATGTGTCATTGTGCAATCAAGACAGCTGCCAGCAGCATAAACCTGAACATAAACGTCTGTGTGATGGTCGAGGTGGGGACAGGAGGTGATTACCCTCACTGCCATTCCAGCCTGGCAAACCAGCCTTTGCAGGAGGTGTCCCCTGCGCTGATTTTGGAGGGCACCTGCGGAGAAGATGGTTGTCACAGAGCAGTGACAGGTTTGTGCCGGATTTCTGTTTGTCCTGCCAATGGTGGCAGTGAGCATGGGGAGGTGTGTGAACGCAGCCGAGGGCTCTGCCAGCAGAACTGCACATGGGCATCACCTCTGCCCCAGCACTGGCACGTGTTCTTGCCTGCTGGGCAAACGGGTTTAGCTGGAGAGGAGCAATAATTACATGTAAAGAGAGGGATTTTCTGCTTTGCCCATTTTTCCCCTCCCCACGCTTAGGTACTTACAGCCTCTCCAGCTGGTCTGCATAGGCAGCATCTTGCAGAACCTCCTGCTTTCTTGCCCACTTCATTCATTTTACCTGTAACGGAAAGCGCACATCTGGCACAGCTGGGAGGTGTTCTGCTGGGTGTGAAAACGCCTCTGGAGAAGACGGGGGAGGATTGCTGGTTTTCTCCCAGTGGCATAGGGAAGAGGCAATCTCACATTTCTGTTTTCAGCAAACGCACCCTGCGGAGCGGAGTGAGCCTCCACGCGGTTCGTAACGTAGGCAGATTTGGGATGAATGAAGCATTTTTCAGAATTTCAAGGAACTGGTAGTTTCAGCAATATTTTACCCTCCACTCTAAACCCCTCCTCAAAAAGAGTAAGTGAATGGATTTGAGATGGATCTAAGTGTTTCAGAAACAGAACAGCTTAGGTTTTTTAGATTGCAAAAAATGTAGTAAGGAAAACTATCTGAAAAAGAATGCTTTTTGAGGGGGTGGGATCTGTTGTGGATTTTGCTCAGCATGTAAGCCAGGTGATTCTGTTATTCCCTCAGCTTTCATGCAAGGTCACAGCATGATCCTCAGTTGATTCCCTTGCATCTGCAAAGCACCACAGGCAGGTATCAGAGCGTTTCCCAGCTGTGCCAGTTCCCAACACGAGCTTTCTCGCTCACCTCCTCCACCTCCCTTAACAGTTCACAGCATTTAGGCCATCAGTCCCTTCAGAAGCTGCTTTTTCCTATTGTTTTTCCCTGTAATTCCAGCTGGAGGGACAGACAGCCACCGAGGAAGATGCAGCCAGGGTGCAATTTGACCCTGTGAGTGCCTGCACACACATTAGTTTTTACAGTGCCCTGAGCACTGGTTTCCTCTCTTGATTTCCACAGATCTGCTTTAACAAACTACTTGATTAATAACAAGAAACAGAGGGGAGAAGTTTCAGTTGTAGATTCTGTGTGTGTATGTATGTTCCTGTGGTTTTATAGTGGCAACAGGGTGGCTCTAGTAGAGTAGTTTTGACCCGGTTATAGAGCAGAATGCAAAAAAAGTTGAATCCCATGAGAAAGCTTCAAGCACTGCTTTTCTCTTTAAACTCTTCATTGGTGGCTTTTCTTAATTTCTAAAAAGACCCTCAGCTGCCATCTGAAATGGGCAGGTACTGACACTGTGGACCTGCAGTTATGGTTGCACTCCAGCTCACAGCTGGATTCCAGCTGCACATTCTACACTCTCTTGCATGTCTTTTCTGCATAAGAAGTGTGCTGCCCTCGGTGGAAGCTTAAAGGGAAGACTGGGGATACAATATAGATGAAATTGGATCAGAGAGAGCAGGTTATCACCTTATTTTTGCAATGTGCTGCCATTCAGAAAGCACCAAGAGACCTCAACAATAGCAGAGACTATAATGCCGTACTCTCAGAGCGTCCAATATATTTTCCCGAGCTCTGTAAGCCAAAGCCTCCTGCCCTGGTAACAATTTCAAAGGAAAAGGTCATGCCTTGCTGAATGTAGTTTGAAATAAACCTCATTTCCTCAAGCAACAGGAGGTAGAGTGCTCCTTGCAGAGGAGCTGTCTGGAAGAGTTACTGTGCAGTGACAGTGAGACCTGACCCACCACCCAGCCCATGTCCCATCTTAAACTCAATCATCTTTTGTTTGTGAAACTCTGCTGCGGAGGACTGTGTCATCTCCCCCAGCATCCCATCCCATCCCATCCCATCCCATCCCATCCCATCCCATCCCATCCCATCCCATCCCATCCTGTCCTTGCCTGCCCTCCCAGGGTGGGCTTCCCCTCCAGGGTTCACGGGTGGGGGGTGCTTCTCCATCTTCTCCAGCTGCGTTGCGTCCTGGTACGTACCAAAGCTGAGGTAGTCTGGCCTGGGCTGGGACGAAGGTGTTGGGCAACTACTGTTTTATTTGGCTTTAAATGCAAAGAATAATGAGTAAAGCAGCGTGAAAAACAGCTCTCCACCTTTTGGGGATGGTAGGTCTTTGCTTTGAGGCTGTATCCACACTGAGCTCTAGGGAAAGATAATTAAGAGGTGACAGGTAAAGCCTGGAGGGGGGCTGGAGGAAAGTTGGTGATGCTTTCCTGAACACAGAGCAGGACACTCGGGGTGGCACCAGCCGCTTTTTTGCCTTGTTCCCCCCGTACACAAGACGTTGGGGTACACATGTCTCACGGAGTCTGCGAAGAGCCTGTGACGGAGCTGCGTGGGGCTGCAGACAGGGTTCTGCAATACTCACCATCTCCATTCGCCATCTCGTGGTGATTGCCGCTGCCTGGGGCTGAGGGTGCAGGGCAGCCTGGCCAGCAGAGCAGCTCGAAAGCTCCATATGATAGTATTCCACGTGGAGAAGGATGTTAATGATGGGGAACGTGATCGACTGCCTTTTTCTGTTGCTCCTGTACTATGTCTATTTAAATCAGCTCGCATTAACTGCAGTTATATTTAACACTGTCTGTCTACATGGCTGAATTTTTAGATTATTAATTTTCAATTGCAAATAGCTTAATTATGTCTGACTTTTTATAAATATTTGTAACACGAGTTAATATTTTCCGTTACATGTGAAACATATTCTGGAAAAAAACTAATTGTTCTCGCTGCTGTGCGCCAGGTCTGGTGGGAGCCCCTGAAGCCTCAGTGCTCTGTTATCTAAAGACTGTTGCCTTTTACAGCTGATGTGTCAGGAATTGAGGTCTGTAGCCAGCGCTGTCTGTGTGTTATGGTCGGCAAAGCCATTAGCATTCATTTTTCTTCTCGCCAAGAAGAAAATGTTTATTATCTGCGGCGTGGTAACACGGTGAAGACTCAACACTCGTGATGCTGCACATAGGTATTATTGCTGTGCTCCCGGAGACTGCTTTGAACATCCATATGAGATATGGAGGGTAATGGCTTTTAGACTAGGAGGAATTTTAAACTGTAGCATTTTCGAGGACTTTGCACCCCAGGACACTGAAAGCCCATCGCTGTTCTCATAGGGGATGCCTGCTCCCCATCCTCCTGTACCCATGCAGGGCTGCGTGTGGTCCATGCCCAGCAGATACAGGTATTTGTCTTAGTGGGTCTCCTTGCAGGGTTGATGTAATGAAGGGTAAGAGACTGAACATCTCCAGCTTTGCACCTGCTGGGCTCTCAGCTGCGGCTCCTCCATCCATGGATGTGCTGAGTGAGGTCCTGGGGGTGGGAGGCAGAGGAGTGTCTCTCCAGGCATGTCCCCAGCCACATCCACCATGAGATGTTCTGCGGAGCTTCCTGGGAGCCGTGTCTCACACACAGGTTCAGCGGTGCTCAGAACAGCCGTGAGGTGCCAGCCTGCGACAGCAGCATCCAACCGTGGGGAGGGATGCACAGAGCACCCTCTGGACTTTGGTGGGTAATTGCTGTTGGGGTTTATCTCCCTGGGGAGCAACACTGCCCTGTCCTTTGGAGCACAACCACAACCCCCTGTGATGCCTGTGCTGCTGTGGGCTGAGTGACTGCAGCAGGTCTGGCTGGAGCCGACGAACACCATCACAGCTCACTCAGCCGATGGGAGGGATGTTGGGGGTCAGCTGGGCATGCATGTAGCCCAGGTTCATGGTAGGGTGGTTCAATACCTTATCTGTGTCCCAGCTTCACAGCTGGCATGGTTTGAGCTGGTTAGGGCAAAGCTGGAGCAGCCATGCTGTGCCTCACGGGCTGCCATGCAAAAGGAGGTGGGGTGTCCTGCTGCTTTGCAGGAGCTGCTGCTGCCAGGCTGAAGCATCTTCTTCTGTAGTTGTTATAGTATCTGTACACATAAATTATTTATCTTACATTTAATATGGACACATAACAGCATTTTCCACATTGCTTAGATGGCTTGCTAGGCTGACCATCCTCACCAGTAAGTAATGAGGACGGCGTGCCCCATGGGAAGACCTGCCCCATCTGCTAAGATCTTCCCACACACAGTACCACGTGCTGAACTCCTCCTCCTCTCACCTTACAGACTAGCTGCTTTTAGAAGCATCCCATTTTTGCTCCCTGTGTTTGTTTCTTCGTAACTGTGCCTCTCACTGATTTTCTCTGTCTACTTCAATTATTCTCACATCCTTGATCTTAATGCAGGTGCCAGAGCATCTCACAAGGGTATTGTGCGGGGTTAAATCCCACATGACAGCTTGTGGCTCCACATAGCCCTTTTCAGAGGTGCTGTACATCCATTTTCTGCCACTGGTTCTTCAAGGGCAGAAACTTTAGAATGACTCATATCACAACTGTCAGGGTACTGTTCTACGAAAGGCAAGGACTTGACCTTTTAATGAGCATAACATAGTAATGTGGTATCATAATAATGATTACTTTCAATTATTAATAGTTGTTGTTATGTATTGACCAAAGGGACTTAGAGATGTGGTGTTTCTGTTGCGGATTTTGATAACTTGATACCGTTTAATAGAATGTTAGGTGCAACCTGGAGGGTTTGAAAATAGCTGGGTCTGCTGTGGAAGTTCCCTTCCAGTTTTTGCTTGCTGTAGGAAGGGGTCTAATGGTGACCTATACAGAGATTTCTTGAGAAGCATGGTCCTAGTCACAGGCTGGACCAGCAACTTCAGCTCCCTTGGGATGCTGTCCACTGAGAACATGTAGCAACATCTTTGCATGCTGAGGATTTGTTGCCTAGAAGCTTAATTCTCTGAACTGCTTTCTTCCTGATGTCATGAGAAGGTTTGCTGTGTCAAACCAGTGTGACACACATCAGTCCATTCAGAAGAATGGTCTCTGTGATAATCTAAACTTCACAAATACCAAACTGAACTGTATTGGGCAACATTGCAATTTTTGCTTAGTCCTTGAAAATGTGAGAGTTGTAACTTTCCCTCTATGTTCTCTCTCCTCCTTTCCTACTGATATCAGGTTGTTTGGCATAAAAGGGAGCTAAAGCCTTGCTCTTTGTGGCCAAAGTCTCTGCCAGTTCTTTGCTCAGATTTCTGCAGAAAGGCATCTATCACCATGCCACTGCACGAACCAGGACACCTTCTCATCCCCAAATACTCTCCTCTGCCAGGCATCAGCAAGTAGAGGATAAATATGCTGTGACTCTCTGAAGCACATCAGAAGCTACCACCTTGCATTTGTGGAGGAATTTCAGGTGCTGCAGCCATGGCGATCAGTTGAAAATCCCTCAATATGGTGATGAAAGAGCAAGAAAAATCTGAGTTCCCTGCTTGAATCAACAGGAATTGAGACCTCGGCCCCGAGCACATTTCAGCACAGAGTGGGGAACTTTTAGAGGTGATGTGAGTTCCTATGTAGAAGCCTTGGCCCTGCCCTGCCCGTTCCATAGATACTGTTGGAGATGTTCCCACATCTTATTCTGTCAACTTTAATCCTGTTGAGTGTGAAGAGACTGCAGCTTTGCTGGACCAGAATCTCATGCAAATTGCTTTAACTCCAAAGGCCAAAGCCCACTGTGAATTACATGACAACTGTATCCACCATTAAGCTTTTAAGCAAAAGATGAGGATTTGAGGGTATGTAGATCTTTCTTCTGTGATGATTGTGATGAGTTAATTGCAGTTAATTCTAGCTGTCCATATTTATTGGAACTTAAGAGTAGTTTATTGTTGTGTGCGGCAAATTCAGGTGATTCTCTTCCTGTTAACTGATGTGAAATTCAGTGTACGATAAGCTGTAAGGAAACACAAGTAAGCTAAATGTAGTGATCTACCTCGGGCTGCATCAACCAGCCAGAGCTCTGGTTTCTTTTGTGGTGCGGTAGTTCAGGGTACGCTGCCCACATGCCTTCAATCACCCTTATGCAATGCCATAAGAAGAGGGTACTAAGGCATGCTCAGAGGTCAGAGCCTCTGGACAGCTTAGTTTTTAAGCCCTTTCAGTGTTGTACACCTCACACAGATGATCTTGCAGAGGGATTTGCAGGGTTCAGAAGTTCTCCGGCCACAGATGGAATGGACAAGCCTTTTGAGTGGAATTGCTATGCCATCCCTTCTCTTAACAGCTTGCAAAACATTTGCAAAGGCAGGCAGCACTTTCATTTCCCCTTCCCGTTTTGCTGATTCTGTCATTTCATTTACTGTGATTTATCATTACACATAAATCCGGAGGTATCTTTGCACAACCTGCTGGAAAGCTGCATGCTTGGTTTACTTGTCTCAGCTTTCTTCAGCCTCGTGGTGCAGCATTGCAAATCTGCGATGGGGAATGGCGGTAGTCAGGTCCGTAACAGAGATGGTTCAGGGATTTGTCTACTTTTCCTGCTCAGGATCTGTGCCAATTACCTGTCTGCCCTTATTACGCCACCTGCACGTGCCAGTTGATTCATCATTTCTCTGCAGAGGAGCAACAGATACCCATGGTTGCTGCTCCCAGCAGCAAGGAGGGCATGAGAAACCTCTGCCCGCACATCCCGCCAGTGTTCCTCTGAAATATGATGGAAATGGGCTCAGCCTGTGGGGTGAACAGCTATCCAGAATGCAGTGTTTAGACTGGAGTTAACTCGAGGGTCAGTCTCTTGACCTCACCTGGTGAAGCATCTGCTGGGGAATGTGATGGGTGAGCACCCGGGCAGCCCAGGTGGCTGGTGAAGCACAGAGATTTATTGCAGTATTGTAAGATTCAGCACTTGGGCAAGAAGGAGCCGCTGAACAACCTGGGGAGTATTTTCACCGACGAGTCTAGTGCAACCCTAAAATTTGCGAACCATGAAATAAGATTTCTCTTAGAGAGGGAAGCATCAGCCCTTACTGAATTATCCAAGTCCTTTCTGGTGTTTTAAATCACCCCCCAGGATCCCCTGACTGCTCTCTCACGGCAGCAGTGGTTCATTAGATAACCCAGGAGCTAGCCAGGATAATGGGAACAGGCGCCCGTCCACAGCAAACAGCCGATAATGTGCAGCTGCAGTTGGTTGCAGTTGAAATCCTGCAGCAGGGCTGGTTTTACCTACAGAGGAGCAAAATGGTGTGGTCTCTTCCCCAGGAGAGGGGGTTTGTCACCTTTTGGGATGCTGAAGCCCCAGGGCAATGTAAGGAGCTGGGGCTGACAGGAGGGAAAAAGAAAATTTTGGTGAAGTAATAGGTGCAGATTGTAATTCCTTGGATTAAGGGGAATTTTACATTGTGCTAGAAATACTCTGCATGACTCAGAGTCTAAAAGATTGATTTGGGGAAGTGTGACTGGTCAGAGAGGTGGCCTTGAGCATCCCTGTCATGCAGTGGGACAAGGAGAATGGTCCTCCCAGGATGAATGGGGATAGTATGGGTTGCAGTGCGGAGAGGATGTGTCCTCCTGGTTCCCTCCAGCTCTTCCAATATCCTCCCTCCAACCACATCAGTGACAACTGCTGAATCCACGGTCGGGCTGTGCTGATGCTGCCGGTTTTGTTTACACATGGAGGTGCATAACACAGGGAAGCTGTCCTTGCTTCCTCTTCCTCACTCCCATTTCAGACCTCGAGGTGGCCAGTGGTCCTTGGGTTGCAATTTGTTGCTCAGAGGATTAGCATGTTGCCCAGGGCAACATATATGTGTCTTAGGCAGCAGTGTGTGGGTCATTGTGCCACTCTGTCCTGTCTCATGTCATTTTATCTCTTAGAACAGTGCTTTTCTGTAAGAAACTGAGGGCTTCCATGCGGTGAGTCACGTTGGGGGCCGTCTGTTTCTTTCAGCTGGAGCACTCCATGGTGCTGATGCCACAAGTTGTGAGTACACCTGGGCTGATAGATTAATTATTAATTGATGGGGGGGCTTATGAATTTTTCAGTATTTTCTCTCATTGTGCATCACAAAGTGAAGCCACCTTTTGTGACACAAAGATCTCTCCTAAAGCCCTACATCAAAGCTACGAAATTGTCACTTATATTGTATCTTGTTCAGCCTTCACATGCAGCATGTTTGCTTTGAAATACTTAATCAACCATTTACTGAGCTACAGAGCTCCTGATGTGTCGAAGGACAAATGCTTTGAGACCTTCTCCTTCAGGTTTTTGGCAGCTGTAACTGTACATGACACAGGTATTTGGCTATGTTACTTGTTTTGAAAGGACTTAAGTCAGGCTTCAGATGGACACAAGTAGGTAACAACTTCCATCCTTGTCCTCCACTCAGGGACAATGATTCACAAAGTGGGATTTTCATACGCCCTGGCTGCACAGTGATGTGCTGGACACAGGGACAGAGAAAATGAAAGCTGGAGACTGCTGAGAGTGTCCCCAGCCAGGGCAGACCCTGCTCAGTCACAGCCCATCTGTGTTTGCCTTTGGCTTTACCGGAGGTATCATCTGTCACTGGGTGCTAACGCTGCTGCAGGGTAAAATAGGCACAGCTGATGGATTTCATGGAGACCTGGTCTAAATGCTTTCATTTCCAGCAGGTGAAGAGCTGAGTTTGTTTCCATTCCCAGTGCAGTGCAGAACAGGTTCCTGCAGCTCAGCGTTCACATTGCCAGAGCATTTCCAATGTGGTTTTCCAGAACCTCTTTGCAAACAGTTTGTTCTCTGCAGGAGCCGAAGATGGCTGGATTCACCACCGCATTGTCACTTTTCTCAAAGGGGGAGGAGATGCTTTCAGACAGGCCCCAGTGATGCTTCAGGAACGCGGATGTTGTGACGCTTGCTGCTCTGGCTGGAAGCGGGGATCAGCATTAGCAGTGACTGGCAGGGAGGGATTAAACTGTTAAATGGTCCCAATGGTTTCTGGCTGGGGCTGATGGCAATTATACTGACAATACCTGTCATGTCCGTGGCACATGGCGTAAATACCAGGCTGATCTTTGAAGGCTGTATCTGTACGTTCCATCCTGTCATTATAAATTCTCATAGCTTACAACAACATCGTTTCATTGTAAACTCTTGTAATTTACAACAACGTTATTTCATTATGAAACCTTATAGCTTACAACAGTGTCTTTTCCAACAGCATGGATCTCAGAGAGTAGGTATAGGTGTTTAGCTCACCGGTGTCTGTTGGGAGCATGCCCCATCAATATGTGTTCAGTGGCACAGCTGGATCCACTCTTCTCTTATCAACCACCTGAGTGCTATGTACGATGTGTCATTTGTGTCACTGGCATCATCCCCAGGCTGGGTGGGTTGGCTGTGTCGATGGCACGAGGGACGTACCTTGCTCAGTCCCTAAGCAGGTGGGTCGGTCTGAGGTGTTAATCTGAGCAAAATGGCTTTGGGCATAATGAAAAGGAAAGAGGAAGGCGACCTGCACCGCCCCAGCATCGCATTTGGAGCCAGGGCCGCAATTGTAAGTGCATCAGCTTTAAGCAGTGATAAACTGAAGCTGGAGATTTAAATATACAACACTTTGACTCCAAAACCACAGAAATTTAAAGTCTTCCTTAACGCTGTTCATGTCCTTGAACTGTCTCTGGTGTTTCCCAGGGTGAGTGAAGCTGAGCTTTAGGCCTGGTTTTGGTAGGTGCCTGTGTGTCTTGTTGCAGATATTATGACTTAATTAGGTGGATTTGCCTCTGTTTCTGCCTTTCAAAGTTGTAGAGAGATTATCCTCCATCCCTCTGGGATAACGTGAGGAAAAGTCTCACATTGAATTTGTTTTGGGGTCATTGAAACAAATAGTTGTTTCTGCAGACTAGTGGCTGGTTCTTACTAGTGATTAAAATTGTCAAACTTGCATGAAGAACAAACTTAACCTTTCTCTTTTTTTTACTAGTGTCCATCAAAAATTATTCCTTATTAACAGTTTATATGTAAAAACCCCTGTCTTCTGCCCGATCTTTTTCTTGCAGTTGAACACTCACCAGGGGTTAAAGTCAGCACGTGCCCTGCTATGCCTTCAGCAATGGGCTAGCTGCAATGCTCGTCAGTTTTGGGTTCCACTCAGAATCTAATCTACATAATTTTTATTGATTTTATTCTTTCACTTTAGCAACCATTACACCAACGTAAAGAATCTCTGCAGGGCAAGCAGAGAGAACTAATGTCGTATGCCAGTAGACGTATGAAAACATCTAATTTACCAGCAGGCAGCTGGGTAATGATCAGTTGAGAATTGCAAATTATGTACGTCATATATTTGTGGCATGCTGCTGAAGAAAAGCCCAGCACATATGACAAATCATATATACACTGAAATTTATAATACTTTTCACATTTAATTGACTGGGGCAACCTTATGATTTATATCTTTGCTTTATTCATAGCACACCCATAACATAATCATAATGCAGAATGAAACTAATTCAATTTCTCTTTGACTTTGTAAATCATTTCTATATTTGGCTGTCAAGTATTTGAATACAAAGTGGGCATGTATACAGCTGTTTCTCTATCTAAGAAGCTGAGTTTTAATAATATTTTTTAATGATACTAGGGTCTGTGTTGCCTGACTTGGATGTTTGGTCTGGCTTAGATAGCACGCCTTACATTTACTCCTTGCCTTCACAAGCAAAGTATATTTTATAGGCACCAACATTACTCTCTTAATGGCCCTATATATTGTTACGGCCGTGTAAATGTACTCAGCTTGCTTTGCCGGCAGCAGGAGCCCTTCCCAGGCTGAGGAGCAGTAAGTGGCTGAGCGGTCGGGCTGCTGCTCTTGGTCACCAGACGTCTGCGTGAATATGCCAGAGAACACGCAGGGACTGCTGGCATGGCAGCTTTGTTAGTGCCCCTCTGGAGATAACAAGAAGAAAATGTTATGTTGGCTACAACAGACTGTGATTGCTTTCTCAAAGATCAGGTTTTGCTATGGAGCTATCATGCAAAGTCATTGAAAATACAGCCTGGAAATATTTTGTTTTTTTCCTTTAAATACCAGTTGCCTGGCTTGGCATCACTAATTAATCTTGGAAAGCACAGCCCTGAAAAGCAATACCTTACCCACTCGACCACAACCAAGGAGGCTGCTTAGGACTCTTGTTGCCTCCTAAGAAAAAATAATCTTCTGCAGTCACTTGGCATGGTTTTTGACACCTGTAGCATCACTGGAAAACATCTGCAGAATCAAGATAGTGCAGAAAGAATGAGGCTCATTATCATACCACAAAACCAGCTCTCTTCCACAGCAGCATCCTTGATTTCTAAATTTAGCGTGTGAGTTATTTTGGGTAGTGTGTGATTAACCTCAATTACTGTCGTTTGGATGGAATTCAAATAATGCCCCCTCTTTCTGAGTTGCAAAGAAATTGAAAACTGGGACTGTACATTTCCTACCCTTAATGAAGCAGCTCTTAGAGGTGCTTGCACATCAGTGGAGGTCAGTGGTGTGATACATTTGTTCATGGAGAAGTTAATGGGGGCAGCTAATCCTGAAAGGTGCTGGGGGTCCATGGCTCTTTACTGGTTTTGGGGTCAGGAATACAAAGATGTGGTGCAGCTGGTGTGAATGAAACCTGGGTGACCACAGCAGAGGTCATTGAAGCTCCAGTGGTTTTGGATCACGGTCAGGACACTGCCTAGTTTTCCTGCTTGAATTAAATCAGTGATGGAGGCTTTAAAAAACTAAACAAAAATACACAAAAAAAAAAAGTGGTGTATTTCAGCCCATCCAGGGAACGCTAGTGGATGGACTCATGGTTTGTCAGGCTGAGAACTGAAACTTTTGTCGTTGTTGTAGCTGTAACTTTCCAGAATGCACTGTGCCAGCCAAGCCTTTCTTCTGGCAAGCAGTTTGTCTCCAGAGGAGGATAAAACCCAGGGAGATGGTTAGCACAGACCAAAGCCAGCAAATAAAGCTCACTTATGTGTAGTGGCTAGTGGAAAGGCTGATCTATGGTGTTTTGTGGCAGTTGCATTTGCTGGTAGGCAGAAGGGCTGATACTTTGCAAGCGAAGGCAACATTCAGATGAAGGAACCAGCCTTCCTGTCTGAAGCCATGTTTGTTCGAGTAAATGAACCAAAACTGTGAGGTTTTTCACCATGCTGAGTTTGAGTTTGTGCCTCGTGGGTGGAGCAGTGCTGTGACCACCCCCGTGCTGCATGTTTCTGGTCTTGTGCCATGACCAAAACAACCCCAAAGAGTCTAAAGAGTGGTTAGAGTCTAGAAAGCAGGCATAAAATTGCCACTTCCTTACAGCAGCTATCGACTCCTTCAGGGACTAGTTTGATTTTATGCTTTTTTGTTGTTTTGTAATTTAAATCCATGTATTCCTACTAAAAATCACAGATCTGCCCCGAGTCCTACTAGTGGGAAACTGTTAGCAGCAGTCACCATGCCTCTTCCACGTGTGCTGTAATTGCTTGCTTAACTGGCAGAAACAACATTTTACCCTCAGAAGACATTTCAGGGCCAAGCAGATGCCAAACACTGAACCACAGGGCTGTGTTGCCAAAACAAAAAAAAAAAATCTCTGCTGAACACTGCGGGAAAACCAACTGCATGAGTCAAGTGATAGAACAGGGATGCAGCAATATGGGGTAAAAGAGAAAGAAAGTAAGCAAATGCTATTGCTGTGCATTTCTTCTGAGCCTCCCTCTGTGTTTTTCTGGGTGGCAAGCAGGGGCAGGGGGTGTCTGGCTTGGTGACCTGGAGCCACTGTGTGTCCTGCCCCCCAGCACAGGGGGGCTGTGGGTTCCCAAGTGAAGTGGTAGTCTCTAGAGAGCACTCTGCTTTTCAGGGGTTCAGACAGTCACCATCAGGCTTACAGGGCAAAGTGGGTGTAAGTCCTTGGGGTGAGGATGTTCTGCCCCTGGAGAGAGCTGGGCAGGCATCAAAACAGGGTCTGCACAGTCTCCTGGTAGTGTCTTAGGATGGTGAACATTGCGTGTGTCCTTTGCTGGGGGCTCTGTCCCAGATCAGGGCCCATCACCGCTCCATCCGTGCTATACTTAATTGATAATGTAATACAGATGGTCAGCCTGAATAAGTGAACTGCTTGTAAAGGTGCTGCATTGGTTAATTTTTCACCTTGATTTGCTTTTTGGTTTTATACAGCTGGACAACCCAGATGAGCAAGCAGCACAGATCAGACGCGAGTTAGATGGACGTCTTCAAATGGCAGAGCAAATTGCTAAGGTAAAAGAAACGTCCTCTGTATTAACAAACTCTTCATGTAGAAACACATAAGTAGTTTGATGCAGCCCCCAAGGTCCTGTCCTTCCCTCACATGTTTCTTCTCCCAATAATCACCAGTTAAAAATGAGCAGATTTTTAACTACAAACCAAACAACAAGTACAGATGAAACTGTTATGATGTGTGTTTCTTGGAATGTCCTCATGAGCCAGAATGGTTTAGATTCCTGCAAAACCCTTACAAATCCTCAGTAGTAGGGAAGAAGTTGTCTTGAAGTGCTCCAATGCAAGAGCATGTCTGAGCCCTCGTTGTCAAACTCACATGGTAGGCAATGGAGTGGGTGATGGCATGTTAAAAGGAGCCAGGAATTGCCCTAATGGGCACCAGAGTTCCCTGCCCATAGGTAAGATGCTGCCCTGGTAAAGGTACTTCAGATGTGCTGTTCCAGGCGTGTTCACAGTTTGCACAACAGCAGTGAGGCTGGTGTTGCACCGTGTGGATGTCACTGCTGTCCGGAGCAGCAGACACAGAACCTCTAAACAGTTTTCATAACTGAGCACTCAACTCTTCAGAGAGCCTTCCTATAAGGAGACATCTCCCGAGGAGCAAATCACACCCTCATACAGTGCAGATTTATGTCACCTCTGATGGACCATAGATGGAGAGAAACCCTGCATCCTGTTGACATAAGTATGGCTGAGATTTTATCCTTGCACCTAATCAGATGCTCTCAGTCACCAATAAAGCCCTAATGGGGCTGAAGTCATTTGACATGATCTATCTGGCTATTCTTGATAATCAAGAAGCCATTACAAGAAGGAAAATGAAAAGGTCTAATCAGAGAGAAATAGCCCAGGCTAGGGACCTGCCTTTCAGCAGCAGTCCCAGCACTTAGCTGTGCCAAATTGTGGGGTTTTATCAGAAAGGTAATATCAGGGCTGTTAGTGACCACACCAAGATCCCCGGGTGTGCAAAGCAGAGCTTGTTCATTTACGGTCAGGCGTTCACAAGGATGCTGGCAGCGCCTGTGCAGTTACTGGTCTCCAGTGCTCCTGTTCAACAGCTGCTGCTGCTGCATCTTTGGGGAGGTAGGTTCTGTTTTTTCCCACTTCACTGATAAAAATAGTAAGGAGGCCAAGGACCGTGTGGCCAAGTGATGGTGCAGCAAAGCAGCAAACCGACTGCAGCTCCTTTGTTCAGCATTTGGCCCTTTGCCATTTTATTGTCATGAAAACCTGCAGTGTGTTTTATTTGTGGCAAAATGTTAAGCCCCTGCAGAGAGCACTGGGTGCTGGAATGGGCAGCCAGGCACTGGGCGCTGGAATGAGATTGCCTGGTTTCCCTGTTTCGTTTTCTCTTTACGGTATGTGACACAACATGCATACATGGGTCAGTAGCAGCGAGCAGAGGCTGCAGCTTCATGAATTATTTTTTGCAGACAAGAATTTGCCATTTCCGTTCCTCCCCTAAGGATGCTGAAAACAAACCATGCCACTGCTGGCCCTGCAAGAGGCAGTCAGGAGAAAATCCTAAACACAACCTGACATTTCCCCATGCAGAATTCAACCTTCAACATGCAGCTGTGCAGCTTGGAGGGCAGTTTAAAGTAAAAGTGACTTACCTGTGATGTGGTTGGCAGGTATTGATATTTAATCTCCTTCATGTTACTGCTACAGGCCTTCTCTCCAGAATGTCAGATCCCACCAGCACCTGCCTACAAGAAAGCTTGTTCTTTCAGACTCATGTCTTTTGGAAGCATCCAAATGACCTTTGAAGCTTTCTCTATATCCTTCTTTCCAGGCAAGGCTACTTTCCTGCTAGCATAGGACAGGTTCACAATTCAGTTCAATGAAAGGATAGCATTTCCAATTTTATCTCCGGTTTGTAGCTTTTGATGCATATTTGCTGCACAGGAAGACTTACTGCGCTTATGAAACTAGACCTGAGGTGGCTGTCTTGGAGATTCCATGCTAAAGGCAAATTAATGCCTTGTTAATGAATTAAGAAATTAATGCTAGAGTATTTGTATTTCAGAGGTAATGGAGGCTGTGGAGTCTAACAGGACCTGGGATTGCAGTGTTGCAGAACTCCAGCTCTGCAAGCCCCTGTCTGCCCTGTCGTGTGAACTTGAAAAAGTCACCATGCCCACTAGCCTCCCTCACTGACCAGTTCTTGCATCTGGAAACCAGGGACCAGCTCTGGGTCTTTTTACCCCCTTGTGTGCCCAGGAGAGCCCAGCTCAGCACAACACCAGCACAGTATTAGGCAGAGTCCCTCACTGAGCATAACTCCATCCAAGCCCAACGTTGGAGCCAGCCAGCTTGAGGATCATGCTCAAAGTCAAGTAGGTGTTTTAAAGCTGAGTCTGAACAGGCTTTTCACTCTGCATGTTGTACTTTTCCAGCAGCTGCATGAGAGCAGCATTGCTGGTGATAGCTCAGTGATACCAGGGCAGAGGTGGATTTTTCTGTGCAGCCGCAAGTGCTCTGCTCTCCTGTGGTGCTTTTCACCCACCCAGTCACCTGGCCTGAAGGGCAAGGAGGAGCATATGTAGGGACAGCTAAAGGACACCTTGTGATTACACCAGAGCAATATGTTTATCTGGGGCTGGACCCACTCTTCTTCAGCCTGCTGGACTGGTCATTCCTTGCAGTCTCTAAACTCTGCTTCTTCCACTCTTGTCTCCATTTTTTGTCTCTTCCCTGCTCCAAGTACATGTGGTGGTGACTAGTATCCTTTCTTGCTGTTGTCTGCATCCCCTGACTGCCTTTTCCTCAAGGCCTTACCCAGCTCTAGCTCCAGTCCGATGGGTAACTTGGGACCAGCTCTGCATTTCCATCACCAGACCCAGTGCCAGTTAAATTGTTACGCATCACTTCAAAACACGTGGTTTTAGCCTTGGTATGAGAAGTTGCTGGTGAATTGTCTCTGTCCTTGCTGCATTTCTGAAGTGGTTTGAAGGGGCAGTGCCAAAATTTTAGTTCCAGGAGAGATGGACAGCAGCAGGGTGCAAAAGCAATAATGTTCGTAGTTCTCAAAATCTACAAAGCACTTGTTTTGTTTTGGTTTGTTTTTTTCCTAAGAGTGGCTTACAACTTATATAATACATAGGAAAAAAAAAAAAACAACAGGCTGACTAGGTAGTTTATCTTACGCCAGGTCTAATTTACATGAGGGAATTGCTTCCCAAGATTGAGACTGGAAACAGAAGACTGTATTTTAACTGCCTGGTACAAGTGCTGCTACGAGCTTGTAATGTGTAAACTATTGAGGACTGATGCAAAAACTAGTGCAGCAGGGTACTCTTTCAGCAGCCAGATGACAGTCTTCTAAAAGAAACATGACATCGTTTTCTTTTCCAGCATACCTTTTACAAACTGCTTTTTACAATATTATGAATTGCCACTAAGGTACTTTGCACATCAGCCTCAAGATCTGTGGCTGCATATGCTGCCTCGCTGTCCCATGCTTTGCATGGTCCCTCGTAACCCTCTGAGAGATATTCAAACCCTGAGCAGATTCGGGGCATGGGCAGAGTTGTCAGAAGATGTAGGGCTCATACCAGTGATCCTAGTGGAGCTGGAGCGTGGGCAGTAGTTCAAAGCTGAGAACACATGTTTGGGAACATCGTGTTTTGCTCTGTCACCTTTAGTTTTAATGTTTAAACAGGCTGTTTACAACAAGCAGCACTGGAGGGTCTCCCAGTGAAAGGTTGTCTTGTTGAAGGGAGACACAGGCCCTGGCAAGTAGTGGAAAAGGTATTTTACCCCTTCTTCCAACTGAGACTACAAACTCCTGCCCACACATTGCTGCTTTTGCCTCCTTGGGCTCCGTTCACACCTAGAAAACTAATCGAGCAACTGCTCACAAGTGTTTTAAAAAGAACCAGCACATTTGGGAGACTGGAAAACAGGTCCCTAACTGTCAGCATCCTTTGAATCATTAGCAAATTGCTGCCAGTCACAAAGTTCAGCTGAGATCTAGCTTGGAATGTTTCTAATTGTGAATACGTATATATGAAGAAGGTCATTTGCAGATTGAAGAAATGAATGAAATGCAAGTGCACGCAAGAAACAGTGAAGTTGGATAAGGACCAAGTAGTAATTCTATGGGAAGCAAACAATAATGCTTCTTCATTACACAGGGGAAAGCTGTAATTTGTCATCTGGTTTGTGGGAGTTCCCTGCTCACAAACTTCTCTGCAGATGCTCCTGGGGGACTGTCTCTGTGCAACAAGTGGTTGCTGATTGTCACCGCAATTCATTCTGTTGTTTTTGTTTCCAAATCCAAGGAGCGCAAGTTTCCAAAGTTTGTGTCCAAAGAAATGGAAAACATGTACATCGAGGAGCTGAAGTCATCTGTCAATCTCCTGATGGCAAACTTAGAGAGCATGCCTGTGTCTAAAGGAGGCTCCGAGTTCAAGCTGCAAAAGCTGAAGCGTAGTCACAACACCTCAATAATTGACATGGGAGAAGAAAACGAGAACCAGCTTTCCAAGTCAGATGTTGTGCTGTCATTCTCTCTGGAGGTAAGCTTCACGCACACAATAAATAAAAAGTAAAGATCACAGCAGGCAGCTTCTGCTTGATTCAAACTTAAGTGAGGTGTAGAGAAGTCAGTGGAAATCACTTTCTGGTCTCCATGAGAAACGGCTCCTTCCTGAGTTACCATGAGCTTTACCTGTGGTCAAACATTATGTCTTTTCTGGTGTCTTACCATCATGTTGGAACAAACCATGTGAGATAAACCATCTGGCATTTCCTGCTGATGTAGATCAAATGACTCTGAAATCTGCATCATTAACTGACTTCTTCATGTGGCTTGTTACTGACTGAACCCCAGTAACCCTGAGCCTGTGTTGTCCCTGAAACCAGTACAATTATGCAACACCATAGACCTCAGTGTGTTTAATTATTGCCAGGTAGTGGTGTCACCATATTGCCCTGCAAGCCTCGCCTTCTTCCTTGGACAGTCATGAAAAATTGCTGGGGTTTGAATGCACCGAACAGATTGGCTTGCAGTTTGTGTGGAATTATTGTGCTTTGTGGGCTTGCTCTCTGCTTTGTGTTGAGCACTGACTTTCTGCTCAGCGCTCTGTCAAGCAGTTTGTCTGTGCAGCCCAGGGGAAGGCAGGCTGTGCAGGGACCCGTTGTCACCCCTGACGTGGGCTGTCTCACTCCTGGAAGCAGCGTTGCTGCAGTAGCTGTTTTCAGCCTACTTAATTGTTCTGTGCAAACATATCTGTGGTCTTGGCAAGACCTTTACTCCAAGAAGTCATCAGCACACCCATACAGAATTGTTGTTGTCTGTCAATGAGTGGGTTTATGTTATGTCTTCAAAACAACTACCAGGATGGAACAAAAAATGTAGGGTGTAGAAAAATCAGAAAATTCTATTTTTGTGTAGCTTCCTGTTTATTTCTCATCCTAAGGAGTCTCTTGTTATATATGTCATGCCAATGCAAAACTTAACAACAGTGGTTGTCTAGTCTCAGAGTTTAACTCATTAGATGTCTGAAACCATCCTTATAACATTCAGTTCAGTCTTACTTTAAAATACAGCTACAAACCCAGAGACGGTGCCTTCAACAGCAGCATCAAACAAAGCTGGACTTCTAAGCATTCCTGTACGGAGGAGCAGGGAACTGTTACAAAGCGGTAGACCTCTCTGTCGGAAAAGCCTGTGCAGCACGTATAGCTGTGCATAAAGGGACTCACCCTTACAAGGGGGTGTCTCAAACACTTTGCTCCAGCTGAACCCATGTGGTGGGAAGCAGAAGCTCAGTGAAGCACTGACTTCAGGAGCTGGCAGGTCTGTGCACTGCTCTGTGCATGAAACTCTTGCTGCAAGAGAGCTTTTACTGAAAATGTGTGCTCATCAGAGGATCTGCAGAGCTCTGTGTGCCAGGCAAGGGAACCTCGGTGCTAGGACAGGAATTTTAAACTCCTGTGTATATATTTCATAGCTAGCTGTAATAGAACATGAACAAAAACTCCTACAGTGTTCCTTGTAGAAATGTTTAAGCTACATGGTTAACAGGATTAATCACCTTTAAAAAAAAAAAGGGGGGGTAATCACCTGCAAGAAACTTAGTAGGGGATTTCTTAATAACAAAGATTTCTTATAAGATGGAGAAAGACTTTTTACCAGGGCTAGTAGTGACAGGACAAGGGGCAATGGTTTTAAACTGAAAGAAGGTAGATTTATATTGAATATAAGGAAGAAAATGTTTATGATGTGGGCAGTAAGACACTGGAACATGTTGCTCAGAGAAGCTGTGGATGCCACATCCCTGGAAGTGTTTAAGGCCAGGCTGGATGGGGCTCTGAGCAACCTGATCTAGTGAAAGATGTGCCTGCCCATGGCAGTGAAGTTGGACTAGGCAATCTTTAAAAGTCAAATTCAAACCATTCTATGATTAATCTTGAAACAGGCTTTTGGCACCAGCTGAGTAGCTGTGTTGTTTTTTTTCTGGATTTGACATATAGAGGCACTTTTAGGTGGGGCAGGACTATGTCTATGAGGCTTATCTCCTGGAGCTTTGTACAGCCCTGGGCACCCAAGGCCTTCGACAAACCCATGTGCAGTTAGAGGGAGACCTTACAGTCTCCATACAGACCTCTCTGGCTGCTGTGGTCCAGTCTCAGCCTGGGCAGTGCCACCATCCCTGCCCACCTGCCACCATGAACATCCCAGCAGCACGTGGAGGATCCCAGCGCCGTCTGAGCCCCATGTTCAGTGAGGTCTGAAGGAGGCTGCTCCTCTTCCTCTTACGTTCCTCTTCCTTTGCCCCACAGGTTGTCATCATGGAGGTGCAAGGTCTGAAGTCGCTGGCCCCAAACCGTATTGTATACTGCACCATGGAGGTTGAAGGTGGGGAGAAACTGCAGACTGACCAGGCTGAAGCCTCAAAGCCAACGTAAGTCCTGCTTTGCCGTTTGGTCTCTCCACCATGCTCGCCCCTGCCCCATCTCCGTGCTGCTGAGTCACTGCAGATAGCTCTGGCTCTTGCATAGTGACACCAGAGGGGACTCTAAGAAGCAGAGGAGAAACGTGGCCTTTCATGTATGCAGAGCATGGTCCTGCAACTAAGAATGGCACATAAGCCCTGATTGAGGAAAAAAAAAAGTGTTAATGATAGGCTTATGTCTCTTGTAGCCATAGAGATATAAATTTGTGCCTATACGTAAGTACTTTGCTAAATAGGGATGGAGTTAAGCATGTGCTTAGATAAATACTTGCCTGAGTGTCCATCTGAACTGGTGCCATCAGGTGTAGGAACATAATCTTGTCCTCACTGTCAGGGTTTTGGCAGTCCTACGAGAAAGGGAAACAGCTGATGGGGACCAGCAGACACAGCCAGAGGTGGGAGAGAGGAGCTGGGAAGAGCTTCAAGTCACTCGGTTAAAGCTTCACCTGAGGCCACTCTGCCCTGCTTCCATTCAAGGGCAGAGTCTTGTTCTGTCTTCTTTGACCTGGTCCCCAAATCTCCAGCCTTGGCCCCATATTTGTTTTTTTTGTCTTAGGCAGATGTTGTTATAAGCCTGCTAGTAGTGATTGATCTTCATTAATTTGGAAGGAGAAAATAATGAATGGCTTATTTCTTTTCTTATTTGTGGGATTAGTTAACTTGAAACTCTCTCTGTATGGATTTGAGACAGTTTTCCTCTGGTTCACTGCAGAGATTTCACACCTAAGTGAAATTCTTGGTGTGCATCCTCACAGTGAAGAATTGCCAACGTGATAGGAAGCCCCTTCTGACTGTGGGGAGCAGTGCAGGAGGGGCTGCTGTGGGGATGTTCCCTCTCTGTTCCCTCATCCCATTCCCTCCGAGTGACCGTTCTCCAGTGACATTCCACCAGGAGCTTCCTAATCTCATGGAAAGAAAGCCAAAAACCTGCACTGTGTTACATGTGAGTGCACAAGCACTGCGGGCAACCAGGTCAAGACACGCTGATGAGAGAGGAGAGCTGAGGCGAAGGCTGCCTTCCCTCTGTGGGTTGTCCTCCTGCCGAGGTGCAGAAACTGCTGATGCTTTGCACCCTGCACTGTGCTGGAAGAGCAGGAATCTGTAGTAAGCAGTTTAAAAACAATATTCCCAATCAAGGAAAGTGCTGCAGCCTGGCTGACTTTTCAAAACGCTTTGAAATCTGCTTCAGAGAGGGAAGTAGGAGAGCTGTGCTTGGAAGAAAATTTCCATAAGAACCTGCAGTTAAAACTGGTTTAGGTATTTTTATTGCTTCAGTGGAGAAAGTTGGGCTCTATTTAGGGGAAATCGCTACTACCCATACTGGAAAACACACTTCTGCTGGGTTACATGTGCTTGTTTAGCTTGGCCTGTTCATCCCCCTTTCGCTCAAAGGATCTGTCCTTTCTTATGCAAGCCTTCTTGCTGTCAGCCGTAGGACCGTTTATACAAGTGTTGTTTTGAAAATAAGGGCTACAGGAGTGAGCTCTTTAATTGAGTGGGTCTTTTTATCATAATGAAATGTACAGTGTCTGGGCAGGAAGCCATCAGCCCTCAGGAAAGTGCAGCCAACGCTGAATGCTGTGGCTTGATATGAGTTATGCAAGTCCATCACACTCATCCTCTCTCTTCACTGGCTTCCTGTAGAGGTATGAGCCAGGCTTTAAGTCTTCCAGGTTGCCCGAGCACTTAGGCTAATACCTATGGAAATACCTTAGGAGGGGAGTAGGTTTGACAGTTACATTCCTTGATGGTCCTGGGATGTTTTACTTCCAAAAACAAAGACCACCCAAGCTGAAGCACTAGAATAACCTTACACAGAAACAAGAGACCATGACAGAAAGCTCGTCCTTTTGTCCTCTTTAAATTAGAAGTGCTTCTTTCACCTTGCTTCTCATTCCAGGCACAGAATAGCAAAGCCCCATGAAAGCAATTTGCTGCACTTAGATTATCCTCTTCAGGAGAGAAGGAAAAAGAGAATGAACGAGATGTGACATGTTTGTCATGTTGCTTAATACAAGACTTGAAGGCCCTCAGGTACTCTGGTGATAAGGGCAGAGATAGAAACAGCTCAGAGAAGACTTTGGTGCATTTCTGAGATGCGCTGACTTGCAAACAGATTTGTGGTCAGCCAAGACAGCCTTCTGGAGAGTCTCTTTAGATGTCAATGTCACTCTCACCGAGGTCATTCACACCGTATTTGCTTGTGTGCTTTTTATGACAAGCAAAACACTCATTGATAAAGGAACTAGATCAGCAAAAGCATCCTGGACTGCTCTAGGGGAGCTCGCTTGCTCCCCAGGCATCCCTGGTTTTGTGTGCTTTGGCAGGGGATGCTGCCTGCCACGGGGTGAAGAGCACACTTTGGGGGTTTGAGCCTCAGCACTACAGAAGTATAAATACTGAAGCAGGTTACTATTGTACATCCAAAAACTTTTGTAACCCAGAGGCTCAAAAAATAGAAATGTAGGCTAAGTGCCTGTAAGACTAAATTTCTCAAACACACTAGGGAAAAAAAACCCCAAACATTTGAACAGTAAGATTCACTGGAAGAGTTCTCTTTTTTACAACTGCCATGGGTCCTGGTGAGGTGCAAGGAGAGTGTCACAAGGCCACATGACCCTGTAGGACATCTTTTTGCCTAAAGAATGACTCACAGAGTTGTTCACTGTATTCTCACATGTCCTTGAAATGCTAGTGCTTGGCTATAACACCCAGGCCCCACAACACACCGGTGGCAGCGGCTGCTCTTCAGCTTGATGCTGTGCCAGGGATGCCAACCTGGGCTACACACCCCTCATGGAAAAAGGCGATTTCCTAGCCAGGGAAGGATTTCCAGAAGTACTGGTCTAGTTGAGGTTCACCTTTTGTCTTCCCTGCTGCAAAGCCAGCAGGTTTTGAGAAGAAGATGTTCAAAAGCATCTAAGTGACTTTGAAGCTTGAATCCTGTTTGTAGATCTTGAAGAAGGCAGGGCGGCAACAGCGTTAGTGGCCACGCGTACCAAGTGATCAGATGAGTCGTGTGAGGAGAGTGGCTTTCAGGACATCAGTAAATACTAGTCTGATATTTCTTCTCAGGCTCCGTGTTGAGTTCCTGATATTTTAAGCCCAGTCCCTTCATGTGAGGATTATCTGCCTCAGCGCTGGTACAGGGGATAGCACCGTTCTAGAGAAAGCCAGACCTGCAATAACAAGGGTTATTTCAGATCAGGCTTGCAACGTATTATTAGTAGCGCTTTTAATAAGTTGTGTAAGAAAAAGCCTTTGTATTATGCCCTAAACTGCAGATGCCTCTACAAAAGATCTCAAATCCCAGTGCGAGAGGGATTTTTACTGCTTTTCGCACTGGAATTGTATTCTTGCAGATCTTTTATACCCCTGTATCTTCCCTACACATTGGCCTGATATCTGCTGTCTGCACAGCATGGCAGGTGAGGTGGCTCTGCACCTCTCTGACTCTGCCCTTCCAGGAGCTGTGTTAGTGATGCTGCTGTTTGTACGGCCTGAGAATAGCACAAAAGGTCCAGCCACGAAACCCCTGCCCTACAGTCCCTAAAGAGGCTGCTGGATATATTTAAACAGTGACCTGTGCTTGTGGCAGTGCTTGTGGGCTGTACCAGTGATTCATCTTTTTATAATACCACCTTTCTCTGATGGGAGCAAACAGAAGAAAACAAAGAAACATGGACAACAACAAGGTTCTACGTGTCTTGTGAATAAATGCTGTGTATTCACCTGGATGTATTTCAGCATGTAGATAAGTCTCATTCTCCCTTGGCTTACAGTACTGAAAATCAGGTGTAGCTGTATTGAGCTCAGCAGAAACATTAGGGTTAAAAGCAATAAATAACTGGTTGAGGGAAAATCTGGCCAACCTGTCTGGATGTTTTGGCACACACAAGAAGGGTTGAAGGTGTGGGCTGCTCCTCTGACTCTGGAAGTGGTTTTATTTTGAGGTTATATATCCCCCCTTGCAGAGCAGCCACTTCAGTCCTAGTGCAATGGTCATGCAGTAGCTCAGTGTGTGGGAAGTGAGAATGGAGTTTATTTTTTTTGAAGGATAAAAGCTCACTCTTTCTTGCCTGGGTTTTTTTCCATACAGTTTTCTGGAGCATGTGCTGTAAGGCAGTTCTGGAGAGACGACACTCAATGGGTCTCATCTGACTCCATGTCACTTTTTATTTTGTTTGTTGTGACCAAGAACCTGGGCCTCATACCCTCTCTGGAAATTCACTCTTGATAATCTTTAAAACCATCTCCGTTCCCTTAGCCACAGTCCTGAGCGACAGACATGCTCTGTTTTATCTTTGTGCTCACTCCTGATGCTGTTCCCTGATTTGCTTTCAAGGTGCTCTGACAGCTCAGCTGCTTATCTCTGCTGCAACAGGCTGCCCTTGTTCAGATCCCTACACCAAACCTCCCAGCTTATCGCTCAGCTAGGGTCTTAGTTTCAAATTGGTGTGCTGCATCCATCAGGGCCCCCGTCTGACCGTGAGGAGGGAGAGAAACTCCACAGCATCCTTCCTCGGTACCTTCGGTGACTGTCTCCTTTTGGGAGATGGGCGGTGAGCAGCAAAGGGAAGGGAGGCTGGTGGGCAGGGATGCCCTCACTCTCTCTTTGCAGAAGGGGAAAATCTGGTCTTTTCAGTCAGGATTCCCCTGCCTCAGGCCCTGGAGTTTGAAGTGATGCTCAGTGGCTTTGCACAGAGTAGGAGCGTGATAAGAGCGTTTCGTTGCAGTCAGTGTTTTGCAGCCACGGTTATTTGAGGTATGCTGTGAACACATCCCTGTGGTAAAATGAGAAAGGTCCTTTTGAGATGAGCTTGTGTGTCTAAATCACAAATAAATGTTCTGTACACTGTAGAACAAATTTTAACTCCACTAAACTAAAGGGGTTTATACTGATGTGAGTGGGAGCCGTGTTTAGCCCATAATTTGTGTTGCATAATGCTTAGTACAGCCACTGGTGCTGTGCCTGGTAGGTGGCTTCCAGACATGTGGTTCTGCAGTCCAGGTCTCACCCCATGGCAAAGCTCAGACAGAAGACCCGTGTGGCTACACAGTTTTAAGCAGTCATTTGTATTTAGGTTTGCATGCCTAGCTAAGCCCTGTGTAAGCAAAATTGATGATGCTGGGTAAAAGACAAAGCAAAAGGAAATTTTAGGAGATAGCTGGTTTTGCTTTTTTTTCCCCTCCCTCTTCTAGTTGGCTTCAGCATGAAATATAAGCTGTCTTAATTACCCAGACTGATTGGCTTGCCTTTCCAGTTGCATGATTTCATTTCACAGCCATGCAGATGTTTACAGCTCTTTTTCCTTAGGAAGCCTCCAGGAGCCTTATGAATGTGTCAAAGTAGGTGACTGAGCCCTGCGTACAGCTAACATCAGACACCGTCACTTCTGAGTTACAGCCCTTGTCCCTGAGCAGAGGGTTGTTTTGCCCCAAGGCATCTGTTGGGGAAAAGTCTTCCAGGAGAAATCTTCAGATTTGCTCTCTGTCAGCATGATGTGGATGCTCTGAGCCAATGATGCTGCCAGGCTAAGAGGTGACAATGACAGGGACAGGAACTTCAGGGGAGTTGCTTTTAGTCCTCCTGTCTACGACTGCAGCGTACAAAGTGGCGTCCAAATCTCATACACAAGATTTCTTCACTTCCAGCTATTTTGGATGTCTGGGAGCGAGTTTTCAGATGGGATTCTGCATGGCTTTGCACTTGAAATCTTCTGCCGTTAGTTCAGTCTGAACTGCTCTTCAAATCCCCTTTCGTGCATGTGATAGTATTTCCATAAGGCTTCTGAGATTTATTCTATGACGTACCCATTTTTGAAAGTGGAGGCTGTGGACAGGTCATTAAGCACAGTGAAAAATGCACTAAAAAGTTATTACCCAGGTGAAGGCATGTGATCTACTTATGGGAAGCCTTCACACAAGTGGTTTAGTGGCCTTTTTAATTAGGAATTCAGGACCTGTTCTGATGCTTCCTTGTAGCTGCTCTGCAGGAGTGGTTCTTACACAGCTCAGCTGCTGCCCTGGGGACCATGGTGGGACAAAAAAAAAAGTGCTGTATATTAAGCAGCTGAGTTTTTCCCCAGAAAAAAAAAAAAGGCAATGCCTCCTAGGGATTCCCTTACCCCAAGCATCACTCAAATGGCTGCACTGCCATGGTGCAGCCCCCTGGACAGCACTGCAATAGTCTGCTGGGGCTGCAGATGTGATCCCAGGCATGGTCCTACTCCCAGAAGTCTCATGTGCAGTCCCTCCTCCCTCCTCTACTGTAAATGTTACACTAGAAACTGCGTTGAAGAATAATGAAGGCTTGTTTCTATAGACTTAGCTCTTCTAGTTGGATTCTCTGCTATCAAGTTAGTGCAAGCTCTGGCTGTGTTTTCCCTGACCTTTAGAGCACATAGCATTGCTTTCACTTGGATTCTCTAGTGTCTAGTAAGGGTTGAGCTCATGTACCTTCTCTTTCACAGATGAATGTTTCTCTTTTCTCTCCAGATGCCTAATTTCTTGAGTGTTCTATGCACTTGGGAATTATGTATTCCTGTGATAGCACATACATTCAAATTTAAGTATTCCAGAAGGTGTGATGATGCCCAAGGCAATTTTCGTCAACACCCGTCTGCTTCATCATTCCCATGCATGCAACCGTAAGATGGGATAGTAAAGACCAAAAGGATATTGAAATGAAATTGAGATTCAGTGATCTGAAATAGTGCTACATTAAGAGGAGGACTGCAAAACAGAAGTCCTGGGATACAGTCAGTCTTTTTGTTTAATGCTCATGGTTGGTGTTTTAAAAGAAATTAAGCCATGCCTCAGAGCAAGTTCTGTACGTCACACGAGGGAAAAGCCGGGGATGAGACATGAAGAGTGCCCGGTTGTTGGTTTATATATTAAGTTCTGGGTACAAGTAGTGCACATTATTATTTAATAGAGGTACTGCTGTTGCTGGTTGCAGAGCAGTGTAGGGAGATAGAAAGCATGATGTAAAGAATTGGTACTGTGCCTACTCCTGCCTGGATAGAGCTCTGGAAGAGGGAATGGTTTAATGGGAAATCCAACCCTGACAATGATTTCTCAACGTTTGAATTGTCCTTTCTGTGAAATGAAGGTTGAAAGGCCTGTCCAGGTCTCCCAGTGAAGAGCAACACTATGTGAAAGCACTTAAAGGGAGCTATGGGCTGTTGTCACTGCATGGGCAAAGAGGACAAGTCATGTTCGTGGAGAGAGGAGCTTGCAAATGTGGCTGGAGAGCAGAGGGACGTGGCAGCATTTTCCTTAACCCCTTCCAGAGCAACTCCAAGGTGTTGCAGATTGAAAAGTCCATGAAAGGCAGGACACAGCACACAGGAGTGTATTGCCCAGCTCACTGTTTCTTCACACCTTTGCCACACCTTGTAGGCAAATAAAGCCAAGAGCATCTGCAGCAGCTCCCCCTCCATGCCTTAGAGGAGGTGAGAAGGGGGTTCCCAGCAGCTGCACAGCCAGTGTAGCTGCAGGATCCATCAGCTGGTGGGGAGAGGGCTCATCAGCCCCTGATGATTGCTGAAGGAAGGATGAAGTCCTGCAAGCCAGGGTTGCTGAGCCCTGCATCATTGTAAGGACAGGGACACAAAATACATGTCTAGGGACAGATGTCCCATGGAAACAAAAGATGTGGTGTAAGGGTGTTTGCTCTGGCTCTTCTTGGTGGCTGTGTGTTCCTGGGCCAGTGGCTACCTCAGCCCTTACTTTGGTTTCCTCTCCATGAAACTAGGGGAATGCTTCTGTTTCACAGCAGAGAAAATGCTCGTGACTGAGATGGCTGAGTTGTCATCATCTGCTGGAAGTGCCCACTCATCTCCACTGATTCAGGAGATGCCAGGGTGACTTGTAGCCATCAGAAGTTATGCAAAACAAACCCAGTCCCAAGTGTCTGGCTGGATCAAGGCTTCCTGTCCTGGATCCTGGCTTAGAAGTATATAGGACAGCAAAAATGTAAGTAGTCACAACAGCAGGAGATGGTCTCACACCTCTTGCTCCTCTCTTCAACTGATTTTGAAAGAATACTTTGTGCCATTTTCTGCTGTTTACATTTTAGAAGTATTTCACTGTTCTCCCCTACTGAATTTTATAAAGGAGGGTCTAGACTATGTTGGCACAAAACCAGTAACCTGGATTTTCAGGCAGGGGATTTCTGTCTCCATTTCCATGGTCTGTGCTGCTGAGACACCAAGTTTCTGTAAAGCTGGCCTTAGTAAGTCTAAATCATAACCAGACCTCAACTAGCTATAGTCCTTTGTAGTTGTGTTCTCTTGCAGGGTGAGAATATTTGATAGAAGTGATTAACCAGGTCTGAATTAAATAATCAGTCTGTGAAATGAGGAGCTCTGTGGCTGGTTCAGTGGGGCATCTTTGGCCAAAGGAAACTTCAATTAGTGTGTGTGTGGCATGGCAGTCACCTTGTACAAGAGATCATAACTGCAGATAGTAAATGCACATAGACCCATTTCATGAATGAAACTCTAACTTGTGCTGTATCCAAAGCAGATCTACTGCTGAAGCACATACAGTAGGCAGCCCTTCTAAAAGCAATTATTCTTTCAACTCAGACCACCCAGTAAAAGGTTGCTGGGTTTACATTCCCATTTCCTCCTGCTGAGCTTTTCTCCTCTAATTGTAGTATCATAGTATTGAAAGCACAGGGCATTTGAAAAGCAGTTGTCATTTATATCACACTAAGTAATCATGCTACTTATTTTCCCTGTTAATACCTTGGAAACTGTGGTGAATAGCGTTGCTGTAAATTCTCATCCAAGGCAGCCGCAGGATTTCTGCAGTGAAGCACAGGCTGGGGTGCAGCAGGCTGGGAGGAGTGTGTGGTCCTGGGCACAGGAGGTGAGGCTGGGCTGGGTACAGGTGTGGCAGAGGGACATCTCTGGGGCAGGAATGCCATCTCGTGGCCATAAATAGCTATTATGTGACTAAATCCAACGCCCATCCCTTCTTACATCTTCCCCTTAACACTTTCCCGGTGTGTACTAGCTATGCTCAGGGAACAGAAATCAAGCTCTGCATATTCTTTATAGCAAAGATCATCCTTTTTTTGGTTCCTAAAGCTGTGCTGTCGGCCTCAGCAGCTCCTCTTGGCTGCAGTGACCTGGCAGCTGAGTGACACAGTGCTGGCACAGGAATGGGGTCTGCAGGGGCTGCTTGTGAACCACCAGCAGCTCAAGAGCAGACCTTCGCAGGCTTTGCTTTGCTGCAATCTCTGTCAGCTTTACTCTGTTTCTTCTGCACCTTGCACACTCAGACGCAGATGTGACACTCTCCTAGACATATTTCTCCCTCAGCCGGCAGTCATAGTGTTGCCGTAGCCAGTTTGAGGATGTGGGAGTTGCGATGGTGCCTTTTATCAGCTGTCTGGTACTACTGGCTGCATGATGTTAAGCAAGATGGTGTCTGCATGCGCGACACCTACATCATGTCTCAGAGCCTTAGGAGCAAAAGATGGGCAGTCTATGAAATGCTGGAGGTTAGAAGAAATCCTTAGCTGCTGCCAGGAGGAGCCCAGTTCTTAGGGATGTGCTATCTCTGCTCACCTTTTGGATAACACCATAGTGCTTTCTGCAGTGATGTTTTGGGGTAAATGAGCACCCTTTTCATAAGCAAAATAATTGCTGATTATGCTTTTTTTTGGGCATAAGGAGTATTTTATGCTCAGCAGGAATTAGGATGTCATGGGGAACCATGGATTCACTCAGAGAGCCCCTGGGTTATCCCATCAGAACAGATGTCAGTGCTCTGTGCAGAGACGTGGCCTCACTCTGTGTTACGGCTCCAGGGGAAGGCAGGTACAGCCACCACTGCCAGCCCATGGTGCGGGGATGCTGACTTGTCACCTGCACAGCAGTTACATCGATGGAAGCAGGTTTTACTGTTGTTATAAAGTCTAGGAGGAATCAAATCTGTTTGCTCTGTCACTCCCACTCCAACTCGGCTTCTTCCGAGGGGATGGGACTGAAAGGCTGTTCTGTCAGCAGAAAGGAATGAGAGGGAAAAAACTGAACAAAAATAGGCCATATTGTCAATCCATGTCTGATGACTTTGGTTATCCTGTTCTGAAGGTGAGTAAACATATCAGACTTTAACCGTGGGAGGAATCCCAGAGGAGGCTCAGCAATTCTCAGGAATCAAGTCCTGGATACAAACCCTTCTCAATCTGTTTATACAGGCAGAGTGGAAAGGTACCTTTCTTAGCACCTGAATTGTATTTCCTACCCCAAGACATTTTCATATGAGCAGAAACATAGAAGGTTCTCTGCATCTATATTTATTCTTTGAGGTTTTCATTTCAGATCTTTTTCATACACCTGCAGCAGCCACCTTCAGCACCCCTCTTTAGCAGTGGAAAGACAAGGTCAATTTTAGGGCAGGCTTCATTTCATCTGCTTCCTGCCTCTAAGTTGGGATGAAGCAAATTAAGGCCTAACTCCACTGACTATTAGATCTCTCCTTATTACAATAGCAGGAGCCCACGACAGGTGACATTGGGTGCATGTACATGGTAGCAGAGTCCCCTAAATCTATGTTTTTCCTCAGTTGTGATGCACTCGCTGGATGCTGCAGAGCAGGCATCACACACTTTCTTCACTTTAGTGTCTTTATTCAGCACCTTATTTTGTTTCTTACTAAATGATTTTCTATCTTTCAATAACGACATCTCTTGAGATGGTGTATTGCACCTGGGTTATATTTCTTAGAAGAACTCAGCTGACCGCAGTCGAGGTTTGTGGTCCTACTGCAGTAAGTCACAAACCAGTTTGTAACTGTCCCCAACTCAGCATCCCCAAACTGGCTGTGGTTTATAGCATTCTTCCACTGAAACAAGAGTTGTGTGGGGAGCTGCACCCTGTGGGTCTCCAGCTGTGTGACCCAGACTGTGGGTTGTTTTAGCGAGCCTAAAGAAAACCCTGAATTCTTCTATTGCCTTTGGGTATTTCAAATCCCAAAGACACAAACCAAAAAACCTATTATCCATTGCCGTTACCCACGAGAGCTGCAAAAAATACATACTTTCCTGAAGGCTTTGGGATGCCCTACTTTTTTTTATTATTGCTTTGTGACCCAGCTGGTGCTGGTGTGAGCAACTGCCTCCACCACATGTCATAGACATGTCCCTGCTGCCGCATCCCCTGCCAGTTCAGTGCCTCACCAGCACTGCTCCCGAAGCGGAGCAAGCTGTCTGCCTTCCCAGCACCCGCTTGAGAAGGGCTCAGCACACGAGCAGAGTTGTCTCATTTACGTTGTTCCTGGAAGTTCACAAATACCCATTTCTGAAAATGAAATGAGCATTTTCATCCTGGTGTAATTAATGCCGTCCCTGCATCAGGTTTTGTTGTTGAGCTGAGTAAGTCTGTGTGTGCTCCATTATAATGAACTCCAGCCTCAGAGTATGGGCAAGGGGAGTTCAGAAAAATCACTAATAACCATAATCTTGGTTGTTGACCTCTATTTCATGTTTTCGAATGTCTGGTATATGTAAAGCATTAGAGAATATAACAAAAAGCTTTCCCGCAGGCTTCTTCATGTTAAACTGTTAAACATGTTTGAAAACTGTTTATTTTCCTCCTTTCTTGTATCTCTAGAAATATATAAAAAAGAAACACACCTTAGCATGACATTAGATGTAAAGATGTATTACTCCATCAGCTGCACGAAGGTAGGTTAGCTCAATGCCCAGTAGGCTTCTTTAACATTGTTTTTCCCAGTGCTCGACCTTTGGGCACACATGATTTACAGCCCAAGATTTGAGGCTGCTTCCTGGAAAGGTCTCTTCTGGGAGGAGACTTTATCATCCCTGTGTCTGCATTTTGGTAGCACTCAGAGACTGCATCCAAAGACCAGGATGTAAAGCACTTCACGTGTATCGATTTCTGCAGTGACTTTATGTCAGGAAGGGGTAAGATCTTGGTGCAGCAGCAAGGTGAGGAGCCCAGGTGGTTTTACTTGTTTTGGAAGGTCTGAGTAGCATCAGCATGAAGGTTTGCCAGAAGGTCACCAATGTGTTGCTTGAAACAGCTGACAGCAGCTTGGTCTGAGCAGCCTGGCACCTGCATCAGCCAAGACATCACTTTCTGTCTGTGTGCCAGTCAGGACAGTGCTTGTGAGAGCTCCCAAACACTCCTGAAATCAGACAGGTAAGCCCATCCCCCAAGTGCCCCATGTCAGGAGGTAGTGAGGGACAAGGGTGACTTTCCTCCCTTCTTGTCCACTCCTGCCTTCTGGATATGTATCATTTTATGTTTTATTCAGAAAAAAATCTCTGTGGTTTAGACTGTTTAGTTAGTAACTGTGATGGTACCTCTAGGAGAATCCGTAGAAACAAAGTCTACAGTGATGATGTACTTATTTTGCTTGTAAAAGATAAAATAAGGGCCAGTATTTGTCAAGTTAGCACCTGGGACATGTCTCATCCTCTGGCTTTTTGCAGCCAGAAGAGTTTAGCTACTGATCCTAAGTTTGATGCCTAAGTAGAAACCCTGGAGATGCAAATAGATCCTAGTGATACCACTGGAATAGCACAGATGCTATAAATAGGGTGATAATTCTAGCAAAGATCCTATGCACAGCAGCATTTCTCGGTCAGCTCCAGGCTTTGGGATATACTGGGTAATAAGAAAGGCCGGGCTGAGGGTTTCAGGTGGGATTGAGATTGTTAATATGGTCCTAACTGAGAAAGGACTGTCAGGATTTTTCTGCATGTGTACTTCATTTCATTTCATATATATACATATATATATGTGTGTGTGTATATATATCTCCTTTTGGACAGAATTACATTATTTGTCCTTGTTTGCAGATGCATTATTGCTTTGAAGTGTCAGCATGAGCTATGTGATCTGGGGACAAGATAGCGTGGCTACTTCTGGAGAGGTTTTGTCTAGAATGGGTCCCAAGGCATTTCCCAACAAATAAACTCCTGCAGTGATAACCTGCATAATGATTAAATGTGGAAATGAAACCCTTACTTTGTTAGTCACTCAAAAGATCCTAATACCTAACTACTGTCCAGAGCTAATTTTCTGAACAATAATTTAATACACAGCACAGATAAACTGAGTACTTAGATTGAATACAAATGATGTTTCAGTGACATGAATTATGGCCTTATGCTGAGCATCACTATGGCAACTAATGACATCACCGCAGGCTTCAACCTGCACAAAACCCAACTTCTGAGGGTCTCTGTTTGTTGGCGTGGATCTTTTCAGGGCTTTGGGGGTATGAATATGTAAGCACCACGGTGTTGTCAAGGGTTTACTATGTATGTTTACTGTCATTTGAAACATTTATTCTCTTTGTGGTTAATGTTCTCATGAAGGAAACCTAATGAAAATTACTGTTTGTATTTGGTTGGTAACATTTGTTGATAACATATGGTCTGGGAATGCTTCAGCAAATAAGAGCTTTTTAATAGTAAACAGAGATATGAGTTCTATAAAGCAGATGCTGTCAAAATACACAGTGTAAGGTTGGATATTTTCTTACTTTTTCCTCTTACTCAAAGCAAGATTATCTTCTTCCTTTCCCTCTGGTGACAGTGCAGTTTTTTTAAGAGATAAAGTATAACCTGTGACCTGAAGCTGCAATTAGAAAATAAGGTTGTTTCTTGGTTCATATGTTTAAAACATTTATTAAGTAGCTGATGGATCACATGTGAAAAAGATGCAATATTGGGGATTTCACTGTCCCTGTAGTGCTGTAGATAGTTTGTGCCAAAACCCAGTTCCCTGGCACTGGTGGCAGTTTGATGCATCATGGTAAAAGACGAAACATGTGGAACAGTGACATCAGACGAGAAAACTTCAGAGCAAAGCTGATGAAGAAACAGAGTTTGTTAATCAGCTCTGTGCTGAACATGCTCATCTGCTAAGCTCAGCTGGACAAGATTTGCTCAGTGGAAAGCAAAGTATGAACCCATACCCCTTGTGCACAGGAAGGAGTAACTTATTTTTCACGACAGCTTTCCAAATGTAAAACCTGCTGGTTGGTATTTATGTTTGAAGAATATCTAGTTGCTGGATCACATGTCATCTGAGCCTTTTCCCAGTCATTTCAAGGAAACTGCCTCTCTTCAGCAGAGGATCTACCTTGAGGATGGTGTAAAATGAGGTGTCATTAATAGTGTGAGAGTGAATAGAAGTGATGAGTGAAATATGGTATAATCTCAAATCTGACTTACAGTATTTTAGGTTGCAGTCTCTGTTCCTTCACATCACTTGGAGGTGTTTCTTCTAGTTCACAAAAAGCACCTTTTCTGTGATTAATCTTCAAGCTTGCTTGTACACTTTGCATGAGATTGGAAGCGCGATGAATTTTCAGTGTCTCTGGGAACAACATAGAAATCTAGCTCACAATGGATTATTAAAAAAAAAAAAAAGAAAGAAAAAAAGAGAGAGAGAAAGAGAAAAGGAAAGAAAAAGAAAAAAAGCAGTTCTTACCTGCTAGTTTCACATTGAGCCTCTGCATGGTCAGATACTCGGGAGCATCCTCCTTGCAGTGGTGCGCTCTCCCCCAGCCCTTTTCGGCTCTTTGGCTGAGCTGTTCTCTGTTTTAGGTGTGCTTTGCTTAGCTCTGTCTTGAAATTTCTGTCTGGCTTTATTTTGATAAGTTTCAAACTCTTAAAGCTGTAAAATCAAAGCTTGAAACACAGCTGTGAAGTCTCAAACATAAAAGCATCACAACTTATTACCCCTTAGTGTAGAATGACTTTTTTTTCTCTTCCCTGCTACTTTCAAAATTGTTAGAGCACGTTTCTGTATCTCAAAAGCCTTAGTATAGGTAAGTAATTTGATGTGCTGGTGTGAGTGGCACCACTTACGGAGGCTCTTCATGAGCCTATTTGAAAAGCCATGGCCCTTAAGACATTGAACAGACTTGGTGTTTCAGAGGTTTCTTTTCCCTGCGATCTCTAAGTGAAAGCTGCCTGCTGTGTAAGGTTGGGTTATCTGTCAGAGAACCCCACAAGGATGACCAGATCAAGAGAGGAAACCTCCAAGCATATCGCCAGACCTCCCTCTGACAGGCTGCAGGGCTGCTGTGGTTCCCACACTCTTGTGGGGAAGGTCAGCTGTGGGGTGGACTCTCCTTGTAAGATGTAAAATGGCCAGTTTGGCCATAAGTGTCATCAGACTGTGGCATGGAATGAGTTCATGTTCTCTGCACACTTGGACAGTTCGTGGTGGCAGGAGCTTGAACATGTCCTCTAGAAACACACATGGTCTAGAGGGGCTTTCACATACTGTGGGTCATTCAGCCTCCATAACGCTCCTTCCCAAGCCATGAGACCAGCCAATGAATGACTCACAGAATGCAAATAGTAAACTGTCATCTTAGTTCATTGCGTAGTTGAAGAGGTGGCCACTGCCATCCCATCCCCAAGGAGCTGGTGTCCTGCTCTGCAGTCCCAGCAAACTAGAATTACTCCGGAGGTAATAGCTTGAAATTAAACCTGGGCTGGGACTCAAAAGAGGATTCAGGTTAAATTGGGGTTTCTTCAGAAAAAGTATACCTCACTATCAACCTGGAAAGGAGAGATTAATTAGCCAAGAGAAGAGCAGAGGCATGAGCAATTGTGGATGTCTTATGTGTAGGTACCCTCAATCCTCAACTTCTGTTGTGACTATACAGGCTGTCACTGCAGAAGACATATTTTTCTTTCTAAATAAGAAGTTCTCTTAAATTTGGTTTCATGCTACTCCCAAATGATCTCTTTTTTTTTTTCATCCCCCAAAGAACCATCATGTGTTTTCCAAACATCTGTCCTACATTTCCTAAAGAAGATAATTAATGCCCTTGTCATTCAGACAGCCCAACCACTTTGACTTGTGCCAGATGGGACATTTTCAGTTAACCGTTGCATGCCCAAGCACTGGTGCTGGTGACCTGGCAGTCAAGCTGAACATCTGTCTGTCCTTATTTCCACAGCTGGGGCACCCAAGGAGACTTCACGACAACACACGCGCTTCCTGCAGTGAAGGTGAAGCTGTTCACAGAGAGCACAGGAGTGCTGGCTCTGGAGGACAAAGAGCTCGGGAGGGTAAGGAGATTTTGAGGTTAATAATGTTTCCTTCTGGCCCCTCTTTTCTAGAGAAATCTCTCCTGTACGGAAATATCTTTGGAGCACAACATGCTGTGCTTTTTTGCCAGGCTTCAGGAGGGGGGAAAAAAAAAGCAAGCTCTCCACTTCTGGAAAGGAGTGCATCTTGCATGCTGTCTTTGTTGTGAGTTTTTAATGGCACCATTTCAGCTGGCTGTGCCTGTACTGAGCAAAGGCAGAATATCTTCTATGCAATATTGGCAGTCCGGAAAGCCTTAGAAGTTGCTTACGGAAATGGACATTCCTGAGGCAGAAAAGGGGATTATGCGGAAGCAAAAAGAGGGGATTTAAGCTTGGCAAGAGAGTGCTAAGCTGCTCTCGTATCTGCTGAGCAGCCGGTGCATGGTTTGAGCGTTTGAAAGCACTGGCTGCAGTACTCACTGCAAAGGGATTGAAATCCTGGCATCCACTGGGGACTGTGACTGAACTGGTGGCTTCAGTGGGGCTCAACTGAGGAGTGAAACATGGGGTTCATGACCCCATCAATGGTACTAATAGCAAAGAGTTCAGATTCTGAGGGTATTGGCCACAGAGCCAATCTTCCCACGCCATCTCTAACCCTCCCCTGTGGTGCCTAAACCAGTGCCCTGGGACTGGTGGCCCTCCATCACTGCAGCCCACAGCTTCAGGATGTCTGTGGACAGCACTTTGCTGTGGCTTTGGGACTCTTCACTTTTTTCTGCAGCTGTATAATTTGTGTTTGCCCCAGGCATAAGCAGCAACAAACTCCCTACCATGCCTTCTCCAGCTCTTCGGGGCTGTGAGGTCACATGGTGAAGACCTCATGAAAATCAGTTTAGGGTAAAAGAGGCTGCACCTTACACAGGGACTTGTCATCTCCCTTGTTACAGCTCAGCATGGCCTGAGCCATCTCCAGGAGCAGTCTGGGCTCTGTCTGTCCAGCTATGCAGCACACCTTGTTCTTCACCCTGTCTATGGACAACAAAAGCACTGATCCTGTGGCAAGCCCAAGCACAGTAATTCCAATTATGAACTAACTTGTTGGGATGTTTCTTGTGAACTCAATGGCTGTTTGTGCCTTGACACAGGGGAGTCTGTGTCCGTACAATGGAATTTTTCCTAATTAACATTGTTTTCTGTTCATCCTGTTCATAAAAGCACCAAATGTTTTTTCAGGTCCTAGTGAGCTGTTGATTTAGTTTATATCTTTATGGTGGAGAGCGCTGCATGAGATTTTCTCGTATACTTTATGTTCATTTTAATTATTTTTTTTCACATTCATGTAGCATCCTTTGTTCTTGCACATGAGGGAGAATAAAGAAAAACCACCCCTTCTCTTAGCCTTCTCTTCAGAGAGAGTCACAGTCTCTTCGGACTTTCCTCCTTCACACCTTGATCCTTCCTTTCTCCCTGTCCTCCTCCTTTTTTGAGAAAGGGGATGATCCCACTAGGCTTCAGTACTCTGGCTGAAGATATGCAGTTGCTTTACTGCACAGCATCATAATATTTTCAGGATTATTTTCAAAACCTTCTTCTTCAAACAGCCCGACACTACTGCCTTTGTCCGCTGCAGCATGCTGAGCAGAGCTTTTCACCCAACCAGCCGCAATGCCATTCACGGCTTTTTCCTCTGAGTGGTTACACTCGGTGTAGACCTGCTTGCTTTGTAACTCTTATTTTCCACTGGCAGCCGTGAGCGGTGCTGACTTTGCTGGTCTCAGGGAGCAATTAGCTGTGCATGTTGTTCTGAGAAAGGCATCAGGCCCCAAAGCAACCTCTCTTGCCCTGAAATGCTGATGAGCCAGCCTCGCCGATGTGCTTTAATTCCTGGTCCAGCGGGAAACTGTCCCTTAGCTCTCAGCTTCTGCGGGCCAAGGGACATGGGCCAGCAGCAGCGAGCATGAGAAGCCAGGCAGTGATTTCCCCTGGCCTATGGCCACCAGCGCCTTCAGTCGGATGAACTTCAAAAGGATGCTTGGTGTGGCCGGAGTGGCCAAGAGATGACGCGTGTCTGCTCAGCCTGCATCAGGAGTTTTTTCTTTAATGAAATAATGAAACCAGGAGTGTGTTAAGCCCCTGGTTTAGCTGTTGGAGTGGCCACGAACCTGCTTGCACGGAGAGAGAAGGGAAACAGGTTTTATACACAGAAACACTCATGCTCAGCTGCCCTTTCAGAAGCGGCTTTGTGCTCTGCCAGGCATGTACAATGCCCACTTTCTATTGCGAGTGTTAAATTGGCAACTGGCCGGCACTCCTTGTTTCACCACTTTCATTGCAGGGAGAGCTGGAAAATGCTCCCAAGCCCTGAACTGCTGGACAGGCAGCTGAAGGCATGGGAATACATCCTGACCCTATTGAAGCTGGTGGCAAGGCTCCCGCGGATTTCAGCCATGCCAAGACCTCATCTACTGAGAGAAAGGAGGGGAAGAGCCATGAATTGCAACAACACTGAGCAAAGTTTATGTGCCTTTTGATGAAAAAGAGTTAGAAATCAAAGTAGAGAGCATCCCAAACACCCTGAGTGGCAGCTACTTTGCTGAGAGATACGGTTTAGTGCATGACCTGCCTGTCCTTGGAGGCTGCTCGGAGTTTGAGTCCATTGGGTTTCTAACAAACACGCCCCTTGGAGGACTTGCTTCTCATCCTTAAGATTTGCTTAAATGTGTTGTATTTTTCCAAGAGTGATGCAGCAGACTGGTGTTGCTCAGTTGTTGCTGGTTTGCTAATCACAACAGTTCATCACCGTGTCTAGACTGATTTACCTGGACAGTTGCATGTTCGTTTACCATGGTCTTTCCTTAAATGATGGAAACTGATAATGCAGTTCTGTCCTGCACAAACACATGAACAATGACACTGTAGGTAGAGGAGCCAAAGAATATATGAACCAATCTCAAAATAATAAGATGTACTTTAAAAAAGCAATAAAATGCCATCCTCACTGATGTGAATAGAAATCTACAGACTGACTTTTAGGGGAAAAGTAGCTCATCTGATCCTTTTGTTCCCCATTAAAACCTATTTTGTGAATAATTTTGCCTTTTAACGTTGTTTTTGATGCTTGCAGGTTGTTCTCCACCCTACTCCAAATAGCCCAAAGCAATCAGAGTGGCACAAAATGACTGTTTCCAAAAACTGCCCGGATCAAGACCTGAAGATCAAGCTTGCTGTGCGAATGGATAAGCCTCAAAACATGAAGCACTCTGGGTAAATGCTTGGTTTGATCTCAATTAAATTTGTTTTGAATGTGCCTTGGAAAATTTCACTTTTTTAAGATTCTGGAAAAGAAACTGAAGTTCACTGGAGGTCAAAAGAAAGATAAATGTAAAAATGGCATTAGTTCAGTCATTTATAATGTGCTTCCCATATTCTTAGCATAGTCTTTTTAATCCATACCAACCAAACAGTTTAAATTTTAAACAGTATTCCTCAGGAAATTGCTATGTTTGGGGTTTTTTATTTTTTATAAGGAAATAATTGGTGAACTGCCTGACTCTCTTGCTGAGGCTGTTATAATTTCCTAAGCTTTTCTGTGTTTCTCTGTATTGACTTCTCAGAACCAAAAGCACAATGCACCTTCCACTTGAAATAAACTCCAGTGTGATTGTCATTATTTATACAGAGATACACAGTACAATTAAACAGCAGTTGCCTGGAGCAGGCAGATATCTGGAGTAGGACTAATGATCTAGAAGGTTAAAAGACAAACTTCTCCCCTCCTGACTCGAGTGTCAGAGGATCTGGGGCCAGAGGGATCCCTGATTGCCACCCCTGGCTCCCACCTTCATGCCCTGCAATTACAGATTAGATCACCCTCGGGAAGATCTAGCTAATGCCATTGGCAAGGCTTT